>NW_027362761.1:784532307-785132307 GCF_046119375.1 Phyllobates terribilis
CGGAAGACTACAACCCCCATCTGATCCGGCTCCGGATATTCCCCCTAAAGAATATGGCCCAGGGGGCGCGTCATATGCGCCATAAATACTGAAAACAACGTGTGAACAGAGGCTGATGGGTTATTTTTTTAGTCCTGGCTATATCATCAGTGTAGTCAGTATTAAGTCACTATCCGTCTTCCAGAATACTCAGAAACACTTAATCCCAACGACCTATAATGAATACTACTCATCTGTCTTTTAGCTCTGACAAAGGCTATGTGCAACAGCTGCGATCACACAAAGTCTTGTGATGTGTCTTATAATCACATCATCATATAGAGACAAAGACAACAACTGAGAGATAATATTTCACATCCACAGTGGTCCTGTTATCTCATCATCACTATTATTTCACATTAGTAAATGCTAACATGATTCAATGAATGTGTGCTGGGAATTAGGGTATGCAGCGTTATGTAGGATCCTTCTGTATTAGAGGGATTAGAACACGTTTGAAGGTTACAGATGGCACAGAGAATGGCAGTCAGACTACTGTATGGATTAGTTTAGTAAAAGTTACCCTGTCTGTCTGCATTCTACAGAGGGATTGAGTTCAGAGCATTAACATACTTAACGCTCTTGGGAAATCTCTCCTTGCTTAACCCTATTTCTTCTGGTCATTCCCACTCGGGTCATCATTTTCTCATACATAAATGAACGATAGATAGAGATAGATAGATATGTGATAGATAGATATGTGATAGATAGATAGATAGATAATAGATATGGATAGATAGATAGATAGATAGATATGTGATAGATAGATAGATAGATAGATATGTGATAGATAGATAGATAGATAGATAGATGATAATAGATAGATAGATAGATAGATATGTGATAGATAGATAGATAGATATGTGATAGATAGGTAGATATGAGATAGATAGATAGATAGATAGATAGATAGATAGATAGATAGATATGTGATAGATAGGTAGATATGAGATAGATAGATAGATATGTGATAGATAGGTAGATATGAGATAGATAGATAGATAGATAGATAGATAGATAGATAGATAGATAGATAGATATGTGATAGATCTTGGAACTTAGATATTGTGGTCAATAGCCACCCTGGCATCTAAGTAGTTAGACAGACGCAAGGGCCTTTATTGGCCCCTCCATGATTGTATCACCAATGTGTTGTCATGGCAGCTGAAGGCATTTGTGGCACCCCAGGGGTCTGGTTTTCCACAGTAATGTAATGTTATGTCTGAGAGCAGGTGGGAGGTCCTTTGGTCAGGGATCCTGTGCATGCCACACCTCCTGCCCAGTCTTGGGAGGGGAAGAACTTCCCCTGTATAAACCCGGGGCTGAGGCAGGGTGAGTCAGACAAGGAGAGTGGAGACAAGAAGCAGCATAGGAAACAGCAGAGTGACAAGGAGTCAGGGGCTGGCAGCTGCAGAGCTCGCCCTGACTAAGAAGATTCTTTACCGGACCCGGAGTCCGAGGCTGTGGGGACTAACTCCTACCCAGCAGCAGAATCCGTCAGGCAGGGGATTTCAGGTCCTCTGGCCCAGAAGCCCGAAGGCATGGTCACACGTGTGGGACCAGCACCGCCATCGTGGAGCGGAAGCCATTAGAAGGCCCCGAGTCACCGGCCATACGGGTGAGCACCACACGGTACACTCAGGGACGTGGGCTACTTACATCAGCTTCTAGCAAGGTAGCCAGAAGAGTACAGTCAGTTTGGGAGGCCTACAACTACGCCTGGCCAGGGGAGATCCCATCTGCTCAAAGACTGACCAGGCCCCGTTTGCTAGCAAGTACTCCGGGAGGGTCTGTCGTTGTTACCAGTAAAGACCCTGAACTACACCGTACCGTCTCTGAGTGGTTCCTGCTACCCCCATCATCCACGTCGGCTGCCCTGAGGCCATACCCCTCCCGTTGGGGGTTATACTATCACGCTGCACAATCCTACCACCGGCCTCAGCGGTCTGCCCTGCAGCAGCAGCTTCCTGGCTGCACTCAACGGGTGGCGTAGTCATCAACTATTTACTACTAATAGACTGCCGTCTAGTTTGACTCCCTGGGCACGGACCGGGTCACCGCCACGAGACTACAACCCTCCACTGATCCGGCTCCGGGTAGGCTCCCGCGTGCGCAACGCAGCGCGACACAGGCCCAGGGGCGCGTCAACTTTGGCGTAGTCGGCAGGATTTCGTGCCCGCAACCACCGGGTACTGCGTGCCTGAAAAGCAAAGACTGTTCAAACTTACCAGTGGTGAAGGTTTCCCGCCATCCGGCGCCATCTTCTACCTTCTTCCCGCCATCCGCGAAGTTTTCCCGCCATCCGGCGCCATCTTCGACCTTCTTCCCGCCATCCGTGGAGTTTTCCCGCCATTGGACGCCATCTTGAGGACGCCGCGCGGGAAGAAGAGGGGCGTGGACTCCGAAAGCGCGCGAGAACTGAAGCCCCGCCTCACGTCCGGACATTGCGTAAGGTCCTGGAAGGAGCCCAGCAGACGCCGACGTCACAGGAACGCGACGGAAGGTCCTCAACCCTGACGATCCACTGCGGAGCCGCGGCCTACGGAAGAGGATCATCGCAAGGTAGGCCACGGTCGACTAGGGGGGAGGAAGATGTCGGATACGGAGGAGAGCTTCACTGCCTCAACCCCCGCCAGCGCTACCGCTGCTGCAGTTATGCCCTTCACCATGCCCTATATCCCGGGAGCAGCTTGGCTACCCCAGTACTCAGGGGAGTCACATACCCTGCATGACTTTAGAGAAAAGCTGGATAGCCTCTTCCAGGTGTACCCCCTCACAGAAGAGCAAAAAGTGAGCATCCTGGTGGCCCAACTAACCGGGGCAGCCAAAAGGGAAGTAAAATCCTGGCCACCTGGGAGGAAGACTGTCGCAGGGATACTAACCCGGCTGAAGGACACCTTTGATACCCGCACCTCAGCCGAGATTAAGCTTAGATTCTACGGGTGCAAGCAGCGAGCGCATGAGAGTATAAGGGACTATGCACTAAACCTACAAGAGGCCCTGAGGGCCATAAAGCAGACCGATCCTGATGGGGTGGGAAACGAGGACAGGCTATTGACTGAACAATTTATAGAGGGTTTATATTGCAATGCCCACCGAACCCAGTTGCGGGCAATGGCCTTACAGGATCCCCATCTGGACTTTGCACAGTTCAAGGATAGAGCTATCCGGGTGCTCCGAGAACCAGCACCGGGTGGCATTGTTACCCACAGGCGCCCAGCTATCACTTACCACCAGGAGGCGGCGCCCTTGTCGGCAGGGCCTGTGGGAGCTGATGCGCAGGCTTTGGACAATGACCCGGCTCCAGACCTACACCATCAGGTCCAAGAGCTAGCTAAGAGCGTTGCTGCGCTAACCCGAACTGTGCAGTCTTTACAGGTTTCCACCCCAGGGAAGATCCAGCTGGCATCCGGACCGGAGGACATCCCGTGGCGTCGACCAAGGAGGACCCCACCGGCCAGAGGAAGACCCAGTGACCGATACAGCGAGGACGGACGACCCATCTGCCGCCGCTGCAATCAACCCGGACATATGGAAAGGTACTGTTCTTTAAACGGGCACAACCTGGGGTAGAGGGCCAACCCCCAGGAAAAAGATCACCAGGCCCATCGAACTGGCGCGACAGATATGTGGGAGGACGTCCAGTCTTGCCTGTGGTACTGGATGGCATTCCCATGAGTGCCCTACTGGATACCGGGTCACAGGTCACCACCATCCCGTACGTGCTCTTCAAGCAGTACTGGAATGACTCGGATATTACCCGCTACCCTGACGACGACTTGAGTATCATCGCCAGCAATGGCCAGCCCGTGCCACAGATCGGATTTAAAGAGGTGACCCTCAAAATCGGTAGAGTCGAACTGGCCGCACAGGGACTGATCATTGTAGATATTGATAAACATGAGAGTCACCCAAAAATAACTCTAGGAACTAACGTAATTGAAAATTGTCTTGCAGAGGTGATTTTCCTTTTACAGCAGGTTGCCAAGAACGCCAGCTCCGGCGAGCAGCGGGTGCTCCAGAAAGAGATCCGGGCACTGATGCAACGGCAACAAGTGGAACTCTCCGGCGGTGAGATTGGTAGCGTAAGAATGTGTGACCCTTTTCCTATTGCCATGCCCCCAAAAAGTGAAATGATGATTTGGTGCCGGGCAGCTATTGGTCTGAGAGGTAGAGATTACCAGGCAATGGTAGAACCAGTTTACTCAGACAGTAGGCCCACCATTTTGACAGCACGGGGGGTGGTCAATGTACGCCATGGGAGGGTGCCCATTCGCATAATAAATATCGGGGAGAGGGAAGTGTACCTGCCCCGGTATGCCACGCTAGCCAAATTATATACCACTAATCAAAATTCTATACAATCTGTGGAACCCTTGCCTCCATCTCACCCGGAGGAAGGTAACGGCTCTAAGAAAGACATGGAGGACTGGTGTCAGCAACTACATTTGGGTACTGATTCCACTCCCTCACATCAGAAACAAGGAGTCTATCGGGTGGTTCAAGAGTATGAGAGAGTGTTTAGTAAACACCCGTTAGACTTCGGGCGAGTCAAGGGGGTAGAACACCGCATCCCCACGGGAGATCATCCTCCCATAAAAGAGAGGTATCGACCCGTACCCCCTGCACATTACCAACACGCCAAGGGGATGCTTAGAGACATGAAGGAGGCTGGGGTAATCCGGGATAGCTGTAGCCCCTGGGCAGCCCCACTAGTTTTAGTCAAAAAGAAAGACAACACCATGAGGATGTGTGTAGATTACCGGAAAATCAACCGTATCACACACAAGGATGCGTACCCCTTACCAAGGATAGAGGAGTCATTGGCTGCTTTAAGATCTGCTAACTTCTTCTCTACCTTGGATCTCACTAGCGGGTACTGGCAGGTTCCTGTAGCAGAGGCGGACCGGGAGAAGACCGCATTCACCACCCCGATGGGACTTAGCGAGTTCACCTGCATGCCGTTCGGACTCTGCAACGCCCCAGGAACCTTCCAACGATTAATGGAGTGCTGTCTGGGCCACAGAAACTTCGAGACGGTCCTGTTGTACCTGGACGATGTCATCGTATACTCCAAAACTTATGAGGACCACCTGAAACACCTGGCGGAGGTGTTCGAAGCTCTGGCGAGTTACGGCCTAAAGGTGAAACCCTCCAAGTGTCACCTCCTGAAACCAAAGGTGCAATACCTGGGACACGTGGTGAGCGCTGACGGAGTGGCTCCCGACCCCGATAAGATCACCGCAATTAAGGGATGGCCAAGCCCCTCCAGCGTAAAAGAAGTGCGGCAGTTCCTAGGGTTGGTAGGCTACTACCGAAGGTTTATTCCCGGTTTCACCAAAAAGGCAGCGCCTATGCAGGACCTCCTGATAGGCCAGTCCCGAAAGGCCAAGAACCAGAAGCCGCCCTTCAAATGGGAAGAGCTAGAAGAAGAGTCCTTCCGCCAGCTGAAGATGGCCCTCACGGGGGATGAAATCTTGGCGTACCCGGACTATAGCCAGCCCTTCATCCTCTACACCGACGCCAGTAACATCGGGCTAGGAGCCGTACTGTCCCAGATTCAGCAGGGGAGAGAACGAGTAATCTCCTATGCCAGCCGAAAACTGCGACCCACCGAAAGGAACCCCGAGAATTACAGCTCATTTAAGCTAGAGTTCCTGGCCGTGGTATGGGCAGTCACCGAGCGCTTTAGGCATTACCTCGCTTCTTCCCGGTTCACCGTATACACGGATAACAACCCGTTGACACACCTGGACACGGCAAGACTCGGTGCCCTGGAGCAGAGGTGGATGGCCCGTCTGTCCAACTACGAGTTCACAATCAAATACCGGGCAGGACGCTCCAATACTAACGCGGATGCCCTGTCCAGGATGCCCAACCTGCCGGACGAAGGAGAAGATCCGGAGGGACTGGAAGAAGTTGAACTCCCTGCGTTCCACCGTCATGGGACTATCCAGTATTCCCACCGGGTAAGGGGTAAGCAGGCTGCTACGTTGAACCCCTTACCCCACTACAACTGGGCGGAAACGCAAGACAGCGACCCTGCCGTCCGACTGGTGAAGGAGATGTTGACTCGGCCGGAGGCTCGTCTTGAACCAGACGCTCCGGAGGAAGCCAAACAACTATGGGCGGAGAAGAGTCGACTATTCCTTTACAAGGGGAAGTTGTGCCGCAGAATGGTCAACTCCCGGACGCATGAACTACTCTGGCAAGTAGTGGTGCCACGAAGAGACGCAGCCATGGTGATGGAGGCATACCACGACGGAGCTGGACACTTCGGGTGGAAAAAGCTGGAGTTCCTGCTGCGCGAGCGGTTCCACTGGGTAGGCATGAGGGGAACCATCGAGAAGTGGTGCAGAGACTGTGGCCCGTGCAATCTGAGAAGGAAGGACCGGGCCAGCCAGAAGACTCCCCTGCAGTCCATCGTCACCCGGCAACCGTTGGAACTGGTAGCCTTGGATCATGTAAAACTGACCCCAAGCAGAAGTGGCTACGTCTACGCGTTAACCATCGTGGATCATTACTCCCGGTTCTTGGTTGTCGTCCCCGTCAAGGACTTAACGGCTCAAACAGCAGCTAGAGCCTTCCAGCAGCACTTCTGCCGTCCACACGGGTACCCGGACCAAGTGCTGACGGACCAGGGACCTGCCTTTGAAGCGGAGGTCTTCCAGGAATTCTGCAATCTGTATGGCTGCCGGAAGATAAGGACGACACCCTACCATCCGCAAACTAATGGACTTTGTGAAAAAATGAACCAGGTGGTAATGGATCTTCTAAAAACATTGCCCCTGGAAGAACGCAGTCTGTGGCCTGAGAAGTTGCCCGATCTGGTGGACCTATACAACCACATCCCGGTAGGTTCCACCAACTGTACCCCGGCTTACCTAATGAGGGCGAGACCTGGTAAGTTACCTGTTGACCTGGAATTGGGAGTCCTGACACCTGAGGACACTTCACCAGAAACAGACTGGGACACAGAGAGGCAGCAGCAGTACCGGAGAGTACAAGAGAGCGTGGAGCGAAGTCTCTGTCAGGCTAGGGAAAGACAAGAGAAGACTTACAACCAGTATGCTCCCGCTGTTCCCCTGGTACCCTGAGAGCAGGTCTTGAAGAGGAAAAGACGGCTCCACAAGTTGGATGACCAGTGGGAGAAGGACCCGTACACCGTACTGCCCTCAAGCCACGAGAACCCGAAGGTCTGTACCATCAGTAAAGACGGAGGGGAAACCACAGCCATTGTATCCCGGGACCACCTGAAGAAGTGTCCCGAACAACTGAGGAACCCTGAAGAAGAACAAGAAGACCATCGACCCGTAGAGGAAAGGGAAGATATGGTTAGTACCGTGCTCGGGGACTTCCCTCGGTCTTGGACTCAAGTCAATGGTGCAGTTGTGGTACCCGTACTCACCTTCCTCCAACCATCATCCCAAGAACCTACGGAGCAACGGGTAGAGCTGGAAGAACAGCCGGTCCAGGAGGCAGAAGACTCCACACGAGTAGAACAGGAGAATCAACCCTCTGCTTATAGTGAGCCTGCCGTACCCCTAGTGAGACAAAGAGCCGGTAGACAGCTGCCCAGTTTACCCTTGACAGCTCCTACACCCTGTAGTTCAGGGCCAGACAGTCAGCTCCGTAGGTCCACTAGGGCCACTAGAGGCCAGTTACCCGCACGCTGGAGAATTTGAAGTGTAAAAATAGTTTTATTTATGTTTATCTGTGTATTGTTGCTTGTGTATAATTTTGTGTTTCCAGTTGTTTTTAGGAAACCTTGGTGGATTTACCGGGAATCCTTGTATATAGTTGGAGCGTAACCCAGGATGGACTAGAGACTGTTAAGGACTCGGGGTAGGACAGACCCCTACCTGGTTACGTCTCCCTGTGTTGGTGAAATGGACACCTTTGCTTTTCTTCAAAGACTGCATCCGGTTGCGGACACGCCGTAACCATCTTATGTGTTTTTCTTATAGTATTGTTATTGTTATACTTTGTTATGTTTTTCTAAATGTGTTTAGTCCCGGAGTACTAAATTTCACTAGGGGGGAATGTGGCACCCCAGGGGTCTGGTTTTCCACAGTAATGTAATGTTATGTCTGAGAGCAGGTGGGAGGTCCTTTGGTCAGGGATCCTGTGCATGCCACACCTCCTGCCCAGTCTTGGGAGGGGAAGAACTTCCCCTGTATAAACCCGGGGCTGAGGCAGGGTGAGTCAGACAAGGAGAGTGGAGACAAGAAGCAGCATAGGAAACAGCAGAGTGACAAGGAGTCAGGGGCTGGCAGCTGCAGAGCTCGCCCTGACTAAGAAGATCCTTTACCGGACCCGGAGTCCGAGGCTGTGGGGACTAACTCCTACCCAGCAGCAGAATCCGTCAGGGAGGGGATTTCAGGTCCTCTGGCCCAGAAGCCCGAAGGCACGGTCACACGTGTGGGACCAGCACCGCCATCGTGGAGCGGAAGCCATTAGAAGGCCCCGAGTCACCGGCCATACGGGTGAGCACCACACGGTACACTCAGGGACGTGGGCTACTTACATCAGCTTCTAGCAAGGTAGCCAGAAGAGTACAGTCAGTTTGGGAGGCCTACAACTACGCCTGGCCAGGGGAGATCCCATCTGCTCAAAGACTGACCAGGCCCCGTTTGCTAGCAAGTACTCCGGGAGGGTCTGTCGTTGTTACCAGTAAAGACCCTGAACTACACCGTACCGTCTCTGAGTGGTTCCTGCTACCCCCATCATCCACGTCGGCTGCCCTGAGGCCATACCCCTCCCGTTGGGGGTTATACTATCACGCTGCACAATCCTACCACCGGCCTCAGCGGTCTGCCCTGCAGCAGCAGCTTCCTGGCTGCACTCAACGGGTGGCGTAGTCATCAACTATTTACTACTAATAGACTGCCGTCTAGTTTGACTCCCTGGGCACGGACCGGGTCACCGCCACGAGACTACAACCCTCCACTGATCCGGCTCCGGGTAGGCTCCCGCGTGCGCAACGCAGCGCGACACAGGCCCAGGGGCGCGTCACATTCATAACTGTTAACTTGCTTCACTTATTAAAGGGGTTGTCCACTACTCAGTCAACGCTTTCTGAATCATTGTGTTCCCCCTTATAAAATAACGCTATCTTATACCCACCACTTATACCTATTCAAGGTTAGGGGAGATATTCTGAAAAATCATATTTTGTTTTCTAAGCTACTGAGTTTTATTCAGATTTGACGTTGCATGTACAGTTGATTCATTGATTCAACCCACTCCCCTTGCACCCAACTAAAAAATGCAGGTTCTCCTACAGATGAAAAGGAATCTGTCACCAGGTTTTTGTTACCTAATCTAAGATCACCATAAAATAGGGGCAGAGACCCTGGTTCCAGCAATGCATCACTTACTAGGCTGAGTGCTGTAGTTTATATAAAATCATTATCACCAGGGGAGCAGAAAACCTGCTGACATGTAGCCCAATTACACCCTCACCACTGATTGGCAGCTGTCTGTGTACACTGTGCATAAGCAGAAAGCTGCCAATCAGTGGTGTGGGCGGGGTTATAACAGAGCAGAGCACTTAAAGAACTGCTGAGTCTGCAACAGATAAAACTGTTTTAAAATCAAAACTGCAGCAACTAGTAAAGTAAGTGACACATTGCTGGAATCAGGGTCTGTGTCCACATTATGCTGCTCTCAGATGGGTTCTCAAAAACCTGATGACATATTCCCTTTAAATGTACAGGACAATACACTAGAGAAACTAGTAAGAATTTACAATAGAGTGATGAGAGAAAACACCACTATTTGTTAATAACATATAGAATATATGATTCTACCATATATTTCTATTGTAGATATTTCTATTGTAGATAGTCAGGAGGAGCATTGCTTTAAATTCTCACTCTCATGCCGTATTCATCAACAAGATGCACAATCTGTTGATGGATGTAGTGCTGCCTGAAAACAATCCCAGGTTGGACCAGGCGTTGTTTTCCTCTTTTTTGTCCCTGATAAATTAGGCAGACTAGAAAAGAACAGAAGCACTTGGATGTGTCGGAAGAAAAAGTTTAGGCTGTGACACAGGTCAATTTGCCAAAGTTGATTGTATACCGCTGCTTCATCGCAGCATGGCTCCTATGAATGCAGTTGCCTTTCAACCCACAAAGCACTTCAACAAGCATGTCACAAAAAGTCAGAACCCATTGAATTTTTTGCCACTTTCTTGTCTGTACCTTGCGAGTCACAATTAGCATTCATGTGCACTATGCTGTGATGTAGCAATGGCATATAGCGATCTTTGGCTGCACAACTTCATGACCAATGTTGTAGCCCCAGCCGAAGCGTTTCAGGAGCTTCATGAACAGAGTTCCCTCTAAGCTCAGTGATGTGGAAAGGAAAGAGTTAAAACAGATTAGTAATTCGGTTAATAACCCAATTACTAATATACCCTTCTGCAGAGTTTGATATGGTTTAAATCTATTATCTTAGAGAGAGTGATGTTCATAAATATGGTGCCTATCGAAAGTACACTGAAAACCCCATTTACAAAATCTGCTTAATAGATGAATAGATGCAATGCAAAATACCCAAGAACTTTATCACAATGTCAAAATCCAGTAGCCCTACCACTGCTTTGTAAAGGAATGTTGGTGACATTCCTAAAAAAAATAACACCATTTGTGTGTCCCCTGGAATGAACACCTTTTTTAACACTTGGCTGGTTTTTCACACTAAACAGAAGCTGATGATCCTCTCCAGTTAAGGTGACGCCCCAAGTAAAACGAGTAGAACAGAGCTCATTTAGGCTTGTTGTTGTTGCTTATACCACTGAGAGGTTAAAACAGTAACTACAGTGTAATAGACAAATAAAGTTGTGCTCTGTAACTCTATAGCATGTAGACATGAAATATATGAAATTTAAATTGCATTACTACGCTGGATAATAACAAAAAAATGCAGATGCTTAGCACATAAATTGGCCAATTCATGCATCCACAGCAGCCAACGACAAGTCGATGACCGGTTTGTTGGGAACCTATGTAATGTGAATCCTCTCCTAGGCTATAACCAGAGCAGTAATGCAATTCAAATTTCATAGATTTCATGTTTACATGCTATAGCACTACAGAGTGCAACTCTACTCGCTTGTTATGTATAGAGATGGCTACTCTTAGTTCGCACCTGTACACACCAGTTTTCTGATTTGTAAGTGACAGTCTTTTTGCTATTTGTATATTTCTATTGGTTATAATTGTAATGGTTATACAGCAAAATCAACCGACATCATTGAGAATGCCAGCTACATAAAGCACTGACTATGACCACATAGTACCTCCTGGGTCGCTGCCAGTGTCCTCCACCTAAGACATCACATGACTCTGAGAAGTTGCAGCCTTCACAGACAGTAAGACTAAGTGCCCACGAAGCAGAAATGCTCCGGATTTTTTCTGCATCTCCCTGGCTAGAAAAACGCATAGTGTCACACAGCCTTAGTGATTATCCGGGGCTTGTTTTTATTTTCCCTATGGGGGTAAGCACTTGTCAGCATGCAGCTGCTAATTACTTGCCTGAGCTATCCTGGAACAATCTCTCCTGGTTCAGAGTAGTCATGGACTGTTCCTGCCAGTGATTCTCCTACTTCCTTTGATGCCATGTTGGCAGAGTACTCTGCTCTGTTTATGAGTGTCCCCACCTATGACATATTGATTGACAGCCATCTCAGCCTAACTCAGCAGGGAGCTGTCTGTCAATCAACATGATGTTGGTAGCGATGCCCTGTAGACAGAGCAGAAGAGAAGGAACTGTTCTGTCGACAGGATATCATAGGAAGCAGGAGAATTTTGCAAGAGTGGTCTCATAGATCCAACACTCTAATCAATATAAGACATGTCTCTGCGATTTTGCTCAGCCCATGAAAAATCACAGACATGTGAATGGTCTCATTCACTATTATAGGTACAAGTGATATCCCTGAAAAACACATATAGCACATGTACGCATTACATATAGCACATGTGCCCTACAGTTTATTGGATGCCAGACAAAAACAATAGTTCTTGAGTGATTGTCCCATAAACACAAAACAGCAAAACAAAAGTAGAGGGATAAAATAAGCTAGATAAAAGTAGAATCTGCAAAAAATATACAAGGGTGAAAATAATATGCCAAAATTCAATCTAACTAATTCTTAACAGTTTATACAGCAAATGTCTCATCCTATATAATGGAGAAGGAGACAAATACTACAACCATATTATACTAGGTCATGCACAGGATTTTTCGACTCAAGAAGAAATTAGAGCCTAATAGGAGATACTGTAAGTAGAAATGGAAGTTTTATACATCTTATCATTTCACAACTGCATGGGACCTGTGTGAACATGATCTATGATGTCAAACCAGTTCTAAGTAACTAACAGAAAGTAAATTAGTATTGTCAGGAGGGCTATAGAACACTTCCCTATGCAATTCTACTTTATGGGTCATTCTACAACTCTTGGATTGTCAGCACTCCAAAATATCTCCACTTCAAAAGCACAGTCTTTCATTTAGATTTATTGTGAATATGAAAGGCATAAGATAAAACAGAACTTGCTTTGAAGTGAAGGGGTGGATTCCCAGAGTCCAAAAAAAAGTGCCTTCAGGTGCCATAGAATTAACATTTCTGTTTATAGTCTTCTTTGTTTTTTACAAAGTGACTGTTTTGATTGTTTTGGAATGAATCCTGCATCGATTTAAAGCTTCAAGTTCTTTAACCTTAGTAAACCAGGATCACTTCAAGCCTTGTTAGAATGTAAAGCTGGATTTACACTGGCCGATTATCGGGGAACGAGAGTTCCTAAAGGAAAAATATATCTTAGTCAGTAGATAGAAAAATAATCAAAATGTGAGTGTCCTCAATGGTTGATACCTATTGAATGACAAACTGAAAAGATGACAACAAGCTTTCGAAACTACCCAGAAAACTTCATCAGGCATAGTATAACATAAAATCTGAGGAGTCAGATATTTATACACAGGATATACGAATAGTGCAGTAATAAGGGAAGTGATGTGAAGCAGAACTGTCAATATGGGAAGGGGAGAAACAGTTGTGGCAGTAAATAGTGGTGCAGTTGATAGATAAGGAGTGTGAAAGTTTTATTGTCCATTGATGGCCTGGTCCAGTGGGGACATCACAACCATGGACCAGACCTCCATCAGTGGACAATAAAACTTTCACACTCCTTATTTATGAACTGCATCAATATTTACTGCCACAACTTTCCATATTGATAGTTCTGCTTCACATCACTTGAACCTAATGAAGTTATGTGGGTAGTCTCAGTAGCGTAGATACTGGGAGGGCAAAGGGGGGCGGTCGCCCCGGGCCCCACACTATGAGGGAGCCCACCCGGAACTAAGCTAGTGTTACTGTATCCGGCGTGCACAGTTACACTCTGGTCAAAGCAGCGAGACTCGGTCCCTGCTCTGCCCGGCGGCCGCTATGTGGCCCTTGAGCAGGAGGGGGTGGGGCACGGCGCCGCAAGTTTACTGATGAGAGAGGAGGCGCGACGCTCCCTCTCCCATCGGTCCCCTCTCTGTGACTGACGTCTCTGACGACATCAATTGGCGCCTGGCCCGCTGTGCTGAAGATGTGTGCGGGCCGGGCACTCGGAGCAGCGAGGGAACGAGGAGGAGAGAGAGGTAAGTACTGTGTTTATTTATTTTTTTCTGGGGGGGGGCGGGCTGCATTATATTACAGACTCTGCCTATGGGGGGGAGCATTATACTAAAGACTCTGCCTATGGGGAGGGAGGGGAGCGTTATACTAAAGACTCTGCATATGGGGAGGGGGAGAAGCGTTATACTAAAGAATATGCCTATAGGGAAGGGGGGAGCATTATACTAAAGACTCTGCCTATGGGGAGGAGGGGGAGTGTTATACTAAAGACTCTGCCTATGGGGAGGGGGGAGCATAATACTAAAGACTCAGCCTATGGGGAGGGAGGGGAGCGTTATACTAAAGACTCTGAATATGGGGAGGGGGAGAAGCGTTATACTAAAGAATATGCCTAAGGGGAGGGGGGAGCATTATACTAAAGACTCTGCCTATGGGGGGGAGCGTTATGCGTTATACTAAAGACTCTGCCTATGGGGAGGGGTGGAGCGTTATACTAAAGACTCTGCCTATGGGGAGGGGGGAGCATTATACTAAAGACTCTGCCTATGGGGAGGGGGGAGCATTATACTAAAGACTCTGCTTATTGGGGGGCATTATACTAAAGACTCTGCCTATGGGGTGGGGAAGCATTATACTAAAGACTCTGCCTATGGGGGGGCATTATACTAAAGATTCTGCCTATGGGGAGGGGGCATTATACTAAAGGCTCGGCCTATATGGAGGGGGAGCATTATACTACTGACTCTGCCTATGAGGGGAGCATTATATTACAGACTCTGCCTATGGGGAAGGGGGAGCATTATACTACAGACTCTGCCTATGGGGAGGGGGAGCATTATACTACTGACTCTGCCTATGAGGGGAGCATTATACTACAGACTCTGCCTATGGGGAGGGGGGAGCATTATACTACAGACTCTGCCTACGGGAAGGGGGGAGCATTATACTACTGACTCTACCTGTGGGGAGCATTATACTACAGACTCTGCCTATGGGGAGGGGAGAGCATTATACTACAGACTCTGCTTATGAGGAGGGGGGAGCATTATACTACAGACTCTGCCTATGTGGGGGAGCATTATTCTACAGACTCTGCCTATAAGGGGGGGCATTATACTACAGACTCTGCCTACAAGGGGGGAGGCATTATACTAAAGACTCTGCCTATAATGGGGGCATTATACTACAGACTCTGCCTATAAGGGGGGGAGCATTATACTACAGACTCTACTTATGGGGGGGACATTATACTACAGACTCTGCCTATGGGGGGCGCATTTTACTATATGAAGGACTATGGGGAGTGCATTATACTATATTGAGGACTATCTGGTGCATTATACTATATGTAGGCTATTTATACCATGTGGGAGATAATGTGGGGTCTTTGCACAGTGTGGGGGCCACCATACAGCGTGGGCGAGAATGTGGGGTCTTTCTATAGTGTGGGGGCCATCATACAGTGTGGGAGATAATGTGGGGTCTTTGCAAAGTGTGGGGGCCATCATACAGTGTGGGAGATGATGTGGGGTCTTTGTATAGTGTTGGGGCCATCATACAGCGTGGGAGATAATGTGGAGTCTTTGTACAGTGTGGGGGCCATGATACAGTGTGGGAGATAATGTGGAGTCTTTGTATAGTGTGGGGGCCATCATACAGTGTGGTAGATAATGTGGGGTCTTTCTATAGTGTGGGGGCCATCATACAGTGTGGGAGATAATGTGGGGTCTTTGCACAGTGTGGGGGCCATCATACAGTGTGGGAGATAGTGTGGAGTCTTTGTACAGTGTGGGGGCCATCATACAGTGTTGGAGACATCAGTTATACAGTGAGGGGGAATTATGCTGTGTGTAAGAGAGCATCATACTGTGTAGAGGGGAGCTGTACATGGGGGAGACTCAGGACATTATTAAATCTTAAGTGGGCACTTATCGTTATAGGGGAACTCAGGTTATTATGACTGTCAGAGGGGCACACAGAGGAGACTATTACTTTCTAGGGGGCACAATGTGGTCACTGTTTTCTAGGGCACTTGCACATTGCATTACTATATTCTTGAGGGTTGTTTTACCATCTCGAGAGCACACAGAAGGTGCAGTAATATGGACACATACAGCAACAGAGGCTCAGTATTGGGGTATCAGCAGGAAGAGGTGTTTGTGCAGGTTGGGAATAGACGGGGATGGGGTCTGAAATGTAAGGAGTCAAATGTGTCCTTGTTGTGATCTCTGCAGACCTGAGACTCTGAGTCCTGGCTGGAGAAGTTGTTGGGTCGGTCTGGGCCAGATGGAAAAGACGGGAAAAGTGAACAATTTAATCAGAAAGAACGTCAGCTGTAAGTTACGATATATAACTGTGCTGTGACCTCTTATATGTTCTCCAGGACTGGCATCTATCAATATATGTCACCATATGGCAGTAATATCAGTACTGGCTTTTGTATAGAGATTATTTTCAGTAACAGCGCAGTCATCTGCTGAGGTTCTCCTACATCCACTATCTGGGTGCTCCACTATAGTTGTAATCAGGGTTACCTGGTTAGGGGCCCACTCAGAAGTTTCGCCCCCATGAACCAAAACCCTAGCTACACCTCTGGGTAGTCTGGAAAGCTTTCTCTTTGTTATGATCTTTTCAGCGAGCCATTATAAGGTATCAACCATTGAGAGCTCTCAGTTTTGAGCGATCATTAGGAATGCTCATTTCCCGATAATTGACCAATGTAAACAGGCTGTTGATCACCCAACGAACGAGTAAAACACTTGTTTGTCAGGTGAAATGATCTTTTGGTTTGCTTAAACGGTCATCTTTCTCGGCAGCACCTAGTTCTGTGAAAAGAAGACTTGTGCTGCCGAGGACAATAGCTGCCTATGCACACCGAACAATCTACTACTGATCGATCTGTACAAAGTCTATCTAAACAGGCTATTAACTGACTACCAGTCAGTAAACTAGCAGCCGATTGATGGACATTTAACTCCGTAAGTCGGGTGGTGTAAACCTGTCCTAAGTCTCTATAAAACAAAGAGGCCTGAGCTGCAGATTTGTGCATATAATAGAAAAAAGAAGTACCTGGAACACACAACATAAAATATCTGCATTTGATGGTAATTCACAGACAATTTGATATTTTTCTTCGCACTACTACAAGAAGTTGGGACATTTCTAGACGTTATTGCTAATGAACCAAGCTACATACATATAGATGACCTATGGATGGAGTATTCCTGGGCCATATGCCAGTCCATATGACTGTGATATATCCTCAATTTATGACAAGGACACCACTGGTATAGATCTGTATACTTGAATGAATATCATCATCCTTTATTAGAATTAGAAGTTTATTAGCTTCTCATAGCGGATATAGTCTAAAAGCATAACTAGAGCTGGACGTAAATTATCTAGAACTCGCGAACGTCCAAAGCTGCAAAAAGGGATCAAACGTGACAGAGTAGCTCTATTTTTTTTTTGTTGTATAAACAAAATTATAATAAACTTCACTATATATCAACTTAATATTAGTTGAATTTTCTAACCCTTCATTCATTGCTTATTTGCCATGGAGAGAAAAATAGCTTGACTTGATTAACATGCCAAAGAAAATCCTATGCTGTGCCTAATGATAAATCTATCTCTTACCACTTCTACTTAAGGAAATCTTTCAAGTACAACATTTTTGTATTCTTATGCAACATAAAACATTACTAATCCGTAAAGGAAGTTTTCAGTTTGCTATGTCTTAAAATTATACCAGTGCTGCTCTGGAGACTGGGCTGCCCAACCCATTGATTTCTAAAGAGAGTGTATCGGCAATCGATTATTGGACTAGTCCCTTTGGACTGTGATGCTTATTTGACTTGTGTATTTTGTAGCTCTGAATTGATAATCATGACATGCATTGTGGTTTATAATGTATATTCTGATATTGTGGATATATATTTGTGCCGTATATTATGTAATAATAGGATTGGTTGCCACCTATCTACTTTTTACCTTCAAGTTAATGATAGTACTGAAGCCATTGTTCTTGCCTGTTCTTTATATTTAAGCTGCATGGAGATTGAGTGATTATGGACCTGGTTGACCAGCAGAGTTCCGAAAGCCAATATGACTTTTCGCTTTTATGGGACCTGTAGGGGTTTGGTACTTACTCAGCCACTTTTGAGGTAGGCACAGGAGTCAGTTTCTTTAAAATGTCCAAGGCAGGTTTATTTGGACTTCATAAACCGCACTTTCAAAGTAAATGAAGCATAGGCTTGTCCAGCACAAAGTAACAAAACAGGAAAATAAACAGTCCATACAATACTGCAGGTTCACCCGCTCACAGTCAGTGTCCTGTAGCACAGACAGGCTGGAGGTCTCCACACCTCCAGCTACAGACACTAAATGAGACACTCGGTCTCCATTTTATACACACGCCCTGGGGTGGGGATATGTGAGCAGCCAATCCCTCCTGTCTCTTATGATTGCTCGTAAAAACCGGCCTTGATATGCCCTATTAACCCTCTCAGCACTATGTGTGCTAGAGCATACTTTTCCCGGTTTTACATCACTGAAGCTACCAACCTTAGCAATACATATCTCCCCTCAAGGACATGTCCGGTGGCCATCTTACAGGCCCCATATACAATAGATAGTAGCTGTCGGTTGAACAATGGTGCAGCCAATTGTTCTACCGGCAGTTATCTTTCCCACCGCCTCCATACACAAGAGCGCTCCCTCTGATGAACAGCTTTTGTGCTTTCCATGAGAAAGTTGCTGTCAGACTCCTTTGGCCGCAGCTTATATCTCCGAGAACAAAAGGTTTGGAAGTCAAAAAGGGGACATCCCGGATCTTTATCTACCCAGACATTATTTGTCAGAGGAGAGTCGGGAAGCCACTATATCACATTAGATTGTCGACCACGCTCTCTGATATCGATGGGTTTGGCCAACATTGTTCTAATGTGTATGGGGTCCTGTAAGGGGTTGTTCAGGACTTTAACATTGATGGCCTATACTTAGGAAAGGTCATCAAGATCTGATCGGTGGGCATGCAACACCCAGCACCCTTCCAATCAGTTGTTCCCGGTGTCGGTGGTGGCCAGAACTGCTTAGTTGCAGAACTGCACAGCACAGCTCCATCGACGGATTAGTGGCCGCTGAATAGGGGCCAGATATGCAATAACCAGCTGCTGCCACTATACAGTTGACAGAGTCGTGCTGTGCAGCTCCGCAACGGAGCAGTTCTGGCCGCCACTGACACCGGGAACAGCTGATCGGCCAGGGTGCTGTGTATCGCACCCCACTGATCAAACATTGTTGACCTACCCTAAGGATAGGCCATCAATGTTAAAGTCCCAGACATCCCCTTTAAGTCTGGTGGGTATTGTGTCATTAGTTAGATATTATATACAGCATATATACAAAAAGGTGATGTTAGAATAAGTCCAAAAGAGAACAACCTCTTGCTAGTTAAACGACAAATCATGAATGTCTTGTTGTAGCCTTCCACATATAATGGCTTGTAAAGCTTTCATTCTAGAATCATTAATTCATTACTGTTTAAAATATTTGGACGTTGTGTTACTCATTCACATCTTGCCACCCTTTGATTTATGACATTTGTGACCCAAATCTGGCTGGAACCTCAAAGATCTGGCAATCATCCTACTGTCCATTGTTTCAGATGTTTAAAAGAAGGCTGGGACATGTTCCTTTTCTCCTAAACGAGTTACACCTAGACCCTTGACATGTGAACAAATTACCAGCTGTCCTGATCTCTACAAAGCTAAGAGTACAGCTGATAGGCACTCCATGAAATGAACAAACCTTTTATGTCAAAGAATGATTGAAGTTTACAAATTGAAGGGAATGAAGTTTACTCTTTGAATTTGCTAATCTTAGCGACCCCTTTCTGCAAGCCCATGCTTACTTTGTGATATACTACAATTAGGCTTCATATCTATTTGAGGAAGATAAACATCATACATTGAAAATCAGTATGTGTGATGCTAAGACAAGGGACTGGTATTTAAAGATTACTTTTTAACTTTTAGGCTGTGTGCCCACGATGCGGTTTTAATGCGTTTTTGCAGCTGCGGAAATGCTGCGGAAACGCATTAAAAACACATGGTAGAAGAGTAGCAATGTTGCCCAATGATAATCCACATTTGCTGTGCACATTCTGCGGAAATTTCCGCTGCGGATTTCCTACTGAAATCTTGGCTTGATCTAACAAAGTAAATTAATATTTATTAGTCACACCCTTTAAGAAACTTGATGTAACAAAATGAATCAATCATTATATCAGGTAGTAAAGAAATATAGTATGCATTGAAAATGTTTCAATTTACATGCAACACCCGAAGACATTGATGACACCTCTAAAACAACTTTAGCTGGCCAAATACTTTAGATGTATGCCAGCCTAACCTGCTGATGTTGGCAGAGATATATTTATGTCTTAACTCTATATAATGTCATAACTCTTCCCAAATGGCAGATGTTGGGAAAGATATAGATCGGCAATTGCATTTTAAATGCCAAATTCTTTCGTTCTTGAGAGTGAAAAAAAAGACACCGCCAAAAGAGATTGGCAGCGGTTTATTCCCCTCTCCCCATTAAAAATACATAGACGCTCAGCTGAGGATGGGAGAAAAAGCTCTCGGCTGAATATGTGTTTCTGTCAGGTTAGTTGTAAATTCTGGTGAATGTAGTGACAGTGTACATTTTTTGCAATAGTTACATCTCCAGGTTTAAAGGGATATTCAGGCTCCGCTCACTTCATCAGGAGTTGAGCGAGTCTGGTAATGTCACATCTACTGATGTCTGCTGGATGTGTGCAGCTGCTTCTCTCAGGCCAATTTAAATCAACTTCCTGCCTTCATAATCAGACGATGAGATTTATGGAGTGTTCTCTTCCCAAACATTACATAATAAGTCACTTATACTGATGACATCTTCAGAAAATAACATTGTTTAAATCTGTTTTTTTGTTACATGTATTTTTTTTTTAAATGTTGGAAATGTTTTTTTCTTATATCACAATCTTTATTAAAACAAATAAAATTTGTAATTTTGCAATTTTCACAATATCCACTGGGGATTTTTTAAACCCGTTCTTCCTGTCCTTTCAGCAAGGCTCCCTGACAGCAGAGGCAGGATTACAATGTCAGGTAACACCTCTATACACAGCTGATAACACTGAATCCTCCAATCACAATTGGCAATATCAACCTTGACCCTGCTCCACCTCCCTGCTCAGTGACCTTTGTACAGGCTCATTAGACACATTTTCAATACAAAAGATAGGATTGTGGTCTATCCATTGTGGCTATGTACATGTGTTGTTTCCTGAAACAAATGGAAGTCACAGTCTAAAAAAAACCCCAGTGGCCAGAGTGAGAATTGCAAGCTTTCTATTTTTTTTTATATTTTCAATACAGATTGTGCCATGTAAAAAAAACATATCCCCACCAAAATAATACATTTAACACTAAAATCTGGCTTAATCAGTAGGTCATTTTATGATGATAGCTTTCTTTTAACACATGAGACTTTCACACAAAGAGCCTTCTCCATCCACATGGGTAGGCATGACAAAAGTAATGAATGACTAGCTCCTTTTTCCATCGTTTACTAAAATTACTAAATGTATCAGGCAGGTTTTCCATTTTATTGAAAATGGAATGGTTCCTACCTACGCTTGGGAACTTCATAGACTCTATAGCAGCATTATAGTCTACGTACACTTTAACAGAAAACAAACTTTAACAGTGAGCCATGGCAAAACCGTAAAAGTATTTTGCATTGTTTTTACAACTGTTCCTATTTTTTAATCTCCCTTTGTGGAATTCTATTTTAAATGACATCTATGTTCTATTTACCCAGCAAAGGAAATGACAGATTACAAGAGACAGGATATTTTTAACTATTGCTTCCTCCACCTGCTTCGTAATTAAAGAGATGAAAATTCACTAGTGGCAAACAAAGCCAATTTCAGCATAAATACAGACAACATCTGGGCAAAAGATGTATCCGTACAGCTGCAGAATTGGCAAGAAATTATATTATTTCAAACTGAGCATGTTTTGAAAATGTAAGAAATTCTATTAAAAGTTATGCTTTTCTAGGAAGCTTCAAGCGTCAGCTGCAGAGCAGTGTTGGTGTTTGAAGCAGGAAACAATAGTGAAGGCACTCTTGTTTATAAAATAACCCCATCAAAATATTGTGTTGATATTTCTGAGTATTTTTTGCATGAACTGTCCAATTTTGTATAGATTTTTCAATTCTTTTTAGGTACTGGTGGTGGGTGTATATTGTAGTGGCCATTAATACAGGATTAGCTTTATTGCATGCGCACTGCCATGACTGGCACTGCTGTTTGAACATAGCAGCAGTGTAGTTTGACATTTCTATGAGGCTTTTTATGAGTGTATTATATAGATGGAGATGGAGCTAGGCTTTTCTTGACCTACTGCTAAGATTTAGGGTGATATGCCACTACAACATAAATATATACTATATACACATTAGTACACTTAAAGTGTTAACCACTTAGTGATGGAGCCACTTTAAACGTTAAGGCCACGTGAAGACGTTGAGTATTTGGTCAGTATTTTACAGCAGTATCTGTAAGCCAAAACCAGGAGCGGGACAATCAGAGGAGAAGTACAGTTAGGTCCATATATATTTGGACAGAGACAATATTTTTCTAATTTTGGTTCTAGACATTACCACAATGAATTTTAAACAAAACAATTCAGATGCAGTTGAAGTTCAGACTTTCAGCTTTCATTTGAGGGTATCCACATTAAAATTGGATGAAGGGTTTAGGAGTTTCAGCTCCTTAACATGTGCCACCCTGTTTTTAAAGTGACCAAAAGTAATTGGACAATTGACTCCAAGGCTATTTCATGGACAGGTGTGGGAAATCCCTTCGTTATGTCATTCTCAATTAAGCAGATAAAAGTCCTGGAGTTGATTTGAGGTGTGGAGCTTGCATTTGGAAGGTTTTGCTCTGAAGTAAACATGCGGTCAAAGGAGCTCTCCATGCAGGTGAAACAAGCCATCCTTAAGCTGCAAAAACAGAAAAAACCCATCCGAGAAATTGCTACAATATTAGAAGTGGCAAAATCTACAGTTTGGTACATCCTGAGAAAGAAAGAAAGCACTGGTGAACTCATCAATGCAAAAAGACCTGGGCGCCCACGAAAGACAACAGTGGTGGATGATCGCAGAATAATCTCCATGGTGAAGAGAAACCCCTTCACAACAGCCAACCAAGTGAACAACACTCTCCAGGAGGTAGACGTATCAATATCGAAATCTACCATAAAGAGAAGACTGCATGAAAGTAAATACAGAGGGTTCACTGCACTGTGCAAGCCACTCATAAGCATCAAGAAGAAAAAGGCTAGACTGGACTTTGCTAAAAAACATCTAAAAAAGCCAGCACAGTTCTAGAAAAACATTCTTTGGACAGATGAAACCAAGATCAACCTCTAACAGAATGATGGAAAGAGAAAAGTATGGCGAAGGCATGGTACAGCTCATGATCCAAAGCATACCACATCATCTGTAAAACACGGCGGAGGCAGTGTGATGGCTTGGGCATGCATGGCTGCCAGTGGCACTGGGTCACTAGTGTTTATTGATGATGTGACACAGGACAGAAGCAGCCGAATGAATTCTGATGTATTCAAAGCCATACTGTGTGCTCAGATCCAGCCAAATGCAGCCAAACTGATTGGTCGTCGTTTCATACTACAGATGGACAATGACCCAAAACATAAAGCCAAAGCAACCCAGGAGTTTATTAAAGCAAAGAAGTGGAATATTCTTGAATGGCCAAGTCAGTCACCTGATCTCAACCCAATTGAGCATGCATTTCACTTGTTAAAGACTAAACTTCAGACAGAAAGGCCCACAAACAAACAGCAACTGAAAATCACCACAGTGAAGGCCTGGCAGAGCATCAAAAAGGAGGAAACACAGCGTCTGGTGATGTCCATGAGATCAAGACTTCAGGCAGTCATTGCCAACAAAGGGTTTCCAATCAAGTACTAGAAATGAACATTTTATTTACAATTATTTAATCTGTCCAATTACTTTTGGTTCCTTTAAAAACAGGGTGGCACATGTTAAGGAGCTGAAACTCCTAAACCCTTCATCAAATTTTAATGTGGATACCCTCAAATGAAAGCTGAAAGTCTGAACTTCAACTGCATCTGAATTGTTTTGTTTAAAATTCATTGTGGTAATGTCTAGAACCAAAATTAGAAAAATGTTGTCTCTGTCCAAATATATATGGACTTAAATGTATAATAGAAACTCGTCACCACTTCTGTATTTAACACACTCCTGGTTTTGGCTTACAAATACTGATGGAAAATACTGACCGAATACTGAACTTGTACACGTGGCCTAAAGGGGTGGTCCAACAATTATATTTATTTCCATAATAAATGTCTCTCTATTTATTTTAATAATATAATAGTTTTCTAATATGGTTTAATTAAAAAAACTCTACCTTTACCTCTATAATCCATTTTATTTTATTATTTTTTTTACATATGATGCTTCATTTGGGAATCCGAGGTGGAGGTCACTGCCACAGCCTCTGTCCCCACCAGAAAAGAAGCATCATCAGTGACGTGCGTATCAAAGACTGGGCTAGTCCTGCTGTACTAAGCATGTGTTGGTTGTATATTCCGCTGTATGCTCAGTACACATTCCTTCTTACTGTGCAATATTCTTCACGCTGTCAGTGTGCATTGTAAGAAAATAACCTGGCAGGCAAAGACCAGCCCCACCCCACCGAAAACAGACTTTTGGTCAGGGCTGGTTTTTCCTGCAGGACTACCTCCTTACAATGTGCACTGATAGAACGCTCTGTTGCAGGCTCATCACTTCAAATTAGAGCTGGCGAGGGAGCGCACCGTTACTGTGCATTGAGAAGAGTACCACACAGTCAAAAGGAAACTTGTATTAACCATACGTTGGAATTGATAATCAATGCATGCTCAGTACAAGCGGGACTAGCCCAGCCCCTGAAATGAACGTCACTGATGACGCTTAGTTTCAGGACGGGGACAGAGACTGTGGCAGTGACCGCAGCCTCTACCTCCTGATGAAGTCCTGTGTGAGTATCCCAGTAGGTACTGGGGATTATCAAATTAAGAGTCATCAAAGCGGAAACAGGTAAAAAATACAAGGCAGTAAGCATAGAGCGGGAAGGGTAAGGACTTTTTAATTAAATCATATTACAAAAACTATTATATTATTAAAATAAATAGAGATACATTTAGGATGAAAATCAATATAAATTTTGGACAACCCCTTTAATGACCTAGCCCTATTTTTTCAAATCTGATATGAGTCACTTTATATGGCCATAACTCTGGAATGCTTCATCATATCCCATTGATTGAGTGATTGTATAATACATTGTACATTATCTTAGGGGTAAATGTAGGTCGATATGTTATGTGTTTTTTTCCCAAAAAAAAAATCTGAAATTTTGAAAAATTTGCTTTCTTTATGTTTACACTCTTAAACCAGATCACACAAACTAGTTAATAAGCAACATTTTGTATATGTTAGCAACATTTTTTAAACATTATTTTATTTAGTTAGGGTGTTAGAAGGGTTAAACTTTAGCAGCGATTTTTCATTTTTTTCAAGGAAATTTACAAACCTTACTTTTTTTTATGAAGTGATTTTAAGGGGCCTCTATATTGGACCCGCTCTCCCCTCAAAGTGATACCATTTTAAAAACTGCACTCCTCAAGTTATTCAAAGCTGTTGTCACAACATTCATTAACCCTTCAGATGCTTTACAAGACTTAATGTATGGTGGAATGAAAATAAATTATTTTTTTTCCATTGAAATATTAATTTAGCCCCAAATTTGTAATTTTCACATACAGTAATAGGAGAAAATGTACCTACCAATTTTTTTTGCAGCTTTTCCCGAATGTTGCAATATCTCATATGTGGTCAAAAACGACTTTTTAAGCACATGGCTGGATTAAGGTTTTTGGAGCTCAAATTTGGTTGGAATAATTGCTGATGCCATGTTGCATTTGTAGAGCACATGATGTGAAAAACAGCAGGAACCCCACACAAGTGATACCATTTTGGAAAATAGACTCCTCAATAAAATCAGGTAGGCATGTGGTGAACATTTTGAAGCCACAGATGCTTCACACAATGTTATAACATTGGGCTTTAAAAAGAAAAAAATATGTGTTTTTTTTTATAAGAAAATAAGACCCCATCTTTTGTTATGCAATTTCTTCCGAAAATGGCAATACCCCATATATTGAAAATATTGAAAAGTTATGTTTGGGCACACAGCAGGACTCGGAAAGGAAGAGCGCTATCTGATTTTTGGAATGCAAATTATAAAATTACTGAATTGTAAGCCTCTCGTTTTAAAGGTACTTTTTATGTTGAGTTGAAAATTTGGGTTTTTCATGAAATGACAATATCTGATCACATAAGTTCTGGATAATATTATAGGCTATGCCAAGGCTAACACAATCATTCTTACAAAAATACTAGTAATTTTAGTTGTTACTAATCACCACTTCATTTGCTACTTTTGTGTGTGACCCACATTAATCTCCAGTAAGCAGCTATATATAAGGAAAATTATAGCTTAGTCCTCAGTAATCATTTCTTCACAATAAGCAAAGCAGTAATTACATTCCCGCTCTTAAATGTTAAGTTCCATTTGATTCTTTATTTAATGTAAATGTTTCGTTTGGTTCTAAGCTAAAACATCAATAATTATAAAAATGTGTTGTAGAGTAGCAATCTCCTTAAAGAAATACAGGTGTATCTCACTAAATTAGAATATTATCAAAAAGTTAATTTATTTCAGTTCTTCAATACAAAAAGTGAAACTCATATATTATATAGAGTCATTACAAACAGAGTGATCTATTTCAAGTGTTTATTTCTGTTAATGTTGATGATTATGGATTACAGCCAATGAAAAACACAAAAGTCATTATCTTTGTAAATTAAAATAATTAACAAAAAACACCTGCAAAGGCTTCCTAAGGCTATGTGCACACTAAGTGTTTTTGATGCGTTTTTGCTACGGTTTTTCCTCCGAGGAAATGCTGTGAAAATGCTTGTTAATAGGTCTGCCAGCTATAGCAATGGTAATCCTGATGTGCTGTGCACATGATGCTGAAATTTCCGCTCAGGATTACCATTTGGAAAAAAACGCAGCATGACCATTGTTCGGGCGTTTCCGCTGCGAGTTCGCGCCCATTGACTTGAATTGAACTGCAGCAAAACAGCAGGTATAATATTTATACTTGCGGATTTGCTGCTTTTCAATTAAAGCCAATAGGCACGAATCCGCGCCGGAAACACGGTGCGTGTGGTACCCGGGTCGAGAGAGGAGGACTACAACTCCTCTCATCTGACTGACAGCGAGAGTGCCGTGGCTGGGGGGGAGCAGTAGTTCTCCTCAGTCAAACCAGCTACCAAGCTAATAAAAAAAGAAAAAAAAAAGTAAAAGTAAAAAAAAGCCTTTATACTCACCTGTCCGATGACCCCCGGTGTCCTCGTGGTCCCCAGCGATCCTCTCCTCTCGGCGGCCAGCAGTATACTGCTGGGAGCATGCTCGGTCCCAGCAGTATACTGTGATGCCAGGAGCTCCGGTCACGTGAGCGATCAGCTGATCGCTCATGTGACCTCACCATGGGAACATTCTCAAGAACGTTCCCATGGTGGTAAGTTCACCTGGGCTGATCAGCTGATCTTCAGCTGATGAACCCCAGTGACCCCCTGTAGCATGTATACTGACAGGAGTGATTTTACATCCCTTTCAGTAAACACTTCTGTCTTCTACAGCAGTGACATCAGTGATTGCTGATGTCACTGCTGTAGATGTGACCCAGATCGCCGTGGGACAATCGTTGGCGGTACGTGGACTGTGTCGTTGATGGAGGACAGGTGAGGGATATGGTAGTTTATTTAATTTTTTTTTTCAGAAGGTCGATGGCTTTGCGAACAGAGTATAATAAAAAAAAATGTAGAACTGTGTGTTTTTTATTTCATTAATATACTTTATTCTGGCCGTGTCTTTTATTGAAAAAGCGGCGAACATTTTACTACGCGGTTAGTAATGGGGGCGTCTTATAGACGCCCTCCATTGCTAACCTGGGCTTCATATCAGCCGCCAATACAAGGCTGACGTGAACCCCAACCCCATTACCCCACTCGCCAATGCTACAGGGCAGTGGGAAGAGCGGAGGCTAAGCGCCAGATTTGGCACATCTTATGGATGCGCCATTTCTGGGACTGCTGAGGGGTGATATTAATAGCTGCGGAAGGGGATAGTATCCATGGCCCCTTCCCTGGTTATTAATATCAGACCGCAGCTGCCTGTTTAGCCTTTTCTGGTTAGATTTTATAGGGGGGCCTGTAATCTAGCCAATTAAGGCTAAACAAACAGCTGTGGACTGATATTAATAGCCAGGCAACATTGTTGGCTAATGGCCCCTTCCCCGGCTACTAATATCAGCCCCCAGCGGAAGGCTTTCCCTCTGCTGGTTATAAAAATGACGCGGGAGCCCACGCCATTTTTTTAACAAATTTTAGGCTCTGTGCCCGGCAGCTGTGAGCTGTTAATTATAGTCAGGGACCATGTTTTCAAATGGCACCTTCCTAGGCTAAAAATAGCAGCTCACAGCTGCCGAATAAATTACATGAATGGAAATGCTAATGAACATTGGGTGTATGGAATCAGCTGACACTCAGCTCTTTTGTTTGGTGATGACAAGGTGTCAATCTGACCTTTTCATGACCAAACATAATTAAAGTAAAGTAAAGAGTTAAATAAACACACAGACACAGAGCAAACACTTTATTTGAAATACAGCAGAAACATTCTTTTATAGTTTAAATTAACCAATATACTCACCCAGTTCTGAAGGTAATCCATTGGTTTAGGCAATGTCCCGTCAAATAAATTTATTTAGCTCCAAAAGCATTCATTGATGTACAAAAACGCTCCAAACAACACTTCAAAAAGCGCATCAAAAAATGCATCAAAAACGTGGCAAAATCGTGGCAACACCGCTCGGTTTTTCCACAGTGTTTTTCCTGCCAAGGAGATGCAGAAATTTCTGCTTCAAATCCTGATCGTGCGCACATAGACTAAGCATTTAAAAAGGTCCATTAGTCTGTTTCAGTAGGCTCCACAATCATGGAGAAGACCGCTGACTTAACATATGTACAGAAGGCAGTCATTGACACACCCCACAAGGGCCCAGAGTTCCAATTTTCATTTGGAAATCAAGGTCCCAGAGTCTGGAGGAAGAGTGGAGAGGCACACAATCCAAGCTGCTTGAGGTCTAGTGTGAAGTTTCCACAATCAATGATGGTTTGGGGAGCCATGTCATCTGCTGGTGTAGGTCCACTGTGTTTTATCAAGACCAAAGTCAGCGCAGCCGTCTACCAGGAAATTTTAGAGCACTTCATGCTTCCCTCTGCCGACAAGCTTTTGGAGATGGAAATTTCATTCTCCAGCAGGACTTGGCACCTGTCCACACTGCCAAAAGTACCAATACCTGGTTTAAAAACAACAGTATCACTGTGCTTGATTGGCCAGCAAACTCGCCTGACCTTAATCCCATAGAGAATCTATGGGGTACTGTCAAGAGGAAGATGAGAGACACCAGACCAAACAATGCAGACGAGCTGAAGGCTGCTATCAAAGCAACCTGGGCTTTCATAATACCTCAGCAGTGCCACATGCTGACCGCCTCCATGCCACGCCGCATTGATGCAGTGATTAATGCAAAAGGAGCCCTGACCCAAGTATTGAGTGCATTTACTGAACATACATTTCAGTAGGCCAACATTTCGGATTTGAAAAATATTTTTCAAGCTGTTGTTATAAATTATTCTAATTTACTGAGATAATGACTTTTGTATTCTCATTGGCTGTAAGCCATAATCATCAACATTAACAGAAATAAATACTTGAAATAGATCACTCTATATCTAATGACTCTATATAATATATGAGTTTCACTTTTTGTATTGAAGAACTGAAATAAATGCACCTGTATGTGGATTAGTAGTCTTGTAATTTCTCACCTTCAAAATAGATTACGTTGTGGGTTGGGATCATGTATGAATATTAGTGCAGAGTATTGAAGCAATTTACAACGAAATTTACAAAACCATTTTTTTTAGGGACCACATCACAGTTGAAGTGCCTTTGAGGGGCCTCTATGACCGAAAATACCCAAAAGTGACATCATTTTAAAATCTGCACCCCTCAAAGTGCTCAAAACCACATTCAAGAAGTTTATTAACTCCTCAAGGAACTAATCTAGAGATATAGTAAGCACCTTGAACCCACAAGATGCTTCACAGAATTTTATAACGTTGAGTCGTGAAAGTTAAAAAATAAATTTTTCCAGCAAAAATGTTGCTTCAGCCCAAAATTTTTCATTTTTACAAGGGTAACAGGAGGAAATGGACCATAAAATTTGTTCTGCAATTTCGGCTGAGTACCCCGATATCCCACATGTGGTGGAAAACTACTGTTTGGGCGCACGGCCGGCTTGAAAGGGAAGGAGCACCATTTGTCTTTTGGAGCGCAAAATTGGCTGCAATAGATAGCGGACGTCATGTTGCATTTGCAGAGCCTCTGATGTGCCTAAAAAGTAGGAACCCCCCACAGGTGACACCGTTTTGGAAACTACACCCCTCAAGGAACTTATCTAGAGATGTGGTGAGCATCTGGAACCCAAAAGTGCTTTACAGAGTTTTATAACGCTGAGCCGTGAAAAGGAAAAAAATACATTTTTCCCCCAAAAATGTTGCTTTAGCCCCAAATTTTTCCTTTTCACAAGGGTAACAGGAGAAAATAGACCCCAAGTTATGTTGTCCAATTTCTCTTGAATACACCGATACCACATATGTGGTGGAAAAAACTGCTGTTTGGGCACATGGCAGGGCTCAGAAGGTAACGATCGACAATTGAATTCTGGAGAGCAGTTTTGACTGGAATAGACTGCAGATGTCATGTCACATTTGAAGATGCTATGACATGCTAAAACAGCAGAAAACCCCACAAGTGACCCCATTTTGGAAACTACACCTCTTGAGGAATTAATCTAGGTGGTGTAGTGAGCATTTTTAATCCTCAGGCAATTCACAGAATCGTATAACATTGGAATGAGTCATTCGAAAATTATCATTTTTCCGCTAAAATATTGCTTTGGCCCCATGTTTTCAATTTTAAAAAGGGATAATAGGTCAAAATGAACCATACAATTTGTTATGCAATTTCTCCTGAGTACGCCAGTACCCCATATGTGGTTGAAAACTACTTTTGATGCACAGTGCAAAGCTCAGAAGGGAAGGAGTGCAATAATGGAGTTCAGATTTTGCTGGACTGGTTTGACTTTGCCATGTCACATTGGCAGAGTCCCGGAGGTGGCAGAACCCCTCCATAAGTACCCTATATGTTATGGGGAACTACTTTTCAGGTACAGTTGAAAGTTCAGAGCGCCATACTGTAGTGCATATTTTGTTGCTATGGTTTGCGGGTGCCATGACCCACTGGGAGAGACCCTGAGGTGTTAGAACAGCAGAACCCCCCAAAAGTGACCCCATTTTACAAACTACACTTCTCAGTGAATTCATCTAGGGGTGCAGTGATCATATTGACACCACAACTGGGTCACAGAATTTTATACCATTGGGCAGTGAAGAAAAAATAATTACATTCTTAGCACAAAAAATTGAATTAGCCCTGAATTTTCCATTTTCACATGGGAAAGTGGGTAAAAATGGCACCAAAATTTCTTACACAATTTGTTCAGAAAGTAGAAATACCCCAAATTTGGCTGTACAGCACTGCTTAGCCACACAGCAAGACTCGGGAGGGAAGGAGCGCTATGTGACTCTTGGAGTACAAATTATCAAAGAATAGTTTGAGGACTCGATGAGGGCTTGATTATTGCAGGATGAGTTGACGTTTTTATTAGTACCATTTTTGGGCACATAACATTTTTTGAAAGGATTCTATTCTGATTTTTGGGAGGCAGAATGAATAAAAAACAGAAATTCAGGATTTTTTTTATGCCATTCACCGTGTGGTTAAAGTGATAAGACAGCGTTATTCTTTGGGTCAGTATGATTACAGCAGTACCACATTTATAAAAAAAATTTATGTTTTGCTGCTTTTACACAATAAAAACTATTTTATAGAAAAATGAATTGTTTTTGCATCACTATATTCTGAGAGCTAAAGCTTTTTTAATTCTCCGTTGATGGAGCTGTATGGCATCTTGTTTTTTGCAGGACAAGATGAAATTGTCAGTGATAACATTATTTCCATTCGAGTTTTTGATTGCGTTTTATTCCACTTTTTGTTCGACAGTAAGATGAAACAGCATCGTTTTTTGCCACGTTTTTTATTTATTTATTTTTTTACAGTGTTCCCTGAAGGGGTTAACTAGAGTGACAGTTTTATAGGTCATGTCGTTCTGGACGCGGCGCTATAAAATGTGTACTTTTTTTGTTTTTACATAAATATACCTATTTATTGGTTTAATATATATTTTTTTCATTTGTAGTTATTTATTTTGTGATATATTTTTTAAATATTTATATAATTTTTTTTTTACTTTTTTACTTAGTCCCTCTATGGGACTTTAACTTTTATAACTCTGATCGCTGGTATAATGCATTGCAATGCATTATACAGTACCTGTCAGTGCGGCATTGACTGAAGCCTCTTAGACCATGCTACTATGGTCTAAATAGGTCACCATAGCTGGTAGACCTAGAGGTCATTATGATGACCTCAGGTTGCCATGACAATGATCGGGCCCTTGCGATGACGCCAATTGGAATGGAGGCTATCCAAGCCTCCCAAATGCCGAGATCGATATTGATTATAGCACTTTGGAGGTTAAACAGCTAAGGATGGTGTGGACACCGCTCCTGGCTGTGACTGCTGGGGCTCGGCTATCATGTAAGCTGAGCTCCCAGTGCCGCTCTTGTGTGCACAGCGCCTGGACATGAAGGGGTTAAAAAAGTTGGCAACTACTTTACAAGTCCTTTTCTTGTGAACTAAGTGCCATGGATACCCACATTACAAAACACTTTGCTTTCCCAAATCCTTCTGTAATCAGAGCTACACTCCTGGTCACATGATCTCTGGCTGAGAATCTCCGGCTTCCTGTGATGTCATGTCAGAATTCTTGGCTCTTAACACTGATGGGTGGTCGAGGTACATGTACAGTACACACACTGCTCTATATTCTATGTAATATATTGTTTTCTGTATTATCGCTATAATATTAATACATTCATATCTCTCACCACACCCATCCATCCATCCATTAGTCAGTTAGAGGGAGTAGGGGATAATCTTTATTGTCAGGGCTGTTGTAATGGTGCTTTGTGCATTACTTCTATTCCCTGTGGCAGAGATCCTGTTGATGCTAAATGTGCTAATGGGGGAGGAGTGTGAGGGGTTTAGGTGGAGTTACAGGTCTTTGCTCGCTGCTGGCTTGCAACCCAGCAAAGAGTTATGGGAAATGTAGTAGGAAGGGAGCAGAGGAATCTGAAGAGAAAGAGATGACTGTGACAGAAGAGCTAATGCCAGTGCACAAGAAGTGAAGCAGAAAAACATAAAACAGCAAGAAACTTGGCAGAAAAGGTATATGGGGATCTTTGAGGGCATTAAACACGTTATGTGAAATAATAAAAAAAACTTGGTTTATTTTTTCTAAAAATGTACCACTGTTGCTCATGGCTTTATCTGGTATTGCAGCTAAGTCAAATTGCCTTGAAATCAAAAGTTTTCTGATAGCCCCCCCATGAAAACAAAACCGTGGACTGTTTCAGAGAAAATAGAAAAACTGACATCCAAGCACTAAAATCCATCCCCTGCAACTCCAACCTTACTATTATGAAACAATTCTCTTTCAGCTATCTCTATCCACTGGTGGTTTCCCTTCTTATTTTAAACAAACACCTATTACATCCATACTTAAGTACCCTTGCCTTGACCCATTCTCCTTGTCAATGTATATCAACCTATCTCAGGACTCAAAATTCCTAGCACATGCTATTGGTACACTAACAACATTTAGCACCATTATATAAGTAATACATAACATGGGTGATAAATGTAAGTGTGTCGCCCCTGGGGTCCAGTCGCCACAGAGGTACTGCATCTCAGCCAGAGGTGTGGTACACCACTCTCGGATAAGGAGGGAGCACTACCCGGGACCCACACACTCACATCCAACACCACATCACTCCAGTAGGGAAGAGCGAGATTGCTCCTGAGGGAGAGCACAGTCACAGTCCCTGTCTGGAGGATGGAACTAAGTAGAGGAGGTGGGTGGAGGAAGTAGTTTAGGGGAGCACTGAAGGAAGGACTGAAGGTAGAGGGGGCCACGTAGACTGACAGTTGGTGACGTGGGTCACATGACAGGTAGTATAAAAGGAAAGGTAGAAAAATCTAGAGGGGTCTTAGGAGCAAGAGTGCAGTGAGTGAGGACCATCAAAGAGTGAGGTAGTCAGTCAGAGCAGTTGGTGACAGGAGTCTGTCACAGGGAGTGAAGAGAGAAGACCGGAGCAGTGAGAGGGGCTCCAGAGACATAGAAAGGATCTTAGGGGCACGGGAAGTGCGGAGTCCACCTGTGCGCCCGAGTTCACACCGACCGTGAAGGGATCAGGTTGCAGTAGGGGACCAGCCCCAGACTAGTGGAGGACTGCAAGACTCAGCTAGCAAACAGGAGGATGCGGTATCTCTAAGTGCGGTAGCCAAAACCACACACATTCTCTGAAAAGGTGGCCATATAGGACCAAGGGGACAGAGAGGACGTCGCCCAACAAGGCCTGGGGCCACTGGCTCGGTGTGAGGCGCAGGGCAGGAGGGCGAGAGTCAGCACAGAGAGATGACCCGGGAAAGTACACAAGAAGGGGGTCCCGATCAAGTGCACCCAAGTTATCCGAGAGTTGGTTCGATCACTTCCCTGGAGGACACAGGACTCGGTGGGCTGTTATAACATGGCTAGCAGTTGTAACCTGGAGCACCGTAAGAACTGTGAGTAAAAACTTGAAGACTGCACCCTGCTGTGTCCTTGACTTATTTACTACGTCATCTGCCTTGCACTACACCTACATCTAAAATCACCTATTTAACTGCCCTGAGGCCTAGTTCTACCCGTGGAGAGCTGAACCATCTCTGCTGCGTCACCAACGGCCCCAGTGGATCTGAACAGCAGCGGCGGCCACCTATAGCAGCATATCACGGGTGGCGTCACAAAACTTTATCCCCAAAACTTTATTCCCCTCTTTTCTTTATTTATTGACCGCCCTGGGCCATGGACCGGGTCACGCCACCGTGACTACCCCAAAAGGAAACGACTGGTCCGGCTTCCGAGTACCCCACGGCCACAGGGGGAGCGTCATAAGATTGCTGGAGATCCGACAGCATGTAGAAATATGGTTATCCTAATGGGGTCTACACACATAAAACTGGGCAGATGCAATGATTTCATTGTGAATCAAGAGCAGCTGAATTTCTTGTTTGTGGAGTCGTATTGAATATTTTTCCTGAAAGACACATGATGGGAAAAGAAGGATCAGACATAATGGATTTCAACATGTTCTCAGGATAAATAAATCAAAGTTTCCGGCAGTTTAATCACCTGTTGTGAAAACACATTCACATTTGTACATACATTTGTAGGGAAAAGGGGGTCAGGAGAAATAGCTGTCTACCATTAACTGAAGTTGAAGATTGCACTAACATTAATGTTCACAGAGGAACGTTTGTCACCAGCTATTTAATACATGGTTAGCTTTAGTCGCATAGCCTATATGCATTAAAAGCTGTTAGTTTCTTTACTTTCTTTCCTCCACTTCAGACCTGTATTGGTGTTGTAGCAGAATGACCCATTTCTGGTGGGAATATCCTCCTGCATTCTTGGATAAGGTGGTCGACCTATTGCAAAAGACATGAGGTTCTGTTATAGGTCACGTTTACACCAGCTGACTGCCCATGTTTAACAACCAGTGATGGGTGAGCACTAAAATGCTCGGGATGAGCACAATGTAAGTCTATGGGAAACTCAAGCATTTTTCAGGCGGCTCCCCCCGGCAGTCTGCAGAGGGCCTAAAAATTGGCCAAATCGATGGGAACAGTGCTCAAATGACATGGGAACAGCATGGGAAAGACCCCTGGAAGCATTTCTGACTCCCAGGTCACTGCTGTCAACAATGTTGTCAGAGGTATTATGCCACTTTTACGGACTCACAATAAAACATACCAAAACAAAACCAAAATGGATTTTCCTGGGAAATATGTTAAGGAACATTCTTTTCAGGGTAATGACTTGTATATAAGGCAAAATAAATAACCAAATAGAAGAATACTCCTCCACACCTTGGGCTATGTTCACATGTAGCGTTTTTGATGCGTTTTTGCCCTTTTGCAGTGCTTTCAACCATGACAAATGCATTCACCGGGAAATGTCATTTTAACATTTTACAACCTTAACTGGCCATGTAGTATGAGAGACATGATCAGACACATCCTGTTTCATTTATGATGGAGGGACTCTGAAAGTCACAAAGCCTATTTTTATAGGGCCATCAGGTGGCCTTTACTATTCTTAAAGGGCCAGCAGTCGGCCCTCGCTATTCTTAGAGAGCCATCAGCTATGCTTTGTTGTTCCCATTACTAAAGAGTGGGTCTCCTATACTGTTATTGCGTATGCAGTGATTGTCAGGGCTGCCCAAAATTTGGATGCACCCCAATACCCCTTTGAAAATTTGGATGCACCCCAATACCCCTTCGAAGAGACTTAGAGGAGGGCCTCCTGAAAACAATGTTCCCATTTTTAGGAAGTGGGTCTCCCATTGTGTTTGCCTATGCAGTGAATGCAAGGGTTGCCAAAAATTTGGAGGCACTCCAATGCCCCTTGAAAGAGACGTGGAGGTCAGAGGGCCTCCTGAAAACAATGTTCCCATTATTAGGAAGTGGGTCTCCCATTGTGTTTGCCTATGCAATGAATGCAAGGGTTGCCAAAAATTGGGAGGCACTCCAATGACCCATGGAAGAGATGTGGAGGTCAGAGGGCCTCATGAAAACAATGTTCCCATTATTAGGAAGTGGGTCTCCCATTGTGTTTGCCTATGCAGGGAATGCAAGGGTTGCCAAAAATTGGGAGGCACTCCAATGACCCATGGAAGAGACGTGGAGGTCAGAGGGCCTCATGAAGACAATGTTCCTATTATTAGGAAGTGGGTCTCCCATTGTGTTTGCCTATGCAGTGAATGCAAGGGTTGCCAAAAATTGGGAGGCACTCCAATGCCCCTTGGAAGAGACGTGGAGGTCAGAGGGTCTCCTGAAAACAATGTTCCCATTATTAGGAAGTGGATCTCCCATAGTGTTGGCCTATGCAGTGAATGCAAGGGCTGCCAAAAATTGGGAGGCACTCCAATTCCCCTTGGAAGAGACATAGAGGGCCTCATGAAAAAATGTTCCCATTAGTAGGAAGTGGGTCTCCCATCGTGTTTGCCTATGCAGTGAATGCAATGGCTGCCAAAAATTGGGAGGCACTCCAATTCCCCTTGTAAAAGACGTGGAGGAGGGCCTCATAAAAAATTTTCCCATTAGAAAGGAGCGGGTCTCCAATACTTGTAAAGTCCATGCACTAAGTGTGGTGGTCACACACGACCATGTCTGGCTGTAGGTTCAGCGGTGTCAGCCAAAGATCTGCCTGCTCTTTCAGAGCTGTCCATATTCGCTTCAGAACATCCTGTTGCCGCTTGGCTAAGGCAGTGCTGCAGTGCTTGCAGCTTGTGACTGATGTGGTCATTTTGGAGATGGAGACTGAAGAGGAGGAGAAGGTTGAGGAGGATGAGGTGCAGGAGTTGTAGACTGTGGGGGCAACCCTGATTGACCTAGGGCCCGCAATCCTCGGCGTCGGGAGGGTGTGTTCCATCCCAAGGTCCAACTGGGTCTCGGCTTCCACTATGTTAACCCAGTATGCCTTCAGCGAGATGTTGCATCCCTGCAACATGCACTTGTCCACGTGTCCGTGGTTAGGTGGACTTTCCCAGTAAGTGCAGTGTTGAGGGCACGGCTAATGTTGTGGGACAAGTGCTTGTGTAATGCGGGGACTGCACACCAGGAGAAATAGTGGCGGCTGGGGACCGAATTCCGAGGGACGGCCGTCGCCATCAGGATGCGGATAGCTTCCATCTCCATGACCCTAAAAGGCAACATTTCAAGCGCAAGCAGTCACAAAATGTGGGAATTTAGTAGTGTGGCCTGTGGGGTATTGGCTGCGTATTTGCGATTGCGTTTCAAGTACTGGGGTAGGGACAACTGAACGCTGCACTGGGACAAGGACGTGCTTGCTGATGGTGCTAGTTGAGAGTGTGCAACGACAAGTGCAGGGCAGAAGGCATCTTCGTATGCATTCTACACTGGGGATTGGATTGCACGCACAACAGCGGAAGAAGCCATGATGTCACCCGCAGTCACTGTTACTGGACCCTGGGGTTCGGCCCACAAAGTCGGGTGCTTTGATGCCATGTGCCTAATCATGCTGGTGGGGGTCAGGCTGCTTGTTTTGCTACCCCTGCTGATGCTGGCCTGGCAGGTGGTGCAAATGGCCTTTTTGGGGTTATCGGCAGAATCTTTCAAAAACAACCAGACTCGGGAAGACCTAACAGTTGTACTGGCAACTTCCGTCTTGTTGGTGTTACGGGAAACGTTCTGCATGCATTCTGTCTGCAGCCACCACATTGCTTTTTCCTGCCTGATGGGGTGCTCTGCCTCCCTCCCTCTGTGTGCTGCTGTCCTTGCTCTGCATGTCCTCCTGCCAGGTTGGGTTAGTTACTATATCATCCACCACCTCGTCTTCCACTTCCGCACCCTGGTCCTCCTCCTGACTTTCTGACAATTGTGTCTCATCATCTTCCACCCCTTGTGACAGTTTCCCACCGTCGCCTTCCTATGATCGTGGCTGCTCAAATATTTGGGCATCGCTACATGCGATCTCCTCTTGCCCCACTTCAAGTGGACCAGGCGAGAGGCCCGAATCTATAAATGGAAAAGTGTGGGATCAGTTGTCTCCGGGCACTTGGCATGGTGGGAGGAAGGAGGATCAGGGTGAGGAATATGCAATCCAGACTCACGGCTACTGAGACTTGACCGTGTGGAAGACAGGGTGGTGGTGGTGGTGGCAAAGTGACTGGATGTTGTGATCTGCAACATGTACTAAGGAAAGAAAGGGGAAAGCTGTCCCTACAGTAAGACTAAGCTGAATCCCTACGATGTAGCGGACTGCCTGTTCCTAGTGAACAGACCTGCCTTAGTCCTCGGCTAGTCTGAACGAAGACCTATAGAATTAAGGGAGGGGTCTCTAGCAGAACTAAGGACTGGAACAAAAATGGGACACCTCCTAATCAGATGTTGTTGCAGAACACAAAAAGACAAACTGACAAAAAGTACTAGAGGTCCCAGAGGACCAAGCGAACTTGACAGAGAAAGGCACAGAAGCAGCAGGCTAGAGAGACAGTAAAACACTGAAGTCCAGCACAGCCAGAAGGGGGGAGCTGGAATATAAAGGCAGATAGTCACGTGACCGCAAACCACAAGATAGAAAAAACAAACAGGAGGGTTCTAACACTGGAAGCATTATCCACTATCCAACAAACAACCTTTTGACACTGCTCTGTGTTCAATAGTGGTGTGCTATTGTCCCCTAGTAATTGGGACAGGAAGGTCGGGCGAGAAAATGTGGGTGTTTGTTGTGGCACAATTTCAGCTTGCCCACGGCCTCAGCCTCTGCATGCACCATCACCATCACGTCCAGTTCCCCATCCCTTGCCATGCGCCTTGCCCATTTTAAATGGAGGACAATATCTTCCACGCTCACTACAAATGGCGGAATTTGGAGCAAACTTATATGTGATCCGTGTGACGGACAAACCACAGTTTTAAATAGCTGCCCTGTAGGTAACTATTTTTAACAGCAAACTGGTGTCAATAACTTCGCTGACACACTGAAAGAAAATTTTAATGGAGGCCAGAAATGGCAGAATTTTCAGCGCAATTATATATGACGGACAAACCACAGTTTTAAATAGCTGGCCTGTAGGTAACTATTTTTAACAGCGACCTCGTTTTAATAACTTCGTTGACACTGCAACAAAATTTCAATGGAGGCCAGAAATGGCAGAATTTTCAGCGCAATTATATGTGATCCGTGTGATGGACAAACCACAGTTTTAAATAGCTGGCCTGTATGTAACTATTTTTAACAGCAAACTGGTGTCAATAACTTTGCTGACACGCTGAAACAAAATTTTAATTGAGGCCAGAAATGGCAGAATTTTCGGCAAACTTATATATGATCCGTGTGACGGACAAACCAGTTTTAAATATCTGGACTGTATGTAACTATTTTTAACAGTGACCTCGTGTCAATAGCTTCGCTGACACACTGCAACAAAATTTCAATGGTAGCCAGAAATGGCAATATTTTCAGTGCAATTATATGTGATCCGTGTGATGGACAAACCACAGTCTTAAATAGCTGGATTTTTAGCGCTGTAATATGGAAAGGACCTGGCTATATTCTGCAGTGCCAACAAGCAAATGGCGCAGAAAAACAGTGTTCTCTGGATTGCTTTTTAAGAAAATAATCAGGATTAAGATAAAAAAATATATATATTCCTGGCCCCTGAGACCTGGGCCTATTTCTACAAATATAATATCTGTAAAAGCACCAGCAAACAGAACTGTAATGGACCCTCTTGCTATGTGCACTGCAGTCTGCTATATACCCTGCCTGCCTGCCTAGTACTGATATCTTTGCAGCTGGATTAGTCCTCAGAAGGACTGTTAGTTGAGATAGATATGTAGAGAATCTTGTAGAATACCTACACTAACTAATAAACAAGCAAATCTCTCTCAAGCTCAGCAGCACCTCTCCCTACACTGCCTTATTATGGGGTAGACTGAGACGAGCAAGGCGGCTCCAGATCTGATATAGACCTGATGACGCTGTGCGGCCAGCCAATCACTGTAATGCCACAACCAACATGGCTGCGGCATTACAGTGAGTGGCAGACAATCCCTACATGTTGATTGGCTCTCTAAAGAGCGCCAAACATGCAGTGAGGGGACCTGAGCATCTCGCAAGTACTCGGCGAGCTCCGAGCATCTCGAGTACTGAGATGCTCGGCCGAGTACCGAGTACTTGCGAGTATGCTCGCTCATCACTATTAACGACCACTGATCGGCAACATGTCTACTAATCAGCAATTGTTTAAAAACCTGTTTTGACAGGCCGACCACACTTCAGATGCGCACAGAACGATTAGTAATAGAAAAGAATCAGTAAGTTCTGTGCGCATAGGTGACCATTGTTCTTGGCAGCACATGTCCTTTTTACACAGGATGAAGTGCTACTGAGAATGCTGATCCAAATAAAAATAAAGGAGGACAGGCACATCGAAATAAAATCTTCAAGCTTTAGTCATGTTCAGAGGGTTTAAAGGTTCCACATAGAGTATGATTGCTAATGGATAGAACTCAAACTTTGAAAATAAAAGACTCAGCGTGTGAAACCAATTTACAATTATGCTGGTCACATAACCTAACAAAAAGGAATACACATATATATCAGAAGCACATATACAATCCAGAATAAAAAATATCACAAGAAAAAGAAAAAGAAAAATGTCAAATTTCAAGTAAATCTCAGTAAATAAATTATGGACATAAATGAATCTTGAAGGTTTTATTTGGATGTGCCTATCCTCCCTTAGTTTTCTTAGGATGTTTTCTGTGGGTCAGAAGCTATGGACATGGTATGATGAAGACAGACTCGCATTGATTCAAAGTATGGTGAGCACTTTTTTTTTACTCTTTTTTCAAGAAAGATGACCCTTTAGGTAATCCAAAAGATCATTTCACTTGACAAATGAGTACTTTTCAGGAAGACAAGACTTCCTAGGAATGCACAATAACCGGACTGTCTAAACCCACCCATAGAAAATGATCTATCAATCTTTAAATCTTCTGTCCACTTTTATATCTGTGAGAGTTTTAAATTGGGTGATTAAGTAGAACTAGACAAGCTGCTTCTGTTACCGCATGGTGAACAGATATACATCACAATGATTGGAGAACTGATGGCAAATTCTAATCCGGATTCCTGTATAAATATCTGGTAACAGTGGTGTCAATTTATGACCAGACCACCTGTGCTTACAGAGATTTTTGTTAATGCTGACTTCCTTGTTTCTCAGACCCCGGGAGACTTATATGTTTTTGCACTGCTTTTCTCCTTAATATTCTGTAAATGGCTGGACTCTATATTCTGTATATTTTGTATATAAACTCTATATTCCCTATTTTTGTACAGATTTCTCTTACAACGCAGGCTTCTCCTTCACTCTGTCATTCCACACATAAAAAATGCTATGTTATTTGTGGTTTTGTAATTGTAAGTATCACTAATTTAAGTATTTTGCTTTATAGTGCTCTTAGACTATTAGAAGAAAGAATAAATCAATAGTAGTAAACAGAAAACCCTGATTTCAGATAATTGCCTTCTATTCCAGCTTTGATTTTGACATATAGCTCACTTATACAGGGACCAATAATTTTCAACTAACCAGCAAACCAATATGGTCTGCAAGACAGTAAGTATAAGTAGAAATGCATATGTATGTCTCAGCAAGAGCCACAGGCTTAGAGATGATAGATAGAGAGGATTCATTTACATATCCCCTGTAGTGATGGCCATTAACATTCTAGTTGGCTATAATCAGAAGTAAATACTCAATTTACAGTGGAGACCAATGGCCCCCTGAGGTCGCCATTTATAAAATCAACAATACAACTAAAGGTCCACTAAGGAAGTCCTTTGTTACCATTCAATACAAAAGCTCATAAAGTCAGGTTGCTGCAAAATAACAGGTCAGGATGGAAACAATTTTTGGAAAAGTTAAAAAAAGATTGGTATTTATTATACAATTACTACACACGCTTCTATCGGACATGATTGCCACCTGGTTCCTACGAAGCAGGACTGAGTCATTTGATTATGAAGTAATTTTATATAAAAGCTCATTTTTAGTTCAAACATTGGTGATTAAATATAATGTATTATATTATAAATCTAGTCCTTTATCCTTTGGATCCAATTATGGCCTTGATTTTTAACCAATAATTACAAAAAGAAAAAAATTAAAACTTAGTTAATTGCTACTTACTGGCTGTTCATGGAAAAAAAACTAAGGAACCGATTAATTTAGACTGGTGTTGTGCATACCAGTCATAATAAAGGTCTCATTAGAGTACGACGCGCAAAATTCATTAAGCGGTGACTGCCAATTAATTAACTTAGCGCATCGTATTAGTGGCTTGCACTAGCACATTTGCTGAATTTGACGTGCAAGTGTAGTTACACCCTGTCCTGGGTACGCCCCAGTTCCACCCATTTTGGAGGAGCTGCTTAAAAATGGCGTTCAAATGGTAAAGGTCATAAAATTTCAACAACTTTGTGTTGTATAAAAAGACGTGCTCAGTGTTGATCAATTCACTCACATTGAGCGAGGCCGAGCACGTCTAGTCAACACATGACTACATGTATGCCAATCGCATAACGATTGCTCTCACTGGCAACACTGGAGAATCCGCACTCTTTAAAGGGGTTGTCCACTACTTTGACATTGATGCCCTATCCATAGGATAGGGCATCAATGTATGATCGGCCGGGGTCCCGCACGTGGCACGTGGACCTTAACTGTAGTGCTTGGCCATCCATCTGTAGTGGCCGCATCGGGGTACTGCACATCCGCCTTCCATTCAATTTAATAGGAGGTGGATGTGCAGTAACAAGCGCCGGCCACTACCACTTGGCGGCCAAGCACCACAGGTAAGGACTTCCGGCCGGCGGCAGCTGCCACCGGCACCGAAGACAGCTGATCAGCGGGAGTGCCACCTGTGGGACCCCGGCCGATCATACACTGATGCCCTATCCTATAGGGGATGCCCTATCCTATATGGGTATCCCATAGGGCATCAATGTCAAAGTAATGGACAACTTCTTTAATGATTCAGAGGTCTGCAGTCACATGGAGTGGCTGCAGACGTTCATCAGAAGACTGTACAACCCTTTTAGCCCTTTAATAACACATTACATACATAGTGTATATATATAGTGTTGAGCGAGCACTAAAATGCTCGGGTGCTCGAAGCTCGGGCCGAGCTCACCGTGATACTCGGGTGCTCGACCCGAGCAACGAGCCCAATGTTAGTCTATGGGAGACCCCAGCATTTTTGAGGCGGCACCCCCAGCAGTCTGTAGAAAGCCTAAAAAGTGCCCAAAACTATAGTGACAGTGCTCAAAAGACATGGGGACGGCATGGGCATCGCCCCAGGAAGCATTTCTGACCCCCAGGTCACTGCTGTCAACAACGTGGTCAGAGGTATTAAGCCACTTTTACGGGCTCACAATAAAACGTTCAAAAACGAAACTGAAAGTGCTTTCCTGTGAAATATGTTAAGGAACTTCCTTTCCAGGGTAAAGACTTGTGTATAAGGTAAAATAAATAACCAAAAACAAAAATACTCCTCCACACCTTGGGCTATGTTCACAAGTAGCATTTTTTATGCATTTTTGCACTTTTGTATTGCTTTCAACCGTGACAAATGCATTCACCAGGAAATGTCATTTTAACATTTTACAATCTTATCTGGTCATGTGCTGTGTGACACATGCATACAGTGCTGAAAAGACATGGGAACAGCATGGGGAAGACCCCTGGAAGCATCTCTGACACCCAGGTCACTGCCTAAAAGTGTGCCCATCAGAAGTGATCCTTGCCGCATCAGAAGATGCAGACTTGCAACTATCCCCGGGCAAGTCCTTGTCCCAGGGCAGTGTTCAATTGTACCTCCCCCATTCCTTGCAATGCAAGCGCAAGTATGCATCCTGTCACCCACCCACCCCCAGGCTGCAATACTATACTGCTAGCTTGCACTTGAAATGGGGCCTTTTAGTTTGGAGGAGGCCGAAGCTGGCCACTACCTCATGGCTGCTTTGGCAGCGAGGTATCCATACTCAGTCCCCAGCTGCCCGGCGGCCGGGTGTCCACGCTCCGTCCCCAGCCGCCAGGGGGCGGCCGGGTGTCCATACTCGGTCCCCAGCCGCCCCGCGGCCGGGTGTCCATGCTCGGTCCCCAGCCGCCAGGGGGCGGCCGAGTGTCCATACTCGATCCCCGGCCGCCCTGCAGCCGGGTGTCCACACACGGTCCCCAGCTGCCCCTATTTCTCCGCGGAACATCCCCCACACTCTTTTCTTAACCTGGCCTGCTTTAGGGCAGCATTGGACGACCCCACCAGAGAACCAGACTCCTCCGGTGGGCCCTGGCTTTTCCATCAGGGGAGTTGAGAGTGCCAAGGTGAGGAGAATGAGGATGATGATAGAAGTTAGCATCTGCTTTGTTTTCTTGGAATGCAAGCGTAAGTGGGCAACCTGCCATTCACCCACTCTCCCCCAGGCTGCAATACCATACTGCAAGCTTGCACTTGAAATGGGGCCTTTTAGTTTGGAGGAGGCCGAAGCTGGCCACTACCTCATGGCTGCTTCGGCAGCGAGGTATCCATACTCAGTCCCCAGCCGCCCGGGGGCCCGGGTGTCCACGCTTGGTCTCCAGCCGCCCCTATTTGAAGGACAGCCTAACCACAAACACGTGGACAAGTGAATGTGGCCAGGGATGGTCCATCTCACGCCTTCACACTGGGTTAATATTATGGAAGCTGGGACACAGTTGGACACTGGGATTCAACACGTCATCCAGACATAGAGGATTGCGGGTCCTGGGTCAATCAGGCTTCAACACAAAGTTCAAAAGGTAGACAGCAGCAGTGGTCGGCTTCCTACACAACGAGTAAATTATTCATGATCATGAGGCCATCCATCTCCTTAGCTTTCTGTTCCTTGGAATGCGAGCGCATGTATGTAGTAGCGGCTAGGCCTGAGGTGGTCAGCGTTTTGGCGCATATCCTACTTCCTCCGAGTATTGCTGGATGTTTTCCTGCTACTATCCCAGTTCTATGACTCCCGTTAAAACAAAGTTTCAGGTGATGAATGATGGATGAGGTGGTGGTAAAAGAGAAAGAGCAGGAGGAACAGGGACCATTCATATCAGGCCAGTCAACCACAAATGTCTTGTAGGATATGTTTCTGTACCAAAAGGAGCGGTTCGGCTACACAGTTATAGAGCATACAGTGAGTGCAATGCCTACCAAAAATTTTGAGGCACTCCAATGCCCCTTGGAAGTGACATGGAGGTCAGAGGGCCTTAACTAAACCGTTTTTTCCATTTATAGCAACTGGGTCTCCTGTGCACTGTTGGCCTAAGCAGTGAATGGAAGGCTTTCCAAAAATTATGAGGAACTGCAATGGTTCTTGAAACAGACGTGGATTACAGCATACTAAAAAACTTCTACCCATTATTGGGGAGTGGGTCTCCCTTAGTGTTCGCCTATGCATTGAAAAGCAAAAGTTGACTAAAAATAGGAGGAAATGCAATGCCCGTTGGAAGAGTCATGGAGGTTAGAGTTAATTAAAAACAACATTTCAATGCCCCTTGGAAGAGCTGTGGAGTTCAGAATGGTTTAACAAGACGGTTTCAATGCCCCTTGGAAGAGCGGTAGAGGTCGCAGTAGCTTAACAAGACGGTTTTAATGCCCCTGGGAAAAGTGGTGGAGGTCGCAGTAGCTTAACAAGACGAATTTAATGCCCCTTGGAGAAGTGGTGGAGGTCTCAGTTGCTTAACAAGACCTTTTAAATGCCCCTTGGAAGAGACGTGGAGGTTGCAGTAGCTTAACAAGATGGTTTTAATGCCCCTTGGAAGAATGGTGGAGGTCGCAGTAGCTTAACAAGACGATTTTAATGCCCCTTGGAAGAGACGTGGAGGTCGCAGTAGCTTAACAAGACGGTTTAAATGCCCCTGGGAAAAGTGGTGGAGGTCGCAGTAGCTTAACAAGACGGTTTTAATGCCCCTTGGAGAAGTGGTGGAGGTCTCAGTTGCTTAACAAGATGGTTTAAATGCCCCTTGGAAAAGACGTGGAGGTCGCAGTAGCTTCACAAGATGGTTTTAATGTCCCTTGGAAGAATGGTGGAGGTTGCAGTAGCTTAACAAGACAGTTTTAATGCCCCTTGGAAGAGACGTGGAGGTTGCAGTAGCTTAACAAGACGGTTTAAATGCCCCTTGGAAGAGAAGTGGAGGTTGCAGTAGCTTAGCAAGACGGTTTTAATGCCCCTTGGAGAAGTGGTGGAGGTCGCAATAGCTTAAAAAGACGGTTTTAATTCCCCTTGGAAGACACGTGGAGGTCGCAGTAGCTTAACAAGACAGTTTAGATGCCCCTGGGAAGAGTGGTGGAGGTCGCAGTAGCTTAACAAGATGGTTTTAATGCCCCTTGGAGAAGTGGTGGTGGTCTCAGTTGCTTAACAAGACGGTTTAAATGCCCCTTGGAAGAGACGTGGAGGTCGCAGTAGCTTAACAAGATGGTTTTAATACCCCTTGGAAGAGACGTGGAGGAAGCAGTAGCTTAATAAAACGGTTTAAATGCCCCTTGGAAGAGACGAGGAGGTTGCAGTAGCTTAACAAGACGGTTTAAATGCCCCTTGGAAGCGACGTGGAGGTCGCAGTAGCTTAACAAGACGTTTTAATGCCCCTTGGAAGAATGGTGGAGGTCGCAGTAGCTTAACAAGACGATTTTAATGCCCCTTACAAGAGCCATGCAGTACAGCATATTAAAAACATTATTCCCATTATTGGGCAGTGGGTCTCCCATAGTCTTTGCCTATGCCTTCCAAGCAAAAGCTGGCAAAAATTAGGACGGAGGAACTTGCAATGCTGGCAACACGGACCACGGTCACCCTGGTGGTATAGTGGTGGTGGAGGCTGAGGATAAGGAGAAGAGCAAAATACAGCCGAAATGAGGAAGCGTATACCCATGTGTGGGTGTGAAGCGGTGCATGCGAATACACCTCCCGAAATAACACAGTGGATTTGACTTTATGTTACTCTGCTGTCATTTGGTGGTGATGAGAAGTCTGGCCCAATCCAGCCCTTGTTCATTTTGATAAGGGTCAGCTTGTCAGCATTGTCAGTTGACAGGTGAGTGCGCTTATCAGTTATAATTCCCCCCAGTGGCACTAAAAACACGCTCCGATAACACGCTAGCGGCAGGGCAGGCCAGGACCTCCAAGGTGTACAGAGCGAGTTTATTCCAAGTGTCCAGCTTGGATACCCAATAATTAAAAGGCACAGAGGACTCACGGAGGACGCTGGTACGGTCGGCAAGGTACTCCCTCACCATCTTTTGAAACTTTCCTCTCCTTGTGAGAGTAACCCGCGCCTCAGGGCCTGTAAGCTGGGCGGGTCTCAGAAAACTGTCCCAGAATGTTGACAGTGTTCCCCTGCCTCTGCTGGATTGGAGTTGCGTCTCTCTCGCCTCTACGCCTTGGTTGGTCAACGAACTGTGACCTCTGCCGCTAGCGTGTTCAGATGGGAATTTTTTTGACAGTTCTGCAGCAAGGGCCTTCTGGTACTGCCACATTTTTGTAGACCTCTCCACCTCAGGAATAAGAGACTGAAAGTTGTCCTTGTAGCGGGGGTCTAAAAGTGTCACCAACCAGTAATGACTGTCACCCAACATTTTGACAACGCGAGGGTCACGGTTAAGGCAGAGAAACATAAAGTCAGCCATGCGTGCCAGACTGGTAACGGGCAAGACTTCCGTGTCCTCACCAAGATGACGACTGACCATGCTCTCCTCCTCCTCCTCCTCCCCCCTGTCCTCAGGCCACCCACGCTGAACCGACTGCATGACAGTTGTACAGGTGCTACCGTCTACAGCGCATGATACCAGATCCTGTTCTTCCTCCTCCTCCTCCTCCTCTCCCTCATTGTCCCCCAATGCATGTTGGGATGAGATGAGGCTGGGCTGTGTGTAATCACCCGCTACGGCTTCTTGATCCATCTCATCATACTCTGGCTGCAATGCCTCCTCTTTAATTCTCTGCAGAGAGCGTTGCAAAAGACAGACAAGTGGGATGCTGACGCTAATGATGGCGTCTTCGCCACTCACCATCTTGGTGGACTCCTCAAAGTTTGTCAAGATGGTACATATGTCAGACATCCAGGTCCACTCCTGAGGTCTTATGTGTGGAGTCTGACCTGTATATCGACGGCCTTGTTGCAGCTGGTGCTCCACAACTGCTCTCTTTTGTTCACAAATCCTTTGCAACATGTGGAGGGTAGAGTTCCAACATGTGGGGACATCACACACCAGTCGGTGTGCCGGAAGCTGCAAACGCTGCTGCAACACAGCAAGGGCGGCGGAAGCTGTAGCCGAATTTACGAAAATGAGCTGATAGGCGACGTACTTTGACGAGCAGATCTGGCAACTCGGGGTATGATTTAAGAAACCGCTGAACCACGAGGTTAAGCACATGAGCCAGGCATGGTACGTGTGTGATCTCGCCTCGCCTCAGAGCCGCCACCAAGTTACAGCCATTGTCACACACGACCATGCCTGGATGTAGGTTCAGCGGTCTCAGCCACAGATCTGCCTGCTCTTTCACAGCTGTCCAAAACTCACAAGCAGTGTGAGGTTTATCACCTAAGCTTATGAGTTTCAGCACAGCCTGTTGCCGCTTGGCTGAGGCAGTACTGCAGTGCTTCCAGCTTCTAACTGATGTGGTGATATCTGAGATGGAGGCTGAACATGAGGAGGAGGAGGAGGATGATGCGCAGGAACTGTACACTGTGGGGGAAACTCTGACTGACATAGGGCCCGCAATCCTCAGTGTGGGGAGGATGTGTTCCATCCCAAGGTCCGACTGGGTCCCGGCTTCCACTATGTTTACCCCTGTGTGCCGTCAGGGAGATGTACCGCCCCTGGCCACAAGCACTTGTCCACGTGTCCGTTGTCAGGTGGACTCTCCCAGTAACTGCGTTGTTGAGGGCACGGCAGATGTTTTGGGACACGTGCTTGTGTAGTGCGGGGATGGCACACCGGGCAAAATAGTGTCGGCTGGGGACCAAGTACCGAGGGACAGCCACGGTCATAAGGTTGCGGAAGGATTCCGTCTCCACCAGCCTAAAAGGCAGCATTTCCAATGCAACCCGTCGTGAAATGTGCGAATTTAGGGGTGTGGCCTGTGGGGCGTTGGCTGCGAATTTGCACTTTCGTTCAAAGGTCTGGGATATGGACAATTAAACGCTGCGGTGGGACGTGGACGTGGACGTTGATGCTGTTTCTTGAGAAATTGCCATAACAAGTGAAGACTGAGAGGAGGGGGGCATCTTTGCATGCAGTATGGACAGGGGATTGCCTTGCACGCACAACAGGGGGTTCTATTACATGCACAACAGTGGAAGAAGCAGTGGTGACACCCGCTGACACTGGTCGTGGACCCTGGGGTTCAACCCACAAAGTCGGATGCTTTGCTGCCATGTGCCTGATCATGCTGGTGGTGGTCAGGCTGGTAGTTTTGTCACCCCTGCTGAAACTGGCATGGCAGGTGGTACAAATGGCCTTTTTGGGGTTATCAGCAGAGTCTTTAAAAAAATTCCAGACTCTGGAAGACCTACCGGTTGTACTGGCAACGTCCCTCGTGTTGGTGTTACGGGGAACGGTTGCCCGCCTTCTGTCTGTGGCCACCACACTGCTTCTTCCTGCCTGTTGGGGTACTCTGCCTCCCTCCCCCTGTGTGCTGCTGGCTTCGCTCAGCGTGTCCTCCTGCCACGTTGGGTCATTTACTAGATCATCCACCACCTCCTCCTCTTCCACTTGCGCACCACGATCCTCCTCCTCACTTCGTGGCAATTGTTTCTCGTCATCGTCCACCTCTTGTGACAAATTGCCAGCGTCGGCTTCCTGTGGCCGTGGCTGTTCAAATATTTGGGCATTGCTACATGGGATCTCCTCTTCCACCACTTCAAACGGAGCAGGCGATGGGCACAAATATGGAAATGGACCAGTGAACAGTTCTTCAGAGTGTCCAAGTGTGGGATCAGTTGCTGTCTGACGACACTCGGCATGGTGGGAGGAAGTAGCATCAGGGTGAGGAAGAGTATGCGGTCGAGACTCACGGCTACTAAAACTTGACCATGTGGAAGACAGACCAGAGGTGGTGGTGCCCAGGTAACTGGAAGTAATATCTGCTATCCAATTAATAACCTGTTCACACTGATCAGTTCGCAATAGTGGTCTTGTTGTGTGCTTCCCTAGTAATTCGGTCAAGAACTGGGAGTGAGAAGATGTGGCTGTTGGTTGTGGCACATTTTCACCTTGGCCATGGCCCCGTCCTCTACACGCACCATCCCCAGAACCTCCAGTTCCATGTCCCTTGCCACGCGCCTTGCCCATTGTAAATGAAGTAAAATAGCTTACACTCGCACTATCAATGGAAAAAGGGTATCAAAAAGGAGATTAGAACCGTGGAAGAGGAAAACCACAGTTATATTTTTCTGGCCTACACCAGAATCTTTCAAACAGATATATGTGTGTCTGAACAATCAGGGAGACACTATTACTGTTTTTTTTACGGCAAAAAATGCCAAAAACAGGATAATACAGAGATTTGACCTGTGGCACAGCAAAACCACAGTTATATTTTTCTGGCCTACACCAGACTCTTTTAAACAGATATAGTTGTGTCTGACCAGTCAGAGAGACACTATTACAGTTTTTCTTTACGGCAAAAAATGGCAAAAAAAAATAATACAGAGATTTGACCCGTGGAACTGCAAAACCACAGTTCTAGTTATCTGGCCTACACCAGACTCTTTTAAACATATATATTGGTGTCTGAACAGTCACAGACGCACTCAATTTTTTTTTCGGGGGGGGGGGAATCCCAAAAGGTTAATAAGACACGTATTTGGACAGTCTGACTGAGGAAGAAAAAAATACAGGATTTAGATGAAAAAAAAAGGATTTTTCCTGGCCCCTGAGACCGGGGAATAAGTCTAGCAATTTGACCAGCAGGAGCACACAGGACTGTAATGCAGCATTTGCTGGTATAACCACTGCGTCTCCTATACAGCCTGCCTGCCTTCCTGATATCTGGGATGGATATTAGTCCTGAGAAGGACTGTTTGTTTGATTTGGCAGGTTTTAGAGACCCTACACTAACTATTTCGCAGGATAAATCTCTCCCTAGTTCAGCAGCACTGACCATACACTGTCTGATCCGGAGCGACTGTGTCCAAGATGGCGGCGCCCGGTTTTAAATACTCGAGGTGACGCTGTGCGGCCAGCCAATCACTGTAATGCCCACAAACAACATGGCTGTGGCATTACAGTGACTGGCTGGCAATCCCTGCATGTTCATTGGCTCTGTAAAGAGCGCCAAACGTGCAGGGCGGAGACCCGAGCTCCCGCCCGAGTAACCCGGAAATGCTCGGTGCTCGCCGATCATCCCGAGTAGTGAGATGCTCGGGCGAGTACCGAGCAGTGTCGAGCATGCTCGCTCAACACTATATAAATACAGTTGAAACCAGAAGTTTCCATACACTATATAAAAAAACACATATGCATGTTTTTCTCAATATCTGACATAGAAATAGAAAAAATCTTTCCTGTTTTAGGTCAATTAGGATTACCATAATTTTTAATATTTGCCAAATGTCAGAATAATGAGCAAGGAAGAATGTTTTAAGGCATTTTTATTACTTACTGCAAAGTCAAGATTTTACATATATTTCATTAGTATTTGGTACCCTTAAACTGAATGACTTGGGTCAAATATTTGGGATATCCTTCCACAAGCTTCTCACAATAGTTGGTTGGAATTTGGGCCCATTTCTCCTGACAAAACTGGTGTAACTGATCCAGGTTTGTAGGTCGCCTTGCTCGCACCTGTCACTTCAGCTTTTCCCATAAATTTTCAATAGGATTGAGATCAGGGCCTTGTGATGGCCACTCCAAAACATTGACTTTGTTATCCTTAAGCCACTTTGGCAGTATGCTTTGGGTCATTGTCTATTTGGAAGACCCATTTCCATCCAAGCTTTAACTTCCTGGCTGATGACTTGAGATGTTGCTTCAGTATTACCCCATAATCTTCTTTTCTCATGATGCCATCTATTTTGTGAAGTGCACCTTTCCCTCCTGCAGCAAAACAACCTCACAACATGATGCTGCCACCCCCATGTTTCACAGTTGGGATGGTGTTCTTAGGCTTCCAAGCTTCTCCCTTTTTCCTCCAAACGTAACGATGGTAATTATGCCCCAAAAGTTCAATTTTAGATTCATCAGACCACAGGACATGTCTCCAAAAATTAAGGTCTTTGTTCCTGTGTGCATTTTAAAACATTAATCTGGCTTTTTTATGTTTCTTTTGGAGTAATAGCTAGAGATGAGCGGTGTTCGACTAGAACTGTTCGCCAATCTCAAATTCGAGCTGTTTTGGGCGGTGTTCGAGTTGTTCGACGAACCCGAACGATTTGCAAAAAATTCGGCTGTTCGAGGTTATGTTCGATAACTGTTCGTGCACCAAAAGCTTGTCCTGCATGTCTGGCGCTATTTAGAGCACCAATCATGCAGGGATTGTCTGCCACTCACTGTAATGCCACAGCCATGGTGGTTGTGGCATTACAGCGATTGCCCAAATCGATGGGAACAGTGCTCACAGTGAAACATGAAAAGCCGGCAATTCAGCAGCGGCATACACCGGTACCCGACAATTTAGAACTGAAAGAATAGAGCTTCACACATAGATTAGATAGATAGAAACATGTCAGCCACATATATATGAAGTACAGTGACAGTGTTGCTTACTGTACTTGTCATTTAGTGTAAAGGATTTATTAAAAAAATAATAGTGTTTTCATGCACTGTCTCTTTAAAAAAGCCGGCCGGCATTTCAGCAGCGGTACCCGACAATTTAGAATAGAAAGAATAGAGAATCACACATAGATTAGATAGATAGAAACATGTCAGTCACATATATATGAAGTACAGTGACAGTGTTGCTTACTGTACTTGTCATTTAGTGTAAAGGATTTATTAAAAAAAATAATAGTGTTTTCATGCACTGTCTCTTTAAAAAAGCCGGCCGGCATTTCAGCATCTGTACCCGACAATTTAGAATAGAAGGAATAGAGCATCACACATAGATTAGATAGATAGAAACATGTCAGTCACATTTATAAGAAGTACAGTGACAGTGTTGATTACTGTACTTGTCATTTAGTGTTAAAATAAAGGATTTATTTTAAAAAAAATTGGCGTGGGGTTCCCCGTAATTTTAGTCTCTAGCGGCGGTTAAGCAGACGGCTGGGGCAGATGTTTGAAGCCTGGGAAGGGGGTAATACCCACGGAGCTTCCCAGGCTACTAATATCAGCCCCCAGCGGAATACCTAGCCTTTACTAGCTATTAAAATGGGGGACCCCCTCAAAAAAATGACGTGGGGTCCCCCCTATTTTAATAGCTAGCAAAGGCTAGGCAGACAGCTGGGGGCTGATATTAATAGCCCAGGAAGGGTGCCATGAATATTGGCCCCCTCCCAGGCTAGAAACACCAGCCGTCAGCCGCCCCAGAAATGGCGCATCCATAGGATGCGCCAATTCTGGCACTTAGCCTCGCTCTTCCCACTGCCCTGTAGCGGTGGCAGTGGGGTAATAGGGCTGGGGTTGATGTCAGCTTATAATGCCAGCTGACATCAAGCCCAGGTTAGTAATGGAGAGGCGTCTATAAGACACCCCCATTACTAACCCCATAGTCAAAGTTAAAAGAAAACACAAACACCCAGAATAAAGTCCTTTAATTGAAATAAAGACACGATCCTTTATTGTTCTAAATTAAACCATACTTACCGTCACGCCCATTCCAGCTGAAGCCAACGATCTCCTGCAATAAAAGTAAAATAATAAAGCAACCTCATCCTTACCTTTCCATGGTTCCCACGACAGCTTCAGCTCTGCTACATCGAGATGACAGGCTGGACCGCAGCAGAACGCTGCCATCCAGCCTGTCATCCCGCAGACACTGAGAAGCGCAGGCTTGCTTGCGCTCCTCAGTGTCTCTCTGTGACGGCATAAAGATGAGCCGACAATGAACTCGGCTCACCTCATGCACGTCACTGACAGCGTGTGAGAATTCTCCTGCACTCAGCGCTTCAGCGTGAGAATTTTCCCACGCTGTCAGTGACGTGCATGAGGTGAGCCGAGTTCATTGGACATGAATGAGCTCACCTCATGCACGTCACTGACAGCGTGGGAAAATTCTCACGCTGAAGCGCTGAGTGCAGGAGAATTTTCCCACGCTGTCAGTGACGTGCATGAGGTGAGCTCATTCATGTCCATTGAACTCAGCTGACCTCATGTACGTCACTGACAGCGTGGGAGAATTCTCACGCTGAAGCGCTGAGTGCAGGAGAATTCTTCCACGCTGTCAGTGACGTACATGAGGTGAGCTGAGTTCATTGGACATGACCTCGGCTCATCTGGATGCCGTCACAGCCAGACACTGAGGAGCGCTAGCATGCCTGCGCTTCTCAGTGTCTGCGGGATGACAGGCTGGATGGCAGCGTTCTACTGCGGTCCAGCCTGTCATCTCGATGTAGCAGAGCTGAAGCTGTCGTGGGAACCATGGAAAGGTAAGGATGAGGTTGCTTTATTATTTTACTTTTATTGCAGGAGATCGTTGGCTTCAGCTGGAATGGGCGTGATGGTAAGTATGGTTTAATTTAGAACAATAAAGAATTGTGTGTTTATTTCAATTAAAGGACTTTTTTCTGGGTGTTGTGTTTTTTTTAAATACTTTACTAGAAATTCATAGTGGTCATGTCTAATATTGGCGTGACCCCATGAATTTCGGGCTTAGGGCCAGCTGATAATGCCAAGCTGGCCCTAACCCCTTTATTACCCAGTGAGCCACCGCACCAGGGCCCTGGATGAGTTGGGTACAGCGCCAGAAGATGGCGCTTCTATGAACGCGCCATTTTCCGGGGTGGCTGCGGACTGCAATTTGCAGCGGGTGGGGCCCAGAAAGCTTGGGCCTCCCTGCGCTGCAGATTCCAGCCCCCAGCTGCCTAGTTATACCTGGCTGGACACAAAAATAGGGCGAAGCCCCACGTATTTTTTTTTAATTATTTCATGAAATTCATGAAATAATTAAGGAAAAAAGGGCTTCCCTATATTGTTGTGTCCGGCCAGGTACAAATAGGCAGCTGGTGGTTGGGCTGTACCTGGCTGGACACAAATATAGTGCGAAGCCCCACGTCAATTTTTTTTAAAATTATTTCATTAAACTAGATGGTGGCCCGATTCTAACGCATCGGGTATTCTAGAATATGTATGCGGCAGACCCGGCGCAATCAGCAGAGCGGTGTTTAAATTTGGCGCCAAAATCGCTGACTGGTCGAGGCCAGCAACCGCAACCAATCAGCAAAGCGGTGTTGAAATTTGGCGACTATATCACTGATTGGTCACGGCCGGCGGTCGCGACTAATCAGCAGAGCGGGGTTTAAATTTTGCGCCAATAATGCTGATAGGTTGTGGTCGCGACCAATCAGCAAAGCGGTGTTTAAATTTGGCGCCAATAATGGTGATTGGTCATGACCTCGACCATTCAGCAGAGCGGTGTTTAAATTTGGCGGCAACAATGTTGATTAGTCGCGGCCGGCGGTCGCGACCAATCAGCAGAGCGGGGTTTAAATTTGGCGCCAATAATGCTGATTGGTCGCAATCGCCGGCCGCGACCAATCAGCAGAGTGGTGTTTAAATTTGGCGTCAAAATCGCTGATTGGTCGCGGAAGGCAACTGTGACCAATCAGCCGAGCAGGGTTTAAATTTGGCGCCAATAATGCTGATTAGTCGCGGCCAGCATCCGCGACCAATTAGCAGAGCGGGGTTTAAATTTGGCGCCAATCTCGCTGATTGGTCGCGGCTGGAGTCCGCGACCAATCAGCAGAGCGTTGTTTAAATTTGGCGCCAATCTCACTGATTGGACGCGTCTGGCATCCGTGACCAATCAGCAGAGCGTTGTTTAAATTTGGCGTCAAGCTCGCTGATTGGTCGCGGCCGCTATTTAAATGTGGCGCCCAAATCGGTGATTGGTCGCGGGCAGCATCCGCGACCAATCAGCAGAGCGGTGTTTAACTTTAGCGCCAAGATCACTGATTGGTCGCGTGCGGAGAGCGCGACCAATCAGCTAATCGTATTGGTGAGGACCGGGGAGCGCCGCTGCCTGGTCGGATACTTCCGTTGCGAGAAGCCGGGAGATGAGCGACTGCTCGCAGCAGAAGTATCCCGACCCGCAGCGCCGCTCCCCGGTCCTCCCTTCACACCCTAGCCGCTGATGTCCCCACAGTATCCGCATGGTGTTACAAAGATCCGGACATTTGTGTTAAAAATCGCTGATTGGTCGCTGGCGCTGCCCGCGACCAATCACTGATTTGGGTGCCAAATTTAAATATCGGCCGCAACCAATCACCAATCTTGGCTCCACATTTAAACACCGCTGTGCTGATTGGTCGCCGACGCTGGGCGCGACCAATCACCGATTTTGGCGCCACATTTAAATAGCGTCCGCGACCAATCAGTACAGCGGTGTTTAAATGTGGAGCCAAGATGGGTGATTGGTCGCGGAGGATATTTAAATTTGGCGCCCAAATCGGTGATTGGTCGCGGCTGATATTTAAATTTGGCGCCCAAATCGGTGAATGGTCGCGGGCAGCGCCAGCGACCAATCAGCGATTTTTAACACAAATGTCCGGACCTTTGTAACACCATGCGGATACTGTGGGGACATCAGCGGCTAGGGTGTGAAGGGAGGACCGGGGAGCGGCGCTGCGGGTCGGGATACTTCTGCTGCGAGCGCCCGCTCATGTCCCGGGTTCTCGCAGCGGAAGTATCCGCACAGGCAGCGCCGCTGACATCCATGCGGCTAGGGCGTGAAGGGAGGCCTGGGGAGCGGCGCTGACATCCAATTGGTCGCGGCCGCTATTTAAATGTGCCGCACAAATCGGTGATTGGTCGCCGTCTTGACCGCGACCAATCACTGATCTTGCCGCCAAAGTTAAACACTACTGTGCTGATTGGTCGCGGACGCTGCCCGCGACCAATCACAGATTTGTGCGCCAAATTTAAATATCGGCCGCGACCAATCACCGATCTTGGATCCACATTTAAACAACGCTGTGCTGATTGGTCGCGGCCGATATTTAAATGTGGCGCCCAAATCGGTGAGTGGTCGCGGTCTTGGCGAGCGACCAATCACTGATCTTGCCGCCAAAGTTAAACACTACCGTGCTGATTGGTCGCGGACGCTGCCCGCGACCAATCACCGATTTGTGCGCCAAATTTAAATATCAGCGTCATGCACGTCACTGACAGCGTGGGAAAATTCTCCTGCACTCAGCGCTTCAGCGTGAGAATTCTCTCACGCTGTCAGTGACGTACATGAGGTGAGCTGAGTTCATTGGACATGACCTCACCTCATGCACGTCACTGACAGCGTGGGAAAATTCTCACGCTGAAGCGCTGAGTGCAGGAGAATTCTCCCACGCTGTCAGTGACGTGCATGAGATGCGTCGAGTTCATTGGACATGAACTCGGCTCATCTTTATGCCGTCACAGCCAGACACTGAGGAGCGCAAGCAAGCCTGCGCTTCTTAGTGTCTGCGGGATGACAGGCTGGATGGCAGCGTTCTGCTGCGGTCCAGCCTGTCATCTCGATGTAGCAGAGCTGAAGCTGTCGTGGGAACCATGGAAAGGTAAGGATGATGTTGCTTTATTATTTTTCTTTTATTGCAGGAGATCGTTGGCTTCAGCTGGAATGGGCGTGATTGTAATTATGGTTTAATTTAGAACAATAAAGAATTGTGTGTTTATTTCAATTAAAGGATTTTATTCTGGGTGTTTGTGTTTTTTTGTAACTTTGACTATGGGGTTAGTAATGGGGGTGTCTTATAGACGCCTCTCCATTACTAACCTGGGCTTGATGTCAGCTGGCATTATAAGCTGACATCAACCCCAGCCCTATTACCCCACTGCCACCGCTACAGGGCAGTGGGAAGAGCGAGGCTAAGTGCCAGAATTGGCGCATCCTATGGATGCGCCATTTCTGGGGCGGCTAACGGCTGGTGTTTCTAGCCTGGGAGGGGGCCAATATTCATGACACCCTTCCTGGGCTATTCTGCCTAGCCTTTGCTAGCTATTAAAATAGGGGGGACCCCACGTCATTTTTTGGGGGGGGGTCCCCCATTTTAATAGCTAGTAAAGGCTAGGTATTCAGCTGGGGGCTCATATTAGTAGCCTGGGAAGCTCCGTGGGTATTACCCCCTTCCCAGGCTTCAAACATCTGCCCCAGCCGTCTGCTTAACCTCCGCTAGAGCCTAAAATTACGGTGAACCCCGCGCCAATTTTTTTTTTAATAAATCCTTTATTTTAACACTAAATGACAAGTACAGTAATCAACACTGTCACTGTACTTCTTATAAATGTGACTGACATGTTTCTATCTATCTAATCTATGTGTGATTCTCTATTCTTTCTGTTCTAAATTGTCGGGTACAGATGCTGAATTGCCGGCCGGCTTTTTTAAAGAGACGGTGCATGAAAACACTATTATATTTTTTAATAAATCCTTTACACTAAATGACAAGTACAGTAACCATCACTGTCACTGTACTTCATATATATGTGACTGACATGTTTCTATCTATCTAATCTATGTGTGATTCTTTATTCTTTCTATTCTAAATTGTCGGGTACTGAATTGCCGGCCGGCTTTTTTAAAGAGACGGTGCATGAAAACACTATTATATTTTTTAATAAATCCTTTACACTAAATGACAAGTACAGTAAGCAACACTGTCACTGTACTTCATATATATGTGACTGACATGTTTCTATCTATCTAATCTATGTGTGAAGCTCTATTCTTTCTGTTCTAAATTGTCGGGTACAGATGCTGAATTGCCAGCCGGCTTTTTTAAAGAGACGGTGCATGAAAACACTATTATATTTTTTAATAAATCCTTTACACTAAATGACAAGTACAGTAAGCAACACTGTCACTGTACTTCATATATATGTGACTGACATGTTTCTATCTATCTAATCTATGTGTGATTCTTTATTCTTTCTATTCTAAATTGTCGGGTACTGAATTGCCGGCCAGCTTTTTTAAAGAGTCGGTGCATGAAAACACTATTATTTTTTTTAATAAATCCTTTACACTAAATGACAAGTACAGTAAGCAACACTGTCACTGTACTTCATATATATGTGACTCACACGTTTCTATCTATCTAATCTATGTGTGATTCTCTATTCCTTCTATTCTAAATTATCGGGTACAGATACTGAATTGCCGGCCGGCTTTTTTAAAGAGACAGTGCATGAAAACACTATTATTTTTTTAAATAAATCCTTTACACTAAATGACAAGTACAGTAAGCAACACTGTCACTGTACTTCATATATATGTGACTGACATGTTTCTATCTATCTAATCTATGTGTGATTCTTTATTCTTTCTATTCTAAATTGTCGGGTACTGAATTGCCGGCCGGCTTTTTTAAAGAGACGGTGCATGAAAACACTATTATTTTTTTAAATAAATCCTTTACACTAAATGACAAGTACAGTAACCAACACTATCACTGTACTTATTATATATGTGATTGGCATGTTTATATCTATCTGTGTGAAGCTCTATTCTTTCTGTTATAAATTGTCGGGTACCGCTGCTGAATTGTCGGCCGGCTTTTTTAAAGAGACGGTGCACGAAAACACTATTATTTTTTTAAATAAATCCTTTACACTAAATGACAAGTACAGTAAGCAACACTGTCACTGTGCTTCTTATATGTGTGACTGACATGTTTCTATCTATCTAATCTATGTGTGATGCTCTATTCCTTCTTGTCTAAATTGTCGGGTACCGGTGTATGCCGCTGCTGAATTGCCGGCCGGCTTTTTTAAAGAGAGCGTCTTCTGAGCAGTTTGTCAGCTTTTGGACACCTTTGAAGGTGTTTTCTATGTGTTTCTATGTGTTTTTGTTTGCCTGCCATTGGTTTTAACGGTGTTCGACGGTGTACTAAGGTGTTCGACGAACAGTTCGACGAACAGTTCCTCGAACATCCCGGTGTTCGACGAACCGAACCGAACCTGAACACTACGGGGGTGGCTCAACACTAGTAATAGCTTCTTCCTGGCAGAGTGGCTTTTCAGCCCATGTTGATACAGTACTCATTTCACTATGGTTATTGACACAATCTTACCAGCTTCCGCCATCATCTTCACAAGGTCTTTTGCTTTTGTCCGTGGGTTGATATGCACATGTCGGACCAAAGCACGTTCATCTCTGGGACACAGAACCTGTTTCCTTTCTGAGCGGTATGATGATTGGATATTCCCATCTTATTTCTACTTGCATATAATTGTTTGTACATATGAACGAGGCACCTTCAGGTATATTGAAATTTTACCCAATGATGAGCCAGACTTGTGCAAGTCCACAATTCTCTTCCTGATATCTTGGCTGATTTCTTTAGACTTTCCCATTATGCTACACAATGAAGCAGTGTGTTTCAGGTGTGCATTAAAATACATCCACAAGTGAGTCTCTAAGTCAGAAGCTTCCAAACACATGATGTCATCTTATGGGCAGTCCAGAATTGTTTAAAGGCATAGTAATCTTAGTGTATGTAAACTTTTGACTTTGCAGTAAGTAATAAATATGCCTTAAAACATTTTCTCTCTCTCTCATTATTCTGGCATTTGGCAAATATTAAAAATTATAGTAATCCTAATTGACCTAAAATGAGAAAGGTTTATTCTGATTTCATGTCAGATATTGGGAAAAACATGCATGTGTCTTTTTATATAGTGTATGTAAACTTCTGGCTTCAACTGCATATATTTCATAATAGAATGTTCACATATAAGTTATGCTGATCGTCGGAGTCTGCCTAATATATATGGCTGAGTTCCTACTGAAACTGTGCAGAATGGTGTGAACACCGAAAAGAACCGGTGTGACTTTCTTTCCTGAAGGTTTTATAATGGCACTGCCCAGGTTGTCTTCAGACCAATCTCCTGCTATCATTGTCCCAAGACAAAAGCAGGACTCATCATGGAAGAGTACAGACATCCAATAATGAATCAATTAAGGTCTGGCTCTGCGTCATGGCTTCTGTTAGTGGTGCTGTGAAGTCAATGCAACACCTGTGGCTGGACGTCTGGCTTGTGGTCTAATGTCATGCAAACACCTTTTAAAGGTTTGTGTAGACACTGCTTGATGCCTTAGGCTTGGCAAGTGACATCCAATTTCACTTGCAGTACAGAATGAATCAATACTGGAACCAGTTGTGTAGCTATTTCTCCAAAGTATGCCAGGAGACTTTTTTTTTAACACAACAATGTCAGGCCACATGTTGCTTGTGTTATTGTGAGCAACCTGCATGATCTATACATGTTACTATGGCCTGCAGTGTCTCCGGACTTGTCTCCCATCGAGCACATCTGTTAGGTTAGGTCATTAGAGTGCTGACGTACAAAAATATGATAATTAAAATATGATTTATTAGTCACAAAGAATAAAATTGACAAGTACGTTTCATATAAACATACACTTACATTTTGGTAAACATAACGAAGAACAATTGTTGCCAAGGGGAGAGACTATGGGACAGAGATTCACAATATAACAATATAGTTCAGAGAACATGAGAAATGACAACAAGTTCAGAAGGTCCAACTGGTTATAATGACAATTCAGGTACAGCCTATGAGAATATGTGTTTAATCATCTAAAAATGTAAAATGCATGTGCAATTCTCAAAACTCATTTCCTATAATTCTCATAAGAATGCTGTCTAACAATCAAGGAAAATGTCCCAGAAATAGCCATGAGTACATTAGTAGTGTTCAAAACTTACCCATAGTAAAGTGCTCAGTGCTAGTGCACAAAGACTCCCAAGGGGACTGCCCGACGCGCGTTTTGCATTAGCTATTTCACATCTATCTTACCAATTTTTCTGTGAATTTGATAAATATTATTATTTATCTATAAATCTATAGATAGCGTCATTGATTCCATGATAATAGGTTAGGTTATTAGTTGGCAATTGCAAAGGGAACTTGATGGTTTGCATGCCCAATTGCATTCAGTGTGGCAGAACATTCCTCATAACCTCATTGATAGCATGCCAAGTCACGTGGATGCATGAATTTCTGCTTGTGGAATTCAAACTTGAAACTGAATAAATCAAGATGTTTTAAAAATGTAGTTTACATTTTTTTATCCTTTGAGGAAAGTATATGTAATTAATATATAACACTCACAGAGAGACATTAATGCTGCAAAGTAAGAATGCTATCAAAATAGTAAAGTTAATAGTTTGTTTTTATCAATTTACAAAAAGCAAAAGTGCATGAACAAAAGAGATATCTAAATTAAATAAATATTTGCTCTGGCCACCCTTTACCTTCAAACCAGCATCAAAACATCATTTTTACTAGGTACACTTGGACATAGATTTCTAATTAACCTACGGAGGTTGTTCCAAACATTTTGGAGAACTCACCACAGATTCTCTGCAGATCTAGATTTAAACAAATCCTTCAGTCCTTCATATAATCTCAGACAGAGTTGAGGTTATGATCAGGGCCCTGTGTGGAGAATATTATCACTTCCATGACTCCTTGTTCTTCTTTACACTAAAGATAGATCTTAAAAACATTGACTATATGTTTGGGGTCATTGTCCTGCTGCAGAATAAATTTGGAGGCAATCACACGTCTCCCTAATAGTACTGCATGATGAATAAGTATCTGTCTGTATTTCTCAGCATTGAGAATGACAAGAAATGGGCAACATTGAAGACCAAAGATTCTGTGGTCGGCCAAAGAAACAGTGCAGCAGATGAAAGACAGTTCTTAGGCCTAAGATGGAAATAACTCTTTAAAGATTAAAAACACATACATAAGCATTGTGTGACTGATCAGTTATTACAGTCATTACCTAACATATTAAGAGGGTCTTTGCATGAAACCATTGAAACTTCCAGTAAACAGTTTTTTAGCGAATATACAGAGAGTTTTTTTCCTTTGAAAATCAGCCTGATAGTTACTGGTTTTCTGTTGTGGCTATACTGTAGTTGGGAAGTAGTGATTGCAGTTTGACGTTGGATTATAATAAAGAAGTAGAAGACCAAATCGGGGTAAGTGTTTTCCTTGAAACAATACAGCGTACATTGCAGGGGTGTGGCATGCTTGGGTGTTGTCCACAATAGAAACCCATGCAAAAAAAAACCCACTACATTTTGCCAGGGCCTATGCTAAAAAATATGACGATTACTGGGACTTTATACTCTGGAGTGATGACACCAAGATAAATGTTTATGGAACTAATGACTTCAAAACTTTATAATGTTGCAATGGGAAGGAGTACAAAGAAAAATGCATGCTGCATACAGTGAAACATGGTGGTGGCAGTGTCCTTATGTGGCACTGCATGAGTGCTGCTGGTGTCAGGGAGCTACATTTCATTGAAGCTATCATGAATTTACACATGCACTGCTCTATATTGAAAGAGAAGATGCTGCCATCACTCTATGCCCTTGGTAGACGTCCACTTTTCCAACATGACAATAATCCAAAACACACATGATCCAAAACACACACACAACAATCAAACACCTGTAAGGGTGTGACATTGGGTTAAAACATTGTTTTATGAAACTCAGTCTTGTCAAAATTTTGGATATAGTTCTTGTGTTCACTGAGTTATTGATTAAAATCAAATTTTTAAACGGGGTGTACTCATTTATGCTGAGCAATGTATATAGTAGATACGCTTTTAGACATGTGTGCAGAATATTGATTATGCTATTCACACCTTTATGTATCTGAATTGTGCAATGGCATGTGAAATTTATCAAGACTAGAGAACTGTACGTATATCAGTCTTTAACCTATAACCTTACTTATGGAGTAAGATGTGGCATATTTATTAAAGTGGTTTTCCACTACACTGATAAGGAAGACCTATCCATTAGATAGTTCATCAATATCAGTTTGGTGGAAAACCACTTTAGTATGTCATCAATATCAGATAGTTCATGTAATGGATAAACAAATGGGTTAATTCTACTCTGCTGTGTAGGAAGGATGAGGCATGCCAATCTGAGTACAAATAGTTTATTAGTCAACACGTTTAGAAGTATACGAACTTCTTCTTCAGGACAACCACGATCAATATCAGATAGGTGGAGGGCTGACACCTGGCATCCCCACCAGTCAACTGCTTGCAGCTCCAGTAGCAGCCAAATGTAGACATTGAAAGAAGCATAACACCACCACTCTGTCACAAAGTTTAGTGACTGAACTCAGGTACGCAGAATAACCCTATTTAAATGGATGTTCTGTTCTGCAATACCAAGGGGGCGACCACTAAAAAGTGTGACATAACGATGGTATTCCACTTCATCACTCTGTCTGCATATGTCCTCTCCTGAAACTGCTAGCAGATAATTGAGGGGTCTAGCTGTCAGACACCATTCGATTTGATATCTTTGACCTATTCTGAAAAAAATATCCAAATATCATAGGCTACGGCGCTGAGCCCGCATGTTTTCAGGCACATGACAGCTGATTTGATTATCTGTCATGTGTCCCTAACAGACGCGGGTGGAATTGAGATCCACCCGCGGCTGTTAACATGTTAAATGCCGCTGTCAAATTCCGACAGTGGCATTTAACATGGCCGCGACAGAAGCATATCATAAGGCCAGCCCATCGGCGCGCCCGTCACATGATAGCGCGTGGCATCAATGGGTTGGCATGACAACCCAGGGTCTGCAGGAGACTCCTGTGGTTGTCATAGCCGATCTGCTATGAGCATCGCCCAGCTATCGGCGTTCATAGCAGATGAGCATTTCTACAAAACATAGCAGAGCCCTGCTATGTGTTGCACAGGCGATCGCATGATCGCAGCTTATAGTCTACCATGGAGACTACTGAAGCAAGTAAAAAGTGTAAAAAAATGTTTTTAAAAAAATGTAAAAATATAAAAGTTCAAATCACCCCTCTTTCACCCCATTCAAAATAAAGCAATAAAAAAAAATCAAAAATACACATATTAGGTATCTCCGAGTTCAAAATCGGCCACTGTATCAATATTAAAAAATAATTAATCCGATTGGTAAATAGCGTAACAAGAAAATAAATCAAAATGCCAGAATTAAATTTTTTTGGTCCCTGCAACATTGCAATAAAATGCAATAACGGGCGATCAAAACATTGTATCTATCCCAAAATGGTATCAATGAAAATGTCAGCTCGGCGCACAAAAATTAAGCCCTTACCCAGCCACAGATCACGAAAAAACAGAGACGCTATGGGTCTCAGAAAATGGCGCCATTTTTTTTTTTTACAAACTTTCGATTTTTTTTTCACCACTTAAATAAAAAAGAACCTATACATATTTGGTGTCTACGAACTTGTAATGACCTGCAGAATAATAAAGGAACATGGTAAAAAAACTCCAAAAAACTATTGTGAAATTGCACTTTTTTTGCGTTTGGAATTTTTTCCTGTTTTCCAGTACATGATATCGTAAAACCAATGATGTCGTTCAAAAGTCCAACTCGTCCCACAAAAAATAAGCCCTCACATGGCCATATTGATGGAAAAATAAAAAGTTATGGCTCTGTTAAGAATGGGAGCAAAAAACGAAAAAGCAAAAACGGAAAAACCCAAGGTCGTGAAGGGGTTAAGGGGCTGCAAGCCTAATCAATTTGACGCATGTTTTCAGATGTCCCTGTAATTTTGTTACACAGTTATAGTCTACACCACCTTTTGATACGCCCACGCACTTTTTGAAAAATTGCCACAGCTGTGGCTCAAAAGCCGCAAAATTTTGTTCACAATACCACTGGTGACAAATTTTGCAACTTTTTGAAGGCAATTGTCTGGTTTCGAGATGGTGATAAAGTTCCCCTTTGTCTTTTTTGATGATCACATACCTCAAATATCTGAGATCTGTTTTTTTTTCAAGAATATCATTCTTGGGGGTGGAAGAATTTCTCATTTAAATGCAGGCTGCCCACTGTGAGACATTATTCTCAGGAATTTGGGACACTCATACCATTACTACACTGACATCTCAGCTAGTATTAAGACCTCCTATTTTTCTGAGTGATTGATTGTAATTCCAGGTGGGGGGTCCTAGGGAATGAGATGGACAATTTCTATGGCTATGTGCCTACGATTCAGAAATGCTCCGGATTTTTTCCTGAGCATTTCTGCATCTCCCTGGCAGAAAAAACGCATGCGAATTGTACATGTGGATTGTACATGCGGATTGTACATGCGTTTTTCCTGCCAGGGACAAGCGGACGTGAAGCGTTCTTCACATGCATTTCTGCATGCGGGTTGACAAGCACTTTCCAAGCGATTTTAGCATCACTTGGAAAGTGCTTGACAACTTGGTCACACTATATAAATCCATGCAAATGGCATGGATTTATATAGTGTGACCGAAAGAATGGTAAAAAATAAAAAAATAAATCTATACTTACCTTCTGATGGCCCCCGGAGTCTTGATTCGATGCGTCTCGGCTTGCCGGCAGCTCACGGTACACTGAAGGACCTGCCGTCACATGACTAAATGATGTCAGCGCAGGTCCTTCAGTCCACCGCGATCTGCTGGCAAGCGAAGACAAGGAGACTGGGGGCCATCAGAAGGTAAGTATAATATTTATTTTTTATTTTATTCTTTTTTTACAGGTTCTATGGTACCCGGGTCCGGAGGAGAGTCTCCTCTCCTCCACACCCGGGTACCATCCGCACATTGAAACGCATGTAATCCGCATGTACAGATCCAGTGATGCGGATTCCATGCATTCCAATACAAGTCAATGGCGGCGAAAACGCAGCGCTTCCGCAAAATAATTGCTAGTGCTGCGTTTTTTTCCGCAATGATAATTCGCAGTGGAAATTTCCGCAGCATGTGCACAGCACATGCGGATTATCATTGGGGAACATGGCAGACCTTCTACCAAGCGTTTTTTAAGCGTTTCGGCAGCGGAACTGCCGCTGCGGAAACGCTTAAAAAACGCATCGTGGGCACACAGCCTTAATGTACCATTGTGGAGCTGATACAGTTCTTTAGTAGTTAGCCATTACCTTGAATAAGGTTCTTTTGTTCAAATCTATCTATCTATCTATCTATCTATCTATCACATATCTATCTATCTATTTGATATTAGCTCTAATTTGACAGCTTGTGACGCGCCCCCTGGGCCAGTGCTGTTAGGGATACCCGGAGCCGGATCAGATGGGGGTTGTAGTCTCCGAGTGGCTGTGACCCGGTCCGTGCCCAGGGTGTCAAGCTCTGTGTGTGGCAGTCCTTACTGATGTTACTAAAGTTCTTTATGTCGACTACGCCACCCGTTGAATTGCGGTCACTACGGCCGCCGCTGCAGCAGGGTCCGCTGAGGCTGATGGTGTTTGTGCAGCCCAGGTAGAATAACCCCCAACGGGAGGGGTATAGCCTCAGGGGGTCAGGTGCAGAGGATGGTGGTTGTGGAGGTGCAGTGAGGATGGTAATGAGAGTCAGAGTCGGGCTGTGCAGTTCAGGGTTTGTTTACTTACTGCTGTTCTTGAACTGGTCACTCCGGCCTTGAGTGACCACCCGAGCCGCGCTGCGTCCACCAGGTCCTGGACTCGGCCAACCCCCAAGTAGTTCTGGAGCATGGTTCTGAGCTCCCTTTCTGTCCTGTCCTCTTCTCTGGCCTTCCCCACCAGGGATCCACCTATGTCCGGCTCCCTCGGGCCTCTTGGTGGTAAACCCTTGTCTCTGGGTTCCCTGACCCTATTCGTGGTCTGCCTTCCGGGTGGATTTAGTGGGTGATCGTGGCAGATCAATCCTGCCCATGACCTCCGGTTCCTGGCTAAGGTGTGCTGTAGCCTCTGCCAGCTTGGGATCCGGTACCCTGTTGCCAACTCTTCACCCTCTGGTCTAATTTGGGCTCTTGGAGTTCCTTCTTTCTCCCCCTCTGGGTCTTTCTTTCTCCTCTCTCTCTCTGGGCCTTGGGGCTGCTCTGCTCCTCTGCTTTCCTCCACTGCTCTGCAAAAGACTGACAGACTGACCAGCCTTCTACAAAAGACTCCTCTGCAAAGACCCTGTCCTAAGATGGTGCCCACCTTATATACTCCCTCTATGTGTGAGCTCAGGTGACCAGCACCCAATGAGCTCCTAGCACTACCCAGACTGCTCCCCCTATCTGCCCCTACACTACTGGGATGTTCCACCCCCTCCCACTCCAGCCAGGAACAGACACTGTCGTACCTGCACATTATTAAGTGGGAGTACCATCGGTCTGTTCCCCGGAAATGGGATGTGTGTAGTGCATGCAGCTAACTGAGCTCAGTTCCACACTCCATCCTTACCCGGGAGTGGAATACCACACCTCTGGCTGAGGTGCAATACCCCTGTAGCAGCCGAATCCTCAGGGTGCTACATTCCCCCCTGGTAAATCACAGCACGTCCTCGGGCTGTAAAATATAAACATCCACAAACATACATTTTTTTTTTCATAAAACATAAACATATAAAACATATAAAACATATAAACGGTATATATATATATTAGCAGCAATAAAACTTTTTCATAAATATTCTTGTTTCTGGTTCCTCCGGTCACGGTGCAACTTGTGACCGGGTAAAGTGCGACAGTCTCTTTTGGAAGAAAACAGTTTCCTATAAAACCGGTAGGGGGCGCTTTAGGAAGCGCAACTATATACAATGGGATATGGCCGCTCTCAGTCCTCGGCCAGGTAATGGGAGGATTGACCTCTCTCAGTCCTCGGTCAGTGGGAATAGGGACACACGGGGTTAACAGTTCAATCTTGGCTGGTCCCAACGGGGACTATATTTTAACTAGAACAGTTCTTATACCCCGACGGGCAACTTTATACAGTCTCTCTCTACCGTACTTCAACGACGGCGTCCTCCTGCTCCTTCTTTGTGGACAGTTTCAGTTTCAGACCCGTCCGGGTCCTCTTGCTCCTCCTCACACCGCAGCTCCTCCTCCGTCAGGCGATGCACATGGAGGGCGTAGGGTCCTTTGGCACACTTGTGCCAGGTGAAGGTGACCTCGTCCCCTAAATACAGGTCACGACCTCTGTGTCCCTCCGGTAGGTGGGACTCAACGTCTCTCCTGGTCACGAAGACGTCGCCTGGGGTGCGGTGATCCCTGATGAAACCCCACCCATGCTGCAGATTGAACTTTATCACAGTCCCGATGGTACGGGGACCATGCGCTGCACGGGGGTCTCTCCTGGTCCGGCTCTTCTGCTCCGCGCTCCTTATTTGGGCTTGTTGTTCCCGGACCCGCCTCTCTCTCCGCTCCCTCTCAAAGACCTCGAGCTGCTGGCGGCAGCACTCTGCACGCTCCGCTGCGGCTGCCCGAGTCTCCTGAGTGAACCCCATGAGGTCTTCTCCGGTGGGATCCCACTCAAACTGGGTCTCTTCTAGCGGGGGCGAGATCCTCTTCATGGGCTTTGGAGCCGGGATCAGGGGTTCGCACATGGCCCTTGCTTTTTGCAGCTCCAGCTGGATGTATTCCTGGGGCCATACGAAGGGCTGCCCATCCGGGCACGTATGCTGGGCGAACAGGTCCTCACCCAGGTGCGGTACTTTAGGTGTTATGGGCGCCGTGGTGGTAGCGGCGCCCGGGTTAACCAGGCCTTGCGACCAGGCCTGGGGCACCTTGAAAGTAAAGGGCACCGTAAGAACGGCGGCGCCCTGTGTTACTTGGCCCTGCGACCAGGCCGGGGGCTCCGCGGAGGTAGGGGGCGCTGTTGGTATTGCGTCGCCCGGGGGTACTAGGCCTTGCGACCAGGCCGATGGTACTTCCTGCTTGGCCACGCTCGGGGTCGAGGCGTGTGACGTCACAGGGGTCGCGGCTTCCGTTTGAGGCCTAGTCTGCGGCGGTGACGTTGCAGCGACGGGCACGGCAGGGGGTACTTCGGGCTCTGCGACGGGGAGCTGGGGCAGGCACGCGGTTTCCCGGCTCGGGGTAGTGACGTCCCCTTTACCTGCCTCCATTCGTTCGGCTCCCTTCTCGGCGCCGTCTCCGGCCTTCAGTCCTCCTGCGCCATCCTCAGAGGCGGTCTGTCTCCTCGTCTCGGGTGGCGTGCTCCGCTGACGGATTTCGGTCCGCTGGGCCATCTCTCGGCTCCACTCCGCCAACGTCTCTCGCTGTACCCGGGCCATCCTCCGTGCGAGGCCCTCCAGCGCGGTCTGTGCACACTCCCGGTCTCGGGGGAGCTGTGTTAGGATCTCCAGCAGGCCTTCTGGAGTGGCGACCTGCAACAGGCTCCTGACCACTGGGTCGGTGCTGCCTGGAGTGGCGGCCCGCATCAGGCTCCTGACCATTGGGTCGGTGCTGCCTGGCTCTCCCTCCATCTCCGGGTGTGCTTTCTCTGGACTCTCTTCCAGACGTCTTGTCTCCGGGTGCGCTCTCTCCAGACTGCTCCAGGCGACACCCATCTTTGTTCTCTTCTTCTGTCTCCGCCCACATTGAGGGTGGTCCCGGGGCAACTTCAGTTCCAGGGGCAGTTCTCTCACGCTGATGGACACTTCCAGCATCACAGTCTCTGTTGGTGGGCGCGGTTTCCGCTTTTGGCGCCATTCTTCGACCTGGCCCACGATGGGAGGTGGCCTTTTGCCACCCTCTGGCACGCCCATAATGGCGTCCGCTTTTCCAAGGCGGGAAATCTTTGGAAATGGCGGGAAAAAGCTGCAAATGGCGGACAACCGGCGGGAAACGACCTGTGATGGGGCCCGATGGCGGGGACCCTCCGGAACCGGCAGGAGACTTCTTTTTGAGGTAACGGTGTACTTTTCTTCAGGCACGCAGTACCTGGTTGTTGCGGGCACGTGATCCTGCCGACTACGCCAAAGTTGACGCGCCCCCTGGGCCAGTGCTGTTAGGGATACCCGGAGCCGGATCAGATGGGGGTTGTAGTCTCCGAGTGGCTGTGACCCGGTCCGTGCCCAGGGTGTCAAGCTCTGTGTGTGGCAGTCCTTACTGATGTTACTAAAGTTCTTTATGTCGACTACGCCACCCGTTGAATTGCGGTCACTACGGCCGCCGCTGCAGCAGGGTCCGCTGAGGCTGATGGTGTTTGTGCAGCCCAGGTAGAATAACCCCCAACGGGAGGGGTATAGCCTCAGGGGGTCAGGTGCAGAGGATGGTGGTTGTGGAGGTGCAGTGAGGATGGTAATGAGAGTCAGAGTCGGGCTGTGCAGTTCAGGGTTTGTTTACTTACTGCTGTTCTTGAACCGGTCACTCCGGCCTTGAGTGACCACCCGAGCCGCGCTGCGTCCACCAGGTCCTGGACTCGGCCAACCCCCAAGTAGTTCTGGAGCGTGGTTCTGAGCTCCCTTTCTGTCCTGTCCTCTTCTCTGGCCTTCCCCACCAGGGATCCACCTATGTCCGGCTCCCTCGGGCCTCTTGGTGGTAAACCCTTGTCTCTGGGTTCCCTGACCCTATTCGTGGTCTGCCTTCCGGGTGGATTTAGTGGGTGATCAATCCTGCCCACGACCTCCGGTTCCTGGCTAAGGTGTGCTGTAGCCTCTGCCAGCTTGGGATCCGGTACCCTGTTGCCAACTCTTCACCCTCTGGTCTAATTTGGGCTCTTGGAGTTCCTTCTTTCTCCCCCTCTGGGTCTTTCTTTCTCCTCTCTCTCTCTGGGCCTTGGGGCTGCTCTGCTCCTCTGCTTTCCTCCACTGCTCTGCAAAAGACTGACAGACTGACCAGCCTTCTACAAAAGACTCCTCTGCAAAGACCCTGTCCTAAGATGGTGCCCACCTTATATACTCCCTCTATGTGTGAGCTCAGGTGACCAGCACCCAATGAGCTCCTAGCACTACCCAGACTGCTCCCCCTATCTGCCCCTACACTACTGGGATGTTCCACCCCCCTCCCACTCCAGCCAGGAACAGACACTGTCGTACCTGCACATTATTAAGTGGGAGTACCATCGGTCTGTTCCCCGGAAATGGGATGTGTGTAGTGCATGCAGCTAACTGAGCTCAGTTCCACACTCCATCCTTACCCGGGAGTGGAATACCACACCTCTGGCTGAGGTGCAATACCCCTGTAGCAGCCGAATCCTCAGGGTGCTACACTTGCAACTAAATTTGATTCCAATCTTCTCACAGATGATTGCTTTAAAAATGCTTCCGAAATTCCAACATATTAGATAATAAAATCAATAAATCATCATTGTAAATGTAATTGCAGGGATTAAACGTTGAAGAAAACTTGGTAAAAGAACCTTTTAGAAGATAAACATGTACATCGTTGGGCAGTAGTGTCAAAGGCCCACCAGCAACATTGACTCAGGGGCCCCAATTTTTGGACACATGCAAATATTACATTACCCTCATTCACAGATTTACCTATGTTTCTATGTAATAATAATAAAAGTTTGTTAAATGAATGACGAGATGCTGCCGCTGTCTGATCATAGTGAATCAAGTGAATTGTGACAACTACTGCTGATATAAGAAGGTGGGGGGACACCAGGGGATTCACCTGTTCTCCTGAGAGCCAGTCCAAGCTTAACCATGTATACTAGCACTTTATTACATGTCTAATGAGGGCATTTCATTACTGTGTAATAATTTTCCAGACAAGCTTTTCCCAAGACCGTTAAGTCGGCCACTTCCTGATCATATCTCTGTTTTATGCTTATGCCAAACTATAATGACAGTTTTAGAATCTCTGTTCCAAATCTTAACATAATTGTCTGGTTGTCTGGCACAATAAAACCACCGGTCATAAAGTCAGGGCAGGGCAGTCCCCATGGAAAGGCACATTTATCACCAGCTTTTATTACTTCCGAAAGAAAGAAAAGATTTTTACTAACGCTGTCTGGGTGCACAGGATATTTGCAGGTATATAGCCAAATTAATAGTTCTTGTTTGCTTCCTTTTAATTAAACTACCAATCGCCTACCAAAGCAATTATAATATTATACTTGCTTTTATATGAAGGTAATACTGCTATAAGGTGCATGTTATTGCATAATAATTACGTATTTTTAATTATACATTACCAATTAAAAACATATTTTTAAGGCAGCTTGTAAAATTTTACTTAAATTTAGATACCATATATGTTGTCCATGAATAACAAGTTATTCTTTCTTGCCATAGACATACTGTACATATACATTCCTAGACAAGATATTTTCATAAACTATAGTTATATGTTTCGAGGGATGAAGGAAAGAAAAGGGACACTAAAGGAAAATTCAGGAAAAATACACAAACTCATTTTGTTCTAGTTGACTGAACATGTCATTTCTGTAGTAGCAATTTGAAAAGCATCACTCAAAAACAGACCTCATTTAAATCTCATCTCATAATAAAGTCTCTCTCAAAACAGGCTGCCATGTGGTGCAAGCTGCATGCCCCTCCACTCATTCTGTCCACTGAGGCACTTAATGCCGGCCATTAGAAGATACTTACGCAAGTATGGCCATCTTAAGCCAACACTTAAGTGAAATAAACCATTTATATTTTTGAGATGTAGGTGACACGAGTGAGTGATTGGATATTCGCAGTAAATGAAAGATCTGAGTCAATAATAACCTCATGACAGATATCTGCTAATCCCATAATTTCTGGTTGGATAAATCAATGCGTCGGCCAAACCCACTGATATTGATTAGTTCAGCTGACAGTCTAAAATGTACGGGGGGCCCGGACAAGTGATTGTCAGGGGATTTTAGGATCTGGCATGTCCTATCCTTTTGTTCTTCCTGAGATAAATCTCCACCAGAGGAGTCCAGCAGCTGCTCTCATTGGGAATACAGGAGCTCCCGGCAGTAGGAGCCCTCCTATGTATGGGAGAGATGGCTGACCTAGCTGCCAGATGAACGATTGGTCAAACCATTTTTCATCTAAGAGCCATCTAAGGTATATGGTGACCTTTACAGGCATTATGCGGATATTATTCTTTGACACTATCAAGATAAAGTATTGCATTGTAAGTAATGTAGCATGCACTATTGTGAGCAATGTAGCACGTACAATGAATGGTTATGACTGGACACAGTGGGGCTGATTCAGAAAACTGGCATAAAATGCTTTGAAAAGTAGTAACGTTTTCACACAACATGGAGTTATGCAAAAATGTGATTCTTTTTACATTTTCATGCTAGTTTTCTGGCATTATTGCTGTTTAGGGCACTATGAATGTTTATAGCGCAAGCACAATTTTATTTGTAAATAGGTAAGTCTGTGTGACTGCAGACTTATGGATCTTCCCGGCACACACACTCTGCCCTGCGAGGATTCACCGGTTTCTGAGCCGGGAATGGAGGTGATGTATGCATTATACATACACCAGGCCAAAGTCCGACTAGTGGGCGCGGTCTTGCTCCATACACTTATATTAATAGAGGCCGTGTCCACTAGACAGCCATGACCACATGGGCGCGGATTCTCTCTATACAAGTTTATGGGGCGAGGCCGCGACCACTGGACGGGTTCTGCCTAGGAGTATGCATATTGCATGCTCAGAAACTGGCGTATCCTCGCAGTGCACACTGCGTGCACTGGGGGATTCATAAGTCTGCAGTCACAAAGAGTGACTGCAGATTTTTCATTTTACACCGGACAACCCCTTTAATGATAAGTATGATGATTTTATTCACTTACCATGTTTTCATGTTCCCTTAAAGCGATTAAGCTTTCAAACTCATCCCACAAAGTCTCCCCGCAACATTAATGTTGTCAGTATTATTAAATGACTAGGGTGAGCACTTTTTTTTACTTTTGTCTTGTTATCCAGATTACTTAAAAACTGGCTACTATTGTGCTGTGGACATCATAGGTGCTTAAGTATGACTCCAAACTCTTTGCCTCCTATAACTGCCTTGTTCAATGGGACAGTTTTGAAATTTGAACCTACGTTAACGGGAACCTGTCATAAAAAAACGGTATTTACCTGCAACCATAATGGTAACCTGAAGGTAAATACCATTTTAAACTTAGAACTCAGAAATGTGTAAGAAAAAAAATTTAGCTTGTGTCACCATTTTCCGAGACCTGAAACATTTAAATTTTTCGAGATATGGAGCTGTGTGATGGCTTATTTTTTGCAGCCTGAGCAGACATTTTTATCAATACCATTGCAATGTGGCAGCGGCTAAGAAACGTAATTCAGGAGTTTTGATTTTTTTTTTGTTATGTTGTTTACCGATTGGATTAATTTATTTTATATTTTAATAGATTAGACTTTTACGAATGCAGCGATACCAAATGTATATTTTTTTTAATAGTTTTATTTTTAATGGAGGAAAAAAGGGGTGATTTGAACTTCTGTTTTTTTATTTATTTTTTTTAGATTTTTAAAAGCTTTTTTTTTACTTTTTTCTGTATATAATAACCCCCTTAAGGGACTTTAAGCTGTGATCATCCGATCATCTTTCACAGCAGGATTGTAATGACAGGCATGGGGGTTTTCAGCAGGACCCTGGCTGCCATGACAACCCATCGGCGCCCCGCTATCACATCAGGGGTGCAACTACGGGAGCTTGGAATGATGCACACCCCTGCTGGCACATGTTAAATGCCACTGTCAGAGTTGACAGCGGGATTTAACAGGTTAAAAACCGTGGGTGAAGCTCCACTCCATCTGTGGCTGTTAAAGTCACATGATGGCTGATTAAATCAGTCTTCATGTGCGGGGAAAGATGCAGGCTCAGCGTGCGAGCATGCATCAAAGGCAAAGAACAACTTTTGATGTACAAGTATACCAAAGATTGTGAAGAGGTTAAAAAAAAAGTATAAAAGTGAAAAAATACAAGTATTAAAATTAAATATTAAGATTTACATCATCCTTTTTACGATTACCGGTACATAAATGCCAAAAATCTAAGAATTAAAAATTAAACATATTTGGTATCTCTGCATTTGTAACACAAAACCAATAAAATATAATATAATAATAGTTGTCTCATATTTATTGTGCAAAGAAAATAAATCTAAATAGCAGGATCATTGCAGTGTTTTTTATTACTTTGCCTCCCTAAAAGTTGCCTTTTTGTTCTCCCTCAAAAAGCAAACCTTCATACAAATCTATCAATAGAAAAATTCTAGCTCTCAGAATATGGTAACAAAACGATTTACATTTTTTCAAGTTTCTTTTTTAAAGTAGTAAAAAACTATATACATTTACTATTGCGATAACGATACTAAGCCATAGTACAAAATGAAGGACGTAAAGACAAAAAACACTGATTGAATTCTTGTTGCTTTCACCTGTTACAGATTTTAATTTCCAAATTCTCAATATACAGTATTGTATGATAAATTGATCAGGCCTCAAAAAACATGTCCCTATACAGTTATGTACAAAGAAAATAAACTCTTAGAAGGCAAAAACTAAAAAAAAAGAAAGGGAAAGTACATAAAATGCCTGCGTTCCCGAGGGGGTAAAATTGCTCTAACTCTATTTTTACACATTGAATTTTCACTCTTCACTTTATATGCAGTTTGCATTATTCTCCTTTCCATACACAACCTATTGAAATTAGAAAGCAGGTGTAAGCAGCTTCTAAACATAGCATAATTCCAATTTATTCAATTTTTAACCAAGAGTCAGAACTGTATTTAGAAGGAAAGTGCAGCTATTTGTAGTGAATCATACTTGTGTACATTGCTGTAGTACATAGTGTACTATTTATATTAAGAAGCAAGTAGCATTGGGTCATTGACAAGATATGTTCCGTCTTTGCCAGTGTCTAACGTATTTGTTCTTCTAGAAGGTCAGAGGAACACTATCCTTTTGAAGATGGAAACCTTGGGAAATTCACTGACTGGTTGGTTAAGAATTTTAGGTCACCAATCCTGGGTACAAGGACAATTCCATCATGCTATGAAGATGAATTCAGCCGTACATTTAATCTTATTTTACCCATTTACAGCAATGTTATTATAAAACTGCTTTTATTTAGATCCCATAAGTGCTTCCAAAGAAATGCAAGTATAAGTTTGTTAGAGGCAAAGGTTGCATGATTTAAAGAACAATGCTTCTTTTCTCTAAAAGCATCACTAGCCAGCGGGAACCTTCTTAAAAATGTTTGGTGCAATCAATATGGATAAAATGTGGATCCAGCTCTTGAACCTGAAGATTTATTAAAAAAAAAAACTTTCAAGTATCTTCAAACGACATTAATCCATGGTAAAAGTAGTGAACTAAACAAATTAAGTACATTATACAAATTATAATATACAGAATACATTAGTTATATCAAAATCCTGACCGCTGAGTTCCCCAGTGATCTCAAGAATGGGGCTGTGGAACTCAGAGCACAGGTCTACCTTGAATGGAGCAGTGGTGCTCATACTCGTCATCTGCTCCATTATCAAAGGAATTGCTGCAAACAGATGAGCAGTGTAATTGGCTTTCTCCAGCAGTCTCATAAACAATGAATGGAGCAAAGGTCAAGCATGTACATTTCTGCACCATTCAAGACAGGGTTCCAGAACTTCTTTCTTCATAGCGTTGTCCACGCAGTCTCTAGACCCATCTCCAGCTATCATTGCATCCAAGACAAAGAAAAAACTCATTGCTGAAAAGGATAGACCTCTATTCTCGCCTCCATTGCTTCATTTCAACCTCCTGTGACCATCTGGAGATGACATAGACAACTCCATAAAAAGGCCTTCACTAGGGAACGTCGCACTGGTCCAACTCCCTTGATTAATTTTGAGGGCATGGCATAATATAAAGTAGCCAGACCCCTCTAGTCTTCATTCCAGGTACACTAAGAGCTCTGTGTTATATTAATTTGGTTGTGGAACCAATGTTACAGTCATTTTTCCAAAGCATCTCAGGAGCCAGTTTTCAACACAAAGTCAGGCCGAATGCTGCCCGTGCTGCATGTGCTATCATGGCCTAAAGCGAATTCGAATTTGTCTGTTTGTGTGTTTTTCGATTGAGACCATCTGAGACTTCATTGGTCAGCAATTGCAAAGGGAGCTGCCAGCAATGGATCTTGATGATTGGTATGCCCAAGTGCATTCATCGTTGCAGAACATTCCTCAGACAACCATTATTAACCTCATTGACAGAACTCCAAGGAGGTGTATATATGCAGGGATTTCTATGCTTGTTGCTAATACTTAATAAGTAGTGTTGAGCGAACATGCTCGACACTGCTCGGTACTCGCCCGAGCATCACGCTACTCGGGATGTTCGGCGAGCACCGAGCATTTCCGGGTTACTCGGGCGGGAGCTCGGGTCTCCGCCCTGCATGTTTGGCGCTCTTTACAGAGCCAATGAACATGCAGGGATTGCCAGCCAGTCACTGTAATGCCACAGCCATGTTGTTTGTGGGCATTACAGTGATTGGCTGGCCGCACAGCGTCACCTCGAGTATTTAAAACCGGGCGCCGCCATCTTGGACACAGTCGCTCCGGATCAGACAGTGTAGGGACAGAGCTGCTGATTTAGGGAGAGATATATCCTGCAAAATAGTTAGTGTAGGGTCTGTAAAGGCTGTCAGATCAAACAAACAGTCCTTCTCAGGACTAATATCCATCCCAGGTATATCAGGCAGGCAGGCAGGCAGGCTGTATAGGAGACACAGTGGTTATACCAGCAAACGCTGCATTACAGTCCTGTGTGCCGCTCCTGTTGCTGAAATTGCTGGACTTAGCTCCAGGTCCCGGGGGCCAGGAAAAATCCTTTTTTTTTTATCTAAATCCTCTTTTTTTTTTCCTCCTTCACAATGTACAAATACCCATCTTATTAACCTTTTGGTGCCCCCCCCCCAAAAAAAAAAAAAAGTGTGCCTCTGATTTTTCAGACACAAATATATCTGTTGAAAATAGTCTGGTGTAGGCCAGAGAAATAGAAGTGTGGTTTTGCAGTTCTATGGGCCATTTGTATCTAAAAGAAACAGTTTGAGTGTGTCACTCACTGTTCAGCCGCAAATATATATATATTTTAAAAAGCCTGGTATACACCAGTAAATTATTACTGTGGTTTTGATGTTCCACGGTAAAACATCTCTATTATCCTGTTTTTGGCATTTTTTGCTGTATAAAAATAATAATAGTGTCTCCCTGATTTTTCAGACACAAATATATCTGTTGAAAATAGTCTGGTGTAGACCAGAGAGACAGAAGTGTGCTTTTGCTGTTCCACGGTAAAAAATCTCTATTATCCTGCTTTTTGCATTTTTTGCTGTAAAAAAAAAAAAAATAGTGTCTCCCTGATTTTTCAGACACAAATATATCTGTTGAAAATAGTCTGGTGTAGGCCCGAGAAATACAAGTGTGGTTTTGCAGTTCCACGGTACAAACCTCTGTATTATCCACTTTTGGGCCATTTGTATCTAAAAAAAACAGTTTGAGTGTGTCGCTCACTGTTCAGCCGCAAATATATATATATTTTAAAAAGCCTGGTATACACCAGTAAATTATTACTGTGGTTTTGATGTTCCACGGTAAAACATCTCTATTATCCTGTTTTTGGCATTTTTTGCTGTATAAAAATAATAGTGTCTCTCTGATTTTTCAGACACAAATATATCTGTTGAAAATAGTCTGGTGTAGGCCAGAGAGACAGAAGTGTGCTTTTGCTGTTCACGGTAAAAAATCTCTATTATCCTGCTTTTTGCATTTTTTGCTGTAAAAAAAAAAAAATAGTGTCTCCCTGATTTTTCAGACACAAATATATCTGTTGAAAATAGTCTGGTGTAGGCCCGAGAAATACAAGTGTGGTTTTGCAGTTCCACGGTACAAACCTCTGTATTATCCACTTTTGGGCCATTTGTATCTAAAAAAAACAGTTTGAGTGTGTCGCTCACTGTTCAGCCGCAAATATATATATATTTTAAAAAGCCTGGTATACACCAGTAAATTATTACTGTGGTTTTGATGTTCCACGGTAAAACATCTCTATTATCCTGTTTTTGGCATTTTTTGCTGTATAAAAATAATAATAGTGTCTCCCTGATTTTTCAGACACAAATATATCTGTTGAAAATAGTCTGGTGTAGGCCAGAGAGACAGAAGTGTGCTTTTGCTGTTCCACGGTAAAAAATCTCTATTATCCTGCTTTTTGCATTTTTTGCTGTAAAAAAAAAAAAAATAGTGTCTCCCTGATTTTTCAGACACAAATATATCTGTTGAAAATAGTCTGGTGTAGGCCCGAGAAATACAAGTGTGGTTTTGCAGTTCCACGGTACAAACCTCTGTATTATCCACTTTTGGGCCATTTGTATCTAAAAAAAACAGTTTGAGTGTGTCGCTCACTGTTCAGCCGCAAATATATATATATTTTAAAAAGCCTGGTATACACCAGTAAATTATTACTGTGGTTTTGATGTTCCACGGTAAAACATCTCTATTATCCTGTTTTTGGCATTTTTTGCTGTATAAAAATAATAATAGTGTCTCCCTGATTTTTCAGACACAAATATATCTGTTGAAAATAGTCTGGTGTAGGCCAGAGAGACAGAAGTGTGCTTTTGCTGTTCCACGGTAAAAAATCTCTATTATCCTGCTTTTTGCATTTTTTGCTGTAAAAAAAAAAAAATAGTGTCTCCCTGATTTTTCAGACACAAATATATCTGTTGAAAATAGTCTGGTGTAGGCCCGAGAAATACAAGTGTGGTTTTGCAGTTCCACGGTATAAACCTCTGTATTATCCACTTTTGGGCCATTTGTATCTAAAAAAAACAGTTTGAGTGTGTCGCTCACTGTTCAGCCGCAAATATATATATATTTTAAAAAGCCTAGTATACACCAGTAAATTATTACTGTGGTTTTGATGTTCCACGGTAAAACATCTCTATTATCCTGTTTTTGGCATTTTTTGCTGTATAAAAATAATAATAGTGTCTCCCTGATTTTTCAGACACAAATATATCTGTTGAAAATAGTCTGGTGTAGGCCAGAGAGACAGAAGTGTGCTTTTGCTGTTCCACGGTAAAAAATCTCTATTATCCTGCTTTTTGCATTTTTTGCTGTAAAAAAAAAAAAAATAGTGTCTCCCTGATTTTTCAGACACAAATATATCTGTTGAAAATAGTCTGGTGTAGGCCCGAGAAATACAAGTGTGGTTTTGCAGTTCCACGGTACAAACCTCTGTATTATCCACTTTTGGGCCATTTGTATCTAAAAAAACAGTTTGAGTGTGTCGCTCACTGTTCAGACGAAAATATATATATATTTTAAAAAGCCTGGTATACACCAGTAAATTATTACTGTGGTTTTGATGTTCCACGGTAAAACATCTCTATTATCCTGTTTTTGGCATTTTTTGCTGTATAAAAATAATAATAGTGTCTACCTGACTTTTCAGACACAAATATATCTGTTGAAAATAGTCTGGTGTAGGCCAGAGAGACAGAAGTGTGCTTTTGCTGTTCCACGGTAAAAAATCTCTATTATCCTGCTTTTTGCATTTTTTGCTGTAAAAAAAAAAAAAAATAGTGTCTCCCTGATTTTTCAGACACAAATATATCTGTTGAAAATAGTCTGGTGTAGGCCCGAGAAATACAAGTGTGGTTTTGCAGTTCCACGGTACAAACCTCTGTATTATCCACTTTTGGGCCATTTGTATCTAAAAAAAACAGTTTGAGTGTGTCGCTCACTGTTCAGCCGCAAATATATATATATTTTAAAAAGCCTGGTATACACCAGTAAATTATTACTGTGGTTTTGATGTTCCACGGTAAAACATCTCTATTATCCTGTTTTTGGCATTTTTTGCTGTATAAAAATAATAATAGTGTCTCCCTGATTTTTCAGACACAAATATATCTGTTGAAAATAGTCTGGTGTAGGCCAGAGAGACAGAAGTGTGCTTTTGCTGTTCCACGGTAAAAAATCTCTATTATCCTGCTTTTTGCATTTTTTGCTGTAAAAAAAAAAAAATAGTGTCTCCCTGATTTTTCAGACACAAATATATCTGTTGAAAATAGTCTGGTGTAGGCCCGAGAAATACAAGTGTGGTTTTGCAGTTCCACGGTACAAACCTCTGTATTATCCACTTTTCGGCCATTTGTATCTAAAAAAAACAGTTTGAGTGTGTCGCTCACTGTTCAGCCGCAAATATATATATATTTTAAAAAGCCTGGTATACACCAGTAAATTATTACTGTGGTTTTGATGTTCCACGGTAAAACATCTCTATTATCCTGTTTTTGGCATTTTTTACTGTATAAAAATAATAATAGTGTCTCCCTGATTTTTCAGACACAAATATATCTGTTGAAAATAGTCTGGTGTAGGCCAGAGAGACAGAAGTGTGCTTTTGCTGTTCCACGGTAAAAAATCTCTATTATCCTGCTTTTTGCATTTTTTGCTGTAAAAAAAAAAAAAATTGTGTCTCCCTGATTTTTCAGACACAAATATATCTGTTGAAAATAGTCTGGTGTAGGCCCGAGAAATACAAGTGTGGTTTTGCAGTTCCACGGTACAAACCTCTGTATTATCCACTTTTGGGCCATTTGTATCTAAAAAAAAACAGTTTGAGTGTGTCGCTCACTGTTCAGCCGCAAATTTATATATATTTTAAAAAGCCTGGTATACACCAGTAAATTATTACTGTGGTTTTGATGTTCCACGGTAAAACATCTCTATTATCCTGTTTTTGGCATTTTTTGCTGTATAAAAATAATAATAGTGTCTCCCTGATTTTTCAGACACAAATATATCTGTTGAAAATAGTCTGGTGTAGGCCAGAGAGACAGAAGTGTGCTTTTGCTGTTCCACGGTAAAAAATCTCTATTATCCTGCTTTTTGCATTTTTTGCTGTAAAAAAAAAAAAATAGTGTCTCCCTGATTTTTCAGACACAAATATATCTGTTGAAAATAGTCTGGTGTAGGCCCGAGAAATACAAGTGTGGTTTTGCAGTTCCACGGTACAAACCTCTGTATTATCCACTTTTGGGCCATTTGTATCTAAAAAAAACAGTTTGAGTGTGTCGCTCACTGTTCAGCCGCAAATATATATATATTTTAAAAAGCCTAGTATACACCAGTAAATTATTACTGTGGTTTTGATGTTCCACGGTAAAACATCTCTATTATCCTGTTTTTGGCATTTTATTCTGTATAAAAATAATAATAGTGTCTCCCTGATTTTTCAGACACAAATATATCTGTTGAAAATAGTCTGGTGTAGGCCAGAGAGACAGAAGTGTGCTTTTGCTGTTCCACGGTAAAAAATCTCTATTATCCTGCTTTTTGCATTTTTTGCTGTAAAAAAAAAAAAATAGTGTCTCCCTGATTTTTCAGACACAAATATATCTGTTGAAAATAGTCTGGTGTAGGCCTGAGAAATACAAGTGTGGTTTTGCAGTTCCATCGTACAAACCTCTGTATTATCCACTTTTGGGCCATTTGTATCTAAAAAAAACAGTTTGAGTGTGTCGCTCACTGTTCAGCCGCAAATATATATATATTTTAAAAAGCCTGGTATACACCAGTAAATTATAACTGTGGTTTTGCTGTTCCACGGTAAAAAATCTCTATTATTCAGGTTTTGGTAGTTTTTTCCGTAAAGTAAAACAGTAGTGTCTCCTGACTGTTGTGACTAGTGTTGAGCGATACCTTCCGATATCAGGAAATATCGTATCGGATTGGATCGGACCGATACCCAAAAAGTATCGGATATTGCCGATTCCGATACCGGAAACCAATGCAAGTCACTGGGACACAAATAACGGAATGAAAATAAACCCTTTCTTTCCTTGTAGGTTAATTCTACATGAAGTAAAACAACTAAGAATAATGTAGAATGTATTACGCGAAAAGCCGGCAATTCATCAGCGGCATACACCGGTACCCGACAATTTACAACAGAAAGAATAGAACATCACACATAGATTAGATACATAGAAACATGTCAGTCACATATATAAGAAGTACAGTGACAGTGTTGATTACTGTACTTGTCATTTAGTGTAAAGGATTTATTTAAAAAAATAATTGAGCTTTCATGCACCGTCTCTTTAGAAAAGCCGGCCGGCAATTCAGCAGCGGTACCCGACAATTTATAACAGACAGAATAGAGCTTCACACATAGATTAGATACATAGAAACATGTCAGTCACATATATATGAAGTACAGTGACAGTGTTGCTTACTGTACTTGTCATTTAGTGTAAAGGATTTATTTAAAAATATAATAGTGTTTTCATGCACCGTCTCTTTAAAAAAGCCGGCCGGCAATTCGGCATCTGTACCCGACAATTTAGAATAGAAGGAACAGAGAATCATACATAGATTAGATAGATAGAAACATGTCAGTCACATATATATGAAGTACAGTGACAGTGTTGATTACTGTACTTGTCATTTAGTGTTAAAATAAAGGATTTATTTAAAAAAAAATTGGGGTGGGGTTCCCCTTAATTTTAGTCTCTAGCGGAGGTTAAGCAGTCGGCTGGGGCAGATGTTTGAAGCCTGGGAAGGGGGTAATACCCACGGAGCTTCCCAGGCTACTAATATCAGCCCCCAGCTGAATACCTAGCCTTTACTAGCTATTAAAATGGGGGACCCCCTCAAAAAAATGACGTGGGGTCCCCCCTAATTTAATAGCTAGCAAAGGCTAGGCAGACAGCTGGGGGCTGATATTAATAGCCCAGGAAGGGTGCCATGAATATTGGCCCCCTCCCAGGCTAGAAACACCAGCCGTCAGCCGCCCCAGAAATGGCGCATCCACAGGATGCGCCAATTCTGGCACTTAGCCTCGCTCTTCCCACTGCCCTGTAGCGGTGGCAGTGGGGTAATAGGGTTGGGGTTGATGTCAGCTTATAATGCCAGCTGACATCAAGCCCAGGTTAGTAATGGAGAGGCGTCTATAAGACACCCCCATTACTAACCCCATAGTCAAAGTTAAAAAAAAAAAACACAAACACCCAGAATAAAGTCCTTTAATTGAAATAAACACACAATTCTTTATTGTTCTAAATTAAACCATACTTACCGTCACGCCCATTCCAGCTGAAGCCAACGATCTCCTGCAATAAAAGAAAAATAATAAAGCAACATCATCCTTACCTTTCCATGGTTCCCAGGATGGCTCCAGCTCTGCTACATCGAGATGACAGGCTGGACCGCAGCAGAACGCTGCCATCCAGCCTGTCATCCCGCAGACACTGAGAAGCGCAGGCATGCTTGCGCTCCTCAGTGTCTCTCTCTGACGGCATCCAGATGAGCCGAGTTCATGTCCAATGAAATCAGCTCACCTCATGCACGTCACTGACAGCGTGGGAGAATTCTCCTGCACTCAGCGCTTCAGCGTGAGAATTCTCCCACGGTGTCAGTGCCGTGCATGAGGTGAGCTCATGTCCAATGAACTCGGCTCACCTCATGCACGTCACTGACAGCGTGGGAAAATTCTCCTGCACTCAGCGCTTCAGCGTGAGAATTTTCCCACGCTGTCAGTGACGTGCATGAGGCTAGCTGAGTTCATTGGACATGATCTCACCTCATTCACGTCACTGACACCGTGGGAGAATTCTCACGCTGAAGCGCTGAGTGCAGGAGAATTCTCCCACGCTGTCAGTGACGTGCATGAGGTGAGCCGAGTTCATTGGACATGAACTCGGCTCATCGGGATGCCGTCACAGAGAGACACTGAGGAGCGCAAGCATGCCTGCTCTTCTCAGTGTCTGCGGGATGACAGGATGGATTGCAGCGTACTGCAGGTCCAGCCTGTCATCTCGATGTAGCAGAGCTGAAGCTGTCCTGGGAACCATGGAAAGGTAAGGATGAGGTTGCTTTATTATTTTTCTTTTATTGCAGGAGATCGTTGGCTTCAGCTGGAATGGGCGTGACCGTAAGTATGGTTTAATTTAGAACAATAAAGAATTGTGTCTTTATTTCAATTAAAGGACTTTTTTCTGGGTATTGTGTTTTTTTTAAATACTTTACTAGAAATTCATGGTGGTCATGTCTAATATTGGCATGACCCCATGAATTTCGGGCTTAGGGCCAGCTGATAATGCCAAGCTGGCGTTAACCCCTTTATTACCCAGTGAGCCACCTCACCAGGGCCCTGGATGAGTTGGGTACAGTGCCAGAAGATGGCGCTTCTATGAACGCGCCATTTTCCGGGGCGGCTGCGGACTGCAATTTGCAGCGGGTGGGGCCCAGAAAGCTTGGGCCTCCCTGCGCTGCGGATTCCAGCCCCCAGCTGCCTAGTTGTACCTGGCTGGACACAAAAATAGGGCGAAGCCCCACGTATTTTTTTTTTAAATTATTTCATGAAATTCATGAAATAATTAAGAAAAAAAGGGCTTCCCTATATTGTTGTGTCCAACCAGGTACAAATAGGCAGCTGGTGGTTGGGGGCAGCCCGTTCCTGCCTGCTGTACCTGGCTGGACACAAATATAGTGCGAAGCCCCACGTCAATTTTTTTAAAATTATTTCATGAATTTCCTGAAATAATTTTAAAAAAATTGACGTGGGGCTTCGCACTATATCTGTGTCCAGCCAGGTACAGCAGGCAGGAATGGGCTGCGCCCAACCACCAGCTGCCTATTTGTACCTGGCCGGACACAACAATATAGGGAAGCCCTTTTTTTCTTTATTATTTCATGAATTTCATGAAATAATTAAAAAAAAAAATACGTGGGGCTTCTCCCTATTTGTGTGTCCAGACAGGTACAACTAGGCAGCTGGGGGATGGAATCTGCAGCACAGGGAGGCCCAAGCTTTCTGCCCCCCCCCCCAGTGCAAATTGCAGTCCGCAGCCACCCCGGAAAATGGCGCGTTCATAGAAGCTGGATGTTGTACCTGGCTGGCATACAAAAATATGGCAAAGCCCACGTCAAAATTTTTGGGAAAAATTAATTAAAACATAAATAATAATTTAGGGACTGCATCTTTATTAACTCCTCAAATGTCATTTAGTGTTAAAATAAAGGATTTATTTAAAAAAAAATTGGCGTGAGATTCCCCGTAATTTTAATCTCTAGCGGAGGTTAACCAGACGGCTGGGGCAGATGTTTGAAGCCTGGGAAAAAAAATGACGTGGGGTACCCCCTATTTAATAGCTAGCAAAGGCTAGGCAGACAGCTGGGGGCTGATATTAATAGCCCAGGAAGGGTGCCATGAATATTGGCCCTCTCCCAGGCTAGAAACACCAGCCGTCAGCCGCCCCAGAAATGGCGCATCCATAGGATGCGCCAATTCTGGCACTTAGCCTCACTCTTCCACACTACCCTGGTGCGGTGGCAGGGGTAATATGGTTGGGGTTCATGTCAGCTCCAGCTGCCATGAAGCCCAGGTTAGTAATGATGGGCGTCTATAAGACACCCCCATTACTAACCTACAAAGTGTTAAAAAGAAAAAACACACTACACCCAGAAAAAAATAATTTATTTGAAATAAAACACACAATTTTATTTAATTCTTAGTTTACTTAAAAAAATAGTTACCTGTCCATGTTCCTGCGCTGATCTCCCATGCACAGCTGTCACATCTGGAGATGGTGACAGCTGTGCATGGCTGCTGTAAGCTCACGCTGCCGGGAACACGTCCACTCCCGGCAACGGGAGCCACTGACTGAGGTCACCGGAGTGCATTCAGGCAGCGCAGCTCCAGAGACCTCCTTTACGGCACTGCTGTACCGTGGGAATTTCTCACGATACAGCAGGGCCGTAAAGGCGCTGCCTGAACTCCGGCGAACCCGCTTATGCAATGACGGGGCTGCTTTACGGCCCCGTCATTCTAGCAGCGGCAGCGGTTCAGAGCGGTCACATTCTATGTGGCTGCTCTAAAGTGGAGATCATCGTGGGACACTCGTGGTCTACTACGGAGGGGTAAGGATAAGGTTGTGGTTTATTATTTTATATTTTATTACAGGAGATCGATGGCTTCAGGGAATTAGGTGTCTAGGTGAGTATAGGTGTAGATTTTTATTTTTTACTTTATTTTAGGTGGCGATCAGCGGGGACAGGTAATGTATAAACTAATTTATTGTAGGTAACCACTGGCCACCAATGACATGTATTTAAAATTTATTGGGGACACAGTAGGGCAATTTAAATAGCAGGATCAGGCTGATGGGAACTACTGCTCCCATCGAGCTGATCCTGCTGGCACGAGTGGACGGGGGACAGACATAGGCCGATGGGAGTAGTAGTGTCACATCGGCCTATGTCTGCCTGCACGCAGACACCCGCAGACATCGCACAGACACCGGACACACTCGCAGACATCGCACAGACACCGCACACACCCGCAGACATCGCACAGACACCGCACACACTCGCAGACATCGCACAGACACCGCACACACTCGCAGACATCGCACAGACACCGCACACACCCGCAGACATCGCACAGACACCGCACACACTCGCAGACATCGCACAGACACCGCACACACTCGCAGACATCGCACAGACACCGCATACACCCGCAGACATCGCACAGACACCGCACACACTCGCAGACATCGCACAGACACCGCACACACTCGCAGACATCGCACAGACATCGCACAGACACCGCGCACACCCGCACACATCGCACAGACACCGCACACACCCGCAGACATCGCACACACCCGCAGACATCGCACAGACACCCCGCACACACTCGCAGACACACGCACACCCCGCACACACCAATCATGATGGGTCTGATCGTCTGGGAGGTGAGGCTGACCTGTGCGGCCGTGGGAAAGTTCATGTGAGTTCATGCAATGCAGTCAAGCATGAACTCACATGAACCCTCTGAGGGCACCGCGGCTACTTCAAATGAACAGCTGATCGGCATCACCTGATACCTCAGCTGTTCATTTGAAATAACCAGCGGGAAAGCGCAGCACAGAACGGGAAAGCCGGCGGTGAAGTCTTTTCACTGCCGGCTTCCCCGCCCGGGTCCTTCGCTCCCCGCTCCTTGGTGCTGCGCTCCCCGCCCGGTCCTAACTTACGATCGGGATGGGAGGTGGCGAGGGGAGCGGAGGATCGGGGTGGGAGGCTGCCGGGAAGCAGTATGGGGCTGTGCGATTGTTTAAAAGCCGGCGGCTTTTTACCGCCAGCCGGCTTTTAAAAGATCAGGAGAATTCTCCCACGCTGGGATGGCATTCTGATGACAGGCTGGATCTCAGCTGAGCTCTGCCATCCAGCTTGTCATCCTTCAGAGACACTGCAGAGCGCAGGCATTATGGGAACTTCCGATTCCGGTATTCGATATTGTAAAAGTATCGGAATTAAGTATTGGAATTCCGATACCGCGAATATCGGCCGATACCCGATATTTCAGTATCGGAATGCTTAACACTAGTTGTGACACAAAAATATATCTGTTGTGTACTCCCGACATCCCAGTGTGGTTTTGCAGTTCCACGGGTCAAATCGCTGTACTATCCAGTTTTGGGCCTTTGGTATCTAAAAAAAAAGCAGTTTGAGTGTGTCGCTCACTGTTCAGCCGCAAATATCTCTATTTAAAAAGGTGTGGTATACCCCAGTAAACAATAACTGTGGTTTTCCTCTTCCACGGTTCTAATCTACTCTTTATTACCCTTTTTCCATTGATAGTGCAAGTGTAAGCTATTTTACTTCATTTACAATGGGCAAGGCGCGTGGCAAGGGACATGGAAGTGGACGTTCTGGTGATGGTTCGTGCAGAGGACGGGGCCGTGGCCAAGGTGAAAATGTGCCACAACCAACAGCCACATCTTCTCGCTCCCACTTCTTGACCGAATTACTAGGGAAGCACAGAACAACACCAGTATTGAGAACTGATCAGTGTGAACAGGTTATTAATTGGATAGCAGACAATACTTCCAGTTACCTGGGCACCACCACCTCCGGTCTGTCTTCCACACGGTCAACTCTTAGTAGCCGTGAGTCTCGACCGCATACTTCTCCTCACCCTGATGCTCCTTCCTCCCACCATGCCGAGTGTCGTCAGACAGCAAGTGATCCCACACTTGGACACTCTGAAGAGCTGTTCACTGGTCCATTTCCATATTTGGGCCCCTCGCCTGATACGCTTGAAGTGGTGGAAGAGGAGATCCCATGTTGCGATGCCCAAATATTTGAACAGCCACGGCCACAGGAAGTCGACGTTGGCAATCTGTCACAAGAGGTGGACGATGACGAGACACAATTGCCAGGAAGTGAGGAGGAGGATCGTGGTGCGCAAGTGGAAGAGGAGGAGGTGGTGGATGATCTAGTAACTGACCCAACGTGGAAGGAGGACATGCAGAGTGAGGACAGCAGCACACAGGGGGAGGGAGGCAGAGTACCCCAACAGGCAGGAAGAAGCAGTGTGGTGGCCGCAGACAGAAGGCAGGTAACCGTTCCCCGTAACACCAACACGAGGGACGTTGCCAGTACAAGCGGTAGGTCTTCCAGAGTCTGGAATTTTTTTAAAGACTCTGCTGATAACCCCAAAAAGGCCATATGTTCCACCTGCCATGCCAGCATCAGCAGGGGTGACAAAACTACCAGCCTGACCACCACCAGCATGATCAGGCACATGGCAGCAAAGCACCCGACTTTGTGGGGCGAAACCCAGGGTCCACGACCAGTGTCAGCGGGTGTCACCACTGCTTCTTCCACTGTTGTGCGTGCAATAGAACCCCCTGTTGTGTGTGCAAGGCAATCCCCTGTCCATACTGCATGTAAAGATGCCCCCTCCTCTCAGTCTTCACTTGTTATGGCAGTTTCTCAAGAAACAGCATCAACGTCCACGTCCCACCGCAGCGTTCAATTGTCCATATCCCAGACCTTTGAACGAAAGCGGAAATTCGCAGCTAACGCCCCACAGGCCACAGTCCTAAATTCACACATTTCACGACTGCTTGCATTGGAAATGCTGCCTTTTAGGCTGGTGGAGACGGAATCCTTCCGCAATCTTATGGCGGTGGCCGTCCCTCGGTACTCGGTCCCCAGCCGACACTATTTTGCCCGGTGTGCCATCCCCGCACTACACAAGCACGTGTCCCAAAGCATCTGCCGTGCCCTCAACAACGCAGTTACTGGGAGAGTCCACCTGACAACGGACACGTGGACAAGTGCTTGTGGCCAGGGACGGTACATCTCTCTGACGGCACACTGGGTAAACATAGTGGAAGCCGGGACCCAGTCGGACCTTGGGATGGAACACATCCTCCCCACACCGAGGATTGCGGGCCCTATGTCAGTCAGATTTGCCCCCACAGTGTACAGCTCCTGCGCATCCTCCTCATCCTCCTCATGTTCAGCCTCCATCTCAGATATCACCACATCAGTTACAAGCTGGAAGCATTGCAGTACTGCCTCCGCCAAGCGGCAACAGGCTGTGCTGAAACTCATAAGCTTAGGTGATAAACCTCACACTGCTTGTGAGTTGTGGACAGCTGTGAAAGAGCAGGCAGATCTGTGGCTGAGACCGCTGAACCTACATCCCGGCATGGTCGTGTGTGACAATGGCCGTAACCTGGTGGCGGCTCTGAGGCGAGGTGAGATCACACACGTACCATGCCTGGCTCATGTGCTTAACCTCGTGGTTCAGCGGTTTCTTAAATCGTACCCCGAGTTGCCAGATCTGCTCGTGAAAGTACGCCGCCTGTCAGCTCATTTTCGCAAGTCGGCTACAGCTTCCGCCGCCCTTGCTGTGTTACAGCAGCGTTTGCAGCTTCCGGCACACCGACTGGTGTGTGATGTCCCCACACGTTGGAACTCTACCCTCCACATATTACGAAGGATTTGTGAGCAGAAGAGAGCAGTTGTGGAGTACCAGCTGGAACAAGGCCGTCGATATTCAGGTCAGACTCCACACATAAGACCTCAGGAGTGGACCTGGATGTCTGACATATGTACCATCCTGACAAACTTTGAGGAGGCCACCAAGATGGTGAGTGGCGATGACGCCATCATTAGTGTCAGCATCCCACTTGTCTGTCTTTTGCAACGCTCTCTGCAGAGAATTAAAGAGGAGGCATGGCAGCCAGAGCATGATGAGATGGATCAAGAAGCCATAGCGGGCGATTACACACAGCCCAGCCTCATCTCATCCCAACGTGCATTGGGGGACAATGAGGGAGAGGAGGAGGAGGAGGAGGAGGAAGAACAGGAGCTGCTATCATGCGTTGTAGACGGTAGTACCTGTACAAGTGTCATACCGTCGGTTCAGCGTGGGTGGCCTGAGGACAGGGGGGAGGAGGAAGAGGAGGAGGAGGAGGAGAGCATGGTCTGTCGTCATCTTGGTGAGGACACGGAAATCTTGCCCGTTACCAGTCTGGCACGCATAGCTGACTTTATGTTACGCTGCCTTAACCGTGACCCTCGCGTTGTCAAAATGTTGGGTGACAGTCATTACTGGTTGGTGACACTTGTAGACCCCCGCTACAAGGAGAACTTTCACTCTCTTATTCCTGAGGTGGAGAGGTCTACAAAAATGGGGCAATACCAGAAGGCCCTTGCTGCAGAACTCTTAAAAAAATTCCCATCTGAACACGCTAGCAGCAGAGGTCACAGTTCGTTGCCCAACCAAGGCGTACAGGCGAGAGAGATGCAACTCCAATCCAGCAGAGGCAGGGGAACACTGTCAACGTTCTGGGACAGTTTTCTGACACCCGCCCAGCTTACAGGCCCTGAGGCGCGGGGTACTCTCACAAGGAGTGGAAAGTTTCAAAAGATGGTGAGGGAGTACCTTGCCGATCGTACCAGCATCCTCCGTGATTCCTCTGTGCCTTTTAATTATTGGGTATCCAAGCTGGACACTTGGAATGAACTCGCTCTGTACGCCTTGGAGGTCCTGGCCTGCCCTGCCGCTAGCGTGTTATCGGAGCGTGTTTTTAGTGCCGCTGGGGGAATTATAACTGATAAGCGCACTCGCCTGTCAACTGACAATGCTGACAAGCTGACCCTTATCAAAATGAACAAGGGCTGGATTGGGCCAGACTTCTCATCACCACCAAATGACAGCAGAGTAACATAAAGTCAAATCCACTGTGTTATTTCGGGAGGTGTATTCACATGAACCACTTCACACCCACACATGGGTATACGCTTCCTCATTTCGGCTGTTTAATCTTCTTCTCCTTATCCTCAGCCTCCACCACCACTATACCACCAGGGTGCCAGCATTGCAAGTTCCTCCGTCCTAATTTTTGGCAGCTTTTGCTGGGAAAGCATAAGCAAATACCATGGGACACCCACTCCCCAATAATGGGACTTATGTTTGTAATATGCTGTACTGCATGGCTCTTGTAAGGGGCATTGCAAGTTGCTCCGTCCTAATTTTTGGCAGCTTTTGCTGGGAAAGCATAAGCAAATACTATGGGAGACCCACTCCCCAATAATGGGACTTATGTTTGTAATATGCTGTACTGCATGGCTCTTGTAAGGGGCATTGCAAGTTGCTCCGTCCTAATTTTTGGCAGCTTTTGCTGGGAAAGCATAAGCAAATACTATGGGAGACCCACTCCCCAATAATGGGACATATGTTTGTAATATGCTGTACTGCATGGCTCTTGTAAGGGGCATTGCAAGTTGCTCCGTCCTAATTTTTGGCAGCTTTTGCTGGGAAAGCATAAGCAAATACTATGGGAGACCCACTCCCCAATAATGGGACTTATGTTTGTAATATGCTGTACTGCATGGCTCTTGTAAGGGGCATTGCAAGTTGCTCCGTCCTAATTTTTGGCAGATTTTGCTGGGAAAGCATAAGCAAATACTATGGGAGACCCACTCCCCAATAATGGGACTTATGTTTGTAATATGCTGTACTGCATGGCTCTTGTAAGGGGCATTGCAAGTTGCTTCGTCCTAATTTTTGGCAGCTTTTGCTTGCAAGGCATAAGCAAATACTATGGGACACCCACTCCCCAATAATGGGACTTATGTTTGTAATATGCTGTACTGCATGGCTCTTGTAAGGGGCATTGCAAGTTGCTCCGTCCTAATTTTTGGCAGCTTTTGCTGGGAAAGCATAAGCAAATTCTATGGGAGACCCACTCCCCAATAATGGGACTTATGTTTGTAATATGCTGTACTGCATGGCTCTTGTAAGGGGAATTGCAAGTTGCTCCGTCCTAATTTTTGGCAGCTTTTGCTGGGAAAGCATAAGCAAATACTATGGGAGACCCACTCCCCAATAATGGGACTTATGTTTGTAATATGCTGTACTGCATGGCTCTTGTAAGGGGCATTGCAAGTTGCTCCGTCCTAATTTTTGGCAGCTTTTGCTGGGAAAGCATAAGCAAATACTATGGGAGACCCAGTCCCCAATAATGGGACTTATGTTTGTAATATGCTGTACTGCATGGCTCTTGTAAGGGGCATTGCAAGTTGCTTCGTCCTAATTTTTGGCAGCTTTTGCTTGCAAGGCATAAGCAAATACTATGGGACACCCACTCCCCAATAATGGGACTTATGTTTGTAATATGCTGTACTGCATGTGACGCGCCCCCTGGGCCGTGTGTACACGTGTGTGGGATACCCGGTGCCGGGTCTCTGTGGTCTGTAGTCTCCGTGGGGGTGACCCGGTCCCGTGGCTCAGGCTGGTCAAACCAGTGGCAATCTTTCTTAGGTTTTGAGGTTAATTGTCCGACTGCGCCACCCGTGGATTGCGGTCAGGGAGTACCACCGCTGCGAGGCAGACCGCTGAGGCTGGTGTTGTGTGCGCAGCATAAAATGGGATAACTCCCCTCGGGAGGAGTATAGCCTCAGGGCAGTGAGTGTGGATTATGGGGGTGATGGTGCACGAGCGCAGCAGGAATGACTCAGAGTCTTTGCAGTGCAGTTCAGGGTCTTTACTGATGATTATAAGGTAGACCCTCCCGGGAGTACTGGCTAGCATAAGAGGCCTGGTCAGTCTGTGAGCAAGCAGGAGTTCCCCTGGCCAGGTGGAGTTGTAGGCCTCCACGTCTGTCTGCACTCTTCCTGGCTACCTTGCTAAAAGCGGGTAGAAGTAGCCCACGTCCCTGAGTGTACCGTGTAGTGCTCACCCGTATGGCTGGTGACTTGGGGCCTTCTGTTAGCCTCCGCTCCACGATGGCGGTGCTGGTCTCTTGCTTGTGACTGAACCTCCGGGCTTCTATGGCCAGAGGACCTGAAATCCCCTGCCGGCTGGTTTCTGCTGCTGGATATATAAGTCCTCACAGCTTCGGACTCCTGTGTCCGGTTCCTATTGTCTTCTGCCAGGGCGAGCTCTGCTCAGCTTCCAGCCCCTCGTCTTTAGCTCCTAGCTCCTACAGAGCTCCTTGCTGTTACTTTCCCTTGCTCTCACTCTGACTCTGACTGTTCTCTGTTCTCTGACTCACTCAACCCCACCCCAGATCCAGTTTATAAGGGCAGAATTCTTCCCTCCCAGGACTGGGGCAGGAGGATGTTGCATGTTTAAGGGATCCTGACCAGGAAACCTCCCACTTGCTCTCCGACGTAATCTCTATTACTGTGGTGACCAGACCCCTGGGGTGCCACACATGGCTCTTGTAAGGGGCATTGCAGTACCTCATAATTTTTGGAAAGCATTCCATTCACTGCTTAGGCCAACAGTGCACAGGAGACCCAGTTGCTATAAATGGAGAAAAAGGTTTAGTTAACGCCCTCTGACCTCCATGTCATTTCCAAGGGGCATTGGAGTGCCTCGAAATTTTTGGTAGGCATTGCACTCACTGTATGCCCTATAACTGTGTAGCCGAACCGCTCCTTTTGTTACAGAAACATATCCTACAAGACATATCTGGTTGACTGGCCTGATATTGATGTGAATGGTCCCTGTTCCTCCTGCTCTTTCTCCTTTGCCACTACCTCATCCATCATTTATCACCTGAAGCTTTGTTTTAACGGGAGTCATAGAGCTTGGATAGTAGCAGGAAAACATCCAGCAATCCTCGGAGGAGGTAGGATATGCGCCAAAACGCTGACCTCCTCAGGCCTAGCCGCTACTACATACATGCGCTTGCATTACAACAAAACAAAGCAGATGCTAACTTCATCCTCATCATGCTCCTCACCTTGGCACTCTCAACTCCCCTGATGGAGAAGCCAGGGCCCACCGGAGGAGTCTGATAGTCCGGTGGGCTCGGCCAATGCTGCCCTAAAGCAGGCCAGGCTAAGAAAAGTGTGGGAAAGGTTACCGGTGCAAATAGGGGTGGCTGGGGGCCGAGTATGGACACCCGGCCACCCCCTGGAGGCTGGGGAGCAAGCGGGTACACCCGGCCACCAGGCGGCTGGGGACTGAGTATGGATACCAGGCCGCCGACACAGCCATGGCGTGGTGGCCAGATTCTGCCTCCACATGCCTAAAAGGCCCAATTTAAAGTGCAAGCAAGCAAGCAGTATGGTATTGCAGCCTGGGGGTGGGTGGGTGGCAGGCTGCATACTTGCGCTTGCATTGCAAGGAATAGGAGAGGTACAATTGAACACTGCCCTGGGACAAGGACTTGAATGGGGATAGTTGCAAGTCTGCAACGACAGGTGCAAGGTGGGAGGCATCTTCGCATGTACCATGAACAGGGGTTTGGCATGCACACACTACAGCGGAATAGGCTCTCCTTCCCACTAAATGCACTGGGGGAGGGCACAGGTAATGTTTTGGTATACGCGCTTAATCTTATGTATAAGGCACACCAGGACAAATAGGGGTGGCTGGGGACTGAGTATGGATACCTCGCTGCCGAAGCAGCCATGAGGTAGTGGCCAGCTTCGGCCTCCTCTAAACTAAAAGGCCCCATTTCAAGTGCAAGCTAGCAGTATGAATTGCAGTCTGGGGGTGGGTGGGTGGCAGGCTGCACACTTACACTTGCATTAAAAGAAAACATAGCGGATGCTAACTTCTGTCATCATCATCATGCTCCTCACCTTGGCACTCTCAACTCCACCGATGTTGAAGTCAGGGCCCACCGGAGGAGTCTGGTTCTCTGGTGGGCTCGTCCAATGCTGCCTAAAGCAGGCCGGGCTAAGAAAAGTGTGTGGGGGGATGTTCCAAGGAGAAATGGGGGCGGCTGGGGACCGTTTATGGACACCCGACTGCCCCCAGGCAGCTGGGGACTGTGAGGACACTCGGCCGCGGGGCGGCTGGGGACTGAGTATGGACACCCGGCCGCCGGGCGGCTGGGGACTGAGTATGGATTCCAGGCCGCCAACACAGCCATGACGTGGTGGCCAGATTCCGCCTCCACATGCCTAAAAGGCCCAATTTCAAGTTCAAGCAAGCAAGCAGTATGGTATTGCAGCCTGGGGGTGGGTGGGTGGCAGGCTGCATACTTGCGCTTGTATTGCAAGGAATGGGGGAGGTACAATTGAACACTGCCCTGGGACTAGAACTTGCATGGGGATAGTTGCAAGTCTGCATCTTCTGATGCGGCAAGGATCACTTATGATGGGGACACTTTTAGACAGTGACCTGGGAGTCAGAGATGCTTCCAGGGGTCTTCCCCATGCTGTTCCCATGTCTTTTCAGCACTTTATGCATGTGTCACACAGCACATGGCCAGATAAGGTTGTAAAATGTTAAAATGACATTTCCCGGTGAATGCATTTGTCATAGTTGAAAGCAATACAAAAGTGCAAAAACGCATAAAAAATGCTACTTGTGAACATAGCCGAAGGTGTGGAGGAGTATTTTTGTTTTTGGTCATTTATTTTAACTTATACACAAGTCTTTTCCCTGGAAAGGATGTTCCTTAACATATTTCACAGGAAAAAAGTTTCACTTTCATTTTATTGTGAGCCTGTAAAAGTGGCTTAATAACTCTGTCGACGTTGTTGACAGCAGTGACCTGGGGGTCAGAAATGCTTCCTGGGGCGATCCCCATGCTGTCCCCATGTCATTTGAGCACTGTCACTATCGTTTTGGGCACTTGTTAGGCTTTTAAAAGACTGCCGGGGGTGCCACCGCAAAAATGCTCGAGTCTCCCATAGACTAACATTGGGCTCATTGCTCGGGTCGAGCACCCGAGTATCACGGCGAGCTCGGCCCGAGCTTTGAGCACCCGAGCATTTTAGTGCTCGCTCAACACTATTAATAAGGAAAAAATCAAGATGTTTTGAAATTTTTTAATTTTTTTTTCATAATTTGCATATAATTAACATGTCTATAAATCCTGGGATTTCCATAACTCCATGACTTTTCCTTCTTGGTGTTGCAATTCTAATATTGAGAGATGTGTGTGTGTTCATGTACATATACATGTTCTTCTCACAAAATTAGAATATCATCAAAAAGTTAATTTTTTCAGTTCTTCAATACAAAAAGTAAAACTCACATATTATATAGATTCATTACAAACAGAGTGATCTATTTCAAGTGTTTATTTCTGTTAATGTTGATGATTATGGCTTACAGCAAATGAAAACACAAAAGTCATTATCTCAGTATATTAGAATAATTAACAAAAAACACAGGCAAAGGCTTCCTACACTTTTAAAAAGGTCCCTTAGTCTGTTTCAGTAGGCTCCACAATCATGGGGAAGACTGCTGACTTGACGGATGTCCAGAAGGCAGTCATTGACACACTCCACAAGGAGGGTAAACCACAAAAGGTCATTGCTAAAGAAGCTAGCTGTTCACAGAGTGCTATATCCAAGCATATTAATGGAAAGTTGAGTGGAAGGAAAAGGTGTGGTAAAAAAGGTGCACAAGCAACCGGGATAACCACAGCCTTGAAAGGATTGTTAATAAAAGGCCATTTAAATATTTGGGGGAGATTCACAAGGAGTGGACTACTGCTGGAGTCATTGCTTCAAGAGCCACCACACAGACTTATCCAGGACATGGGCTACAAGTGTCGCATTTCTTGTGTCAAACCACTCATGACCAATAGACAACGCCAGAAGCGTCTTACCTGGGCCAAGGAGAAAAAGACCTGGACTGTTGCTCAGTGGTCCAAGGTGTTGTTTTCAGCTGAAAGTAAATTTTGAATTTCATTTGGAAATCAAGGTCCCCGAGTCTGGAGGAAGAGTAGAGAGGCACACAATCCAAGTTGCTTTAGGTCTAGTGTGAAGCTTCCACAGTCAGTGATGGTTTGGGGAGCCGTGTCATCTGCTGGTGTAGGTCCACTGTGTTTCATCAAGTCAGTGAAGCCATCTACCAGAAAATTTTAGAGCACTTCATGCTTCCCTTTGCTGGAGATGGAAATTTCATTCTCCAGAAGGACTTGGCATCTGTCCACACTGCCAAAAGTACCAATACCTGGTTTAAAAACAACAGTATCACTGTGCTTGATTGGCCAGCAAACTAGCCTGACCTTAACCTCATAGAGAATCTATGGGGTATTGTCAAGAGCAAGATGAGAGACACCAGATTCAACAATGCAGACAAGCTGAAGGCTGCTATCAAAGCAACCTGGGCTTCCATAACACCACAGCAGTGCCACAGGCTGATCGCCTCCATCCCACGCTGTATTGATGCAGTAATTGATGCAAAAGGAGCCCCGACCAAGTATTGAGTGCATTTACTGAGCATACATTTCAGTAGGCCAACATTTCGGATTTTAAAATAATTTTTCAAGCTGGTGTCATAAAGTATTCTAATTTACTGAGATAATGACTTTTGTGTTTTCATTGGCTGTAAGCCATAATCATAAACATTAACAGAAATAGACACTTGAAATAGATCACTCTGTTTGTAATGACTCTATATAATATGAGTTTCACTTTTTATATTGAAGAACTGAAATATAATAACTTTTTGATGATATTATTATTTTGTGAGAAGCACCTGTACATTATATATATATATATTTAATATAGACAGTATAGGTACCGTCCCAATTTAGGGTCACCTTGCCGCTGGTGGGACGGCTTGTATACTTTTTTTGATCAAAAATAGTTCACTAAGTACCCTATATTTATTATGCAACTTTGCTTTACATTTATATATAATGATGGTAGGGTATGAGATATATTTTTGTCTTTTGTAGGTTTTGCTTCTTTTTGCTAGTGTGAACATGCTCCTATTTCTTGCATGTCTACCATCTTAGACCTCAGTTCACATTGCTTGGTTTTTTGTCTTGTTTGCATTCTGTGCAATTTAAGGGTGTGGCATCCCCTTTGTTGAGCTGATTAGTATATATGTAGCTTACCACGGGCCTAGGTGGTCTGGAGTTGGGACCCGGTCCTATTTGTCTACCCTTTTATATGCATTACTTCAACTTTGATATACAGTAAGGTTTTTAATATAGACAGTATAGGTACCGTCCCAATTTAGGGTCACCTTGCCGCTGGTGGGACGGCTTGTATACTTTTTTTGATCAAAAATAGTTCACTAAGTACCCTATATTTATTATGCAACTTTGCTTTACATTTATATATAATGATGGTAGGGTATGAGATATATTTTTGTCTTTTGTAGGTTTTGCTTCTTTTTGCTAGTGTGAACATGCTCCTATTTCTTGCATGTCTACCATCTTAGACCTCAGTTCACATTGCTTGGTTTTTTGTCTTGTTTGCATTCTGTGCAATTTAAGGGTGTGGCATCCCCTTTGTTGAGCTGATTAGTATATATGTAGCTTACCACGGGCCTAGGTGGTCTGGAGTTGGGACCCGGTCCTATTTGTCTACCCTTTTATATGCATCACTTCAACTTTGATATACAGTAAGGTTTTTAATATAGACAGTATAGGTACCGTCCCAATTTAGGGTCACCTTGCCGCTGGTGGGACGGCTTGTATACTTTTTTTGATCAAAAATAGTTCACTAAGTACCCTATATTTATTATGCAACTTTGCTTTACATTTATATATAATGATGGTAGGGTATGAGATATATTTTTGTCTTTTGTAGGTTTTGCTTCTTTTTGCTAGTGTGAACATGCTCCTATTTCTTGCATGTCTACCATCTTAGACCTCAGTTCACATTGCTTGGTTTTTTGTCTTGTTTGCATTCTGTGCAATTTAAGGGTGTGGCATCCCCTTTGTTGAGCTGATTAGTATATATGTAGCTTACCACGGGCCTAGGTGGTCTGGAGTTGGGACCCGGTCCTATTTGTCTACCCTTTTATATGCATTACTTCAACTTTGATATACAGTAAGGTTTTTAATATAGACAGTATAGGTACCGTCCCAATTTAGGGTCACCTTGCCGCTGGTGGGACGGCTTGTATACTTTTTTTGATCAAAAATAGTTCACTAAGTACCCTATATTTATTATGCAACTTTGCTTTACATTTATATATAATGATGGTAGGGTATGAGATATATTTTTGTCTTTTGTAGGTTTTGCTTCTTTTTGCTAGTGTGAACATGCTCCTATTTCTTGCATGTCTACCATCTTAGACCTCAGTTCACATTGCTTGGTTTATTATATATATATATATTCAGTATATAAATATATATATATATACACACACACACACACACACACACACACACACACACCATGGCTTGCAAAAGTATTTACCCCCTTGGCAGTTTTTGTGTTTTGCTACCTCACAACCTGGAATTTCACTGTTTTTTTCAGGGTTTGCATCATTTCATGTAAATAAGATGCCTGCCTACAACTGTGAACCTTTGGTTTTTATTTTTTTTATGAATCAAACAACTGAAAGAACAAAATAACTGAAAAATTCAGTGTGCATAACTATTCACCCCCCTAAAATCAGTACTTTGTAGAGCCTCGTTTTGTGGCAATTGCAGATGCAAGTCATTTAGGATAAGTCTCTATGAGCTTTCCACATCTTGCCACTGGGATTTTTGCCCATTCCTCAGTACAAAACTACTCCAGCTCCTTCAAGTTAGATGGTTTCCTCTGGTGAACAGCAATCTTCAAGTCTGACCATAGATTCTCAATTGGATTAAGGTCTGGACTTTGACTAGGCCACTCTAAAACATTTACATGTTTCCATTAAACTACTCGAGTCTTGCTTTAGCAGTATGCCTTGGGTCATTGTCTTGTTGGAAGGTGAACCTCCATCCTGGTCTCAAATCACTGACAGACAGAAACTGCTCAAGATTATCCTTGTATTTTGCACCATCCATCTTTACCTTGACTCAGACCATTTACCTGTCCCTGCTGCCGAAAAACATCCTCACAGCATTATGCTGCCTCCACCATGTTTCACTGTAGGGATGGTGTTCTTGGGGTGATGAACTATGTTGGTTTGGAGTCAGACATAGCGTTTACCTTGATGGCCAAATAGTTCCATTTTGGTCTCATCTGACCACAGCACCTTCCTTCATACATTTGGGGAGTCTCCCATATGTTTTTTGGCAAACTCAAAATTAGTCTCACAGTTTTTGTGTGTACAGTTGTGCTCAAAAGTTTACATACCCCGGCAGAATTTTTCCTTTCTTGGCCTTGTTTCAGAGAATTTGAATGATAGCAAAAACCCTTTTTTTCTACTCATGGTTATTGGTTGGGTGAAGCCATTTATTGTCAAACTACTGTGTTTTCTACTTTTAAATCTTAATGACAACCAAAAACATCCAAATTTTTTCTAGTGCAATATGCTACAAAGTGCAAATGCAAAGTTTTTAAAATACCTCTTTTATGCCCCTGTATATACAGTTATATGAAAAAGTTTGGGCACCCCTATTAATCTTAAGCTTAATGTTTTATAAAAATTGGTGTTTTTGCAACAGCTATTTCAGTTTGATATATGTAATAACTGTTGGACACAGTAATGTTTCTGCCTTGAAATGAGGTTTATTGTACTAACAGAAAATGTGCAATCTGCATTCAAACAAAATTTGACAGGTGCATAAGTATGGGCACCTCACCAGAAAAGTGACATTAATATTTAGTAGATCCTCCTTTTGCAAAAATAACAGCCTCTAGTCGCTTCCTGTAGCTTTTAATGAGTTCCTGGATCCTGGATGAAGGTATTTTTAACCATTCCTCTTTACAAAACAATTCCAGTTCAGTTAAGTTTGATGGTCGCCGAGCATGGACAGCCCTCTTCAAATGATCCCACAGATGTTTAATGATATTCAGGTCTGGGGACTGGGATGGCCATTCCAGAACATTGTAATTGTTCCTCTGCATGAATGCCTGAGTAGATTTGGAGCGGTGTTTTGGATCATTGTCTTGCTGAAAGATCCATCCCCTGCCTAACTTCAACTTTGTCACTGATTCTTGAACATTATTGTCAAGAATCTGCTAATACTGAGTGGAATCCATGCGTCCCACAACTTTAACAAGATTCCCGGTGCCAGCATTGGCCACACAGCCCCAAAGCATGATGGAACCTCCACCACATTTTACTGTGGGTAGCAAGTGTTTTTCTTGGAATGCTGTGTTTTTTTGCCACCATGCATGACGCCTTTTTGTATGACCAAACAACTCAATCTTGGTTTCATCAGTCCACATGACCTTCTTCCAAAAAGAAATTGGCTTCTCCAAATGTGCTTTTGCATACCTCAGCCGACTCTGTTTGTGGCGTGCTTGCAGAAACGGCTTCTTTCGCATCACTCTCCCATACAGCTTCTCCTTGTGCAAAGTGCGTTGTATAGTTGACCGATGCAAAGTGACACTATCTGCAGCAAGTTGATGCTGCAGCTCTCTGGAGGTGGTCTGAGGATTGTCCTTGACTGATCTCACCATTCTTCTTCTCTGCCTTTCTGATGTTTTTCTTGGCCTGCCACTTCTGGCCTTAAGAAGAACTGTTCCTGTGTTCTTCCATTTCCTTACTATGTTCCTCACAGTGGAAACTGACAGGTTAAATCTCTGAGACAGCTTTTTGTATCCTTCCCCTGAACAACTATGTTGAATAATATTTGTTTTCAGATCATTTGACAGTTGTTTTGAGGAGCCCATGATGCCACTCTTCAGAGGAGATTCAGACAGGAGAACAACTTGCAAGTGGCCACTTTAAGTAGCTTTTCTCATGATTGCATACACCTGGCTATGAAGTTCAAAGCTCAATGAGGTTACAAAACCAAAAAAAGTCCTTTAGTAAGTCAGTAAAAAGTAGGTAGGAGTATTTAAAACAAGAAAATGATAAGGGTGCCCATACTTATGCACCTGTCAAATTTTGTTTGAATGCAGATTGCACATTTTCTGTTAGTACAATAAACCTCATTTCAAGGCAGAAACATTACTGTGTCCAAAAGTTATTACATATATCAAACTGAAATAGGTGTTGCAAAAACACCAATTTTTATAAAACATTAAGCTTAAGATTAATAGGGGTGCCCAAACCTTTTCATATAACTGTAAATGACCATTAATTAATTATTAACCCCTTAACAACATTAGACGTACTAATATGCGTCTGTGCCCTGGGACTTAAGAGCCAGACCCGTATTAGTACGTCATCGCGATTGCGCGCGCACACAGGCTGTGTGGGCGCAATCGCCGCCGGGTGTCAGCTGATTGTCACAGCTGACACCCGGTACTATGTGCAGGGAGCAGTACCGCACCGCTCCCCGCACATTAACCCCCGCAATGCTGCGATCGAAGTCGATCGCAGCATTGCGGTGGCAAGGGGAGGTGATCGCAGATACTCACCTCCTCTTCCGGCCTCCAGCGCTGTCGGCCGTGGCTTCCAGGATGTTGCCATGACGACCCGATGTCGTCATGACAACATCCGGGTCACCAGGCAGCAGGAAGATTTTTTTGGACATGCGCAGTGCATCTCCAAACTATCTTCTCCCTGTCCAGCGCTGACAGCCTGCATGGCACAGGAATGGTGTTGCATTCCTGTGCCATGCAGGCGATCAGAGAAAAAAAGTGAAAGTCCCAGAGTGGGACAAAGTAAAAACGTATATAAACTGTCAGAAAGTGAAAAAAAAAATAAAAAAAAAATTGTAAAAATATAAAAAAAAAAATAAAAAAAATAATCAACTAAAAATAAAAATATAATGTACCCATCAATAAATATTATTATAAAAAAAAACAATAAAAGTACACATATTTGGTATCGCCGCGTCCGGAACAACCTGACCTATAAAACTGTCCCACTAGTTAACCCCTTCAGTGAACACGGTAAAAGAAAGAAATAAAAAACGAAGCAAAAAACAATGCTTTATCATCATACCGCCAAACAAAAAATGGAATAACACGCGATCAAAAAGACGAATATAAATAAAAATGGTACCGCTGAAAACGACATCTCGTCCGGCAAAAAACAAGCCACCATACAGCTCCATTAGCCGAAAAATAAAAAGTTATAGCTCTCAGAATAAAGCTATGCTAAAAAATAATTTTTTTCTATAAAATTGCTTTTATTATGTAAAAGTGCAAAACATAGAAAAACAATATGAATGTGGTACCGCTGTAAACGTACTGACCCGAAGAATAAAGCTGCCTTATCAATTTTACCACACGTGGAACAGAATAAAAAAAAAACAGAAAAAACAATTCCTGAATTGTTGTTTTTTGTTTATTCTGCCTCCCAAAAATCGGAATAGAAAGCGATCAAAAAATGTCACGTGCCTGAAAATGGCACCAATAACAACGTCAACTCATCCCGCAAAAAACAAGCCGTCACATAACTGTCTGCCAAAATCTGGAAAAATTATAGCTCTCAAAATATGGCGATGCAAAAACTAGATTTTACAAAAAATGCGTCTTTTAGTGTGTGACAGCTGTCAGTCATAAAAACCCCATATGATTCTGGTATCGCTGTAGTCTCACCGACCCGAAGAATAAGGTCGTCTAATCACTTATACCGCACGAGGAACGGCGTAAAAAATAAACTCTCGGGTTAAGGTTGGGCTAGGGTTAGGGCTAGGGTTAGGGCTGGGTTTGGGGTTAGGGTTGTGATGGGGTTGGTATTTTTTTCAAAAGTAAGAAAAAAAGATGACGATATGGCGACTAGTGTTGAGCGCAAGTACTCGCTACTTGAGTTTGCATCGGGTGCTCGGGTATGCATTGAGTATCGTGGGTATTTGAGCGACATGCTCGAGTCTCCGCCCCATATGCTTCGCGGCCAAAAAAACTGTGCGGGGATTGCCTGCCATGCACGAGCGATCCCCGCATGTTTCTTTTTGGGTGTCTAATAACCGTGAAACATGCGGGGCAGGGACTCGAGCATGTCACTCTAGCACACTCAGTACATGGTGCATACCTGAGTACCCGATGCAAACTCAAGTAGCGAGCACATGCGCTCAAGACAAATGACAACTTATTCAATATGATGACCTAATGTTATCAAATTCTGCGTCGTACCTCTGGGTTCAAAATGTTCACTATACACCTTAATAAAATCCTTGAGGGGTATAGTTTCCAAAATGGGGTCACTTGTGGGGGAGCTCCACTGTTTAGGCACATCAGGGGCTCTCCAAACGCGACATGGTGTCCGCTAACAAATTGAATGGAAAATCGGCTCAAATTGTTAGCGGACACCATGTTGCGTTTGGAGAGCCCCTGTGTGTCTAAACATTGGAGCTCCCCAACAAGTGACCCCATTTTGGAACCTAGACCCCCCAAGGCACCTATCTAGATGCATAGTGAGCACTTGGAACCCCCAGGTGCTTCACAAATTGATTTGTAAAAATGAAAGTGTTTTTTTTTCCACTTTTTCATTTTTACGAATCAATTTGTGAAGCACCTGGGGGTTCCAAGTGCTCACTATGCATCTAGATAGGTGCATTAGGGGGTCTAGTTTCCAAAATGGGGTCACTTGTGGGGGATCTCCAATGTTTAGGCACATCAGGGGCTCTCCAAACGCAACATGGCGTCCGCTAATTATTCAAGCAAATTTTACAATCAAAAAGTCAAATGGCGCTCCTTCCCTTCCGAGCCCTGCCTTGCGCCCAAACAGTGGTTTTTCCCCACATATCGGGTATCTGCGTGCCCAGGGGAAATTGCACAACAAATTTTGGGGTCCATTTTTTCTTGTTACCCCTGTGAAAATAAAAAAAATTGGGTCTAAAATAACATTTTTGTGAAAAAAGTTAAATGTTCATTTTTTTCTTCCACATTCAAAAAATTCCTGTGAAGCACCTGAAGGGTTAATAAAGTTCTTGAATGTGGTTTTGAGCACCTTGAGGGGTGCAGTTTTTAGAATGGTGTCACTTTTGGGTATTTTCTGTCATAAAGACCTCTCAAAGTGACTTCAAATGTGATGCGGTCCCTAAAAAAATGGTTTTGTAAATTTTGTTGGAAAAATGAGAAATCGTTTGTCAACTTTTAACCCTTATAGCTCCCTAACAAAAAAAAATTTGGGTTCCAAAATTGTGCTGATGTAAAGTACACATGTGGGAAATGTTATTTATTAAGTATTTTGTGTGACATATTTCTCTGATTTAAGGGCATAAAAATTAAAATTTTGAAAATTGCAAAATTTTCAAAATTTTCACCAAATTTCCATTTTTTTCACAAATAAACGCAAGTGATATCGAAGAAATGTTACCAAAATCATGAAGTACAATATGTCACGAAAAAACATTCTCAGAATCAGGGGGATCTGTTGAAGCGTTCCAGAGTAATTACCTCATAAAGTGACAGTGGTCAGAATTGTAAAAATTGGCCTGAGCATTAACGTGCAAACCACCCTCGGGGGTTAAGGGGTTAAAGGGGCATCCCCTTTTGGAAGAAGCCCAAGGCGAAACGGTGTCATCGGGGTAAAGACCAGCACCACCACCCACTCTCTGATATTATATACTTGTAAGTACACCTTTATATTTATTCCCATATCGATATAAATGTAGGAAATACTAAGGAAAGACCCCAGTGTGACTATAGGATCATTAATTAATACTTTATGGTTGAGAAGGAATTTAGCATTAGCACTTTATCCATATATGGAATAATTAATTAATGGTCATTTATATACAGGGGCATAAAAGAGGTATTTTAAAAACTTTGCATTTGTACTCTGTAGCCTACTTATACTATTTAATATGGGGATAGGTGCAATTAAATATTAGAATAAAAACTGATTAAATATAAACAAATACATATATAAAAAATCATAATTGATCAGCCTGCGGATGGTGGTGGATGTAAATTGAAAGTACCTGAATTTTATTTTGAAGATATTTAAAATTATTCTGAAATAAAAAATATTTATTTTTAAAAAATTATGTTTTATCATTTTTGTATCTTCCTGCTATTGAAATTGGTGCGACAGCACGCTGGTTTCTTATTGTAGTTATTCATTACACTGAGCACAGCCAGTCTGGGCATAGTGAAATACACGCACAAGCTCAGGATGTCTTTATAGTGCCACCTAATGGTTCATTTCAAAACTAAGCTCCCAATTTAGTCTCCAAGATACCGCAAAGGGTATGTTCACTCCATGTCACCATGTGATCACACGGTGTTTTTTTTGCCAGGATTTTCTAAAATCATGGTAGAACCACTGTATTATATGCAGTTTTTTGGAAAAATGTGATAGCACCTTGTGACCATAACCAAAGATTAATGCATTAGTTATTGCTATAATGTTGTACAGGTTATTTTTAGTGATGAGCGAGCAATAAAATGCTCAGGTACTCGTTGCTCGGGTCGATCAAATTGGAGTGCTCGGTCCGAGTAACGAGCCCAATGTAATCCTATGGGAAACTCGAGCATTTTTCCGGCGGCTTCCCCCGGCGGTTTGCAGAGGACCTAAAAATTGCCCAAATCAATGGGAACAGTGCTCAAATGGCATGGAAAAAGCATGGGGAAGACCCCTGGAAGCATCTCTGACTCCCAGGTCACTGATGTCAACAATGTTGTCAGAGGTATTACGCCACTTTTACGAACTCACAATAAAACATGCAAAAACGAAACCAAAATGGATTTTCCTGGGAAATATGTTAAGGAACATCCTTTCCAGGGTAATGACTTGTATATAAGGCAAAATAAATAACCAAAAACAAAAATGCTCCTCCACACCTTGGGCTATGTTCACACGTAGCGTTTTTGATGCGTTTTTGCACTTTTGCATTACATTTTACAATCTTATCTGGCCATGTGGTGTGTGACACATCATCAGACACATGCATACAGTGCTGTGCTACAGCTTTCAACAACTCTGCAGCGGTGGATGGTTTGTCACCTAAGCATTAAGCATGTTATCTTCAGCACAGCCTGTTGCCGCTTGGCCAAGGCAGTGCTGCAGTGTTTTCAGCTTGTGACTGATGTGGTCTTTCGGAGATGGAAGCCAAACTGGAGGAGGAGGTGCAGGAGCTGAACAATGTGATTACATTGAGGTTACATTGGCGACTCTGGTTTTGATACTAAAGAAAGATCCTACTGTGTTTTGGTTTTTTTTATGTTATTTTTTAAGACAAATGCATTCACTGGGAAATGTAATTTTAACATTTTACAACCTTATCAGGCCATGTGGTGTGTGACACATCATCAGACACATCCTGTTTCATTTATGATGGAGGGACTCTGAAAGACATAAAGCCTATTTTTATAAGGCCATCAGGGGGCCCTTACTATTCTTAAAGGGCCAGAAGTTGGCCCTCGCTATTGTTAGAGAGCCATCAGCTGGCTATGCTTCATTGATCCCAATAATAACGAGTGGGTCTCCTATACTGTTATTGCGTATGCAGTGAAGCTACAGCTGCCAAAAATTTGGAGGCACTCCAATGCCCCTTGCAAGAGACGCAGAGGTCAGAGAGCCTCCTAAAAACAATGTTCCCACTATTAGTAAGTGAGTTTCCCATAGTGTTTGCCTATGCAGTGAAGCAAAGGCTGCCAAAAATTTGGGGGAACTCCAATGCCCCTTGCAAGAGACGTAAAGGTCAGAGAGCCTCCTAAAAACAATGTTTCCATTATTAGGAAGTGGGTCTCCCATAGCGTTTGCCTATGCAGTGAAGCAACGGCTGCCAAAAATTTGGACGAACTCCAATGCCCCTTGCAAGAGACATATGTAGCGCCCCGAGGGGTCAGTCACTACAGAGGTATTGCATCTCAACCAGATGTGCGATATCTCACTTCCAGGTAAGGATGGAGTGTGGATCAGGACTCTGACACCTGCATGCATTACACCATATTTCCGGGGGGCAGGGCGACCGATATGCTCCAAGTAGAGCACGACAGTCCCTGTCCCTGGCTGGAGTGGGGGGAGGGAACACCGAGGAAGGGGGGACCCTGTAGTGCATAGGAGGGAGAGGGCAGTTCCTGCGTGCACTGATGAGAGAGGTATAAAAGGTGGGAGCCATCTTAGGAACAGTGTTCAGTCAGAGGGAAGAAGTGACAGAGCAGGGCCTCTGTGGAGCTCTGCTCCGGAGGCGGGCCTAGCCTGTGAGGCCCTGCCAGGACTGAGAGAGAGAAGGAGGCTGGGAGCAGAGGCTCTGCATGGGCTCTGCTCCGCAGGCAGGCCTGAGAGAGAGGCTGGAGCCAGGAGGAAGGAGAAGGAAGGAAGAGGAGCGGAGGAGGCTCCAGGAACAAGGAAAGAAGGGACCCCAGGGGTGTGGACCGGCGAGTCACCACCGCACGCCCGAATCTACCTGCGTAGGGGGTCAGGCCAAAGGGGGAGACCGGTCCCCGAAACTAGTGGAGGCGGGGAACTACCCTCAGCTAGAAACCGGAGGCTGTGACATTTTATGTGGCGCAGCCCCTCGCTACACCCGCTAGGAAGGTACCACATAGGGTCAGGGAAACGGCGCCAATGTTTACCGGAGAAGGCCCGAGGCAGCCGGACAGAAGCGAGGTCACTGGCGGGGTATGACAGGCCAGAGAAAGGACACACAAAGGGGGTCCTGTGAAATGCTCCAAAGTTATCTGGGAGTAGGCCAAGCCCCTCACCTGGTGAGCACAGTGCGACGTGGGACATTATGACCAGCTGGAGTAATGTGGATAAAGAACTGTGAGTAAATAGCCTGGACTGCATTACAGGACTCTGTGTCGTTACTGTTGCTCCCGCGCAACATCACCCCCAACATCCGCACTCACTGCCCTGAGGCTATACTCTTCCCGTGGGGAGTTATACTATCCTCTGCTGCACCCACAACACCAGCCTCAGCGGTCTGCCCTGCAGCGGCGGTTCACTCTGACCGCAATCCACGGGTGGCGTAGTCGGACATTTAATCACAAAACCCTATAAATAGAACGCCATTTGGGTTGACCACCCTGAGCCATGGGACCGGATCCCCGCTACAACCCCCAGCATCCACAAAAAGGCCCGGTTTCGGGTTCCCCATGTGGCCCAGGGGGCGCGTCAACTTTTGGCGTAGTCGGCAGGATTTTGTGCCCGCTACCACCGGGTACTGCGCGCCTTCAGAGACTGAGATACTTACCGTGGTGAAGTTTTCCCGCCATCCGCAGCCGTTTTCCCGCCATTGGGCGCCATCTTCGGGACGCCGCACGGGAAAAAGAGGGGCGTGGACGCCGAAAGCGCGTGAGATCTGAAGCCCCGCCCCACTCACTGACGCCGCGCAAGGTCCTGGAAGGAGCCCTGCGAGCGCTGACATCAGCAGCGTGCGACGCCAGGTCCTCAACGCAGACCATCGCCTGCGGAGCTGCGGCCTACGGAGGAGAAAGAAGAGAAGGTAGGCCGCGGTTCACCAGGGGGGAGGAAGATGCCCAAGATGGAGCGAACTTCAGCCGCAGGCGCAGCCGCTGCCACAGTAATGCCGTTCTCCATGCCGTGTACACCGGGGGCGGCGCTGCAAGTGATCGGCGGCGCCCAAGCCCCGGCGAAGCTTCTCATGGATCGGGAGGTGATAGGCCGAGTTGAAGCGGTCGCGGGAGCAGGTAGGAGTGATATCCCTGTCCCGGACGCAGCTGGCGCTGCACCGTCCCTGGTTCCCCTGCCAGAACTGCTTATCCCGGGAGCTCGCGCCCCAAACCAGTACCCTGGTGATCACGTCATCTACACCAGGCACAGAGGTGAGAGGGGCTTCTATGCCCTGAATGTCCACAGGGTGGAGACAAAGAACAGTCCTTCACCCTACAGCGCTGAAGACCCAGCTGGGCCAGCCTACAGTGGACAAGAGCCTCCCCGGAGGGAGCACCACTACTGAATTATAGTAGTTGGGGACTGAACTGTAAATAGTTACCCGCCAGGGTGAAGAAGTTTCGTGACACGCCGTTTGCAGATTACAAACAGTTTACCCGGTTAGGGATTGTTGTCCATGTGTTTGTTAAAGTTACCTGAAAAGGGTCTGTGAATTATCCGGCTGAGGACTGGGAGCAGCCAATCCTTTTCTATCCAGCTGAGGACTGGGAGCAGCCAAATTCTGTAAATAGTTGCACTTCTTAAAGTGCCCTCTACTGGTTTTATATACACCTACCTCAAGAGATGCCTGAAGGTGTTTGTTGCACTTATTTTACACCTTGTTGGGTGACATGGACACCTGGTCGCAGCAGGAGCTGTGACTTACTGAAGGACTCCGTCGTAATGATGCTGCTGAAAGAGTTTTGTGTTTTCTACTTGAAAATCTGTTTTAAATTTGTATGCTGAAAGTCATATTGAAAGTGAAAAGTTTTGTATGATGAACGTAACTTCTAAAATAAAAATATCCTCCCATAAAGGGATGAGTTATTATGGTTTATAATCTTATATGTTGATGCATTCTAAAAATTTGCATGTTTTGAACTGTCTTTTACTCTGTTCCAGCCCGCAGACGTGCTGTGATTTACCAGGGGGGAATGTAGCGCCCCGAGGTTTCGGTCGCTACAGAGGTATTGCATCTCAACCAGATGTGCGATATCTCACTTTCAGGTAAGGATGGAGTGTGGATCAGGACCCTGACACCTGCATGCATTACACCACATTTCCGGGGGGCAGGGCGACCGATATGCTCCAAGTAGAGCACGACAGTCTCTGTCCCTGGCTGGAGTGGGGGGAGGGAGCACCGAGGAAGGGGGGACCCTGTAGTGCATAGGAGGGAGAGGGAAGTTCCTGGGTGCACTGATGAGAGAGGTATAAAAGGTGGGAGCCATCTTAGGAACAGTGTTCAGTCAGAGGGAAGAAGTGACAGAGCAGGGCCTCTGTGGAGCTCTGCTCCGGAGGCGGGCCTAGCCTGTGAGGCCCTGCCAGGACTGAGAGAGAGAGAGAAGGAGGCTGGGAGCAGAAGCTCTGCATGGGCTCTGCTCCGCAGGCAGGCCTGAGAGAGAGGCCGGAGCCTGGAGGAAGGAGAAGGAAGGAAGAGGAGTGGAGGAGGCTCCAGGAACAAGGAAAGAAGGGACCCCAGGCGTGTGGACCGGCGAGTCACCACCGCACGCCCGAATCTACCTGCATAGAGGGTCAGGCCAAAGGGGGAGACCGGTCCCCGAAACTAGTGGAGGCGGGGAACTACCCTCAGCTAGAAACTGGAGGCTGTGACATTTTATGTGGCGCAGCCCCTCGCTACACCCGCTAGGAAGGCACCGCATAGGGTCAGGGAAACGGCACCAACGTTTACCGGAGAAGGCCCGAAGCAGCCGGACAGAAGCGAGGTCACTGGCGGGGTATGACAGGCCAGAGAAAGGACACACAAAGGGGGTCCTGTGAAACGCTCCAAAGTTATCTGGGAGTAGGCCGGGCCCTTCACTTGGTGAGCGCAGTGCGACGTGGGACGTTATGACTAGCTGGAGTAACGTGGATAAAGAACTGTGAGTAAATAGCCTGGACTGCATTACAGGACTCTGTGTCGTTACTGTTGCTCCAGCGCACCATCACCCCCAACTTCCGCACTCACTGCCCTGAGGCTATACTCTTCCCGTAGGGAGTTATACTATCCTCTACTGCACCCACAACACCAGCCTCAGCGGTCTGCCCTGCAGCGGCGGTTCACTCTGACCGCAATCCACGGGTGGCGTAGTCGGACATTTAATCACAAAACCCTATAAATAGAACGCCATTTGGGTTGACCACCCTGAGCCACGGAACTGGGTCCCCGCCACGCGGTGACTACAACCCCCAGCATCCACAAAAAGGCCCGATTCCGGGTTCCCCACACGGCCCAGGGGGCGCGTCACATAGAGGTCAGAGAGCTTCCTAAAAACAATGTTCCCACTATTAGGAATTGCGTTTCCCATAGTGTTTGCCTATGCAGTGAAGGAACTGCTGCAAAAATTTGGAGGAACTCCAATGCCCCTTGCAAGAGACGTATAGGTCAGAGAGCCTCCTAAAAACAATGTTCCCATTATTAGGAAGTGGGTCTCCCATAGTGTTTGCCTATGCAGTGAAGCAACAGCTGCCAAAAATTTGGAGGCACTCCAATGCCCCTTGCAAGACATGTAGAGGTCAGAGAGCCTCCTAAAAACAATGTTCCCATTATTAGGAAGTGGGTCTCCCATAGTGTTTGCCTATGCAGTGAAGCAACGGCTGCCAAAACTTTGGAGGCACTCCAATGCCCCTTGCAAGACACATAGAGGTCAGAGAGCCTCCTAAAACAATGTTCCCATTATTGGGAAGTGGGTCTCCCATAGTGTTTGCCTATGCAGTGAAGCAACGGCTGCCAAAAATTTGGAGGAACTAAGAGACGCAGATATGTTGATATGGTACATATGGTGATGATATGGTGGTGGAGGATGAGGATGCGGAGAAGGAGGAGGACAAGAGCAAATAGACAAAATCTGAAAGCGTATATCCATGTCAGATTGTGAAGACAGCGGTGCATAGGAATAGAGTTAGACCACCCCAAAAAAAGACACTGCATTTGAGTTTATGTTACGCTGCTATCATTCGGTGGTGTTGAGAAGTCTGGCCCAATCCAGGCCATCTTAATTTTTATAAGAGTCAGCCTGTCAGCATTTTCAGTTGACAGGCGAATGCACCTATCGGTTATAATTCCACCAGTGGCACTAAAAAGCCGCTCTGACAAAACACTAGCGGCAGGGCAGGCCAGGACCTCCAAGGTGTTGAGAGCCAGTTCATGCCACGTGTCCAGCTTGGATAACCAATAATTATAAGGCACAGAGGAATCACGGAGGATGTTGGTACGGTTGGCAAGGTACTCTCTCACCATTTTCCGAAATTTTGCACTCCTTGTGAGAGTACCCCCCGCTTCAGGGCCTGTGCGATGGGAGGGTCTGAGAAAACTGTGCCAGAACTTTGACAGTGTTCCCCTACTTCTGCTGGATTGCATTTGTGGCTCTCCTCCTTGGTTGTCCAACGAACTGTGACCTCTGCCGCCAGTGTTTTCAGATGGGATTTTTTTCACTAATTCCAAAACAAGAGCCTTCTCGTACTGCCCCATTTTATTAGGCCTGTCCTGCAAAGGAATAAGAGACATAAAGTTCTCCCTGTAGCGTGCATCTAGAAGCGTCACCAACCAGTAATGACTGTCACCCAAAATTTGGACAACACGAGGGTCATGGGAAAGGCAGCGTAACATAAACTCAGCCATGTGTGCCAGACTGCAAAGAGGCAAGACTTCCGTGTCCTCACCAAGAGGACGACTGACAATGCTCTCCTCCTCCTCCTCTTCCTCCTCCTCCCTGTCCTCAGGCCATCCACGCTAAACAGACGGTATGGCAGTTGTGCAGGTAGTACCGTCTATAGCGTAGGAAACTAGCTCCTGTTTTTCCTCCTCCCTTCCTCCTCCTCTTCCTCATTGTCGCCCAATCCACATTGGGATAAGATGAGGCTGGGCTGTGTGGAATCACCCTGTATGGTTCCTTGCTCCATCTCATCGTGCTCCGCCTGCAATGCATCCTCTTTAATTGAGAGCAGATAGCGTTTCAGAAGACAGAGAAGTGGGATGGTGACGCTAATTATGGCGTCATCGCCGCTCATCATCTTAGTGGAGTCCTCAAAGTTTTGGAGGATGGTACAGATGTCTGACATCCATGTTCACTCCTGAGGTTTGGAGTGTGGAGTCTGACCTGAATACCGATGGCCTTGTTGATGCAGGTAGTCAACAACTGCCCTCTTTTGCTCACAAATCCTTCCCAACATCTTCAATGTAGAGTTGCAATGCGTGGGGACATCACATACCAGTCGGTGAGCCGGAAGCTGAAAACGCTGCTGAAGCACGACAAGAGCGGCGGAAGCTGTAGCTGATTTTCTAAAATGGGTACAAAAGCGGCGTACTTTGACAAGCAGATCCAACAGATCCGGGTAGGATTTGAGAAACCGCTGAACCACGAGGTTAAGCACATGGGCCAGGCATGGTATGTGTGTGAGCTCGCCTCGCCTCAGAGCCACCACCAGGTTCCGACCATTGTCACACATGACCATGCCTGGCTGTAGGTTCAGCGGTGTCAGCCAGATCTGCCTGCTCTTTCAGAGCTGTCCACAACTCTTCAGCATTGTGTGGTTTGTCACTTAAGCATATTAGCTTCAGCACAGCCTGTTGCCGCTTGGCCGAGGTAGTGCTTCCACCTTGCGACTGATGTGGTCATTTCGGAGATGGATGCTGAAGAGGAGGAGGAGGTGCAGGAACTGTAGAATGTAGGGGCAACCCTGATTGACCCAGGGCCCGCAATCCTCGGCGTCAGGAGGACGTGTTCCGTCCCAAGGTCCGACTGGGTCCCGGCTTCCACCCAGTGTGCCCTCAGCGAGATATACCGTCCCTGCCCACAAGCACTTGTTCACTTGTCCGTGGTTAAATGGACTTTCCCAGTAACTGTGTTGTTCAGGGCACGGCTAATGTTGTGGGACACGTACTTGTGTAATGTGGGGACGGCACACTGGGAGAAATAGTGGCGGCTGGGGACCGAGTACCGAGGGACGGCCGCCGCCATCAGGTTGCGGAAAACTTCCGTCTCCACAAGCCTAAAAGGCAATATTATGAGCACAAGCATTCATGAAATGTGTGAATTTAGTAGTGTAGTCTGTGGGGCTTTAGCTGCGTATTTGCGCTTGCATTCCAAGGACTGGGGTAGGGACAACTGAACGCTGCACTGGGACAAGGACGTGGACGTGCTTGCTGATGGTGCTACTTGAGAGCGTTCAACGACAAGTGCAGGGTGGGAGGCATCTTGGCATGCGCCATGGACAGGGGATTGGCGTGCAAGCACAACAGCAGAACAAGCAGTGGTGTCACCCACAGACACAGTTCCTGGACCCTGGGGTTCGGCCCACTTAGTCGGGTGCTTTGCTGCCTTGTGCCTGATCATGCTGCTGGTGGTCAGGCTGCTAGTTTTGCTTCCCCTGCTGATGCTGGCCTGGCAGGTGGTGCAAATTGCCTTTTTGGGGTTATTGGCAGAGTTTTTAAAAAAACAACCAGACTCGGGAAGACCTAAAAGTTGTACTGGAAACTTCTGTCGTGTTGATGTTACGGGGAAGGGTTGCCCGCCTTCTTTCTGCGGCCACCACACTGCTTGTTCTTGCCTGTTGCGGTGCTATGCCTCCCTCCCCCTGTGTGCTGCTGTCCTTGCTCTGCATGTCACCTTGCCAGGTTGGGTCAGTGACTTCATCATCCACCACCTCTTCTTGCATTTCCGCACCCTGGTCCTCCTCCTGACTTTCTGGCAATTATGTCTCATCATCATCCACCTCATGTGACAGTTTCCCACCATCGCCTTCGTGTGACCATGGCTGCTCAAATATTTGGGCATCGCTCCATGCGATCTCCTCTTGCCCCACTTCAAATGTACCGGGCGAGAAGCCCGAATCTATAAATGGAAAAGTGAACAGCTCTTCGGAGTGTTCAAGTGTGGGATTAGTTGTCTCCGGGCACTCGGCATGGTGGGAGGAAGGAGGTTCAGGGTGAGGAATATGCGGTCCAGACTCACAGCTACTCAGACTTGACCGTGTGGAAGACAAGGTGGTGGTGGCGGCTAAGTGACTGGAAGCATTATTTGCTATCCAGCCAATAACCTTTTCACACTGCTCTGTGTTCAATAGTGGTGTTCTGCGGTCCCCTATTAATTGGGACAGGAAGGTCGAGTGAGAAGATGTGGGTGTTTGTTGTGGCACAATTTCAGCTTGCCTATGGCCTTAGCCTCGTCCTCTGTATGCACCATCATCACGTCCACTTCCCAGTCCCTTGCCACGTGCCTTGCCCATTTTAAATGGAGGACAATATTTTCCACGTTCACTACAAATGGCTGGATTTGAACCAACAGTGATATTTGATATATGTGATGGAAAACCACAGTTTTAAATAGCTGGCCTGTAGGTTACTATTTTTCACAGCGATCTGGTGTCAATAACTTCACTGACACACTGCAAAAAAATTTAAATGGAGGCCAGAAATGGCTGAATTTGGAGCGAACTTATATGTGATACGTGTGACGGAAAACCACAGTTTTAAATAGCTGGCCTGTAGGTTACTATTTTTCACAACAACCTGGTGTCAATAACTTTGTGGCGCCCCTGCGGGTTCAGTCGCCACAGAGCTACTGCATCTCACCCAGAGGTGTGGTACCCTACTCTCAGGTAAGGATGGAGTACTACCCGGGACCCACACACCCACATCCAATACACTCCACTTCAGTAGGGAAGGGCGAGATTGCTCCTAAGAGAGAGCACAGTCCCTAGTCCCTAGCTGGAGGGTGGAACTAGGTAGAGGAGGTGGGTGGAGGAAGTAGTTCAGGGGAGCACAGACAGGAAGAGTATAAGAAGGAGGGGAACCATCTAGAAGCAGTCAGACAGTTGAGGTGAGTCCAGAGGAGAAAAAGTAGGGAGTGGGAGCTCAGAAGGAGCTCCGCTCAGGAGAGAGAGGAGAGCGGGCCTGGTAAGAGAGGCCCAGGAGAGAGAGGACGGAAGCAGAGGGAAGGCTCCGGAATCAGAGGGGGTCCCATGGGCACGGTGAGTGCAGGAAGTCACCCGTGCGCCCGAATCTACATGGACGTGGAGGGATCAGGCCGCAGAGGGGACCGGCCCCTAAACTAGTGGAGAATAATCAGGCTCAGCTAGATAACCAGAGGCTGCTGTACTTGCAAAGTTCAGCTGCCAACCACCACAATTACATCGCCAAAAAGGTGGCTGCATGGGGTCCAGGGGATTGCAAGTCGCCCGACAAGACCCAAGGCTACCGGCTTGGGACACTGATTGTGAGGCGCAGGGCAGGAGGGTGAGAGCCAGCGCAGGGAAGATAACTGAGAAAGAAACATAGAACGGGGTCCTGTTTAAGTACTCCTGAGAGACTTGAGAGTTTGCTGAACCCCTTCCTTGGTGAACACAGGACGAAGTGGGAGGTTACATACTGGCCTTGTAACCTGGAGTTTTGAACAACTGTGAGTAAACCTGAAGACTGCACCCCACTGTGTCCTGGAATTATTGCTGCGCCATCACCAGCCCTGCACTACACCGCACCAACAACATCTACCTCATAGCATCACTATATCCTGCCCTGGAGCTTAGCTCTACCTGTGGAGAGCTGAACCAACTCTGCTGCGTCACCATCAGCTCCAGTGGATCTGCATCGTAGCGGCGGCCCCATATAGCCGCATACCACAGGTGGCGTCACGAACATTATGTCTAAAAACTTTATTCCCCTTTTACTTTCCCCTTTAATTGACCACCCTGGGTCACGTACCGGGTCACTGCCACTGTGACATCCCCCAGCCTCGACCAGCTCGGCTACTGAGTATCCCACGGCGCAGGGGGCGCGTCAACTTGGCGTCACGAACAGGATTCGAGGCCCGGTATAACCGGGTCCTGTGTGCCATAGACTTTGCTGAACTGTGTCATCACGTCATTTGTCGTCAGCGGAGGGAAAGCAGGAGGCCTCGATCCGGAACCGCCGGGTAAGTGATCTCTCCCGCCTGCAGAGCAGCATACTGGTACGTCAGCAGAAACCCAGGACCTGGCTGAGGTTCACTAGGGGGGAAGAAGATGCCAAACCTGGGAGAGGATTCAGCTGCGGGCGCGGCCGCCGCTACTGTAATGCCGTTATCAATGTCATATATACCGGGGGCGGCGTGGTTGCCCCAGTACTCAGGGGAGTCACACACCCTGAGTGACTTTGAGGAGAGACTGTGCAGTTTGTTCCAAGTGTACCCTCTGTCTGAGGAGCAGAAAGTCAGCATCCTCATAGGCCAGCAAATCGGTGCAGCCCAGAGGGAGGTGAAGCCCTGGCCGGGCAGGGACAAAGGCACTGTTAAGGAAATACTGGCCCGGTTGAAGGATACCTTTGACACCCGCACAGCAGCAGAGATTAAAACGAAGTTTTAGGGGTGCAAACAAAGGGTGCAGGACAGTGTACGGGACTAAGCTCTAAACCTGCAGGAGCCGCTGCGGGTCATTAAACAGGTGGACCCCGGTAGTGTGCGAGACGAGGACAGATTGCTAACTGAGCAGTTTTTTGAGGGGCTCCTGTCTAACGCTCACCGGACACAGCTGCGCATTATGGCGCTGCAAAACCCTGTTCTGGACTTTGCGCAATTTAAGGACCGAGCCATCCAGGTGCTGCGAGAACCAACCCCAAGTGGCACTGCACCCCTCCGGCGCCAAGCTATCACATACCACCAGGAGATAGCGTCCTTTTCCCTGGCACCTGACGTGCAGACCCTAGAAAATGACCCCTCTGCAGACCTACACCTTCAGGTCCAGGAGCTGACCAAAAGTGTGGCTACACTAACCAAAACCGTGCAGGCCATGCAAGCGTCTCCAAAGAAAAGAATCCAGCTGGCTTCCAGTCCAGATGATGTCCCGTGGCGACGGCAGAGAAGAATTCCACCGACCAGAGGGAAGAACAGCGATCGCTACGACCAGGACGGGCAACCCATCTGCCGCTGCTGTCAAAAGGTGGGGCACTTCGCAAGATTCTGTAATTTAATCGAGCAACACCTGGGCAGAGGGCCAACCCCAAGGAGTAAGACGACCAGGCCCACAAAGCTTGCAGCGGAGCGCAAGGAGCGACAGGAGAGGTGGGAAAGGATGGAGGCCCGCAATATGCAGGAAAAGACCCGGGCCCACAAGACCAAGTCTGCCACACCCAGTCCCCGCGCCGAGTGGACTGTGGTTAAATTTGATCTGGAAGCCGGATGGGGCTTCATTAGGGAGCCGCAATTGGCTAAGGACTTTTTTGTCAACCTGCGAGACCTGGAGTCCCATCTCCAACAGGGACATCCAGGCCGGGATCTATACCCAGGTGACAAGGTTACCTACACCTGGCATAAGGGAAAGCACGAATGGTATGCCCTCCATGTGCACAGGGTGGAGGAGGAGGAGGAGGACATGCCTCAGCCTTCGGAGGATGATGACCCGGCTGGGCCATCCAGTGGTGGGCCAATGTTCCCCCGGAGAGAATATCACTACTGAACTGCTTCCTTGAAAGATAAAAGTGACTGTACATAGTTACCCGGAAGGGTATAGCAATAATGCACAGTGTTAAAGTGTGTGAGTTTAAAGTTTTATAAGTTACCCGGTTAAAAAGACTGTTAGGCTGTGGACAGTGAACAACCAAAAAAACTTTCCATTGTAAATAGTTTGCACTTCTTAAAGTGCTTCTTGTTGGTTTTATCAAGACAAACAAACAAAAACCCTTTTGGCGTGGCCGAAGACGTGGTCCAACGACTGAATCAGTTATGCCCTGCAGCCACGCCCAGGGCCTACGCTGAGGGTTTTTGGATGGGTCCCTCAAATTCCATCTTCTCCAGTGAGATGAACACCCGGTTACAAATCTCACTGTAGTTTGCTGAAAATGTGTTTATTATGAAAAAAAATGTTTTATAAGTGTGAAGAAGAATGTTATTAAAAGAGGTTTTATAAAGTTTTATATATAAAGATAGAAACATGTAACATTCAAGAAAAAGTGCCTTCAATAAAGGGAAGAAAAAGGTTGTATATTGTTCTTCTATGTGAATGCATTCTAAAAATTTTGTAAGTCTTAAAAATGTGTTTTTACTCAGTTCCAGCCCGCAGACAAGCTGTGTTTAACCAGAGGGGTATGTGGCACCCCTGCAGGTTCAGTCACCACAGAGGTACTGCATCTCACCCAGAGGTGTGGTACCCCACTCTCAGGTAAGGATGGAGTACTACCCGGGACCCACAGACCCACATCCAATACACTCCACTTCAGTAGGGAAGGGCGAGATTGCTCCTAATGGAGAGCACAGTCCCTGGTCCCTAGCTGGAGGGTGGAACTAGGTAGAGGAGGTGGGTGGAGGAAGTAGTTCAGGGGAGCACAGACGGGAAGAGTATAAGAAGGAGGTGAACCATCTAGAAGCAGTCAGACAGTTGAGATGAGTCCAGAGGAGAAACAGTAGGGAGTGGGAGCTCAGAAGGAGCTCCGCTCAGGAGAGAGAGGAGAGCGGGCCTGGTAAGAGCGGCCCAGGAGTGAGAGGATGGGAGCAGAGGGAAGGCTCCGAAATCAGAGGGGATCCCATGGGCACGGTGAGTGCAGGAAGTCACCCGTGCGCCCGAATCTACACGGACATGGAGGGATTAGGCCGCAGAGGGGACTGGCCCCTAAACTAGTGGAGAATAATCAGGCTCAGCTAGATAACCACCACAATTACATCGCCAAAAAGGTGGCTGCATAGGGTCCAGGGGATTGCAAGTCGCCCGACAAGACCCGAGGCTACCGGCTTGGGACACTGATTGTGAAGCGCAGGGCAGGAGGGTGAGAGCCAGCGCAGGGAAGACGACCCAGAAAGGAACATAGAACGGGGTCCTGTTTAAGTACTCCTGAGAGACTTGAGAGTTTGCTGAACCCCTTCCTTTGTGAGCACAGGACGAAGTGGGAGGTTACACACTGGCCTTGTAACCTGGAGTCTTGAACAACTGTGAGTAAACCTGAAGACTGCACCCCATTGTGTCCTGGAATTATTGCTGCGCCACCACCAGCCCTGCACTACACTGCACCAACAACATCTACCTCATAGCATCACTATATCCTGCCCTGGAGCTTAGCTCTACCTGTGGAGAGCTGAACCAACTCTGCTGCGTCACCATCAGCTCCAGTGGATCTGCACCACAGCGGCGGCCCCATTTAGGCGCATACCACAGGTGGAGTCATGAACATTATCTCTAAAAACTTTATTCCCCTTTTACTTTCCCCTTTAATTGACCACCCTGGGTCACGGACCGGGTAGCTGCCACCGTGACATCCCCCAGCCTCGACCGGCCAGGCTACCGAGTACCCCATGGCGCAGGGGGCGCGTCAACTTCACTAACACACTGCAACAAAATTTAAATGGAGGCCAAAAATTGCTGAATTTGGAGCAAACTTATATGTGATACGTGTGACGGAAAACCTCATTTTTAAATAGCTGGCCTGTAGGTTACTATTTTCCACAGCGACCTGGTGTCAAAAACTTGACTGACACACTGCAACAAAATTTAAATGGAGGCCAATATTTTCCACGTTCACTACAAAGTTGTGGATTTTTATAGCTGTAATATGGAAAGAATCTGGCTGTATTCTACTGTGGCAACAAGCAAATGGAGCAGAAAAACTGTGTTCTTTAGATTGCTTTTTAACCAAATAATCAAAATTAAGATCAAAAAAAGAATTATCCCTGGCCCCTGATACCTTGGGCTATTTGTAGAAATATCTGTAACAGCAGCAGCAGACAGTACTGGAATGGAGCCTCTTGTGCTGTATCATACACTGCAGTCTGCCACATACACTGCCTGCCTGCCTAGCACTGATTATATGCAGCTGGATTAGTCCTTAGAAGGACTATTAGTTCAGATGGATATTATAGATATATGTTGTGGAATACCTATACTAAGTATAAACAAGCAAATCTCTCCCTGACGCAGCAGCAACTCTCCTTACTCTGCCTGATTCCGGAGTAACTGTGACGAGCACGGCGGCACCAGGTCTTATATAGACCTGATGATGCTGTGCGGCCAGCCAATCACTGTAATGCCACAACCAGCATGGCTACGGCATTACAGTGTGTGGCAGGCAATCCCTGCAGGTTCATTGGCTCTCTAAAGAGCACCAAAGATGCAGGGAGGGTACTCGAGCTCCCGCCCGAGCAACCAGGAAATACTCGCAGAGCGCCGAGCTTCTCGAGCAGTGAGATGCTCGGGCAAGTACCGAGCAGTGGCGAGCACGTTCACTCATCACTAATTATTTTATTAAAAAGTAAATGCTGGAACATGTGCAGCCTAGAAGCAAAAACCAGATCAAACAATGGAGCAGGAAAGGCAATACAAGTCGACAGTACTGAGAGTTACACTTGTCATAATTAATAGAAAAAATAAATCGAAACAATGATTAATTCATAATGGGAATGGCAGATATAATTATTTCTGTGGGTGACCCCTACATGCAAATACATGTCTGATAGTGATCGCAAAATGTTTGAGCTGCCATACAATACATTAAGGCTGTACTATACATTGGCTTTTTTTAAGTAGGATTATCACAAAAGCGTCACAACTGGTACTATCATGAGGAGCCTGGGAAAATATCCCTGAATACACTGTGTGCAGAATTATTAGGTATGCTCGCCCGAGCATCTCAGTACTCGAGATGCTCAGAGCTCGTCGAGTACTTTCGAGATGCTCGGACGGGAGCACCAATTTAGAGCACCAATCATGCAGGGATTGTCTGCCACTCACTGTAATGCCACAGCCATGGTGGTTGTGGCATTACAGTGATTGAACAAATCGATGGGAACAGTGCTCACAGTGAAACATGAAAAGCAGGTAATTCAGCAGCGGCATACATCGGTACCTGACAATTTAGAACAGAAGGAATAGAGCATCACACATAGATTAGATAGATAGAAACATGTCAGTCACATATATAATAAGTACAGTGACAGTGTTGGTTACTGTACTTGTTATTTAGTGTTAAAATAAAGGATTTATTACAAAAAAATAATAGTGTTTTTATGCACACGTCTCTTTAAAAAAGCCGGCTGGCAATTCATCAGCGGCATACATCGGTACCCGACAATTTAGAACAGAAAGAATAGAGCATCACACATAGATTAGATAGATAGAAACATGTCAGTCACATATATAATAAGTATAGTTACAGTGCTGGTTACTGTACTTGTCATTTAGTGTTAAAATAAAGGATTTATTAAAAAAAAAATTGGCATAGGATTCCCCGTAATTTTAGTCTCTAGCGGAGGTTAAGCAGACGGCTGGGGCAGATGTTTGAAGCCTGGGAAGGGGGTAATACCCACGGAGCTTCCCAGGCTACTAATATCAGCCCCCAGCTGAATACCTAGCCTTTACTAGCTATTAAAATGGGAGACCCCCCCAAAAAAATGACGTGGGGTCCCCCCTATTTTAATAGCTAGCAAAGGCTAGGCAGACAGCTGGGGGCTGATATTAATAGCCCAGGAAGGGTGCCATGAATATTGGCCCCCTCCCAGGCTAGAAACACCAGCCGTCAGCCACCCCAGAAATGGTACTTAGCCTCGCTCTTCCCACTGCCCTGTAGCGGTGGCAGTGGGGTAATAGGGTTGGGGTTGATGTCAGCTTATAATGCCAACTGACATGGAGAGGTGTCTATAAGACACCCCCATTACTAACCCCATAGTGAAAGTTAAAAAAAAAAATACAAACACCCAGAATAAAGTCCTTTAATTGAAATAAAGACACAATACTTTAATGTTCTAAATTAAACTCTACTTACCGTCACGCCCATTCCAGCTGAAGCCAACGATCTCCTGCAATGAAAGTAAAATAACAAACCAACCTCATCGTTACCTTTCCATGCTTCCCAGGACGGCTTCAGCTGTGCTACATCGAGATGACAGGCTGGATCGCAGCAGAACGCTGCCATCCAGCTTGCCATGCCGCAGACACTGAGAAGCTGCTCAGTGAAGAATGAAAATCGGAGGGCACTAGTGTGTTCCAAGTGCCCTGCTATGTTTTTCATGCACCCTCCTACATACCCTGCCTGCCTGTCTGCCTATATATTCTGCCTGCCTGACGTTTAATTGAGCACTGTTCCCATCGATTTGGGCAATTTTTGACCTTCTACAGACCGCCGGGGAGGGACCGCCAGAAAAATGCTCGAGTTTCCCATAGACTTACAATGGACTCGTTGCTCGGGTCAAGCACCCGAGTATTCCAATGTGCTCGACCCGAGCTTCGGGCACCCGAGCATTTTAGTGCTCGCTCATCACTACATATTATCATTCTTATACATATTTTGTAATGCAGGTGCCGGAATGCAACACACAGAGACACAAGGCGAGGACAGTCAGAGATGAATATAAACAGTTTATATATAGATATAACAGGTATTCTGAACAAGGGAATGGCAACATGGGTAATGAACGGTAATTTGAAATATTAATAAAATACGAAGTCTCTCAAGGTACTGTGGTGCACCCAATCATGGGAGTCACCACGTCAGTTCTTTAACTTTGTATATGGCTCTAGCGGGGGTCTCCTGTCTTTCCGGCTAGGCCGAAAGTCTTTTCCGGACAAAGTCAATTAAATCACGTTTAGCTTCTTCCGCCCCAACTGTTCCCCTCCCAACCTGAGCACCTAAACCCAACTGGCCCCGATACCGTGAGTGAACAGTAGAAGTGACGTCCCTGTTCACGTATGCAGCTCCTCTGCTTTCACTGGCGTGACTTTCCTGGCCAAGCCGTCTCCCAACTCCTCTCTTCCTAGCCGTTGTAGGCAGTCTCTCAAGCCGTGAATAGGAGGGTCCAGACCTCGTCTGTAGGCGGGCGACGTTGGGTTCCGCGAACTCACTCAGCACCGCAAGCAGGTTCCGACTCTCCTCAGTAGGCATAGCACTTGGGGCACATCTGTGAGGGATCCGGAGCTCATCCACCGGTGTCCGGGTGTGCCACCTTGCAGGCCTCGGGCTTAGGCCTGCCACGCGGGGCTTCTCAGCACGTAGGGAGCACGTCTGCTCCTCTCTGCTGCTTGGCACCAAAACCACCTCAGGCTTGGCACACTGGCATCTTATACCCATGAACTCCTTTCTGGATATCACATGACTGGGTCCAGCTTCTAAATCTGATCCCCCTTCAACTTCCCTTGCCCATCTTGGTTCCTCTTGACTGTGCCTGACCAGCAGATGGCAATCTCTCTCCATCTTTGAAGCATCCTGTAAGAATTCTCTTAAAGACTCTCTTGCCTCTACTGTATTCCTCCCTCCTTTTTCTTCGCCAGTCCTCGGGCGAGTGGATTTTTTGCGGGATTGATGTCTCTTTCCAGGCAATGCAAGTTCAGACAGGAGTTGGGCACACTCCTCAATTTTCTGTTGTTCTTCTGTTGAAGAATGTCACATACCCAGCCACATATCAGAGGGAGGACACAAATTGTCTGTAGGGTGTCAAAGCGAGCAGAGGCTACAGCTCGCCCACGACTACCTCGCTGGGGCACCTTACAATTTTTCAACTCCAAGCTGTATAAACTTGAATACTTATTGGATAAAGCAGATCAGGTGATGTATATTTGTGTAATGAGGGAGGATCTGGCCTAAGGATATCAGCACCCTTTATCAAGGTGTGCAGAATTATTAGGCAGTTTGTTTTCCTTAGGAAAAATGGGCCAAAAAGAGAATTAACTGACTCAGAAAAGTCAAAAATTGTTAAAAGTTTTATAGAGGGATGCGAAGAAAGAAAAGGAAAGCGCTCCTAGTGCAGATCAACCAACTATTGGTGCAAGGATTGTGAATTATTACACTCACCTGATAGCGCTGTGCAATGCAGGCACAACGCTGATGGACATGTGAATGATCTCGCTGGTTCCTGGGCTGGTGAGCACTGGAACTGAAGATAGGATACGAAACAAAAAGCCACAGGGTGGACGAGCCTGCAAGGAAGAGGAGGATCCAAGGAAGGTGAAGAAAAACTTTTATTTGAAAACATATGACTGCGTGATTTGGAGCTGATAAGGCTCCTTCATCAGGTATATGGTAACATAACATATATATATATATATATATGTATGTGTGTGTGTGTGTGCTGTGTGTGTATAACATACAGCTCTGGCAAAAATTAAGAGACCACTGCAAAATTTTCAGTTTCTCTGATTTTTCTCTTTATAGGTATATTTTTGAGTAAAATGTACTGTAACATCCCTGGCGGCATGCTGGCATGGCTTACCACCTCCCACCATGCAAGACCGCCATCTTACCTATCAGTCCAGGCTGCACACTTTGCTCCAGTACCTGCTGTGTGCATGTCTCTTGTCTGATTGCTTAGGGCGGCGGCGCGGTTACTGCCTGTTTCTTATAGTTACTGTGTGCACAGTCCTAATGCGTCCCCAGCCTATTGCTGTGAGTCACTGGATATTTAAACCCCCTCCACCCAGTAGGAGGTGCCTGAGCAACACTTTCTTTCAGTGTGTTCTGTGCAACTGAGTTGCCAGGTCCTGTCCTGTATCTTGTCTGTTTCCGCCACCCTGGGGGCTGTATAGCCAGGCCTGTTACCTGTATCTGTGACTTCTAGTCTGTTCCGCCACCTGGGAGCTGTATACCCAGGCCTGTTACCTGTATCTGTGACTTCTTGTCTGTTTCCGCCACCCTGGGGGCTGAGTTCCCAGGCTCGTTCCTGTATCTTGTTCCTGGTTCAGTTCCTGTCTGAACAGTGTCCTAGCCCGTCACTTGTTTGTCTCTATGTTCGTATCTTCCCTTTTCCTGCAGTGTCTGAACCTGCACCTAACTCCAACTCGTTGTCTCTGTACTTCTGTTTGTGAGTTTAGTGTCCACTCGCTACTTCATTGTAAGTACCTTGCGTGTATCTGCTCTGCTTGTCTACCGGCACCTGCGGTTTTACTCTGCTCTGCTTGTCTACCGCACTTGCGGGTTTTGCTCTGCTCTGCTTGTCTACCGCACTTGCGGGTTTTGCTCTGCTCTGCTTGTCTACCGCACCTGCGGGTTTTGCTCTGCTCAACTTGTCTACCGCACCTGCGGGTTTTGCTCTGCTCTGCTTGTCTACCGCACTTGCGGGTTTTGCTCTGCTCTGCTTGTCTATCGCACTTGCGGGTTTTGCTCTGCTCTGCTTGTCTACCGCACTTGCGGGTTTTGCTCTGCTCTGCTTGTCTACCGCACTTGCGGGTTTTGCTCTGCTCTGCTTGTCTACCGCACCTGCGGGTTTTGCTCTGCTCAACTTGTCTACCGCACCTGCGGGTTTTGCTCTGCTCTGCTTGTCTACTGCACCTGCGGGTTTTGCTCTGCTCTGCTTGTCTACCGCACTTGCGGGTTTTGCTCTGCTCTGCTTGTCTACCGCACTTGCGGGTTTTGCTCTGCTCTGCTTGTCTACCGCACCTGCGGGTTTTGCTCTGCTCAACTTGTCTACCGCACCTGCGGGTTTTGCTCTGCTCTGCTTGTCTACCGCACCTGCGGGTTTTGCTCTGCTCTGCTTGTCTATCGCACCTGCGGGTTTTGCTCTGCTCTGCTTGTCTACTGCACCTGCGGGTTTTGCTCTGCTCTTCTCGTCTACCGCACCTGCGGGTTTTGCTCTGCTCTACTTGTCTACCACACCTGTGGGTTTTGCTCTGCTCTGCTCGTCTACCGCATCTGCAGGTTTTGCTCTGCTCTGCTTGTCTGCCGCATCTGCGGCTCTGTTCCAGTATCCCAGTCTGTACTGGTCCCTATCCTGCCTGCGTTCCTACCTGCCAGTACCCACCTGTCTGCATACCAGCCGTGCCTGCCTGTACCCACTTGTCTGCATATCAGCCGTGCCTGCCAGTACCTACCTGTCTGCATACCAGCCGTGCCTGCCAATACCCACCAGTCAGTATGTCAGCCTAACCTGCCTGTTCCTGCATTCCCCAGTGTGGGTCAACAGCTTTGACCGGGGTCTGACCTGGAGTAGCACCTGGTCCCTCTGCTAGGGTCCTCCCTGGTTCACGGAGTCGACTGAGCCGCCGTGCGACCTTGGTCGGACCGAGTTGATACTTAGTCATACCCCTCCAGGCACTCCTCGGTTCATGGTCCAGTGGTATCACTTACCACGCTCACGCCACTCAGTCCGGGCATGTTCGTAACATGTACATTGTTTCTTTAGTCTATAAACTACTGACAACATGTCTCTGAAATTCAAAGCTAAAAATTTAGTATTTATTTGCAGCAAATGATAAAGCGTCAAAATACTAAAAAGGAAGCAGTGCTTTCAGACCTCAAATTACTCATGTTTTAACTCAGGAAGAGTTCAGAAATCAATATTTGTTGGACCAACCATGATTTTTAATTACAGCTTTCATGCATCTTGGCATGCTTTCCACCAGTCTTTCCATGCTTTCCAATAGAAAACTGTTCAGTGGTCTTTTAATTTTTGCCAGAGCTGTATATGGTCCCTTTATAGGGGACATAGTAGATTATTTATACATAATGTTATTACACATAAAACAAAATTAAAATGCAATATTGCAACACCCTATACGAGCATATATAGGAGGACCCACACTAGTTTAGAAGTCCATGATTATAATATACTCCAGTTTCTTTGCGGTTTTTAAAAAAATAATAAAGGGAATATTTTATTTTTGTATGATTAACAATGTCATCTATACATTACCGCTAAAGGAATTCCCAAATTACCCCCTTCTTAACTTATATTATTGTTAATTTTAAAGTACTTGGATCTTTTTGATGTTCCAATAAAAATGTTTTGATAAACTGTGATTTGTTACTCCATTAAGTATGTTGCATTTATGTTTATTCATCCTATTGTGGACTGATTGTATAGTCCTCCTCACATATTGGAAATTATACATACAGTATGTTGTGAAATAAAAGTTTTTACTTCACCTTCCATGGATCCTCTTCTTCCGGGCAGTGCTCTTCAAGCCCGTGGATTTTTGTTTCGTATCCTATCTTATAAGGGGGATGCAACACTCTTGAACTTACTAAGATATTGGTTCATGATCACAAAACCATTTAAAGTTTTGTTGGAAATAGTCAACAAGGTCACAAAAAACGTGTTGATAAAAAAAAGACGCACATTAATTGCCAAAGATTTGAGGAGAATCAAACGTAAACCAACCAGAAACCAATTATCTTCAAGTGCAGTCATATTCTAGAACTGCAACCTCCCTGGAGTGCCCAGAAGTACAAGGTGTTCAGTGCTCAGAGACATGGCCAAGGTAAGGAAGGGTGTAACCCAACCACCACTGAACAAGACACAGAAGTTGAAACGTGAAGACTGTGCCAAGAAATATCTGACAAATTTTTCAAAGGTTTTATGGACTGATGAGATGAGAGTGACTCTTGATGGACCAGATGGATGGCTGGATGAGTGACAAGCACAGAACTGCTCTTCAACTCAGACCCCAGCAAGGTGGGGGTTGGGGACTGCTTTTGATGGTGTTATTAAAGATGAAACAGTTGCACCTTTTTGGGTTTAAGATGGACTTAAAATCAACTCCCAAACCTACTACTAGTTTTTGAAGACACTTTCTTCAAACAGCAGTATAGGAAAACTTTGCATCTTTCAGGAAAATCATAATTTATATGCAGGACAATGCTCCATCGCATGCACCGCAGTACTCCACTGTTTGGCTAGAAGGTAAAGGTCTTAAAGATGAAAAAAACATGACCCTTCCTCACTTGACCTAAACCTTATTGAGAACTTGTGGGTTCATCTTAAACAGGAGATTTACAGTGAAGGAAAACAGTCCACCTCTCTGAACAGTGTCTGGGAAGCTGTGGTCTGTGCTGCCCAAAAAGTTGATCGCCAACAGATTAAGAAACTGACAGACTCCATGGATGGAAGGCTTATGATTCTTAGTGAAAAGAAGGGGGGCTCTATTGGTCACTGATATTTTTTTGTGAAATGTCAGAAATTTATTTTTGTACATTTTGAGTTGTTTGGTTATTATTCTCACTTTACCAGATGAAAATAAACAATACTTCTGCACACTAATAGTTACACCATAATTATGCACAATAGATATTATCTAAAGACAAAACCTCACTTTTACTTTCTTAAATATCCAGGTTTATGCAGTTTGCATGCAAATATGCAGTACACCTGTGATTTCATGAATAAATGAAATGTAGCTCCCCGACACCAGCAGCACTCAGGCAGCCCTAAATACGGACAAAGGCACCATCATGTTTCACTGTAGGCGCCATGGCTTTTTCTAAATTCATTTTTCTACATGAATCATGAATTCACAGATATACTGCTCTGTACTGAAAAAGATGCTACCATCACTCCATACCATTGGTAGATTGCTCAAAAAATAAAGGGAACGCTGCAATACCACATCCTAGATATCACTAAATGAAATATTCCAGTTGCAAATCTTTATTCATTACATAGTGGAATGCATTGAGAACAATTAAAAATAAAAATGGTCAATGTAAATTAAAATGAATATCCCATGGAGGTCTGGATTTGGAATGATACTCAAAATCTAAATAAAAAATAAAATTACAGGCTGATCCAACTTCACTGGAAATGCCTCAAGACAAGGAAATGATGCTCAGTAGTGTGTGTGGCCTTCAAGTACCTGTATGACCTCCCTACAGTGCCTGGGCATGCTCTAGATGAGGCAGCAAATGTTCTCCTGAGGGATCTCCTCTCAGACCTAGATTAAAGCACCAGTCAACTCCTTGACAGTCTGTGGTTCAACGTGGCATTGGTGGATGGAACGAGACATGATGTCCCAGATGTTCTCGATTGGATTCTGGTCTGGGGAATTTGCAGGAAAGTCCAAAGCATCAATTCTCTCAATATGCAGGAACTGCTGACACACTTCAGCCACATGAGGCCTAGTATTGTCATACATTAGTAGGAACCCAGGGCCCACTGCACCTGCATATGGTCTCACAATGGGTGTGAGGTTCTCAACCCAGTACCTAATAGCAGTCAGCGAACCTCTGGCTAGCACATGGAGGGCTGTGTGGCCCTACAAAGAAATGCCTCCCCACACCATTATTGACCCACTGTCAAACTGGTCATGCTGGAGGATGTTGCAGGGAGCATAACGTTCTCCACGGCATCTCCACACTCTGTCACGTCTGTCACTGCTGATTGCAGTTCAAGTAGGGGACAATGATGAGAGATTCCTTCAGCACCCGGTGCCTGAGAACTGAGCTATCTGTACCTCTGATTCCCAGGCACTGGTATGTGTGATTCTGATGCGGCACACAGGAGGCACACAGTTGCCACACAGGTACACATAGACACGGATGTCTCCGGTACTGTTTTTTTCAGTACCAGAAATATTTGGATGTGTGAAAGAGGCCTAATAGATGCAAACACATCAAATAGAGTTGAAAAAAAGTGCACATGGAAAAATGAATTTGTTGCAAACAATATAAAGGCATAAAACACCAAAAACTTGACAAAAAAAAACAGGTGCAAATGCAATAATAAGTCAGACCCTTAAAGTTCTAAAAAAAAAAAAAATAAGAATAAAGCAGTCAATAAAAACACATAGAACTTTCCAATTCATTCAAGAACAGATTGTGTATCTGAAGAGGGCGCTCAGGGGCATAAGCTTTATGCATTAAAATTTTGAATACATTCTGTTCCCATTTGCTCTAGTTAACACATCTCCTGAGCCACTAATCTGCATGTAGAATGGATGTAACTCACTTGGGGCAAAGGTAAATGAATATGATCATGAGTACAGAAGAAGTGATCAGTGCACAGGCACATCTTACTTTACTGTTACAAGATTCAGTACAACCATGGTGCTCAGTTACCGCAAATAAAACAATGAAATTTGCCAAATATATCATCTATAAACAAGGGACCCAAGTACATATTCACTGCACATTATATTTGACAGTTTGTGATGGTGGCAATCTCCCATAGCTTGAAACTAGGAATGCACTCAGAAATTTAAAGGGAATCTGTCAGCCAGTTTTTGCCATGTAATCCATACACAACCTGAGGTAGGAGTTAAAACACAGAATTCAGAGATGTGTCACTTATTAAGTTGTGTGCTATTGTTTACTTACAATGAAGGTTTTATCACTAGGACATTATTATTGTTGTGACTAGGTGACGCGCGAGCACTTGTCCGACCACACCCCTCCCTGTGCTAAGCAGCCCACTGTCAATAGACCATGTACAGTTATATACATATATATGTACATATATATTTGGACAGAGACAACATTTTTCTAATTTTGGTTCTAGACATTACCACAATGAATTTTAAACAAAACAATTCAGATGTAGTTGAAGTTCAGACTTTCAGCTTTCATTTGAGGGTATCCACATTAAAATTGGATGAAGGGTTTAGGAGTTTCAGTTCCTTAACCTGTACAACCCTGTTTTTAAAGGGACCAAAAGTAATTGGACAGATTAAATAATTGTAAATAAAATGTTCATTTCTAGTACTTGGTTGAAAACCCTTCGATGGCAATGAATGCCTGAAGTCATGAACTCATGGACATCACCAGACGCTGTGTTTCATCCTTTTAGATGCTCTGCCAGGCCTTCACTGCGGTGGTTTTCAGTTGCTGTTGTTTGTGGGCTTTTCTGTCTGAAGTTTAGTCTTTAACAAGTGAAATGCATGCTCAATTGGGTTGAGATCAGGTGACTGACTTGGCCATTCAAGAATATTCCACTTCTTTGGTTTAATAAACTCCTGGGTTGCTTTGGCTTTATGTTTTGGGTCATTGTTCATCTGTAGTATGAAACGACGACCAATCAGTTTGGCTGCATTTGGCTGGATCTGAGCACACAGTATGGCTCTGAATACATCAGAATTCATTCGGCTGCTTCTGTCCTGTGTCACATCATCAATAAACACTAGTGACCCAGTGCCACTGGCAGCCATGCATGCCCAAGCCATCACACTGCCTCCACCGTGTTTTACAGATGATGTGGTATGCTTTGGATCATGAGCTGTACCATGCCTTCGCCATACTTTTTTCTTTCCATCATTCTGGTAGAGGTTGATCTTGGTTTCATCTGTCCAAAGAATGTTCTTCCAGAACTGTGCTGGCTTTTTTAAATGTTTTTTAGCAAAGTCCTGTCTAGCTTTTTTATTCTTGATGCTTATGAGTGGCTTGCACCATGCAGTGAACCCTCTGTATTTACTTTCATGCAGTCTTCTCTTTATGGTAGATTTGGATATTGATACGCCTACCTCCTGGAGAGTGTTGTTCACTTGGTTGGCTGTTGTGAAGGGGTTTCTCTTCACCATGGAGATTATTCTGCGATCACCCACCACTGTTGTCTTCCGTGGGCACTCAGGTCTTTTTGCATTGATGAGTTCACCAGTGCTTTCTTTCTTTCTCAGGATGTACCAAACTGTAGATTTTGCCACTCCTAATATTGTAGCAATTTCTCGGATGGGTCTTTTCTGTTTTTGCAGCTTAAGGATGGCTTGTTTCACCTACATGGAGAGCTCCTTTGACCACATGTTTACTTCACAGCAAAACCTTCCAAATGCAAGCACCACACCTCAAATCAACTCCAGGCCTTTTATCTGCTTAATTGAGAATGACATAACGAAGGGATTGCCCATACCTGTCCATGAAATAGCCTTGGAGTCAATTGTCCAATTACTTTTGGTCCCTTTAAAAATAGGGTGGCACATGTTAAGGAGCTGAAACTCCTAAACCCTTCATCCAATTTTAATGTGGATACCCTCAAATGAAAGCTGAAAGTCTGAACTTCAACTGAATCTGAATTGTTTTGTTTAAAATTCATTGTGGTAATGTCTAGAACCAAAATTAGAAAAATGTTGTCTCTGTCCAAATATATAAGGACCTAACTGTACATACAGAGCCTGGTGTGGACGGGTTAGCTTTCTCAGCTCTGTTGCATGCTAAATCCAGAACTCTGATTGAATCACAACTGCTGCACGCAATAAACTTAGTGATACATCATTGGATTCAGGGTCTCTTTGCCTACGTCATGCTGCTTTCAGATGAGGTAGCAAAAGCCTAGTGACAAATTCCCTTTAATTTCAGGGGGGTAGGTCATCAAGGTACCTGCTGCTGTTGCACTGCTCACATGCCCAGCACAATCCCACTCTGCAGAATATCCTCCTCTATTTCCAGTTAGAAGAGTGAGAGACTCAAGTGTAGGACTTGGATTCAAATGTTTAATAGGTTACCTACTTGGACAACAAAGTTATGCATGGAGAGTGTCATATATGTGGCATAAAATTATTTTTACTTCTGTAACCTAAAAAAATAATACTGCTACTTATGCTTCTAATAATAATATTATTCCAAGTACACTATATGCTAACCCAATTATGACCAAGTGCTGTAAATTTACTGGATTTTATACTCATCTTTTAATCATAAACCTACAGTTTTGTATTTTTTTTTAAAGTGTGATTACTTCTCTCTGGCTGGTGTGATGCCATTTTCCTGGTGATTTTAGTAAACCGGAAGGAAATGGTTGTCAGCTATAAGGACGAAAATTGTATTTGACATTGTTTTATCCCTTCATGTGTTAGTTTTCAACATTTGCTGGGCCAAATGTTTTGCATATTTTGTCATGGGTTGTCGAATTTTGCCTAAATTTTTTTATTTTTTATCTTTTGGTGTGTTTTGAGGTTAAAACATGGCAAAGACAAAAAAAAACAAATTGAAAATTTGTATGATGGACAAGTATCTGCCTCTATTTCTCAGTATTAAGAACACCATTAATCTTGACCAAATCTCCATACAAATCTCTGGGAACTCCTTCAAGATTGTTGGAAGACCATTTCCGATGACTGCCTCTTGAAGCTCATCAAGAGAATGCCAAGAGTGTGCAAAGCAGTCATCAAAGCAGAAGGTGGCTACTTTGAAGAACATAGAATATAAGACATATTTTCAGTTGTTTCACACTTTTTTGTTAAGTATATAATTCCACATGTGTTAATTCATAGTTTTGATGCCTCCAGTGTGAATATACAATTTTCATAGTCATAAAAATACAGAAAAATCTTTAAATGAGAAGGTGTGTCCAAACTTTTGGTCTGTACTGTACAGCTCTGGCAAAAATTAAGAGACCACTGCAAAATTTTCATTTTCTCTGATTTTTCTCTTTATAGGTATATTTTTGAGTAAAATGTACATTGTTGTTTTATTCTATAAACTACTGACAACATGTCTCCGAAATTCAAAGCTAAAAATGTTGTATTTATTTGCAGCAAATGTGAAATCGTCAAAATAATAAAAAAGAACCAGTGCTTTCAGACCTCGAATAATGCAAAGAAAACAAGTTCTTATTCGTTTAGAAACAACAATACTCATGTTTTAACTCAGGAAGAGTTCAGGAATCAATATTTGGTGGAATAACCATGATTTTTAATCACTGCTCTCATGCGTCTTGGCATGATTTCCCCCAGTCTTTCACACTGCTTTTGGGTGACCTCATGCCACTCCTGGCACAAAAATTTAAGCAGTTCTTCTTTGTTTGATGGCTTGTGACTATCCATCTTCCTCTTGATTACATTCCAGAGGTTTTCAATGGCGTTCAGGTCTGGAGATTGGGCTGGCCATGACAGGGTCTTGATGTGGTGCTCCTTCGTCCACACATTGATTGACCTAGCTGTGTGGCATGGGGCATTGTCCTGCTGGAAAAACTCAGTCCTCAGAGTTGGGGAACATTGCCTGAGCAGAAGGAAGCAAGTGTTGATTCATATGTCCTTCGCAAAGATTAACCTGCCCAATTCCAGCCTTGCTGAAGAATCCCCAGATCATCACCAATCCTCCACCAAACTTCACAGTGGGTGCAAGACACTGTGGCTTGTATGCATCTCCAGGTCTCCGTCTAACCATTAGACGACCAGCTGTTGGGCAAAGCTGAAAATTAGATTCATCAGAGAAGATTACCTTACTCCAGTCCTCTATGGTCCAATCCTTATTATTATTATTAATTTATATAGCGCCATTGATTCCATGGTGCTGTACATAAGGGGTTACATACAAAATACAAATATCACTTACAGTAAACAATACAGTAAATACTGATAGACTGGTACGGAGGGAAGAGCACCCTGCCCTTGCGGGCTTACATTCTACAGGAATGGGGAGGAGACAGTAGGCTGGGAGGGTTGCAGTAGCTCCGGTGTTGAGGAGGCAGTGTGGTCATGGCAGGCTGTAAGCTTTCTTGAAGAGATGGGTTTTCAGGTTCCATCTTAATGATCCAGATGTGGTGGATAATCGGACGTGTTGAGGCACAGAATTCCAGAGGATCCTTATGGTCTTTGTCAAACTTCAGCCTGGCTCTCCTTTGCTTCTCATTGATGAAAGGCTTTTTTCTAGCTTTAAATGACTTGAGGCCTGCCTCTAGGAGCCTGTTACGAACTGTTCTTGCCGTGCACTTCACCCCAGCTGCCATTTGCCGTTCCTTTTGTAGGTCACTTGATGTCATCCTGTGGTTGCTGATTGACATTCGAATAAGATGACGGTCATCCTAGTCAGTGGAGAGTCGCTTTCGCCCTCTGCCGGTGTGTAGCTTTGTTGTTCCCAATGTCTGCTGCTTGACCTTGTTGTAATGGGCTGCCATCTTCGAAATTTTAAGGATGGAGGCAACATGACGTTCACTGTATCCCTCTGCTAGTAAAGCCAGAATTGAGCCCTTGTTTTCCTCACTCAAGACTTTTCTTTTCAACTTCTTTGGCATGGTTAAAAGTTATTTTTTTCATTCAAATTACTTTTGGCCTATTCCTAGCACTTGTTTTGCCATCCAGCTTGTCCTATTGCAAGAGGATTGTGAAGACCACAGCAGTGTTTTTTATACTTTCCCTCATTACATAAGATTTGGTTCAGGTGATCACCTAATCAGAAGCACATTAAGTAGAATGAGGTGTACTTTGGTGGGAATTCAACTGACACTAGAATGGCTGTCAGACATGTAGAGATGGTGATTTTTAAAAAACTTGTCAGTGGTCTCTTAATTTTTGCCAGAGCTGTATATATATACAGTACAGACCAAAAGTTTGGACACACCTTCTCATTTAAAGATTTTTCTGTATTTTCATGACTATGAAAATTGTACATTCACACTGAAGGTATCAAAACTATGAATTAACACATGTGGAATTATATACTTAACAAAAAGTGTGAAACAACTGAAAATATGTCTTATATTCTAGGTTCTTCAAAGTAGCCACCTTTTGCTTTGATGACTGCTTTGCACATTCTTGGCATTCTCTTGATGAGCTTCAAGAGGTAGTCACCGGAAATGGTCTTCCAACAATCTTAAAGCAGTTCCTAGAGATGCTTAGCACTTGTTGGCCCTTTTGCCTTCACTCTGCGGTCCAGCTCACCCCAAACCATCTCGATTGGGTTCAGGTCTGGTGACTGTGGAGGCCAGGTCATCTGGCGTAGCACCCCATCACTCTCCCTCTTGGTCAAATAGCCCTTACACAGCCTGAAGAGTAGTATTCTGCTGCCCCTGATTCCAAAAAGTGTAAAAATGAGAAGAAAATAAAAGAATCATTATACTCAAATGACTTGAGGCGACTGCACACGCTGAGGAGCAGAGGAGATGAATCGCTGCAGCGAACCGGCCCCTAAACTGTGCTGAGATCACTTAGGGGTGTCCTGCCACTCAGTGAGCTCAGCACAGCTCAGGGGCCCGCTCGCTGCAGCGAGTCATTCTCCTCTGCTCCTCAGCGTGTGCGGTCGCCTCAAGTCATTTGAGTATAATGATTTTTTTTATTTTCTTCTCATTTTTACACTTTTTGGAATCAGGGGCAGCAGAATACTACTCTCAACATTGTCCCCTGCTGGCGCTGATTGCAGCACCAGCAGGAGAAAATGATGAGAGATTCCTTCAGCATCTGGCGCCTGGGGACAGAGCCAACTGTACGCTGATTCCCAGGTGCTGGTATGTGTTACACTGATGACACACGGATCCCATCAATCTGTCATCAGTGTGCACGTGTGTCGGACATTTTGCGGCCCGTGCAGCGTGCAAAAAACTGACATGTCAGCGTGGTTTGCCCACGGACACACGGTCAGTGGAAATACACTGACATGTGCACAGATGGGTCTACCTGTCTAAGTGTCTCCAGTACATGTGAAAACTGTCTCCACACGTACTGGAGACACTGACGAGTGAAAGAGGACTTAGTCATAGCATAAAAGCAAATACATAAAATATAAGACTTTCAAGGGAAAGCATGCGATGAGCAACAGTAATTGACTGATTATTGAGTAAATTGTAGACTGCTAAACATTACAAAAATATATTTTTTTATTTTCCTTTCCTCATTTTGAGAAATTTGGCACAAAAAACATCAGCAAATACCACAAGATAAAAAAAGAAAGGTCACTTAAAAAAATCCACAAATGATGAGTCAGGCCCCAAATGTTTAATTCTTCATCTGTGTTTCTTGAATGTATTTTTTACTATTTTCCAGACAGGATAACCAATAAGGTTGAGATATGATGGATAAAAGAAATCAAATAGGTTTCTCCTGTAAGGCTTTTACTCAAATGGTTTTATTATGGCTTTGTTTTTCAAGGAACCATAGTTGTAAGCCACCAATTTTATACAGGGCATTTGGAAATCTATTTGTACTGAATCTGTATGAAATCATGGCAATGCTGCAAAGGAAGAATATCCCCTTACACATCCATCCAGTCCAATGGAGACTGTATGGAAGGCAGAGTATGGACGTTGGACAGGCTTTCTACCTGAGTGCAGCAACCCAAAGACTTGGTCTTGACAAATATGGTGTCGGCTTTGTAAAATTACATGTCTTATAATATGGTGGGTTGAAAGAACCAATTCTCCTTTACATTACTATGTCAAAATCCTCTTAGATTTACTGTTTTAAATCACTGAAATGATAAAAAGTCATCTTCACTTAGTTATTATTAGAAGTTAATAAATACTGATCATATTTTATTACACCATATTCTACAATTTCCAATTTGTACTCATGGTTACTGACTGGAACAAGCTCTGTATTATAATACAAACACTTATTAATTAAATTGTGTATGTTTTTTCTGACATGGTATGGCCATGCCATGGGAATAAATGCTGCTGACCAAGCTTACAGTCTAAATACCTACTACCCATTAGATACTGGCAAACGATTCAACACAAGCCACATCTCATACCTATTAGAGGCCCCTCTTCAAAATCTTTTAAGCGTCCAGCTATGAGCGTATATTTGTTCCATTGCATTGCCATACAATCAATCTGGCAAAAAGTATCCTCTTAATTAACTAAAATCCCCCATACGCTTTAGATAACTGTTGGCTCCTCCAAATACATGAATGTTCAGCTCGGCTTATCAGCCTGCAGAATAAAAGGTTAGGGCGATTAAAATCAAACCACCCAAAATGTTGGGAAGAGTTGGGAGGCCCCATACACATTAAATGGTTGGATGGTCCCACCAAAATCAGGGGGCTTTAGCTTTGTTTCAGCAATATTTGGATATACTTTATGGATCCAGAAATGTAAAGGTATCCAGAATGTATAAAATTCTAATATATTTTCATGTCGGCAGCCACAACACAATACTACAGACCTGCTGATAGGAACTCCCTCCTCCTTCTAGTCTATTCAAAGTCTATTTTTAATCCTAAAAATGGACTGAATTATTTCATGATCACACAAGAATACCATACGGAAAGATTTTTTGAGACGGGGGAACATTAGCACTGCTAGAGCACAAAAAAACAGGTGATTTTTTTGAACATTGCCCTTGGTCCTCAAGCAACACTTTGAAGTGTATCAGCATTATCTAATGGCGAAACAGTTTAATTCTATGACAGAGCGGAGAACGATGTGCTCCCTGTCCTATCTCTTCCCCTCTCTTGTAGGCCGCAGGGTGCTGCAGACCTGCAGCCAAAAAGAAATCATTGTCCCAAAGAAAGAGGCACAATGACATCCCGGCAGTGCACCGGTGGTTGTGGTTATTATCAGGGAATGAGACTAGGGGAGTATAAACATTATTTTTTGGTGTCTGCAGCACAATAGTGGCATTACTTGAAGGTGGCACTCAAGGAGCATTGTTACTTTAAGGGGGAACTCAGGGAATATTATTACATGGAGGAATAAATCAGGGGACAATATAACTAAAAGGGAGCACTGTTATTTTATGTGGCATAAAAGATGACACTTTTACTGAATAGGGTACAAAAGGTAACATTTTTAATGTGTGGTAAACTATTTCTGTCTGTTTAGCACTGTATAACCCACCACTAATTAGCAGCTTTCTATGTACACCGTACATTGTCAGAGAGCTGCTAATCAGTGGTGGGGGCAGGGTTACACAGTGTAGTTGACTAGGAGGCACGAGGCAGCTAGTCCTGTAGTGATAATCTCCTTCTGATAAAACACTGATTTTATTGAAAGAGCAACAAACAGCCTAGTAAGTGATATATCACTGGAATCAGGATCTCATCCCATACACCATGATGATTTCAGATTACAAAGGAAAAACTTGCTGACAGATCTTCTTTAAAGTCGCAGCACCGTTTGCCTTCTGGGATTGAATCTGTGTTGCACTGTCTATCGTTGGCTGCAAAATGCTTAACTGAGAATCAGAATCGGTCAGATGGGTATAACAGTCTGATGTTATCTGTCTTTTTCTTAGTTTTTCTCGGATAATTTATGACCACAAACCACATCAAAGTCGAATGTGCATGGAAACAAAAAGCTTGTAAAATGGTGCAACATGATTGATTGAATCCAATTACAAAAATTATTTGCAACTCCAAATAGATATATTTAACAAAAAAAAAATTGTCGCCAGAGCTGGACAGTCCCTTTAATAAAACATGTTTATTTTATGTTTATAATGGCTTGTTACTTCATTTTACTCCCCCTTTTATGTTCATATAAATTAATATTTGCTGATGTAAGGGGCCTTGCATCAACAGCTTTCCTAAAACCAGCAAAATGGTATATCTTGTGAATCTGAGTACTGCTGCAGTAAAATGTCCAGTGTGCAAATAAATGCTCTACGTTGGGAAATGCCTTTAAATATTGTGTTTGGTTGGTCTCGCTGTTTTGTATATAGTAAAATAGACAGCGCGTCCCTACTTGACAGTAAACGCTAAAGCTATGGAGAATTCTATGAAGCGCTGTAAAATGATGCCATTTTATGTTGTAAATTTACTACTGTAGAGGTTTTATATGTAGTTTGAATTCAATTCTAAGTTATAAAAACTCCATAGAGGCACGTAAATGCTATTCAACAATAATATATAAATGTTACTGGAAAATATTCCCAATATCCCTGTAAAAATGTGCCAGCAATCCGAAGAATTGAATGAAAAATAACAAATAATTCTAAACAGGGGAGTAATACATAGACATGGGGCCATACAGCAAAACTTGGTATGAGGTCCCATTTCAACATAACTATTTCAGTATCAAGTTGGTTCAGGATATAAAAAGCTTATGACTATTTTAATCTCCATTCCGACCTTATAGAATTTACTCTTTCACTTGATTTCCAAGCAATTTGCATTCAATTTTCCAATTTTTTCCCCCATTTTCTATTACCCAATCACAGTTTCTATTTCCTATTACATCATTTATGGACCCCTTTAGAAGCAAGATCCCATAGAATCTGCAACATATTGCCACCCTATAAGTTGTGCCTTGTTTAGTTCAGAGTTTCATACGGAATAGTGGATGATTTTTTTCTCACTCTTTTTTCTCATCTCTGCACTGCCTCATTGAATAACATTGGTCCTAGTGCGGTCCATTTTTCACAGACTGCACGGGAACCAAAAATATGGTATCTGGAAAGAGACCTTAAACTGAATAATTTACTGTGAGGCGTTTCTGTAGCACGGAGGTGTAAAATTAGAAGAAACCTAGTAATCAAACAGGTGGGTGGCACACCTAGTGAAATAGGGTTAGCTTGAGAAGGGGTGCAAGTTCCTCTAGAGGCAACCACTGAGCTCCTGTAGACCATTAGTAGAAAGAGCGAAGGAGCTGCACACCTAAAGGCACTTGGAGATGCTTCAAATAGTATTTATTGTCAGTATTTCATATCCATTGGTTACACCGTGATAAGTACAGTATTACGTTAATGTTTTGGGTGAAGACCCTTCATCATACAGGATCCAGTTGTATCCTAGCCTGCGGTGTGTGCAGGCCTTGATACAGCTGGATCCTGTATGATGAAGGGTCTTCACCCAAAACATTAACGTAATACTGTACTTATCACGGTGTAACCAACTGATATGAAATACTGGCAATGAATATTATTTGAAGCCTCTCTAAGTGCCTTTTGGTGTGCATTTCCTTCACTCTGTGTACTGTTAAAGGGAATCTGTCAGCAGGTTTTTGCTATGTAATCTGATGACAGCATGAGATAGGGGCTGAGACACAGATTTCAGCGACGTGTTACTTATTAGGCTGTGTGCTGTTGTTTCCATACAATGAAGGTTTTATCACCAGAATAGAATCACTTCTGGGACTGATGGGCACGAGTCCTATTCTGACCATGGCCCCTCCCCTGATAAGCAGCTCAATGTACATAGAGAGCTGTGAGTCAGTGGTGTGAGAGAGGTCAGCTTTGTGAGCTCTGCTACATGTTACATCTAAAAACTCTGATTGTGTCACAACTGCTGCACCCAGTAGACAAAGTGATACATCATTGGAATCAAGGTAATTTTTCCTACATTATGCTGGTCAGATGAGGTAACAAAAACCTGGTGACAGATTCCCTTTAAATGAATGTCCGCTATTAAATTTCATTCAATGTATAAATATACTGTAGTATGAATGTCCTAATTGGATGGCATGTAATAATGGTTATTCATTTAAGGGGAATCTGTCACCAGGTTTTTGCTACCTCATCTGAGCACAGCATAGGAAAAGAGACCCTGATTCCAACGATGTATTACTTAGTTTACTGGGTGCAGCTTATAGATACAGCAGCTGAAATAAGTATTGAACACGTCACCAATTTTCTAAGTAAATTTATTTCTAAAGGTGCTATTGACATTCAATTTTCACCAGATGTCCGTAACAACCCATCCAATTCACACAGCCAAAGTCATCAAACCATACATGTCCATAAATTAAGTTATGTGTAATAATGGGAAATAACACAGGGAAAAAGTATTGATCACATGAAGAAAGAGAGGTGCAAAAAGCCATGGAAAGTCATGACAAGCTGAAATCTATCAATAATTAGACAGCAATCCTGCCACTTAGTGAAAAATAAAATCAGATGGTTCAACTGATTGCCTATAAAAAGGTGTTTCATTACCAAGGTTCCACACAAGAAACATGTCATGATGGGTAAAACCGGAGAGCTGTCTCAACACCTTTGCAACCTTATTGCAAAAACATACTAATGGCATTGGTTACAGAAGAATTTCAAAATTACTAAAGATTCCAGTAAGCACTATTGGGGCCATAATCAGGTAGTGGAAAGAACATCATTTGACCATAAACCAGCCACTACCAAGTGCTCACTGCAAGATTTGAGACAGAGGGGTGAAAGGAATTATCAGAAGAGTTGTTTAAGAGTCAAGGAGTACCTGTGAAGAGCCATAGAAAGAACTGGAACCATCAGGTATAGTTGTTTCAAAGAAAACTATAAGTAATGCACTCAACCTCCATGACCTGTATGCACGCTCACCATCCAAGATTCCATTGCTAAACAATAAGCTTGTTCAAGCGCGTTTAAAGTTTGCTCAACAACACTTAGATAAGCCTGTGAAATACTGGGAGAATATAGTATGGTGATATGAGTCCAAAATTGAATTCTTTGGATGCCATAATATATGCCATGTTTGGAGGCCAAAAGGCATTGCATATCACTCCAAAAACATCATAACAACAGTGAAGTTTGGAGATGGGAACATCATGATGTGAGGTTGTTTTTCAGCATAGGGCACTGGCAAACTTCATGTGATTGAAGGAAGGATGAGTGGACAAAAGTACCGAGACATTCTTGATAAATAATTGCTTCCATCTATCAGGATGATGAAGATGAAACGAGGGTGAACATTTCAGCATAACAATGATCCCAAGCACACAGCCAAGGAAACTCTCAATTGATTTCAGAGAAAGAAAATAAAGCTGTTATTATAGCCCAGTCAATTAGGTTACCTGAAACCAATAGAAAATTCATGGAAGGAACTAAAGCTCAACGTTCATAGAAGGAGCCAATGGAACCTTCAAGATTTGAAGAGTGCTTGTGTGGAAGAATGGGCCAAAATCACACCTGAGCAATGCATACGACTAGTTTCTCCACACAGGAGGCATCTTGAAGCTGTCATCACCAACAAAGGTTTTTGTACAATGTATTAATTAAATTTCAGTAAGCGTGTTCAGTACTTTCATCCATCAGAGAGATGGAAAAATGTTAGGAGTGGTAAAATCAACAGTTTGGTACATTCTGCAAAAAAAAGAGTGCACTGGCGAGCTTGGGAACTCAAAAAGGTCTGGATGTCCACAGAAGAAAACAGTGGTGGGTGATCTCATAATTCTTTCAACGGTGAAGAAAAACCCCTTTCACAACATCCACCCAAGTGAAGAACACTCCATGAAGTAAGTACTTTAATATCTAAGTCTACCATGAAGAGAAGACTTCATGAGTGCAAATACAGAGGCCTTAAAAATAGAAAGGCCAGATTAGACTTTGCCAAAAAACATCTAAAGAAGTCAGTTCATTTCTGGAAAAGCATTCTTTGGACAGATGAAACTAAGATCATCCTGTACCAGAATAATGTAAAGAAGAGTAAAGAAGAAAGTATGGCGAAGACTTGGAACATCTCATGATTCAAAGCATACCACATCATCTGTAAAACATGGTGGAGGCAGTGTGATGGCATGGGCATGCATGGCTTCTAATGGCAGTGGTCATTAGAGTTTATTGATAATGTAACTGAAGACAGAACAGCTGGATGAATTCTGAAGTGTACAGGACTATACTTTCTGCTCAGACTTAACCATAAGTGATACATACTCTTGGCCAGTGAGTGCGGTCTTGCTCCCACACACTTAAATGGAGAGAGGCCGCGCTCTCTAGTTGTCCATGCCCACTGGTTGCTTGCATCACTAGACAGGGCACAGCAAGTGTATGGAGCGAGACCGTGCCCACAGGCCGGGAGTATGTATAACTCACACATACCCTCTGGTCGAGACTCAGAACCTGGATAATCCCCGCAGCACACAGTGCGTGTGCTGTGGTGATTCATAAGTCTGTAGTCACATAGAGTGACTGTAGACTTTTCAGTTTTCACCAGACAACCCCTTTAAGTATTCTTGATAGATTATGTAGATTATATCACGCAGTCTCATGCTGCCTATCTCCACATCACCACTGAGCGCAGTGTTTTCATTTGACTGAATAACCCCTTTAATCATTATTTTTCAAAAACACTATCCATCCATTAATGACTTGCTAATGTAAAGGTAAATTTGCCTCAGTCTACTGCCTTGATTCATCAAGACCAGCGATTTTCTCACCGATCTTGATGAGGAGGCATGTGGTGGAGTTAAACGCTCTGAATTAATGAATCAGGAGCATGTGACCAGTGGTGGGTACCTCCATGCGCCACACCAGAAATTTTACTCCAGTCCCTAACTGGAGTTAGATTTCTGGCATAGGGAACAGTTGTCATGAATTAGACAAGCTATAGTGTCATGCCCTGTTGTGTCTCATTGTGCCCATTTTTGCAGAGCTGAAAGAAAATAGTGTTATAACAACAAAAGTAGCAAAACGTTTGGTGCAACTTTGCACAAAAATTCTTTTAAAGCAGAATTTGTGAATTTTTTTCACTTCTGATTTAGTAGTTTTGCCATTTATAATTATTTATTTCTTGCCAAATTTTTTAACAGAACACCATGCTTGGAGCTTATGTGAAATTTGTGGTGCGCTTCTGCATGGTGTAAGGGACAAAGAAATTGCTTGATCCTTTGCTGAGAGGTTATGGATTATGAACATAAATTTTAATGGAATATAACTAAAAAGTAGCCAATTCTGAATAAAGTGTAGTAATAGACAAAACTATCGAGTTTGATATAATTTTAGTGTTTGTCTACAATTCTACCCCATGATAAATCAATCATTCCAAAAGACAACATAGTAGGAGTCGATTCAGTTTTAAGATATTTCCTTTTAGAATATTTACGTCAATCAAAATAATTGAGTTGGGAATTCAGTCTATCGCTGGGCTCCAGGGGAACGCTTTAAAGCTATTGCCTACTGGATATGAATCAGCATTTATTTGCATTCATTTTGTGTGTGAAATGTTGGAAAACATGGATCAGAACGTTTATATTGTAGGCTGATGCACATTTATAGAAAGTTTTGTGTTCTGCAAGTTAATTTAGGTTTTATTACAAAATCAAGCTGCACCACTCTTAACTTGTAAAATCTCCCATAATAAATCCAAGTCCCAGTTAGTAATAAAAATGCAATGCCCTCAGGCATCATAGAACGAAATTATTTCAAGGTCATCTGATTGTTTGGTTGCCCTTGTTCATAAGCAGTGACATTGCTATAACGCCTTTGTGACACCTTCCTTGAGACATAATGTTGTGTTCACTTTTGTACCTTAGATCTCCAAGGACATAATAATCATTTGATGTGAATACAAATCGTCTGCAGGACATCGATAAAAGTGAACATTTTAAAGGGTATTCTCAAACTCTAATTTGGCCGTATGTACATATGTAAATTATTTAATTTAGAATATCAATAAAATATAATGCTACCATTGTGGAAGGTGGAGATTCAGTTTGAAAAGTAATAAGGTGACCTTGAAGAATGAGAATGTCAATAAGGAGATGCATTACAATAAATCAGTATAAGGCTATGTGCCCACGATGCAGAAATGCTCAGGATTTTTTCCTGAGCGTTTCTGCATCTCCCTGGCAGAAAAAAACGCATGTGGATTGTACATGCGGATTGTACATGTGGATTGTACATGCGGATTGTACATGTGGATTGTACATGCGGATTGTACATGTGGATTGTACATGCGTTTTTCCTGCCAGGGACATGCGGATGTGAAGACTTCTTCACTTGCATTTCCGCTTGCGGGTTGACAAGCGCTTTCCAAGCGATTTTAGCATCACTTGGAAAGTGCTTGACAACTTGGTCACACTATATAAATCCATGCAACCGGCATGGATTTATATAGTGTGACCGAGAGAATGTCAAAAAATAAAAAAATAAATGTATACTTACCTTCCGATGGCCCCCGCAGTCTTGATTCCCTCCGTCCCGACTGTCGGCAGCAGTAGAGTGAAGGACCTGCCGGCGTCAGGGTAGCGTGACCCGTCACATGACTCTGACGTCAGCGCAGGTCCTTCATTCCATCGCGAACTGCTGCCAAGCAAGGAGGAGCGCAGCGCTGGCCGCCAGAAGGTAAGTATAATATTTATTTTTTATTTTATTCTTTTTTTTTACAGTTTTCTATGGTACCCAGGTCCGGAGGAGAGTCTCCTCTTCTCTAGACCTGGGTACCATCCGCACATTAGAACGCATGGAATTCGCATCTACATATACAGTGATGCGTAATCCATGTGATCTAATGCAAGTCAATGGCGGCGAAAACGCAGCACTTCCGCAAAATAATTGGTAGTGCCGCGTTTTTTTCCGCAATGATAATCCGCAGCGGAAATTTCCGCAGCATGTGCACAGCACATGCGGATTATCATTGGGGGACATGGCAGGCCTTCTACCATGCGTTTTTTAAGCGTTTCTGCAGCGTTTTTGCCGCTGCGAAAATGCTTAAAAAACGCATCGTGGGCACACAGCCTAAATGTCAGGTTATCTCGTAGTAAAAGAATGCAATGACATATGCTGTAATCCCTTTATGCACAGTATTTGACTTTCTAGAACAATGCATTGGAACTAAGATTCATATTGTCCCTTTTTTGGCATCATGCCAAATGCCGATCTTTCAGCAGATTTCACAATGCAAACTGCATACCCTAATAAATACATCTCTAAGACCCAACAGGGCTGTACACTTATTATAAAAATCCATGTCAGAATGTTTGCTGATCCTTTTGAAAGTTTAAACTTAATCTAAGCTCACCCAGTCTGATTGACAGCTACTCAGTGTCTCTCCTCCCTGCTGAGATCTCACATTACCTAGTACATGTTGCCGCTGCCAGTCAAGCAGGAAACTGAAAACACAACTCTCTCACTCTTTAACTGTACTCTTAAAATGCTCATTATTTTAAAGCAGAATTATATAGCCATTCTGATATGGATTTTCAAAGTAAGTACTCTGGCCTCATCTGGTCTTAGAGATCTGGTGACAAACACACTTTAAAGGGGTTGTGCTCTACTTTACAACTTATTATTATGCATAATAAGGTAACAGTGATATAAAGTGATATAAGAAAAAAAAAACTCCCCTCCCGGTCCAGCACTGTTCCTGACCTTCACATCCCTCTGTTAGCATCAACATCTGGCAAGTGGTATCACGTGATCACTGCAGCCAATCAGTGGCAGCTGATTGGCTGCAACCTTTTCATTCAATTTGAACTACAGTCATGGCCAAAAATGTTGGCACTCTTGAAATTGCTCCAGAAAAGGAAATATTTTTGTGGAGAGATCTTAAAATTGCTGTTGGAGAAGGCACCTTCTAATATGAGAGACCTGGAGCAGTTTGTAAAAGAAGAGTGGTCAAAAATTCCAGTTGACAGGTGTCAGAAGCTTGTTGATGGTTATAGGAAGCAATTGATTGCAGTTGTTTAGTCCAAAGGGTGTGCAACCAAATATTAAGTGGAGGGTGCCAACAATTTTTTGTCCAGCTCATTTTTGGGGTTTTGTGTGAAATTATGTCCAATTTTTCTTTTTTCTTTCTCATTTTTTTGTGTTGTTCCAATACACACAAAGGAAATAAACATGTGTATAACAAAACATGTGTAATTGCAATATTTTTTGGGGAGAAATACTTCATTTTCTGGAACAACTTCAAGGGTGCCAGCACTTTTGGCAATGACGGTATGTGTTACTGCTTGGAAGAAATGAAAAGCCTGCAGCCAATCATAAGTCACTTTTTGCCATCCCCCACTACTAAAGAGGGCAGAATACTAGCGCCAGTCCGGAAGGTAAGTAAAGTTTTTTGTTGTTTTGCTTTTTAAACCACCCTGGGCCAATTAATCCCACACAACTATTGAGTCACATTGAAATAGATATTTTTACTTATGTAATTTTCTATATGAACATATACTCAGAACTTGTAACACATTACCCATGAACCGAGGTGAAAGATGGGTGAACTTAGAGTTAACCAAACACGTCAGATAACTGTCAGACAAATGTTCCTTTGGCAGACAATTAATCTCTTCTGACTCCTCCATACATGAGTGCTAAACTCAGCCGAGTTTCATCTAATCTAACGCAGCGTGTCAATACACTTTGTCCTTGGAGACACGCCGACGCAGATTCCAGCAGATGCCCTTGTAAAAGGCAAGATGGGCCGAAACTTTGGAAATTACTTCTGCTATACATGAGTCAGTTTAATAAATTCAAGTTCATAAAAATTTCTTGACTCTGTACTGAAGGTCCTTTTTTGCTGGAATTATATAATTTTCCTTCTCAGCCCCACAACATTGGGAGTGCGAGTTTCCTTATAATTTTTATAGTCACCATTATTGCAGTGTGTTTATCCCCAGGTTAAATACTACTTACAGGTTTTCCTTTCGAAAAATATAAAATACACACACAACTGATTGTTATGGAACTTGGTATTCGCCATATGTTCCATTGCTGTTTTGAGACAATAGCAGATAATATCCAGTAGTTCTGCAGCTTTGGCTTCGACACACTGTTTAGTAGTTACACTGATTAAACACGTGAATTGGTATAATTTTATTTTGATTTCTAGCCGGTGGTTATGAATCTCAACAGCTCTGCTTCCTTCATTTATTATTTATTATATTGCCCAGGAACTGGTGAATGTGCACTGCAAACTCAGTATAAGCATGGGGTCACATGAGTGTATATTCTCTCATCCAAGTCAATCAGGTCGATTATGCAAATCACACTCTGATCCAACTGCGATCACAGTGTGATAATTGTGTGATCCAATTATCTCGAATGAGGAGAAGATGGAGAAACAAAATTGTCCATCTTTTCCATTCTTCCAGTCTGCGTAAATCAGACTGCACCCAGATGTAATCCGAGTTCAGTCTGACTGTTTTCCACAGACTCATTGTCTGGCATGGCCGAGTGCGATCCGAATATCAGATCAATCTCGGGCATGCTGGGATGTTTTTCCTTGAAAAAAACTGGACATGTGCACGGCTCCGTAGAATAACATTGGTCCCAATGGTATACGATGTTTTGTTAGATCGCACTCATACTAAAAATATGGCCATGTGCACGAGCCCAAAACAGAAGAAAATCTTTGTGCACATTTTAGCAGAGGTTAAATTGGTGTCTTTATGCAGCTTTTGTTAAAACAAGAAATGGATTAGAAAGAAAGAGAAGAAATAAAGTGGACGATTCACTAAGACTGGCTTTGAGTACGCCATTTTTAATAAAGGGAATATGATGAGTATGATTAGTCGAATTCATTAAGAGGCACACGCCCCTTAATGAATTTGGCGTATCTTCTCATTGCACCTCCATGAGTCTCGCAAGAAATGCTATGCCAGTCAGGGCCTGGAGCAAAATTTCTGCCATAAAAAAGGCACTTTTGGTGAATTTGACAAGTGGGCATCGCCATGCCCTGTCCCATCCTGACTCCTGCCCAGTTCTACCCATTTTGGCAGAGCTGCTTCAAATTGTTGTGAAAAGGCCAAAAGTTACAAGATTTTTGCGCAACTCTGCATTGAGCAAAAAAATTGTGACTTTTCAAAGTGTTTTACTCCAATATTCTGGAGAAAAAGCTTTGATGAACTGCCGTCAAAATCTCTCTGTAGTCTTTGGCTCACACAGAGATCCAATTTGAACACTCCTCTTTAGATTCATCACAGAGAAAGAAGGTACAGAAATTACTAAAAGGCTGCATTCACATAACCAGATTTTATGGTCCGTGTGATGGCCACAATTCCAAACCCAACCACGAGTCTTCTGACCTGATTTAACGGTCTTCTAGATTATATGCACATTGAGTTTTTTTAGGAGTTTTTGAAGCAAAAACTAAGTGGAAACTCTCTAAATACTCCTCAAAAACTCAAAACTCCTCTAAAAACTTGACATTTTTACTCAGTTTCCACTCCAAAGACTCAAAATGCATATACCCTTATAGGAACACACCGGTCTGCTAGTTCAGATCAGGAAACCAAAAGTCGGGTGAAGAATTGCAACTGAAAATATGGTCTTATGAGCAGACCCAAAGGAATGTATTATGTTAGATCTAAATCAAATCTATCACCAGATTAAATTTTACATAACTTTTATCTTGCTGACTTCAAAACCTATCACAAATAATATTACAGAGTAACATTATTAACACATTTTAACAATATAATTCCACACTAAAGTCATAATAAAAATCATACCCTTATAAAGTGGATGAGAAGAGAAGGGCGGTAGAGAAAGGAGGCTTTCAGAGTTGTATTTTTATTGGTATAGAGAACAAGGAGAGGGGGAAGAGAAGAAAATATATTTCATCCTTCAACTCTATATCTGAGTAATGTTCATATCTTAGTTAGACTTTGTAGTGTTAAAATCACAAAATGGAGATATTAATTTCCATTTTTTTTGCAATCAATAACTTGGCTGTGAGACAAACATGTCAGACCAGTTTTCTTTCTTTAGGTGGTATAGTCTCTAAGTTGAAAGATAGAAGCGTTAAGGCTAAATAAATTTCTTACATCAGATGAGGCTGGTGTATTTACTATAAAATTCATGGCAGAATGGTTGTATAATTATTTATGAAAGTTTAACTCAATCCCTGCCCACTTAGCCTGACTGACCACTCCTCAGTGTCCCTCATGCTGCTGTGATCTCACACTGCTCAGTACAAGCTGCAGCTGTCAGTCAGGATGGGCAGAGACTGAATAAATTTGGACTCATGAGCTATTTCATTCATGAGCTGAACTCATAAAATTATAGAGCCATTCCGTCGTCTATTCATAAATTAACTAAATAATTATCATCAGGTCTGAGATATCTATTTAATAATGTATGCCGTTGTGTATTTTTGTATTGTGAAATACGGTGACGGATTCACTTTGAGAAAAACAGTAAATTACTTTTTCAACTCTAAGCCCAGGCTACACAAAGATTGCCTGAAATGTTACAGAATTTCCACAACAACAATGGTTTTTCAAGATAAAAAAACAGCATGGGTAGATTTTTTGACTAGGTTGCTTGTTTTTTTTCCTGCCATAGGAAACCTATATTGCTTTAGCGATAATAGCACAATTTTACAATAATTCGTTGTATAATCAGATCTTATTCACACACAAGTAACTTGGCAGCAGTTGGGCAGCAGTTGGTGTTCCAAGAGTATTCTCATGTTTTTTTAGTTTGTCTTCTAAAGTGTTTTTTTTAAAGTTTTGAAAAAAGCTAAACAATATGCATAGCAGAATAACTGCACCAGGATAAATAGCACAAACCCATAATGGTGTGCAGTCACAAGTGCAGCTAACATTAAACTCGCCCAGAAAATGTTTTATTAGTTGCATAAATATAACCTGCCACATGTAGATACTTTATCTAATAAATTACATCATAAAATGGTCAGCCATTAGAGCAAAGAATAAGTGTGAAGGAGAAATATCAGGGGCGGCACACACAACCACAAAAGGGGAAAATACAAAACAGACAAGAGAAAGGTAGGGAGATGGAGAAAAGGTATGATATTAATATTTAGTCATAAGTAGTGTTGAGCGATACCTTCCGATATCAGGAAATATCGTATCGGATTGGATCGGGCCGATACCCAAAAAGTATCGGATATCGCCGATTCCGATACCGGAAACCAATGCAAGTCAATGGGACACAAATATCGGAATGAAAATAAACCCTTTCTTTCCTTGTAGGTTAATTCTACATGAAGTAAAACAACTAAGAATAATGTAGAATGACATGAAAAGCCGGCAATTCAGCAGCGGCATTCACCGGTACCCGACAATTTACAACAGAAAGAATAGAGCTTCACACATAGATTAGATAGATAGAAACATGTCAGTCACATATATATGAAGTACAGTGACAGTGTTGCTTACTGTACTTGTCATTTAGTGTAAAGGATTTATTTAAAAAAATATTAGTGTTTTCATGCACCGTCTCTTTAAAAAAGCCGGCCGGCAATTCAGCAGCGGTACCCGACAATTTATAACAGACAGAATAGAGCTTCACACATAGATTAGATAGATAGAAACATGTCAGCCACATATATAAGAAGTACAGTGACAGTGTTGCTTACTGTACTTGTCATTTAGTGTAAAGGATTTATTTAAAAAAATAATAGTGTTTTCATGCACCGTCTCTTTAAGAAAGCCGGCCGGCAATTCAGCATCTGTACCCGACAATTTAGAATAGAAAGAATAGAGAATCACACATAGATTAGATAGATAGAAACATGTCAGTCACATATATATGAAGTACAGTGATAGTGTTGATTACTGTACTTGTCATTTAGTGTTAAAATAAAGGATTTATTTAAAAAAAAATTGGCGTGGGGTTCCCCTTAATTTTAGGCTCTAGCGGAGGTTAAACAGACAGCTGGGGCAAATGTTTGAAGCCTGGGAAGGGGGTAATACCCACGGAGCTTCCCAGGCTACTAATATCAGCCCCCAGCTGAATACCTAGCCTTTACTAGCTATTAAAATGGGGGAACCCCCCAAAAAAAATAACGTGGGGTCCCCCCTAATTTAATAGCTAGCACAGGCTAGGCAGACAGCTGGGGGCTGATATTAATAGCCCAGGAAGGGTGCCATGAATATTGGCCCCCTCCCAGGCTAGAAACACCAGCCGTCAGCCGCCCCAGAAATGGCGCATCCATAGGATGCGCCAATTCTGGCACTTAGCCTCGCTCTTCCACGCTGCCCTGGTGCGGTGGCAGGGGGTAATAGGGTTGGGGTTGATGTCAGCTTATAATGCCAGCTGACATCAAGCCCAGGTTAGTAATGGAGAGGCGTCTATAAGACACCCCCATTACTAACCCCATAGTCAAAGTTAAAGAAAAACACAAACACCCAGAATAAAGTCCTTTAATTGAAATAAAGACACAATCCTTTATTGTTCTAAATTAAACCATACTTACCATCACGTCCATTCCAGCTGAAGCCAACGATCTCCTGCAATAAAAGTAAAATAATAAAGCAACCTCATCCTTACCTTTCCATGGTTCCCACGACAGCTTCAGCTCTGCTACATCGAGATGACAGGCTGGACCGCAGCAGAACGCTGCCATCCAGCCTGTCATCCCGCAGACACTGAGAAGTGCAGGCATGCTTGCGCTCCTCAGTGTCTCTCTGTGACGTCATCCAGATGAGCCGAGTTCATGTCCAATGAACTCAGCTCACCTCATGCACGTCACTGACAGCGTGGGAAAATTCTCACGCTGAAGCGCTGAGTGCAGGAGAATTTTCCCACGCTGTCAGTGACGTGCATGAGGTGAGCTGAGTTCATTGGACATGACCTCCGCTCATCTGGATGCCGTCACAGCGAGACAGTGAGGAGCGCAAGCATGCCTGCGCTTCTCAGTGTCTGCGGGATGACAGGCTGGATGGCAGCGTTCTGCTGCGGTCCAGCCTGTCATCTCGATGTAGCAGAGCTGAAGCTGTCCTGGGAACCATGGAAAGGTAAGGATGAGGTTGCTTTATTATTTTACTTTTATTGCAGGAGATCGTTGGCTTCAGCTGGAATGGGCGTGACTGTAAGTATGGTTTAATTTAGAACAATAAAGAATTGTGTCTTTATTTCAATTAAAGGACTTTTTTCTGGGTGTTTGTGTTTTTTTTAAATACTTTACTAGAAATTCATGGTGGTCATGTCTAATATTGGCGTGACCCCATGAATTTCGGGCTTAGGGCCAGCTGATAATGCCAAGCTGGCCTTAACCCCTTTATTACCCAGTGAGCCACCGCACCAGGGCCCTGGATGAGTTGGGTACAGCGCCAGAAGATGGCACTTCTATGAACGCGCCATTTTCCGGGGCGGCTGCGGACTGCAATTTGCAGCGGGTGGGGCCCAGAAAGCTTGGGCCTCCCTGCGCTGCGGATTCCAGCCCCCAGCTGCCTTGTTGTACCTGGCTGGACACAAAAATAGGGCGAAGCCCCACATATTTTTTTTTTTAATTATTTCATGAAATTCATGGAATAATTAAGAAAAAAAGGGCTTCCCTATATTGTTGTGTCCGGCTAGGTACAAATAGGCAGCTGGTGGTTGGGGGCAGCCCGTTCCTGCCTGCTGTACCTGACTGGACACAAATATAGGGCGAAGCCCCACATAATTTTTTTTTAATTATTTCATGAATTTCCTGAAATAATTAAAAAAAAATTGACGTGGGGCTTTGCACTATATTTGGGTCCAGCCAGGTACAGCAGGCAGGAACGGGCTGCCCCCAACCACCAGCTGCCTATTTGTACCTGGTTGGACACAACAATATAGGGAAGCCCTTTTTTTCTTAATTATTCCATGAATTTCATGAAATAATTAAAAAAAAAAAACGTGGAGCTTCTCCCTATTTTTGTGTCCAGCCAGGTACAACTAGGCAGCTGGGGGATGGAATCTGCAGCGCAGGGAGGCCCAAGCTTTCTGCCCCCCGCTGAAAATTGCAGTCCGCAGCCGCCCCGGAAAATGGCGCGTTCATAGAAGCTGGATGCTGTACCTGGCTGGCATACAAAAATATGGCGAAGCCCACGTCAAAAGTTTTGGGAAAAATTAATTAAAAAATAAATAATAATTTAGGGACTGCATCTTTATTAACTCCTCAAATGTCATTTAGTGTTAAAATAATGAATTTATTTAAAAAAAAAATGGCGTGGGATCCCCCATAATTTTAGTCTCTAGTGGAGGTTAAGCAGACGGCTGGGGCAGATGTTTGAAGCCTGGGAAGGGGGTAAAACCCACGGAGCTTCCCAGGCTACTAATATCAGCCCCCAGCTGAATACCTAGCCTTTACTAGCTATTAAAATGGGGGACCCCCCCCCAAAAAAATGACGTGGGGTCCCCCCTATCTTAATAGCTAGCAAAGGCTAGGCAGACAGCTGGGGGCTGATATTAATAGCCCAGGAAGGGTGCCATGAATATTGGCCCCCTCCCAGGCTAGAAACACCAGTCGTCAGCCGCCCCAGAAATGGCGCATCCATAGGATGCGCCAACTCTGGCACTTAGCCTCGCTCTTCCACGCTGCCCTGGTGCGGTGGCAGGGGGTAATAGTGGTGGGGTTCATGTCAGCGCCAGCTGCCATGAAGCCCAGGTTAATAATGATGGGCGTCTATAAGACACCCCCATTACTAACCTACAAAGTGTTAAAAAGAAAAAACACGCACTACACCCAGAAAAAAATAATTTATTTGAAATAAAACACACAATTTTATTTAATTCTTAGTTTACTAAAAATAATAGTTACCTGTCCACGTTCCTGCGCTGATCTCCCATGCACAGCTGTCACATCTGAAGATGGTGACAGCTGTGCATGGCTGCTGTAAGCTCACGCTGCCGGGAACACGTCCGCTCCCGGCAGCGGGAGCCACTGACTGAGGTCACCGGAGTGCATTCAGTCAGCGCAGCTCCGGAGACCTCCTTTACGGCACTGCTGTACCGTGGGAATTTCTCAGTATACAGCAGGGCCGTAAAGCAGCTAACCGGAGCAGCGCTGCCTGAACTCCGGTGAACCCGCTTATGCTGTCATTCTAGCGGCGGCAGCGGTTCAGAGCGGTCACATTCTATGTGGCTGCTCTGAACTGGAGATCTTCGTGGGACACTCGTGGACTACTACGGAGGGGTAAGGATAAGGTTGTGGTTTATTATTTTATATTTTATTACAGGAGATCGATGGCTTCGGGGAATTAGGTGTCTTGGTGAGTATAGGTGTAGTTTTTTATTTTTTACTTTATTTTAGGTGGCGATCGGCGGGGACAGGTAATGTATGAACTAATTTCTTTTAGGTAACCACTGGCCACCAATGACATGTATTTAACATTTATTGGGGACACAGTAGGGCAATTTAAATAGCAGGATCAGTCTGATGGGAACTACTGCTCCCATCGAGCTGATCCTGCTGGCACGAGTGGACGGGGGACAGACATAGGCCGATGGGAGTAGTAGTGTCACATCGGCCTATGTCTGCCTGCACGCACACACACCGCACACACCCGCACACATCGCACAGACACCCCGCACACACACCCCGCACACACACCCCGCACACACACCCCGCACACATCGCACAGACACCGCGCACACCCGCACAAACATCGCACACACACCCCGCACACACACCCCGCACACATCGCACAGACACCGCACACACCCGCACACACACCCCGCACACACACCCCGCACACACACTAATCATGACGGGTCTGGGAGGTGAGGCTGACCTGTGCGGCCGTGGGAAAGTTCATGTGAGTTCATGCAGTCAAGCATGAACTCACATGAACCCTCTGAGGGCAACGCAGCGACTTCAAATGAACAGCTGATCGGCATCAGCTGATACCTCAGCTGTTCATTTGAAATAACCGGCGGGAAAGCGCAGCACAGAACGGGAAAGCCGGCGGTGAAGTCTTTTCACTGCCGGCTTCCCCGCCCGGGTCCTTCACTCCCCGCTCCTTGGAGCTGCGCTCCCCGCCCGGTCCTAACTTACGATCGGGATGGGAGGTGGCGAGGGGAGCGGAGGATCGGGGTGGGAGGCTGCGGGGAAGCAGTATGGGGCTGTGTGATTGTTTAAAAGCCGGCGGCTTTATACCGCCCGCCGGCTTTTAAACAATCAGGAGAATTCTCCCCCGCTGGGATGGCATTCTGATGACAGGCTGGATCGCGCTGCCATCCAACTTGTCATCCTTCACAGACACTACAGAGCGCAGGCATTATGGGAACTTCCGATTCCGGTATCCGATATTGTAAAAGTATCGGAATTAAGTATCGGAATTCCTATACCGCGAATATCGGCCGATACCCGATATTACAGTATCGGAATGCTCAACACTAGTCACAAGCCATAATTCATCCCCATTTAGGCTTGACACGGTCAAGGGGGACTGGCTGAGTCTCGTAATTCATAGCTAGGTCAATTTCAGCTACTGAATGAAAAACCCTTGTTCCCGTTGGTATTTCAGGAATAAAAATATTCTGGAGTATTTCTAGGTTAACTCCGGTGACATAATACAAGAATGTATTTGCTTTTGAGCAGTTTGGACATCCCCACCAATGGGTAAGACAAGCTAGGAATCCAAATTTTTTCATATATGAACAATGTCACAAAAATTGAATAAAAACTTTTTCTTCTACACAAAAAAACTTAGAGAGCTGGGAGAAGACCAGATTTCATCTCAGAAGTCTTTTTTTAGCTAGCTTGTACCAAGTACATACTGGTAGAGAGTTTAGCAGTGGTGAGTGCTATCATAGCTCAAGCAGATCTCTCTTTGGATCTACCTATCATGCACTAGTGAGAATCCACTATGTTCACTTCATTCTAAAATTGCATGTTAGAATTTTGCTATGTTAAACCCCCTGCTGGTTTAAGGCTTCATTCAGATGTCCATGATTTTTTTCTTGCATAAAATCATGGACCGTTGTTCATTAGTGTTTTTGATCTGATTTTCATCAATGTTTGGTTGGTGTGTCACCTTTTTGCCATCAGTGGTTCAGTCAATTTTCAATTTTTCATGTGTGAAAAAAATAAATAAATAACTTACAAAATGTCTCCAATCTATTACACTGTTACTCATGGACAGCACACAGATTGTAAAATGATGCTATTTTGATGGACCCATAAACCTGTATAGCTAATTTTGATCCCTAACTTGGATGAAAAAATGGACATGTCCCTGTGATTTTAGAACACATGGCCCACAAAAAAGCAGGGGCATGTGCATAGCAACATAGACAGGGGCGTAACTATTATTATTATTATTATTTATTATTATAGCGCCATTTATTCCATGGCGCTTTACATGTGAAAAGGGGTATACATAGCAAAACAAGCACAATAATCTTTAACACAATGTGACAGCGACTGGTACAGGAGGAGCGAGGACCCTGCCCGCGAGGGCTCACAATCTATAAGGGATGGGTGAGGAAACATTAGGTGAGGGTAGAGCTGGTCATGCAGCGGTGGTTACTGCAGGTTGTAGGCTTGTCGGAAGAGGTGGGTCTTCAGGCTCCTTTTGAAGGTTTCCACGGTCGACGAGAGTCTGATGTGTTGGGGTAGAGAGTTCCAGAGTAGGGGGGAAGCACGGGAGAAATCTTGTATGCGATTGTGGGAGCAGGAGATAAGAGGGGAGTAGAGAAGGAGATCTTGTGAGGATCGGAGGTTGCGTGCGGTTATGTAACGGGAGACTAGGTGAGAGATATATGGAGGAGACAGGTTGTGAATGGCTTTGTATGCCATGGTTAGGGTTTTGAACTGGAGTGTCTGAGCAATGGGGAGCCAGTGAAGAGATTGACAGAGAGGAGAGGCCAGGGAATAGCGGGGGGACAGGTGGATTAGTCGGGCAGCAGAGTTTAGGATAGATTGGAGGGGTGCAAGAGTGGTAGAAGGGAGGCCACAGAGCAGGAGGTTGCAGTAGTCGAGGCGGGAGATGATGAGGGCATGCACTAGTGTTTTTGCAGAATCATGGTTGAGGAATGTCGGCAGGAAGTGGAAAGGGCTTGGATATGTGGTTTGAAGGAGAGATCAGAGTAACTACAATATATGTAGGGGTTGCAATTGCACCAGGGGCCAGGAGCCTAAGGGACCCAAAAAATACCATATTTTTCGGACTATAAGACGCACTTTTTTCCTCCAAAATTTTTCTTATAGTCCAAATGTTGCTGGGGAAGGGGGGGTATATACAGTGCATTGTGAAACTATTTGGTCCCCTTGAACTTTTCTACCTTTTGCCACATTTCTGGCTTCAAACTTAAAGATATAAAGAATCAACAACAAGTGGGACACAATCATGAAGTGGAACGAAATTTATTGGATATTTTAAACTTTTTTAACAAATTCAAAACTGAAAAGTGGGGCGTTCAATATTATTCGGCCCCCTTGAGTTAATACTTTGTAGCACCACCTTTTGCTGCGATTACAGCAGCAAGTCGCTTGGGGTATGTCTCTATCAGTTTTGCACATTGAGAGGCTGAAATTCTTGCCAATTCTTCCTTGCAAAACAGCTCGAGCTCATTGAGGTTGTATGGAGGGCGTTTGTGAACAACAGTTTTCAGATCTTTCCACAGATTCTAGATTGGATTCAGGTCTGGACTTTGACTTGGCCATTCTAACACCTGGATACGTTTATTTTTGAACTATTCCATTGTAGATTTTGCTTTATGTTTGGGATCATTGTCTTGTTGGAAAATAAATCTCTGTCCCAGTCTCAGGTCTTTTGCAGACTCCAACAGGTTTACTTCCAGAATGGTCCTGTATTTGGCTCCATCCATCTTCCCATCAATTTTCACCATCTTCCCTGTCCCTGCTGAAGAAGAGCAGGCCGAAACCATGATGCTGCCACCACCATGTTTGACAGTGGGGATGGTGTTTTGAGGGTGATGAGGTGTGTTGCTTTTACGTCAAATATATCGTTTTGCATTGTGGCCAAAAAGTTAGATTTTGGTTTCATCTGACCAGAGCACCTTATTCCACATGTTTGGTGTGTCTCCCAGGTGGCTTGTGGCAAACTTCAAACGAGACTTTTTATGGATATCTTTTGAGAAATGACTTTCTTCGTGCCACTCTTCCATAAAGGCCAGATTTGTGCAGTGTACGACTGATTGTTGTCCTATGGACAGACTCTCTCACCTCAGCTGTAGATCTCTGCAGTTCATCCAGAGTGATCATGGGCCTTTTGGCTGCATCTCTGATCAGTCTTCTCCTTGTTCTAGATGAAAGTTTAGAGGGATGGCCGGGTCTTGGTAGATTTGCAGTGGTCTGATACTCCTTCCATTTCAATATGATCTCTTGCACAGTGCTCCTTGAGATGTTTTAAACTTGGGAAATCTTTTTGTATCCAAATTCAGCTTTAAACTTTGCCACAACAGTATCTCGGACCTGCCTGGTGTGTTCCTTGGTCTTCATGATGCTCTCAGCACTTGAAACAGAACCCTGAGACTATCACAGAGCAGGTGCATTTACACAGAGACTTGATTACACACAGGCGGATTCTATTTATCATTATCAGTCATTTAGGACAACATTGGATCATTCAGAGATCCTCACTGAACTTCTGGAGTGAGTTTGCTGCACTGAAAGTAAAGGGGCCGAATAATATTGCACGCCCCACTTTTCAGTTTTGAATTTGTTAAAAAATCTTAAAATATCTAATAAATTTCGTTTCACTTCACGATTGTGTCCCACTTGTTGTTGATTCTTGCAAAAAAAATAGAATTTTATATCTTTATGTTTGAAGCCAGAAATGTGGCAAAAGGTAGAAAAGTTCAAGGGGGCCAAATACTTTCACAATGCACTGCATATATATACTGTGCTGGGGGGAGCGGTTGCGGTGGAGGAGCGGGGCACAGGAGGCAGCAGCCACCTGCTGCAGCCTACACTGTCCCCGCTGCTAAAGAAAATGAATATTCACTGGCGTGGGGAGCACTGAATATTCATGCTCCTTAATAGCGGCACCCAGTGTATCAGCAGCGCGCCTCCTGCTGCTGCCGGACAATCGCATGTGCCCGCTGTTAAAGGGCAAGAATATTCACCCCCTCTCCACGCCCATGGGCGTGGGGAGGGGGTGAATATTCATGCCCTTTAACAGCAGGCACACGCGATCGCCCGGCAGCAGCAGGAGACGCGCTGCTGATACCCTGTGTGTCGCTATTAAAGAGCATGAAGTCACTGCTCCACGCGCACACACTGCCGCCATGGGGAGCAGTGACTTCCGGCAGCTGATCTCTCCTTATGAGCCGCACATGGCAGTGAAGTCATGTGCGCCTGACATGGAGAGATCAGTGCGAGCAGACAGGATGCAGCTCTGGAGGAGAGAGAAGAAAGGTGAGTAGGAGTGTTTATTTTTTTATGTGCAGCCTGATGGGGATTAGGTGGACCATGCATACCAGGATAAGGATGAGGGGGACATACATACCAGGGTAAGGATGAGGGGTGCCATGCATACCAGGATAGGGATGAGGGGTGCCATGCATACCAGGATAGGGATGAGGGGTGCCATGCATACCAGGATAGGGATGAGGGGTGCCATGCATACCAGGATAGGGATGAGGGGTGCCATGCATACCGTGATAGGGATGAGGGGTGCCATGCATACCAGGATAAGGATGAGGGGTGCCAAACATACCAGGTTAGGGATGAGGGGTGCCATGCATATCAGGATAGAGGGGTGCCATGCATATCAGGATGGGGATGGGAGCCACGTATAATAAGAAAGGGGGGCATATCTACCAGGATGGGGGATATTATCAGAATTGGGGGACATTACCCCTATTCCAGTGTCAGCAGCAGACCCGCTCCCCCTTAACAGGGCATCGTGACCACATTTTTTGCTTACATTTTTTTTCTATTTTCCTCCTCTAAAACCTAGGTGTGTCTTATGGTCCGGTGCGTCTTATAGTCCAAAAAATACTGTAACTTTGGCCTATTTAAAGAGACCAATACTATTAAATACTTGCAATAATTGAGGACCCCGTTGAAGCTTTTGCATTGGGGCCCATGAGCTCCAAGTTATGCCCCTGACCATAGACTTAATGAGTACGTCACGTGTTTTATCTGTGAAAATCATGGATGGAGCATGTATATGTGGCACCCCAGGGGTCTGGTTTCCCACAGTAATGTAATGTTATGTCTGAGAGCAGGTGGGAGGTCCTTTGGTCAGGGATCCTGTGCATGCCACACCTCCTGCCCAGTCTTGGGAGGGGAAGACCTTCCCCTATATAAACCCGGGGCTGAAGCAGGGTTAGTCAGTCAAGGAGAGTAGAGACAAGAAACAGCAGAAGCAATACTACTACGAGTCAGGGGCTGGCAGCTGCAGAGCTCGCCCTGACTGAGAAGCTTTCTTACCGGACCCGGCGTCCGAGGCTGTGGGGACTAACTCTTACCCAGCAGCAGAAGCCGACCGGCAGGGGATTTCAGGTCCTCAGGCCCAGAAACCCGAAGGCACGGTCACACGCGTGGGACCAGCACCGCCATCGTGGAGCGGAAGCCATTAGAAGGCCCCGAGTCACCGGCCATACGGGTGAGCACCACACGGTACACTCAGGGACGTGGGCTACTTATATCCGCTTCTAACAAGGTAGCCAGAAGAGTACAGTCAGTTTGGGAGGCCTACAACTCCGCCTGGCCAGGGGAGATCCCATCTGCTCAAGGACTGACCAGGCCCCGTTCACTAGCAAGTACTCCGGGAGGGTCTATCGTTGTTACCAGTAAAGACCCTGAATTACACCGCACCGTCTCTGAGTGGTTCCTGCTACCCCCATCATCCACATCTGCTGCCCTGAGGCCATACCCCTCCCGTTGGGGGTTATACCATCTACGCTGCACCATCCATCCACCGGCCTCAGCGGACTGTCCTGCAGCGGCAGCTCCATAGCTGCATTCAACGGGTGGCGTAGTCGTCCTGCATCTACCGCTGTTACATCGCCGCTCAGTTTGACTCCCTGGGCACGGACCGGGTCACCGCCACGAGACTACAACCCTCCAGAGATCCGGCTCCGGGTAAGCTCCCGCGTGCGCAACGCAGCGCGACACAGGCCCAGGGGCGCGTCATATATGATTCAAGCAAGTGTGAATGATGCCTTACAAAATACTTGTACTATTTCTTAGCTATCCCCATTCCTGAAAATGTCATTATTATTGACAATGCAACACAAATTATAAATAACGCATTGAACATTCCAAATATCAAGTTAATGTATTGTGAGTATTATCAGGAAAGTTTTGCTAATTTTGTATATATTTGTTGCAAATTCTGCTGAATGAACTGTCTAATGCTTTACCAACATTTGAGCAGGAGACGTCTTCAGGGGCATTTTTCTTTATTCATTAGGCATACATATGTTAATATGTTATTCCCTGTGTGTGCATATTTAGGAATATGCAAGTTATGAGGAATATTTTTGCGTAATAAATTGTTGGAATAAGTTTATACAGCTAAGATTTAATTCAACCATTCAAAACGTTCCTTATATTTTACCACTTACAAATTGCAGTACACCTTTTCACCTTTAATGTAATTTGTAATTTTTTTCTAAGTACTAATATAAATATTCATTTGATTTAGATCTTTCTTTCGTCCGTTCACTTTGCATTTTGTTTTCTGATAATAAAAATATTAACACTTCAATTTCTCTAAGCATTCTTGCTCTGCGGAGTTTTTTCCTCACCTGCCTAAAACTTTTGCATATATATGTAGATATCCCCCAACGAAGCCTATGTGAAACGCACGTAGGGGCTCCTGTTTCTGACCAACTTGGCACTGCAGCACTTTATGGGTAAGTCTATTGACTTGATATGCCACTGTGCTTTTCTGGATACATGGCCACTCTGGCTAGCATTGGGGTTTTATTAACACTCATTGTTACAGGGACCTTATAATTATCTTCATTAGTGTTGAGCATTCCGATACTGAAATATCGGGTATCGGCTGATATTCGCGGTATCGGAATTCCGATACTTAATTCCGATACTTTTACAATATCGAATACCGGAATCGGAAGTTCCCATAATGCCTGCGCTCTGCAGTGTCTCTGAAGGATGACAAGCTGGATGGCAGCACTCAGCTGAGATCCAGCCTGTCATCAGAATGCCATCCCAGCGTGGGAGAATTCTCCTGATTGTTTAAAAGCCGGCGCGCGGTAAAAAGCCGCCGGCTTTTAAACAATCACACAGCCCCATACTGCTTCCCTGCAGCCTCCCACCGCGATCCTCCGCTCCCCTCGCCACCTCCCATCCCGATCGTAAGTTAGGACCGGGCGGGGAGCGCAGCACCAAGGAGCGGGGAGCGAAGAACCCGGGCGGGGAAGCCGGCAGTGAAAAGACTTCACCGCCGGCTTTCCCGTTCTGTGCTGCGCTTTCCCGCCGGTTATTTCAAATGAACAGCTGAGGTATCAGGTGATGCCGATCAGCTGTTCATTTGAAGTAGCCGCGGTGCCCTCAGAGGGTTCATGTGAGTTCATGCTTGACTGCATTGCATGAACTCACATGAACTTTCCCACGGCCGCACAGGTCAGCCTCACCTCCCAGACCATCAGCCCGTCATGATTGGTGTGTGGGGAGTCTGTGCGGTGTCTGCGGGTGTGTGCGGTGTCTGTGCGATGTCTGCGGGTGTGCGCGGTGTCTGTGCGATGTCTGCGGGTGTGCGCGGTGTCTGTGCGATGTCTGCGGGTGTGCGCGGTGTCTGTGCGATGTCTGCGGGTGTGTGCGGTGTCTGTGCGGTGTCTGTGCGATGTCTGCGGGTGTGTGCGGTGTCTGTGCGATGTCTGCGGGTGTGTGCGATGTGTGCGGGATGTGTGCGGGTGTGTGCGTGCAGGCAGACATAGGCCGATGTGACACTACTACTCCCATCGGCCTATGTCTGTCCCCCGTCCACTCGTGCCAGCAGGATCAGCTCGATGGGAGCAGTAGTTCCCATCAGCCTGATCCTGCTATTTAAATTGCCCTACTGTGTCCCCAATAAATTTTAAATACATGTCATTGGTGGCCAGTGGTTACCTAAAATAAATTAGTTTATACATTACCTGTCCCCGCCGATCGCCACCTAAAATAAAGTAAAAAATAAAAAACTACACCTATACTCACCTAGACACCTAATTCCCCGAAGCCATCGATCTCCTGTAATAAAATATAAAATAATAAACCACAACCTTATCATTACCCCTCCGTAGTAGTCCACGAGTGTCCCACGATGATCTCCAGTTCAGAGCAGCCACATAGAATGTGACCGCTCTGAACCGCTGCCGCCGCTAGAATGATGGGGCCGTAAAGCAGCCCCGTCATTGCATAAGCGGGTTCGCCGGAGTTCAGGCAGCGCTGCTCCGGTCAGCTCCTTTACGGCCCTGCTGTATCGTGAGAAATTCCCACGGTACAGCAGTGCCGTAAAGGAGGTCTCCGGAGCTGCGCTGCCTGAATGCACTCCGGTGACCTCAGTCAGTGGCTCCCGCTGCCGGGAGCGGACGTGTTCCCGGCAGTGTGAGCTTACAGCAGCCATGCACAGCTATCACCATTTCCAGATGTGACAGCTGTGCATGGGAGATCAGCGCAGGAACGTGGACAGGTAACTATTTTTTTTTAGTAAACTAAGAATTAAATAAAATGGTGTGTTTTATTTCAAATAAATTATTTTTTTCTGGGTGTAGTGTGTGTTTTCTTTTTAACACTTTGTAGGTTAGTAATGGGGGTGTCTTATAGACGCCCATCATTACTAACCTGGGCTTCATGGCAGCTGGCGCTGACATGAACCCCAGCCCCATTACCCCCTGCCACCGCACCAGGGCAGCGTGGAAGAGCGAGGCTAAGTGCCAGAATTGGCGCATCCTATGGATGCGCCATTTCTGGGGCGGCTGACGGCTGGTGTTTCTAGCCTGGGAGGGGGCCAATATTCATGGCACCCTTCCTGGGCTATTAATATCAGCCCCCAGCCGTCTGCCTAGCCTTTGCTAGCTATTAAAATAGGGGGGACCCCACGTCATTTTTTTGGGGGGTCCCCCATTTTAATAGCTAGTATAGGCTAGGTATTCAACTGGGGGCTGATATTAGTAGTCTGGGAAGCTCCGTGGGTATTACCCCCTTCCCAGGCTTCAAACATCTGCCCCAGCCGTCTGCTTAACCTCCGCTAGAGACTAAAATTATGGGGCATCCCACGCCAATTTTTTTTTTAAATAAATCCTTTATTTTAACACTAAATGACATTTGAGGAGTTAATAAAGATGCAGTCCCTAAATTATTATTTATTTTTTAATAAATTTTTCCCAAAAATTTTGACGAGGGCTTTGCCATATTTTTGTATGCCAGCCAGGTACAGCATCCAGCTTCTATGAACGCGCCATTTTCTGGGGTGGCTGCGGACTGCAATTTGCAGTTGGGGGGAGGCCCAGAAAGCTTGGGTCTCCTTGCGCTGCAGTTTCCATCCCCCAGCTGCCTAGTTGTACCTGGCTGGACACAAAAATAGGGAGAAGCCCCACGTATTTTTTTTTTAAATTATTTCATGAAATATTTTTTTTAAAAAAGGGCTTCCCGATATTGTTGTGTCCGGCCAGGTACAAATAGGCAGCTGGTGGTTGGGGGCAGCCCGTTCCTGCCTGCTGTACCTGGCTGGACACAAATATAGTGCGAAGCCCCACGTCAATTTTTTTTTAATTATTTCAGGAAATTCATGAAATAATTAAAAAAAAATTGACGTGGGGCTTCGCACTATATTTGTGTCCAGCCAGGTACAGCAGGCAGGAACGGACTGCCCCCAACCACCAGCTGCCTATTTGTACCTGGCCGGACACAACAATATAGGGAAGCCCTTTTTTTCTTAATTATTTCATGAATTTCATGAAATAATTTAAAAAAAAAATACGTGGAGCTTCGCCCTATTTTTGTGTCCAGCCAGGTACAACTAGGCAGCTGGGGGCTGGAATCTGCAGCGCAGGGAGGCCCAAGCTTTCTGGGCCCCACCCGCTGCAAATTGCAGTCCGCAGCCGCCCCGGAAAATGGCGCGTTCATAGAAGCGCCATCTTCTCGCGCTGTACCCAACTCATCCAGGGCCCTGGTGCGGTGGCTCACTGGGTAATAAAGGGGTTAAGGCCAGCTTGGCATTATCAGCTGGCCCTAAGCCCGAAATTCATGGGGTCACGCCAATATTAGACATGACCACCATGAATTTCTAGTAAAGTATTTAAAAAAAACACAACACCCAGAATAAAGTCCTTTAATTGAAATAAACACACAATTCTTCATTGTTCTAAATTAAACCATACCTACCATCACGACCATTCCAGCTGAAGCCAACGATCTCCTGCAATAAAAGAAAAATAATAAACCAACCTCATCCTTACCTTCCCATGGATCCCACGACAGCTTCAGCTCTGCTACATCGAGATGACAGGCTGGACCGCAGCAGAACGCTGCCATCCAGCCTGTCATCCCGCAGACACTGAGAAGCGCAGGCATGCTTGCGCTCCTCAGTGTCTCTCTGTGACGTCATCCAGATGAGCCGAGTTCATGTCAAATGAACTCAGCTCACCTCATGCACGTCACTGACAGCGTGGGAAAATTCTCACGCTGAAGCGCTGAGTGCAGGAGAATTTTCCCACGCTGTCAGTGACGTGCATGAGGTGAGCTGAGTTCATTGTTGGCTCATCTGGATGCCGTCACAGAGAGACACAGGAGCGCAAGCATGCCTGCGCTTCTCAGTGTCCGCGGCATGGCAAGCTGGATGGCAGCGTTCTGCTGCGGTTCAGCCTGTCATCTCGATGTAGCAGAGCTGGAGCCATCGTGGGAACCATGGAAAGGTAAGGATGAGGTTGCTTTATTATTTTTCTTTTATTGCAGGAGATCATTGGCTTCAGCTGGAATGGGCGTGATGGTAAGTATGGTTTAATTTAGAACAATAAAGAATTGTGTGTTTATTTCAATTAAAGGACTTTATTCTGGGTGTTTGTGTTTTTTTTTTTAACTTTGACTATGGGGCTGGTAATAGGGGTGTCTTATAGACGCCTCTCCATTACTAACCTGGGCTTGATGTCAGCTGGCATTATAAGCTGACATCAACCCCAGCCCTATTACCCCACTGCCACCGCTACAGGGCAGTGGGAAGAGCGAGGCTAAGTGCCAGAATTGGCGCATCCTACGGATGCGCCATTTCTGGGGCGGCTGACGGCTGGTGTTTCTAGCCTGGGAGGGGGCCAATATTCATGGCACCCTTCCTGGGCTATTAATATCAGCCCCCAGCTGTCTGCCTAGCCTTTGCTAGCTATTAAATTAGGGGGAACCCCATGTCATTTTTTGGGGGGGTCCCCCATTTTAATAGCTAGTAAAGGCTAAGTATTCCGCTGGGGGCTGATATTAGCAGCCTGGGAAGCTCCGTGGGTATTACCCCCTTCCCAGGCTTCAAACATCTGCCCCAGCCGTCTGCTTAACCTTCGCTAGAGACTAAAATTAAGGGGAACCCCACGCCAATTTTTTTTTAAATAAATCCTTTATTTTAACACTAAATGACAAGTACAGTAAGCAACACTGTCACTGTACTTCATATATATGTGACTGACATGTTTCTATCTATCTAATCTATGTATGATTCTCTATTCCTTCTATTCTAAATTGTCGGGTACCGCTGCTGAATTGCCGGCCGGCTTTTTAAAAGAGACGGTGCATGAAAACACTAATATTTTTTTAAATAAATCCTTTGCACTAAATGACAAGTACATTAAGCAACACTGTCACTGTACTTCATATATATGTGACTGACATGTTTCTATCTATCTAATCTATGTGTGAAGCTCTATTCTTTCTGTTGTAAATTGTCGGGTACCGGTGTATGCGCTGATGAATTGCCGGCTTTTCGCATAATACATTCTACATTATTCTTAGTTGTTTTACTTCATGTAGAATTAACCTACAAGGAAAGAAAGGGTTTATTTTCATTCCGATATTTCTGTCCCATTGACTTGCATTGGTTTCCAGTATCGGAATCGGCGATATCCGATACTTTTTGAGTATCGGTCCGATCCAATCCGATACGATATTTCCTGATATCGGAAGGTATCGCTCAACACTAATCTTCATATATACACCCTGACTATCCCCCATATATGGAAGATGTATTCTTTGATCTTCCTAGGTGTCTAGACACCCTATGTGCAATATTATACTTTGTTAAATATAAGTGCCAAATTTGTCACACATTTGTGTCTTTTATCATTCACTTTTCACCATTATGATAATAATTAGTTCTGTTTTTTAACTGATTAAATAAATGTCATTATGTTTTATATGCATCACTGTTGCACTGACTCCTCTTTGGGTTACAACTCCCTTGTGTTTCGTATTGTTGTAGATATCTATATACTGTATATACAGTGGTGGCCAAAAGTATTGGCACCCCTGCAATTCTGTCAGATAATACTCAGTTTCTTCCTGAAAATGATTACAATCACAAATTCTTTGGTATTATTCTCTTCATTTAATTTGTCTTCAATGAAAAAACACAAAAAGAATTGTCCTAAAGCCAAATTGGATATAATTCCACACCAAACCTAAAAAAGGGGGTGGACAAAAGTATTGGCACTGTTTGAAAAATCATGTGATGCTTCTCTAATTCATGTAATTAACAGCACCTGTAACTTACCTGTGGCACCTAACAGGTGTTGGCAAAAACTAAATCACACTTGCAGCCAGTTAACATGGATTAAAGTTGACTCAGCCTCTGTCCTGTGTCCTTGTGTGTACCACATTGAGCATGGAGAAAAGAAAGAAGACCAAAGAACTGTCTGAGGACTTGAGAAACCAAATTGTGAGGAAGCATGAGCAATCTCAAGGCTACAAGTCCATCTCCAAAGACCTGAATGTTCCTGTGTCTTCCGTGCGCAGTGTCATCAAGAAGTTTAAAGCCCATGGCACTGTGGCTAGCCTCCCTAGATGTGGACGGAAAAGAAAAATTGACGAGAGATTTCAACGCAAGATTGTGCGGATGGTGGATAAAGAACCTCGACTAACATCCAAACAAGTTCAAGCTGCCCTGCAGTCCGAGGGTACAACAGTGTCAACCTGTACTATCCGTCGGCGTCTGAATGAAAAGGGACTGTATGGTAGGATACCCAGGAAGACCCCACTTCTTACCCCGAGACATAAAAAAGCCAGGCTGGAGTTTGCCAAAACTTACCTGAGAAAGCCTAAAACGTTTTGGAAGAATTTTCTCTGGTCAGATGAGACAAAAGTAGAGCTTTTTGGGAAAAAGCATCAACATAGAGTGTACAGGAAAAAAAAAAGAGTCATTCAAAGAAAAGAACACGGTCCCTACAGTCAAACATGGCGGAGGTTCCCTGATGTTTTGGGGTTGCTTTGCTGCCTCTGGCACTGGACTGCTTGACCGTGTGCATGGCATAATTGAAGTCTGAAGACTACCAACAAATTTTGCAGCATAATGTAGGGCCCAGTGTGAGAAAGCTGGGTCTCCCTCAGAGGTCATGGGTCTTCCAGCAGGACAATGACCCAAAACACACTTCCAAAAGCACTATAAAATGGTTTGAGAGAAAGCACTGGAGACTTCTAAGGTGGCCAGCAATGAGTCCAAACCTGAATCCCATAGAACACCTGTGGAGAGATCTCAAAATGGCAGTTTGGAGATGTGGCACCCTTCAAATATCAGGGACCTGGAGCAGTTTGCCAAAGAAGAATGGTCTACAATTCCAGCAGAGCATTGTAAGAAACTCATTGATGGTTACCGGAAGCGGTTGTTCGCAGTTATTTTGGCTAAAGGTTGTGCAACCAAGTATTAGGCTGAGGGTGCCAATACTTTTGTCTGGCCAATTTTTGGAGTTTTGTGTGAAATGATCTATGATTTGATTTTTGCTTCATTCTCTTTTGTGTTTTTTCCTTGTAAGCAAATTAAATGAAGACAATAATACCAAAGAATTTGTGATTGCAATCATTATCAGGAAGAAACTGAGTATTATCTGACAGAATTGCAGGGGTGCCAATACTTTTGGCCACCACTGTATATGCGCAGATATATTATGACAAAGTTACTGGCAAAGTACTGGAGGGGAGATATGTAGCACTGAGATTGTTAGCACCAGTAATATAAACATAGGAAAAATGTTCCAGCACACAAAGTGATGAGGGGTTAATCATCCATGTATAGTACTAAGGTGATTAAACACCTGTAGAGAGGGAGGAGGTCAGAGGATAAATTCCCAGCCTTTTAGAGCATTTTGTGTGAGGTAGGTCTGGAGATACAAGCTCTGGAGCTGTTATGTCATGTGAAGGGAAGCTAAACCTTTGGTTGATTGTTTCTGACGCAGACAGTTACCCGTAGCAACAAGGACTGTGCCATACGTTATGTTTTGTTTTTTCCTGATAGGCCGGGAAGGCCATATTTGTTTTGCTAACGTTGCTGTGGTTTTTGCAGTGCTATTAACAAAACCACAGAAGATTTAAAGAGACAGCGTTCCTGTGTCTACCTTTATGTGCAACCAAGCGTGCCGATCTACCTCAATATATATGTATCAAAATTACTGTTATTGTGAATTATTACTGTGGTTTTGATGTTCCACGGTAAAACATCTCTATTATCCTGTTTTCGGCATTTTTTGCTGTATAAAAATAATAATAGTGTCTCCCTGATTTTTCAGACACAAATATATCTGTTGAAAATAGTCTGGTGTTGGCCAGAGAGACAGAAGTGTGCTTTTGCTGTTCCACGGTAAAAAATCTCTATTATCCTGCTTTTTGCATTTTTTGCTGTAAAAAAAAAAAAATAGTGTCTCCCTGATTTTTCAGACACAAATATATCTGTTGAAAATAGTCTGGTGTAGGCCAGAGAGACAGAAGTGTGCTTTTGCTGTTCCACGGTAAAAAATCTCTATTATCCTGCTTTTTGCATTTTTTGCTGTAAAAAAAAAAAAAAAAATAGTGTCTCCCTGATTTTTCAGACACAAATATATCTGTTGAAAATAGTCTGGTGTAGGCCCGAGAAATACAAGTGTGGTTTTGCAGTTCCACGGTACAAACCTCTGTATTATCCACTTTTGGGCCATTTGTATCTAAAAAAAACAGTTTGAGTGTGTCGCTCACTGTTCAGCCGCAAATACAGTTATATGAAAAAGTTTGGGCACCCCTATTAATCTTAAGCTTAATGTTTTATAAAAATTGGTGTTTGTGCAACAGCTATTTCAGTTTGATATATGTAATAACTGTTGGACACAGTAATGTTTCTGCCTTGAAATGAGGTTTATTGTACTAACAGAAAATGTGCAATCTGCATTCAAACAAAATTTGACAGGTGCATAAGTATGGGCACCCTTATCATTTTCTTGTTTTAAATATTCCTACCTACTTTTTACTGACTCACTAAAGCACTTTTTTGGTTTTGTAACCTCATTGAGCTTTGAACTTCATAGCCAGGTGTATGCAATCATGAGAAAAGCTACTTAAAGTGGCCACTTGCAAGTTGTTCTCCTGTTTGAATCTCCTCTGAAGAGTGGCATCATGGGCTCCTCAAAACAACTGTCAAATGATCTGAAAACAAAGATTATTCAACATAGTTGTTCAGGGGAAGGATACAAAAAGCTGTCTCAGAGATTTAACCTGTCAGTTTCCACTGTGAGGAACATAGTAAGGAAATGGAAGAACACAGGGACAGTTCTTGTTAAGGCCAGAAGTGGCAGGCCAAGAAAAACATCAGAAAGGCAGAGAAGAAGAATGGTGGGATCAGTCAAGGGCAATCCTCAGACCACCTCCAGAGAGCTGCAGCATCAGCTTGCTGCAGATGGTGTCACTGTGCATCGGTCAACTATACAATGCACTTTGCACAAGGAGAAGCTGTATGGGAGAGTGATGCGAAAGAAGCCGTTTCTGCAAGCACGCCACAAACAGAGTCGGCTGAGGTATGCAAAAGCACATTTGGAGAAGCCAATTTCTTTTTGGAAGAAGGTCCTGTGGACTGATGAAACCAAGATTGAGTTGTTTGGTCATACAAAAAGGCATTATGCATTGCGGCAAAAAAACACAGCATTCCAAGAAAAACACTTGCTACCCACAGTAAAATTTGGTGGAGGTTCCATCATGCTTTGGGGCTGTGTGGCCAATGCCGGCACCGGGAATCTTGTTAAAGTTGAGGGACGCATGGATTCCACTCAGTATCAGCAGATTCTTGACAATAATGTTCAAGAATCAGTGATAAAGTTGAAGTTACGCAGGGGATGGATCTTTCAGCAAGACAATGATCCAAAACACCGCTCCAAATCTACTCAGGCATTCATGCAGAGGAACAATTACAATGTTCTGGAATGGCCATCCAGTCCCCAGACCTGAATATCATTGAACATCTGTGGGATCATTTGAAGAGGGCTGTCCATGCTCGGCGACCATCAAACTTTACTGAACTGGAATTGTTTTGTCAAGAGGAATGGTCAAAAATACCTTCATCCAGGATCCAGGAAATCATTAAAAGCTACAGGAAGCGACTAGAGGCTGTTATTTTTGCAAAAGGAGGATCTACTAAATATTAATGTCACTTTTCTGGTGAGGTGCCCATACTTATGCACCTGTCAAATTTTGTTTGAATGCAGATTGCACATTTTCTGTTAGTACAATAAACCTCATTTCAAGGCAGAAACATTACTGTGTCCAACAGTTATTACATATATCAAACTGAAATAGCTGTTGCAAAAACACCAATTTTTATAAAACAATGAGCTTAAGATTAATAGGGGTGCCCAAACTTTTTCATATAACTGTATATATATTTTAAAAAGCCTGGTATACACCAGTAAATTATTACTGTGGTTTTGATGTTCCACGGTAAAACATCTCTATTATCCTGTTTTTGGCATTTTTTGCTGTATAAAAATAATAATAGTGTCTCCCTGATTTTTCAGACACAAATATATCTGTTGAAAATAGTCTGGTGTAGGCCAGAGAGACAGAAGTGTGCTTTTGCTGTTCCACGGTAAAAAATCTCTATTATCCTGCTTTTTGCATTTTTTGCTGTGAAAAAAAAATAATAGTGTCTCCCTGATTTTTCAGACACAAATATATCTGTTGAAAATAGTTTGGTGTAGGCCCGAGAAATACAAGTGTGGTTTTGCAGTTCCACGGTACAAACCTCTGTATTATCCACTTTTGGGCCATTTGTATCTAAAAAAAACAGTTTGAGTGTGTCGCTCACTGTTCAGCCGCAAATATATATATATTTTAAAAAGCCTGGTATACACCAGTAAATTATTACTGTGGTTTTGATGTTCCACGGTAAAACATCTCTATTATCCTGTTTTTGGCATTTTTTGCTGTATAAAAATAATAATAGTGTCTCCCTGATTTTTCAGACACAAATATATCTGTTGAAAATAGTCTGGTGTAGGCCAGAGAGACAGAAGTGTGCTTTTGCTGTTCCACGGTAAAAAATCTCTATTATCCTGCTTTTTGCATTTTTTGCTGTAAAAAAAAAAAAATAGTGTCTCCCTGATTTTTCAGACACAAATATATCTGTTGAAAATAGTCTGGTGTAGGCCCGAGAAATACAAGTGTGGTTTTGCAGTTCCACGGTACAAACCTCTGTATTATCCACTTTTGGGCCATTTGTATCTAAAAAAACAGTTTGAGTGTGTCGCTCACTGTTCAGCCGCAAATATATATATATTTTAAAAAGCCTGGTATACACCAGTAAATTATTACTGTGGTTTTGATGTTCCACGGTAAAACATCTCTATTATCCTGTTTTTGGCATTTTTTGCTGTATAAAAATAATAATAGTGTCTCCCTGATTTTTCAGACACAAATATATCTGTTGAAAATAGTCTGGTGTAGGCCAGAGAGACAGAAGTGTGCTTTTGCTGTTCCACGGTAAAAAATCTCTATTATCCTGCTTTTTGCATTTTTTGCTGTGAAAAAATAAAAATAGTGTCTCCCTGATTTTTCAGACACAAATATATCTTTTGAAAATAGTCTGGTGTAGGCCCGAGAAATACAAGTGTGGTTTTGCAGTTCCACGGTACAAACCTCTGTATTATCCACTTTTGGGCCATTTGTATCTAAAAAAAACAGTTTGAGTGTGTCGCTCACTGTTCAGCCGCAAATATATATATATTTTAAAAAGCCTGGTATACACCAGTAAATTATAACTGTGGTTTTGCTGTTCCACGGTAAAAAATCTCTATTATTCAGGTTTCGGTAGTTTTTTTCGTAAAGAAAAACAGTAGTGTCTCCTGACTGTTGTGACAAAAAAATATATCTGTTGAAAATAGTCTTGTGTAGGCCCGACATCCCAGTGTGGTTTCGCAGTTCCACGGGTCAAATTGCTGTACTATCCAGTTTTGGGCCTTTGGTATCTAAAAAAAAAGCAGTTTGAGTGTGTCGCTCACTGTTCAGCCGCAAATATCTCTATTTAAAAAAGTGTGGTATACCCCAGTAAACAATAACTGTGGTTTTCCTCTTCCACGGTTCTAATCTACTCTTTATTACCCTTTTTCCATTGATAGAGCTAGTGTAAGCTATTTTACTTCATTTACAATGGGCAAGGCGCGTGGCAAGGGACGTGGAAGTGGACGTTCTGGTGATGGTTCGTGCAGAGGACGGGGCCGTGGCCAAGGTGAAAATGTGCCACAACCAACAGCCACATCTTCTCGCTCCCACTTTTTGACCGAATTACTAGGGAAGCACAGAACAACACCAGTATTGAGAACTGATCAGTGTGAACAGGTTATTAATTGGATAGCAGACAATACTTCCAGTTACCTGGGCACCACCACCTCCGGTCTGTCTTCCACACGGTCAACTCTTAGTAGCCGTGAGTCTCGACCGCATACTCCTCCTCACCCTGATGCTCCTTCCTCCCACCATGCCGAGTGTCGTCAGACAGCAAGTGATCCCACACTTGGACACTCTGAAGAGCTGTTCACTGGTCCATTTCCATATTTGGGCCCCTCGCCTGATACGCTTGAAGTGGTGGAAGAGGAGATCCCATGTTGCGATGCCCAAATATTTGAACAGCCACGGCCACAGGAAGTCGATGTTGGCAATCTGTCACAAGAGGTGGACGATGACGAGACACAATTGCCAGGAAGTGAGGAGGAGGATCGTGGTGCGCAAGTGGAAGAAGAGGAGGTGGTGGATGATCTAGTAACTGACCCAACGTGGAAGGAGGACATGCAGAGTGAGGCCAGCAGCACACAGGGGGAGGGAGGCAGAGTATCCCAACAGGCAGGAAGAAGCAGTGTGGTGGCCGCAGACAGAAGGCAGGCAACCGTTCCCCGTAACACCAACACGAGGGACGTTGCCAGTACAAGCGGTAGGTCTTCCAGAGTCTGGAAATTTTTTAAAGACTCTGCTGATAACCCCAAAAAGGCCATATGTTCCACCTGCCATGCCAGCATCAGCAGGGGTGACAAAACTACCAGCCTGACCACCACCAGCATGATCAGGCACATGGCAGCAAAGCACCCGACTTTGTGGGGCGAAACCCAGGGTCCACGACCAGTGTCAGCGGGTGTCACCACTGCTTCTTCCACTGTTGTGCGTGCAATAGAACCCCCTGTTGTGTGTGCAAGGCAATCCCCTGTCCATACTGCATGTAAAGATGCCCCCTCCTCTCAGTCTTCACTTGTTATGGCAGTTTCTCAAGAAACAGCATCAACGTCCACGTCCCACCGCAGCGTTCAATTGTCCATATCCCAGACCTTTGAACGAAAGCGGAAATTCGCAGCTAACGCCCCACAGGCCACAGTCCTAAATTCACACATTTCACGACTCCTTGCATTGGAAATGCTGCCTTTTAGGCTGGTGGAGACGGAATCCTTCCGCAATCTTATGGCGGTGGCCGTTCCTCGGTACTCGGTCCCCAGCCGACACTATTTTGCCCGGTGTGCCATCCCCGCACTACACAAGCACGTGTCCCAAAGCATCTGCCGTGCCCTCAACAACGCAGTTACTGGGAGAGTCCACCTGACAACGGACACGTGGACAAGTGCTTGTGGCCAGGGACGGTACATCTCTCTGACGGCACACTGGGTAAACATAGTGGAAGCCGGGACCCAGTCGGACCTTGGGACGGAACACATCCTCCCCACACCGAGGATTGCGGGCCCTATGTCAGCCAGAGTTGCCCCCACAGTGTACAGCTCCTGCGCATCCTCCTCCTCCTCATGTTCAGCCTCCATCTCAGATATCACCACATCAGTTACAAGCTGGAAGCATTGCAGTACTGCCTCCGCCAAGCGGCAACAGGCTGTGCTGAAACTCATAAGCTTAGGTGATAAACCTCACACTGCTTGTGAGCTGTGGACAGCTGTGAAAGAGCAGGCAGATCTGTGGCTGAGACCGCTGAACCTACATCCCGGCATGGTCGTGTGTGACAATGGCCGTAACCTGGTGGCGGCTCTGAGGCGAGGTGAGATCACACACGTACCATGCCTGGCTCATGTGCTTAACCTCATGGTTCAGCGGTTTCTTAAATCGTACCCCGAGTTGCCAGATCTGCTCGTGAAAGTACGCCGCCTATCAGCTCATTTTCGCAAGTCGGCTACAGCTTCCGCCGCCCTTGCTGTGTTGCAGCAGCGTTTGCAGCTTCCGGCACACCGACTGGTGTGTGATGTCCCCACACGTTGGAACTCTACCCTCCACATGTTGCAAAGGATTTGTGAGCAGAAGAGAGCAGTTGTGGAGTACCAGCTGCAACAAGGCCGTCGATATTCAGGTCAGACTCCACACATAAGACCTCAGGAGTGGACCTGGATGTCTGACATATGTACCATCCTGACAAACTTTGAGGAGGCTACCAAGATGGTGAGTGGCGATGATGCCATCATTATTGTCAGCATCCCACTTGTCTGTCTTTTGCAACGCTCTCTGCAGAGAATTAAAGAGGAGGCATTGCAGCCAGAGTATGATGAGATGGATCAAGAAGCCGTAGCGGGCGATTACACACAGCCTAGCCTCATCTCATCCCAACGTGCATTGGGGGACAATGAGGGAGAGGAGGAGGAGGAGGAGGAGGAAGAACAGGAGCTGCTATCATGGGTTGTAGACGGTAGTACCTGTACAAGTGTCATACCGTCGGTTTAGCGTGGGTGGCCTGAGAACAGGGGGGAGGAGGAAGAGGAGGAGGAGGAGGAGAGCATGGTCAGTCGTCATCTTGGTGAGGACACGGAAATCTTGCCCGTTACCAGTCTGGCACGCATGGCTGACTTTATGTTACGCTGCCTTAACCGTGACCCTCGCGTTGTCAAAATGTTGGGTGACAGTCATTACTGGTTGGTGACACTTGTAGACCCCCGCTACAAGGACAACTTTCACTCTCTTATTCCTGAGGTGGAGAGGTCTACAAAAATGGGGCAATACCAGAAGGCCCTTGCTGCAGAACTCTTAAAAAAATTCCCATCTGAACACGCTAGCGGCAGAGGTCACAGTTCGTTGCCCAACCAAGGCGTACAGGCGAGAGAGATGCAACTCCAATCCAGCAGAGACAGGGGAACACTGTCAACGTTCTGGGACAGTTTTCTGACACCCGCCCAGCTTACAGGCCCTGAGGCGCGGGGTACTCTCACAAGGAGTGGAAAGTTTCAAAAGATGGTGAGGGAGTACCTTGCCGATCGTACCAGCGTCCTCCGTGATTCCTCTGTGCCTTTTAATTATTGGGTATCCAAGCTGGACACTTGGAATGAACTCGCTCTGTACGCCTTGGAGGTCCTGGCCTGCCCTGCCGCTAGCGTGTTATCGGAGCGTGTTTTTAGTGCCGCTGGGGGAATTATAACTGATAAGCGCACTCGCCTGTCAACTGACAATGCTGACAAGCTGACCCTTATCAAAATGAACAAGGGCTGGATTGGGCCAGACTTCTCATCACAACCAAATGACAGCAGAGTAACATAAAGTCAAATCCACTGTGTTATTTCGGGAGGTGTATTCACATGCACCGCTTCACACCCACACATGGGTATACGCTTCCTCGTTTCGGCTGTTTAATCTTCTTCTCCTTATCCTCAGCCTCCACCACCACTATACCACCAGGGTGCCAGCATTGCAAGTTCCTCCGTCCTAATTTTTGGCAGCTTTTGCTGGGAAAGCATAAGCAAATACCATGGGACACCCACTCCCCAATGATGGGACTTATGTTTGTAATATGCTGTACTGCATGGCTCTTGTAAGGGGCATTGCAAGTTGCTCCGTCCTAATTTTTGGCAGCTTTTGCTGGGAAAGCATAAGCAAATATTATGGGAGACCCACTCCCCAATAATGGGACTTATGTTTGTAACATGCTGTACTGCATGGCTCTTGTAAGGGGCATTGCAAGTTGCTCCGTCCTAATTTTTGGCAGCTTTTGCTGGGAAAGCATAAGCAAATACTATGGGAGACCCACTCCCCAATAATGGGACTTATGTTTGTAATATGCTGTACTGCATGGCTCTTGTAAGGGGCATTGCAAGTTGCTCCGTCCTAATTTTTGGCAGCTTTTGCTGGGAAAGCATAAACAAATACTATGGGAGACCCACTCCCCAATAATGGGACTTATGTTTGTAATATGCTGTACTGCATGGCTCTTGTAAGGGGCATTGCAAGTTGCTCCGTCCTAATTTTTGGCAGCTTTTGCTTGCAAGGCATAAGCAAATACTATGGGACACCCACTCCCCAATAATGGGACTTATGTTTGTAATATGCTGTACTGCATGTGACGCGCCCCCTGGGCCGTGTGTACACGTGTGTGGGATACCCGGTGCCAGGTCTCTGGGGTCTGTAGTCTCTGTGGCGGTGACCCGGTCCCGTGGCTCAGGCTGGTCAAACCAGTGGCAATTTTTCTTAGGATTTTAGGTTAATTGTCCGACTGCGCCACCCGTGGATTGCGGTCAGGGAGTACCACCGCTGCGAGGCAGACCGCTGAGGCTGGTGTTGTGTGCGCAGCATAAAATGGGATAACTCCCCTCGGGAGGAGTATAGGCTCAGGGCAGTGAGTGTGAATGATGGGGGTGATGGTGCACGAGCGCAGCAGGAATGACTCAGAGTCTTTGCAGTGCAGTTCAGGGTCTTTACTGATGATTATAAGGTAGACCCTCCCGGGAGTACTGGCTAGCTTAAGAGGCCTGGTCAGTCTGTGAGCAAGCAGGAGTTCCCCTGGCCAGGTGGAGTTGTAGGCCTCCCCGTCTGTCTGCACTCTTCCTGGCTACCTTGCTGTAAGCGGGTAGAAGTAGCCCACGTCCCTGAGTGTACCGTGTAGTGCTCACCCGTATGGCTGGTGACTTGGGGCCTTCTGTTAGCCTCCGCTCCACGACGGCGGTGCTGGTCCCTTGCTTGTGACTGAGCCTCTGGGCTTCTATGGCCAGAGGACCTGAAATCCCCTGCCGGCTGGTTTCTGCTGCTGGATATATAAGTCCTCACAGCTTCGGACTCCTGTGTCCGGTTCCTATTGTCTTCTGTCAGGGCGAGCTCTGCTCAGCTTCCAGCCCCTCGTCTTTAGCTCCTAGCTCCTACAGAGCTCCTTGCTGTTACTTTCCCTTGCTCTCACTCTGACTCTGACTGTTCTCTGACTCACTCAACCCCACCCCAGATCCAGTTTATAAGGGCAGAATTCTCCCCTCCCAGGACTGGTGCAAGAGGATGTTGCATGTTTAAGGGATCCTGACCAGGAAACCTCCCACTTGCTCTCCGACGTAATCTCTATTACTGTGGTGACCAGACCCCTGGGGTGCCACACATGGCTCTTGTAAGGGGCATTGCAGTACCTCATAATTTTTGGAAAGCATTCCATTCACTGCTTAGGCCAACAGTGCACAGGAGACCCAGTTGCTATAAATGGAAAAAAAGGTTTAGTTAACGCCCTCTGACCTCCATGTCATTTCCAAGGGGCATTGGAGTGCCTCGAAATTTTTGGTAGGCATTGCACTCACTGTATGCCCTATAACTGTGTAGCCGAACCGCTCCTTTTGTTACAGAAACATATCCTACAAGACATATCTGGTTGACTGGCCTGATATTGATGTGAATGGTCCCTGTTCCTCCTGCTCTTTCTCCTTTGCCACTACCTCATCCATCATTTAACACCTGAAGCTTTGTTTTAACGGGAGTCATAGAACTTGGATAGTAGCAGGAAAACCTCGGAGGAGGTAGGATATGCGCCAAAACGCTGACCTCCTCAGGCCTAGCCGCTACTACATACATGCGCTTGCATTACAACAAAACAAAGCAGATGCTAACTTCTATCATCCTCATCATGCTCCTCACCTTGGCACTCTCAACTCCCCTGATGGAGAAGCCAGGGCCCACCGAAGGAGTCTGATAGTCCGGTGGGCTCGGCCAATGCTGCCCTAAAGCAGGCCAGGCTAAGAAAAGTGTGGGAAAGGTTACCGGTACAAATAGGGGTGGCTGGGGACCGAGTATGGACACCCGGCCACCCCCTGGAGGCTGGGGAGCAAGCGGGGACACCCGGCCACCAGGCGGCTGGGGACTGAGTATGGATACCAGGCCGCCGACACAGCCATGGCATGGTGGCCAGATTCCGCCTCCACATGCCTAAAAGGCCCAATTTAAAGTGCAAGCAAGCAAGCAGTATGGTATTGCAGCCTGGGGGTGGGTGGGTGGCAGGCTGCATACTTGCGCTTGCATTGCAAGGAATGGGAGAGGTACAATTGAACACTGCCCTGGGACAAGGACTTGAATGGGGATAGTTGCAAGTCTGCAACGACAGGTGCAAGGTGGGAGGCATCTTCGCATGTACCATGAACAGGGATTTGGCATGCACACACTACAGCGGAATAGGCTCTCCTTCCCACTAAATGCATTGGGGAGGGCACAGGTAATGTTTTTGTATACGCGCTTAATCTTATGTATAAGGCACACCAGGACAAATAGGGGCGGCTGGGGACTGAGTATGGATACCTCGCTGCCGAAGCAGCCATGAGGTAGTGGCCAGCTTCGGCCTCCTCTAAACTAAAAGGCCCCATTTCAAGTGCAAGCTAGCAGTATGAATTGCAGTCTGGGGGTGGGTGGGTGGCAGGCTGCACACTTACACTTGCATTAAAAGAAAACATAGCAGATGCTAACTTCTGTCATCATCATCATGCTCCTCACCTTGGCACTCTCAACTCCACCGATGGAGAAGTCAGGGCCCACCGGAGGAGTCTGGTTCTCTGGTGGTCTCGTCAAATGCTGCCTAAAGCAGGCCGGGCTAAGAAACGTGTGTGGGGGGATGTTCCAAGGAGAAATGGGGGCGGCTGGGGACCGTTTATGGACACCCGACTGCCCCCAGGCGGCTGGGGACCGTGTGGACACTCGGCCGCGGGGCAGCTGGGGGCTGAGTATGGACACCCGGCCGCCGGGCGGCTGGGGACTGAGTATGGATTCCAGGCCGCCAACACAGCCATGACGTGGTGGCCAGATTCCGCCTCCACATGCCTAAAAGGCCCAATTTCAAGTTCAAGCAAGCAAGCAGTATGGTATTGCAGCCTGGGGGTGGGTGGGTGGCAGGCTGCATACTTGCGCTTGTATTGCAAGGAATGGGGGAGGTACAAATGAACACTGCCCTGGGACTAGAACTTGCATGGGGATAGTTGCAAGTCTGCATCTTCTGATGCGGCAAGGATCACTTATGATGGGCACACTTTTAGACAGTGACCTGGGAGTCAGAGATGCTTCCAGGGGTCTTCCCCATGCTGTTCCCATGTCTTTTCAGCACTTTATGCATGTGTCGCACAGCACATGGCCAGATAAGGTTGTAAAATGTTAAAATGACATTTCCCGGTGAATGCATTTGTCATAGTTGAAAGCAATACAAAAGTGCAAAAAACGCATAAAAAATGCTACTTGTGAACATAGCCGAAGGTGTGGAGGAGTATTTTTGTTTTTGGTCATTTATTTTAACTTATACACAAGTCTTTTCCCTGGAAAGGATGTTCCTTAACATATTTCACAGGAAAAAAGTTTCACTTTCGTTTTATTGTGAGCCTGTAAAAGTGGCTTAATACCTCTGACCACGTTGTTGACAGCAGTGACCTGGGGGTCAGAAATGCTTCCTGGGGCGATCCCCATGCTGTCCCCATGTCATTTGAGCACTGTCACTATCGTTTTGGGCACTTGTTAGGCTTTTAAAAGACTGCCAGGGGTGCCACCGCAAAAATGCTCGAGTCTCCCATAGACTAACATTGGGCTCGTTGCTCGGGTCGAGCACCCGAGTATCACGGTGAGCTCGGCCCGAGCTTCGAGCACCCGAGCATTTTAGTGCTCGCTCAACACTAATCATGATCCTAAACACACGTAAAAAATCTACACTAGACTACCTCAAAAGGTGCAAGCTGAAGGTTTTACAATGGCCTTCACAGTCTCCTTATTTGAACATCATTGAAAATCTGTTGCTAGACTTCAAAATAGCAGTGCATGCAAGACAACCGATGAATCTCACAGAACTGGAAGAATTTTCCAAGGAAGAATGTATGAAAATCCCTCAACAAGAATTGACTCTTGTCTGGTTACAAAAATCATTTACAAGCTGTGATACTTTTAAAAGGGGTGCTACCAGGCACTAACGATGCAGGGTGCCCAAACTTTCGCATTGGTCCATTTTCCTTTTTGTAATTTTTAAAATGTAACACATTACAATATATATACAGTATATATATATATATATATATATATATATATATATATATATTCCCTAAAATACAAAGGAAATGCATCATCTTTAACTTTAGGCCTTTTAGAGATCATTTCATCATCATCTTGCGTAACTGTTCACAATAACAGTAATTTTGACCAGGGGTTCCCAGACTTTTACATGCCACTGTGTATGTATATGTATATACACTACCGTTCAAAAGTTTGGGGTCATTTAGAAATTTCATTATTTTTGAAAGAAAAGCACATTTTTTTTCAATGAAGCTAACATTAAATGAATGAGAAATACACTCTATTGTTAATGTGGTAAATGGCTATTCTAGCTGCAAACGTCTTGTTTTTATTGCAATATCTACATAGGTGTATAGAGGCCCATTTCCAACAACCACCACTCCAGTGCTTTAATGGTACATTGTGTTTGCTAACTGTGTAAGAAGGCTAATGGATGTTTAGAAAACCCTAGAAAACCCTTGCACAAGTATGTTAGCCCAGCTGAAAACGGTTTGGCTGATTTGAGAAGCTATAAAATTGACCTTCCTTTGAGCTAGTTGAGAATCTGGAGCATTACATTTGTTTGTTCTATGAAACTCTCAAAATGGCCAGAAAAAGAGAAGAGAACTTTCATGTGAAACTCGACAGTCTATTCTTGTTCTTAGAAATGAAGGCTATTCCATGTGAGAAATTGCCAAGAAACTGAAGATTTCCTACAACGGTGTGTACTACTCCCTTCAGAGGAGAGCACAAACAGGCTCTAACCAGAATAGAAAGAGAAGTGGGAGACCCCGCTGCACAACTGAGCAACAAGACAAGTACATTAGAGTCTCTAGTTTGAGAAATCGACGCCTCACAGCTCCTCAACTGGAAGCTTCATTAAATAGTACACGCAAAACGCCAGTGTCAATGTCTACAGTGAAGAGGCGACTCCGGGATGCTGGTCTTCAGGGCAAAGCGGCAAAGAAAAAGCCATATCTGAGACTGTCTAATAAAAGGAAAAGATTAATATGGGCAAAATAACACAGACATTGGACAGAGGAAGATTGGAAAAAAGTTTTATGGACAGACGAATCAAAGTTTGAGGTGTTTGGATCACACAGAAGAACATTTGAGAGACGCAGAACAACTGAAAAGATGCTGGAAGAGTGCCTGATGCCCTCTGTCAAGCATGGTGGAGGTAATGTGATGGTCTGGAGTTACTTTGGCAATGGTAAAGTGGGAGATTTGTACAAGGTAAATGGGATTTTGAATAAGGAACGCTGTCACTCCATTTTGCAACGCCATGCCATACCCTGTGGACAGTACTTGATTGGAGCCAATTTCATGCTACAACAAGACTATGACCCAAAGCACACCTCCAAATTATGCATGAACTATTTAGGGAAGAAGCAGGCAGCTGGTATTCTATTTGTAATGGAGTGGCCAGCGCAGTCACCAGATCTCAACCCCATTGAGCTGTTGTGGTCGCATCTTGACCATATGTTACGCAAAAAGTGCCCATCAGCAAACTTGTGGAAGGGGCTTCAGGAAGCATGGGGTGAAATTTCTTAAGATTACCTCAGCAAAATAACAGCTAGAAGGTCTGCAATGCTGTAATTGCTGCAAAGGAAGCATTCTTTGACAAAAGCAAAGTTTGAAGGAGAAAATTATTCTTTCTAATAAAATCATTTTATATATATATATACAGTTATATGAAAAAGTTTGGGCACCCTTATTAATCTTAAGCTTATTGTTTTATAAAAATTGGTGTTTTTGCAACAGCTATTTCAGTTTGATATATGTAATAACTGTTGGACACAGTAATGTTTCTGCCTTGAAATGAGGTTTATTGTACTAACAGAAAATGTGCAATCTGCATTCAAACAAAATTTGACAGGTGCATAAGTATGGGCACCTCACCAGAAAAGTGACATTAATATTTAGTAGACCCTCCTTTTGCAAAAATAACAGCCTCTAGTCGCTTCCTGTAGCTTTTAATGAGTTCCTGGATCCTGGATGAAGGTATTTTTGACCAGTCCTCTTTACAAAACAATTCCAGTTCAGTTAAGTTTGATGGTCGCCGAGCATGGGCAGCCCTCTTCAAATGATCCCACAGATGTTCAATGATATTCAGGTCTGGGGACTGGGATGGCCATTCCGGAACATTGTAATTGTTCCTCTGCATGAATGCCTGAGTAGATTTGGAGCGGTGTTTTGGATCATTGTCTTGCTGAAAGATCCATCCCCTGCATAACTTCAACTTTATCACTGATTCTTGAACATTATTGTCAAGAATCTGCTGATACTGAGTGGAATCCATGCGTCCCTCAACTTTAACAAGATTCCCGGTGCCGGCATTGGCCACACAGCCCCAAAGCATAATGGAACCTCCACCAAATTTTACTGTGGGTAGCAAGTGTTTTTCTTGCAATACTGTGTTTTTTTGCCGCCATGCATAACACCTTTTTGTATGACCAAACAACTCAATCTTGGTTTCATCAGTCCACAGGACCTTCTTCCAAAAAGAAATTCGCTTCTCCAAATGTGCTTTTGCATACCTCAGTCGACTCTGTTTGTGGCGTGCTTGAAGAAACGGCTTCTTTCGCATGACTCTCCCATACAGTTTCTCCTTGTGCAAAGTGCGTTGTATAGTTGACCGATGCACAGTGACACCAACCCAAGCAAGTTGATGCTGCAGCTCTCTGGAGGTGGTCTGAGGATTGTACTTGACTGATCTCACCATTCTTCTTCTCTGCCTTTCTGATGTTTTTCTTGGCCTGCCACTTCTGGCCTTAACAAGAACTGTCCCTGTGTTCTTCCATTTCCTTACTATGTTCCTCACAGTGGAAACTGACAGGTTAAATCTCTGAGACAGCTTTTTGTATCCTTCCCCTGAACAACTATGTTGAATAATCTTTGTTTTCAGATCATTTGACAGTTGTTTTGAGGAGCCCATGATGCCACTCTTCAGAGGAGATTCAAACAGGAGAACAACTTGCAAGTGGCCACTTTAAGTAGCTTTTCTCATGATTGCATACACCTGGCTATGAAGTTCAAAGCTCAATGAGGTTACAAAACCAAAAAAAGTGCTTTAGTAAGTCAGTATAAAGTAGGTAGGAGTATTTAAAACAAGAAAATGATAAGGGTGCCCATACTTATGCAACTGACAAATTTTGTTTGAATGCAGATTGCACATTTTCTGTTAGTACAATAAACCTCATTTCAAGGCAGAAACATTACTGTGTCCAACAGTTATTACATATATCAAACTGAAATAGCTGTTGCAAAAACACCAATTTTTATAAAACATTAAGCTTAAGATTAATAGGGGTGCCCAAACTTTTTCATATAACTGTATATATATATTTTTTTTTATTATTTTTTTTTTTTTTTTCTAATCATTTTGCAACTCATTTGATAAATAAAAGTATGAATTTTCATGGAAAACACAAAATTGTCTGGGTGACCCCAAACTTTTGAACGGTAGTGTATATATACAGTACAGACCAAAAGTTTGGACACACCTTCTCATTTAAAGATTTTTCTGTATTTTCATGACTATGAAAATTGTACATTCACACTGAAGGCATCAAAACTATGAATTAACACATGTGGAATAATATAATTAACAAAAAAGTGTGAAACAACTGAAAATATGTCTTATATTCTAGGTTCTTCAAAGTAGCCACCTTTTGCTTTGATGACTGCTTTGCACACTCTTGGCATTCTCTTGATGAGCTTCAAGTGGTAGTCACTGGAAATGGTTTTAACTTCACAGGTGTGCCCTGTCAGGTTTAATAAGTGGGATTTCTTGCCTTATAAATGGGGTTGGGACCATCAGTTGTGTTGTGCAGAAGTCTGGTGGACACACAGCTGATAGTCCTACTGAATAAACTGTTAGAATTTGTATTATGGCAAGAAAAAAGCAGCTAAGTAAAGAAAAACGAGTGGCTATCATTACTTTAAGAAATGAAGGTCAGTCAGTGCGAAAAATTGGGAAAACTTTGAAAGTGTCCTCAAGTGCAGTTGCAAAAACCATCAAGAGCTACAAAGAAACTGGCTCACATGAGGACCACCCCAGGAAAGGAAGACCTAGAGTCACCTCTGCTTCTGAGGATAAGTTTATCCGAGTCACCAGCCTCAGAAATCGCTGGTTAACAGCAGCTCAGATTAGAGACCAGGTCAATGCCACACAGAGTTCTAGCAGCAGACACATCTCTTCAACAACTGTAAAGAGAAGACTTTGTGCAGCAGGCCTTCATGGTAAAATAGCTGCTAGGAAACCACTGCTAAGGACAGGCAACAAGCAGAAGAGACATTTTTAAGGTAAAGAACACAAGGAATGGACATTAGACCAATGGAAATCTGTGCTTTGGTCTGATGAGTCCAAATTTGAGATCTTTGGTTCCAACCACCGTGTCTTTGTGCGATGCAGAAAAGGTGAACGGATGGACTCTACATGCCTGGTTCCCACCGTGAAGCATGGAGGAGGAGGTGTGATGGTGTGGGGGTGCTTTGCTGGTGACACTGTTGGGGATTTATTCACAATTAAAGGCATACTGAGCCAGCATGGCTACCACAGCATCTTGCAGCGGCATGCTATTCCATCCAGTTTGCGTTTAGTTGGACAATCATTTATTTTTCAACAGGACAATGACCTCAAACACACCTCCAAGCTGTGTAAGGGCTATTTGACCAAGAAGGAGAGTGATGGGGTGCTACGCCAGATGACTTGGCCTCCACAGTCACCAGACCTGAACCCAATTGAGATGGTTTGGGGTGAGCTGGAGCGCAAAGTGAAGGCAAAAGGGCCAACAAGTGCTAAGCATCTCTGGGAACTCCTTCAAGCTTGTTGGAAGACCATTTCCGGTGACTACCTCTTTAAGCTCATCAAGAGAATTCAAAAAGTGTGCAAAGCAGTCATCAAAGCAAAAGGTGGCTACTTTGAAGAACCTAGAATATAAGACATATTTTCAGTTGTTTCACACTTGTTTGTTAAGTATATAATTCCACATGTGTTAATTCATAGTTTTGATGCCTTCAGTGTGAATGTACAATTTTCATAGTCACGAAAATACAGAAAAATCTTTAAATGAGAAGGTGTGTCCAAACTTTTGGTCTGTACTGTATATGATCTGTCTATATACATCTCTATATGTGTTCATTACTGTGGTGTGCATGACAGTGTTCTTCTTTTATTACAGAGCTTTTAGACTGCATTATCAGCATTGCCACAATCCAGTTAGCAAGATAGCAAACTTGAATCCACTCAAAGAGGCATTTGGGAGTTGTAGTCAGTCGGCTGGAATTGTTATGTTCCCTATTGCAAAGTTCTGCTCCTTGGATTATGTTTAAAAATAAAATGCGCTGAGCCGCTGATCAAAGCAAAGCACATTCAGGCTAAAGTGAGGACCTCACTCAGCTCCCTTACTTCTTACTAGCACTACGTTGCTGAAGACTCCTTATTCCGTTGTAAATAAAGGCTCATAAAAACTGCCGTATTTTGGGCCAATTCCATCTCTCTCACTATACAGTATCTTAAAGGGATTGTCCCATCCATCTAGGACATTTATGGAATATCTGCAGAAAATATGCACATGTAATTGTCTCAAAGATCCGACCAATCTGCATGGGTTCCTCTGGCAGCACAGGGCCTAACAATAGGTCATAGAAAAACTGGAATGAAAAGTTTTTAAGAGAGTGAAAAGAAATGCAATTTTAAGTAATAAATAAAAAATGCCATTTTCCCCCAAAAACATGCTCTTGTTTTTTTTAAAACAGTAAAATAATATTTAAAAGTACATAACTGGTATCTCAGCGTTCAAAGCAACCTGTAAGGTTGAAGGACTACATTACTGATACCACACGATAAACAGCAAGACAACTTAAGCACTGCTCATATCGAAATTATGCCCATGCCAGTGTTGCTCAGTGATCAAGTGATCCTCTACAGCAGAAATGTGAGCTGTGTCCTTGTTAAAATGAAGAGCTATATAAAATTAGCAAAAAAGCTGAATTTTTGTTTTCATTTGTCTTCCACAGAAGTTCTCTAAAATACTTGAAGGACATTTTTTTTAAGCTTCCTCATGGGTGTCATGCAGGTTATACAACCCAATCAGACATACAATATAGACAAACAATTCATTAAAGCATTTTATATCTCTCCCCTGAGTATTACTCTGGTTGATTTTATCATTCTAAGCATCAAACATCAAAATCATATTTGATCAAAGATTTAATGATATGGAATTAATCTAAATTCATTAGCTTTCAAGCAGCTTTTGGGGAGCCTGGTCCATCTGTTAAAGTATCAAACGGGGGACTAAAATGTATTTGGCATTATTCATGTAATCAGCATTCACAGGAGCCACACTCTGTGCAGCAATATTTGCCAAGAGTATCAATTAAGCCAATGTGAAAATGCCTATCATTCGGAAATCAATTTGGAAATAATTTGGCATATAGTCTTGTCTAAAGAATGCAGCTGAATGTTAAACACCATTGCGCCGGAATTATATTATCAGGCCTTTACTCTGAGTCAATCAAGTATTTTAAATGAGGAGTTATGGTAACCAGGAATATGCCACCTTATCTATACCACAGGGACAATATTCACAATGGATCAATGGCAGTTCTTCTTGATTTCAAAGATGGTGGACATCATATAAATCAGAAGATTACATACCCCCTAGAATTAGGTTGTGACATTAAAATGGAAACTATAAGCAAACTAATAAAAATATCATTGAGTGGAAGTGACTGCCATTAGCCAGTTTGATGACTATCATTGAGTAAATGCTCATTCAGTGATGACCTAAAGATACATAAGATGACAACTAAAGAAGTAGTGAGAAATCTGTCATTCTGAACATATATCTGTATATTTTCATCCGAAAATTAGTTATTGGTAGTTTAATAAAACATACAATCAGGAATTAAGCAATATAATGTTACATGAAATATTATTATGAACCAAGAAACCCAATACATATTTGGTAAGGGTAAGCTGCCACCGAAATCTGCAATGTAGACTTTGCACGATAGAGCATAAGTACACGAAAGCAGGCAATGAGGGTGGAGAGGACCTACCAGCTTTGGCTCGCATAATGACTTCTCACTTGACAGGGTACTGAATATGGCTGTCTGAAAGAGAAGCAGAGCATAAATATATATGTGAAAGCCAGAGAGAGATTTATTTTTAATGTTAACACTTTACTTGATAAGCACCCCACATAGAGTTGGTGTGACTTGATTTGCAGGATCCAGTCCAGTGGCCAGGTCAGTAATCTCTGGTCAGTAATCACCTTTCACATCCCGGCACCTAAGGCTCTTCTTTTGATTAGTCAGCCTAGTGACGTCATCGCACTTGTTGCAGTGTGACGCACATGTAACTTCATACCAGTTTGGCCAATCAAAAGTAGACCTGAGGATGCGGTAAGGTAAGAGGCTGTCCTAAGGGCTCCTATCCAGCAGCCACAGATACCTGGCTGCTGGACTGGGTCCTGTGAATCGATCTGCACCAAGTCTAACTCCATGTAATACAAATGAAGTGATAATTACATACTCTCCTCAACATTGAAATTGCAAGACCATGAAAAAGTCGTGCAGTTATGGAAATCACAGGATCGATAGACATGTTAATGTAATGCAAATAATGAAAAAATGGAAACAACATTTTCAAAACATTTTGATTTATTCAGTATCGAGTATGAGTGCCACGTGTAGAAATAAACACACTTATACGCCTGCATTGTTGTTAATAGTTTTCTGAAGGTTGTTCTGCCACATTGAATGCACTTGGACATGAAATCAACAGGATCAGCTGCTGGCAGATCCCTTTGCATTTGTTGACCAATGACCTGACAGATGTGCTTGATAAATGGGAGACAAGTCCCTAAATGCTGCAGGCCATGGTAGCATGTTTAGGCCATGAAAGCTGCTTATAGTAGCGTGAGCAACCTACTGCCTGATGTTGTGTTGAAAAAAGGAATATTCCAATCCTAGGCCCCCTAGTAAAGATTAAACTGGCAGTCTCACACTTTTTTTTCGCACAGATGACGTTGCACCAGCCCTGACTAATCAAATGCCATGTCGGGGACATCGGAATGTCATAGATTTGTGGGACTCTCGTCGAGTCACCAGGTAGCACTGACTTGGACGCTGGACTGCAGTTCCGCGAATGGATCCGCTCATCTCTACTAACAACTTATGCTGAAAAGGGACTGCATTGGACCAAATGTAGATCCTATATGCTATGAGATAATCCAAATACTATTCTAGCTTGCAATTTTTCTTTGTGATCTGGATTCCTAAGTTGCGCACATCAAATGGGAACTCAAAATCCTGAGCTAATCACAAATTAATTCTTTAACTTCTATTTGTAACTATATGCTCCCTATGACCCCTTTTGAATCATCTGGCAGATAGGGTTTTAAGCATAAAAACGATGTATTTTTTATCAGCAGAGCATGGGGGCTTGATGAAGATATCTTTTTAGAAAAAGTACTCTGGGTAAATAAGTTGGGCTAACCTTCCAAGACTCTAGGACAGTGGTGGCGAACCTATGGCATGCGTGCCAGAGGGGGCACGCAGAGCCCTCCCAGTGGGCATGCGTGCCATCTCCTCAGCACTGTCGCTGCCACCACTCCCCTCAGCCCACGCGCCATTCCCCTCTCACTAGCACTGCGGCCACTCTCCTCTGCACACAAGCCGTCCCTTCAGGGCGTAGGAGGGCATACAGCCTGATGGAAGGGCGCGTGGGCTGAGGAGAGTGGCCGTGGCGCCAGTGATGCGCTAGCGCACATTAGTCTGCATGCATGCTTAGGAGGGTGAGGGGATAGCGCGTGGGCTGAGGAGATGGTGCGCGTGCCCACAGGTAGGACTGTGATATATGAAGAGACCAGATCAGCATTGGAACAAGCAGAGGTGAGTAGTTTTTGTTTTTTTTTAAATCTGGGGCCATTATAAAGTATGGAGCACTATGCGGGGCCATTATACAGTATGGAGAACTATGCGGGGCCATTATACAATATGGAGGACTATGCGGGGCCATTATACTGTATGGAGAACTATGCAGGGCCATTATACTGTATGGAGGACTATGCGGGGCCATTATGCAGTATGACGGACTATGCAGGGCCATTGTACAGTATTGAGGACTATGCGGACTATTATAGAATATGGAGCACTAAGTGGAGCCATTATCCTGTATGGAGCACTATGTGGGGCCATTATACAGTATGGGGGACTATGCGGGGCCATTATAAAATGTGGAGGACTATGTGGGGCCATTATACAGTATGGAGCACTATGTGGGGCACATAACACTGTATGGAGCACTATATGAGGCCCATTACACTGTATGGAGCACTATGTGGGACCCATTACATTGTATGGAGCACAATCTGGGGCCCATTACACTGTATGGAGGACTATGTGGGGCCCATTACACTGTATAGAGGACTTTGTGGGGCCCATTATACTGTATGGAGGACTATGTGGGGCCCATTATACTGTATGGAGGACTATGCGGGGCTATAAGACTGTATGGAGCACTATGTGGGCCTATAACACTGTATGGAGCACTATGTGGGCCCATAATACTGTATGGAGGACTTTTTGTGCCAATTATACTGCATGAAGAGCTGTGTGGAGTTTACAGTTGGAGAATCATACTGTGATGGGGCCACCATTCTTTGGTGGGGGATTTGAGGGAGAGGGGTACAGTAGGGCCATCATACCGTGCGTGTGGAGGAATTCACTGTGGGGGTATCATACTGTGTTTTGGGGCACTTTTGTTTGCATCATACTTTATCTGTTTTATTCAAGGTTTTTTATCCTATGTTATTATACATTTAAAGCAAAACTGTCATCAGGATTGTGCGAAGTAAACCACATGCAGTGTCAGGTTGGCAACGTTACACTGATTAAAATGATACCTGGGTTGATGAATCAGTCTTGTGGTTGTTTTTTAATCTTTGATTGCAGTGGGGAGATAATGATATGTTCGTGCTGTGGGCGGGTCTTTATTTAGTGCTCTGTTCTTATGTTCATGTTTATGGGCTTAAGTGACAGGTCACTGAACCTTCAGTGACCTGCCTCCTATTATAAAGGTGTTTTCCCACGTACAAATGTTAATTTTAACCGGTTCCCGACCGCCCACTGTACATAAACGTCGGCGCTGCCTGGGCTCTGTGCAGCGCCGACGTTTAAAAACGGTGGGTGGTCCCGCAGCGCTCAGGACCCCCAGGGTCCTGCTAGCGCTGCGGTACCGGTTCAGAGCGATAGCTCTGACATGTGGCATCATGGGGACCTGATTGGATCAGGTCCCCATGATGTTAACCTGTTCCTATCTTCTAGATGCCGCGATCCATAGCGATCGCGGCATTTAAAAGATAGTGACAGCCGGTAGTCGGCGATCGGGACCCCCCACATACCTGCCAGCGGCGGGGATCCTGGTGCTGTGACCTCTGACATCATCGAGACCTGATTGGCTCAGGTCTCGATGATGACAGCGTCACACCAGCCAATCAGAGAGATCACAAGGGAAGTTTGTTTTAGCAACAAACTTTCCCGGGCGATCTGCCTGATAAATACACTGTTTCTCCTCCGATCTCAGTGAGAGAGCAGAGGAGAAACACTGTGACAAGAGCTGTCAGCCTTGCCACAGTAAAAGTGAAAAAAATAAAATAAAAAAGAAAGTAAGAGTTAGGGTTAGTCAGTCCTGTCAGATCAGTCAGTCAGTCCTGTCAGATCAGTCAGTCAGTTCTGTCAGATCAGTCAGTCAGTCCAGTCAGTCAGTCCTGTCAGATCTGTCAGTCAGTCAGTCCTGTCAGATCTGTCAGTCAGTCAGTCCTGTCAGATCAGTCAGTCAGTCCTGTCAGATCAGTCAGTCAGTCCTGTCAGATCTGTCAGTCAGTCAGTCCTGTCAGAGCTGTCAGTCCAGTCAGTCAGTCAGTCCTGTCAGATCAGTCAGTCCAGTCAGTCAGTCAGTCCTGTCAGATCAGTCCAGTCAGTCAGTCCTGTCAGATCTGTCAGTCAGTCAGTCCTGTCAGATCAGTCAGTCCTGTCAGTCAGTCAGTCCTGTCAGATCAGTCCAGTCAGTCCTGTCAGATCAGTCAGTCCTGTCAGGTCAGTCAGTCCTGTCAGTCCAGTCCGGTCAGTCCAGTCCGGTCAGTCCAGTCCGGTCAGTCCAGTCCGGTTCCGTCCTTTCAGTCCGGTCCGTTTAGTCCGGTCCGTTCAGTCCGGTCAAAAAATATAAAAATAAAATGGCCCGTCAGACTTATACCGCAGAAGAGGTGTATGCCCTGCTATGTTCTGACACTGATGACAGTGCAATCTCAGATGGAGATACGGATTTTGAGGGCTTTAGTAGCGGCGACACTGAGAGCTCAGAAATGAGCAGTGATTCTGTTCCATCCTCAAGCCCAAGGACCAGTACAGCAATAGGGGCAAATAGCGCTACTGGAGAAACGTCTCCAAATCAGGGAACACTGCCCAGTACAAGCGCTGTCCCTGCTACTAGTGAATTGGCGCACGCCAGTGTACAAGGGGCGGTGCCACATGATCTAGCATTTCCCAGATGGGAGGCTTCGGATTCGGCTGCTCCATTCAGCCCTGATTTCAACGCCATTCCTGGTATAAATGTGGAGGTGGAAGATTTTGGACCAATTCATTTTTTTAATTTGTTTTTTACAGACAGCTTGCTAGAGCATATTGTCGTGCAAACAAATTTATATGCATCCCAATTCATAAGCCAGAATCCCCGATCTTACTATGCTAGGGCAAATTTATGGACACCAACTAATGTCCCGGAAATTAAAAATTTTTTAGGACTTACATTTGCCATGGGGCTTGTTAAGAAAAAGAGCATTCGATCCTACTGGTCCAACCACCCTGTTCAAGCCACCCCTATGTTTTCAGTCGTTCTGCCTAGGACCTGTTATGAAATGCTCATGCGGTTTTGGCATTTTAACGACAATAGCCAATGCCTGCCCAGAAATGCAACAGAACATGACAGGTTATATAAAATTAGACCCATCATTGAAAATTTGTCAGAAAAATTCTTAAGCCTCTACACCCCAACACAAAATATTTCTATAGATGAGTCCCTTGTAAAATTCAAAGGAAGACTGCACCTCAAGCAATTTATCCCATCTAAAAGGGCAAGGTTTGGAATAAAGATCTATAAAATGTGCGAAAGTTCAACCGGATACACATCCGCTTTCCGCATATATGAGGGGAAAGATAGCCAGCTAAACCCACCAGGATGCCCTACTTATCTGGGGACATCTGGAAAAATTGTTTGGGAGCTGATAAGTCCATTTTTTCAAAAAGGCTACAATCTATATGTGGACAATTATTACACCAGCATACCCCTATTTAAAAGTCTGGTTGAACACAACATCGGGGCTTGTGGGACCATCCGTAAAAACCGTCAGGGGTTTCCACAACCATTGGTCAACCAAAAGTTGCAAAAGGGGCAGTCAGGGGCTGTACGCAACGGAGAGCTGCTTGCCCTGAAATATAGGCATAAGCGGGATATTTTTGTCCTCAGCTCGATCCACACAGATGCCACAAGGGCCACTGTAGAACTAGGATCCACCACTCAGAAGCAAAAACCTGTGTCACTCATTGACTACAACAAACACATGGGGGGTGTGGACCTTGCAGACCAGGTTCTACAGCCATACCAGGTATCAAGAAAGTCCTATACCTGGTATAAAAAGTTGGTTATTTATTTGTTTCAGGTGGCCACATACAATTCTTTTGTGTTGTACAAAAAAGCAGGAAATTCAGATCCTTTTCTTGATTATCAAGAAAAGGTAATTGAAAATCTTGTCTTTCAAAGTGTTAGCCCCGCTCATCCATTAGAATCTGAGGATGTGAAAAGACTCACTGAGCGACATTTTATTGCACTTATTCCAGCAACGGAAACAAGAAGGAACCCCCAGAAAAGATGTCGTGTATGTACTAAGAGAGGAATGAGGCGTGATACCAGCTACTATTGCCCACAATGCCCATCATTGCCAGCCTTATGCGTCACTGACTGCTTTAAAATCTTCCACACAGAACCACGTTTTTAAACTGTAAAAATGTATCCCAATTTGTCATTCAAACATTTGGTTCATTTAGTGAATGACACATTCGAGTAGAGCTCACTTAATTTCCAGGAGGGGGTTCTCCAGAATCTAAACCTTCCATTGCGTGCTTGTTTCTGGAAATCATCCATTGAGTTAAAATGGTCACTAAACCCATAGATGAATTCCCAGAGGGGTGTCATTTCCAAAATGGGGTCACTTCAGGGGGGATTCTTTAGCTCTGGCACTCTGAAAAGTGCCAGAACAGCATAATCCCCCCTGAAGTGACCCCATTATGGAAATGACACCTCTGTGGGAATTCATCTATGGGTTTAGTGACCATTTACCTACTTATTTTCCCACCACTAGATTAATTTATACAGAGGAGTAGATTGTAAAATTCGGTCACTTGTTGTGGGTTTCCTCTGTTTAGGCACCTCAGGGGCTCTCCAAATGCAACATGGCGTCCGCTATCCATTCCAGTCAAATTTCCATTCCAAAAGTCAAATGGCGCTCCTTACCTTCCGAGCCATGCCGTGCGCCCAAACAGTGGCTTTGCACCACATATGGGGTATCAGCGTGCTCAGGAGAAATTGCACAACACATTTTGGGGTCCATTTTTTCTGGCTGCCCTTGTGAAAATTAAAAATTTGAGGCTAAAGTAGCAGTTTTGTGTTAAAAATGTGTTTTTTTATTTTCACACTTCAACATTATAAAATTAAGTGAAGCTCCTGGGGGTTCAAGGTGCTCACCACACATCTAGATAAGTTCCTTAAGGGGTCTAGTTTCCAAAATGGGGTCACTTTTTGGGGGTTTCCTCTGTTTAGGCACCTCAGGGGCTCTCCAAATGCAACATGGCGTCCGCTATCGATTCCAGTCAAATTTCCATTCCAAAAGTCAAATGGCGCTCCTTACCTTCCAAGCCATGCCGTGCGCCCAAACAGTGGCTTTGCACCACATATGGGGTATCAGCATGCTCAGGAGAAATTGCACAACACATTTTGAAGTCCATTTTTTCTGGCTGCCCTTGTGAAAATTAAAAATTTGAGGCTAAAGTAGCAGTTTTGTGTTAAAAATGTGTTTTTTTATTTTCACACTTCAACATTATAAAATTCTGTGAAGCTCCTGGGGGTTCAAGGTGCTCACCACACATCTAGATAAGTTCCTTAAGGGGTCTAGTTTCCAAAATGGGGTCACTTGTTGGGGGTTTCCTCTGTTTAGGCACCTCAGGGGCTCTCCAAATGCAACATGGCGTCCGCTATCGATTCCAGTCAAATTTCCATTCCAAAAGTCAAATGGCGCTCCTTACCTTCCAAGCCATGCCGTGCGCCCAAACAGTGGCTTTGCACCACATATGGGGTATCAGCATGCTCAGGAGAAATTGCACAACACATTTTGGGGTCCATTTTTTCTGGCTGCCCTTGTGAAAATTAAAAATTTGAGGCTAAAGTAGCAGTTTTGTGTTAAAAATGTGTTTTTTTATTTTCACACTTCAACATTATAAAATTCTGTGAAGCCCCTGGGGGTTCAAGGTGCTCACCACACATCTAGATAAGTTTCTTGAGGGGTCTAGTTTCCAAAATGGGGTCACTTGTTGGGGGTTTCCTCTGTTTAGGCACCTCAGGGGCTCTCCAAATGCAACATGGCGTCCGCTATCAATTCCAGTCAAATTTCCATTCCAAAAGTCAAATGGCGCTCCTTACCTTCCAAGCCATGCCGTGCGCCCAAACAGTGGCTTTGCACCACATATGGGGTATCAGCATGCTCAGGAGAAATTGCACAACACATTTTGGGGTCCATTTTTTCTGGCTGCCCTTGTGAAAATTAAAAATTTGAGGCTAAATTAGCAGTTTTGTGTTAAAAATGTGTTTTTTTATTTTCACACTTCAACATTATAAAATTCTGTGAAGCTCCTGGGGGTTCAAAGTGCTCACCACACATCTAGATAAGTTCCTTAAGGGGTCTAGTTTCCAAAATGGGGTCACTTGTTGGGGGTTTCCTCTGTTTAGGCACCTCAGTGGCTCTCCAAATGCAACATGGCATCCGCTATCGATTCCAGTCAAATTTCCATTCCAAAAGTCAAATGGCGCTCCTTACCTTCCAAGCCATGCCGTGCGCCCAAACAGTGGCTTTGCACCACATATGGGGTATCACCATGCTCAGGAGAAATTGCACAACACATTTTGGGGTCCATTTTTTCTGGCTGCCCTTGTGAAAATTAAAAATTTGAGGCTAAAGTAGCAGTTTTGTGTTAAAAATGTGTTTTTTTATTTTCACACTTCAACATTATAAAATTCTGTGAAGCTCCTGGGGGTTCAAGGTGCTCACCACACATCTAGATAAGTTCCTTAAGGAGTCTAGTTTCCAAAATGGGGTCGCTTGTTGGGGGTTTCCTCTGTTTAGGCACCTCAGGGGCTCTCCAAATGCAACATGGCGTCCGCTATCGATTACAGTCAAATTTCCATTCCAAAAGTCAAATGGCGCTCCTTACCTTCCAAGCCATGCCGTGCGCCCAAACAGTGGCTTTGCTCCACATATGGGGTATCAGCGTGCTCAGGAGAAATTGCACAACACATTTTAGGGTCCATTTTTTCTGGCTGCCCTTGTGAAAATTAAAAATTTGAGGCTAAAGTAGCAGTTTTGTGAAAAAAAGTTAAATGTTCATTGTTTTCTTCCACATTCCAAAAATTCCTGTGAAGCACCTGAAGGGTTAATAAACTTCTTGAATGTGGTTTTGAGCACCTTAAGGGGTGTAGTTTTTAGAATGGTATCACTTTTGGGTATTTTCTGTCATAAAGGCTCCTCAAAGTCACTTCAAATAAGATGTGGTCCCTAAAAAAATGGTTTTGTAAATTTTGTTGTAAAAATGAGAAATCGCTGGTCAACTTTTAACCCTTATAGCTCCCTAACAAAAAAAAATTTTGGTTCCAAAATTGTGCTGATGTGAAGTAGACATGTGGGAAATGTTATTTATTAACTATTTTGTGTGACAAATCTCTCTGATTAAAGGGCATGAAAATTCAAAGTTTGAAAATTGCAAAATTTTCTAAATTTTCGCCAAATTTCAGATTTTTTCACAAATAAACGCAAGTGATATCGAAGAAATTTTACCACTATCATGAAGTACAATATGTCACAAAAAAAGAATCTCAGAATCAGGGGGATCCGTTGAAGCGTTCCAGAGTAATTACCTCATAAAGTGACAGTGGTCAGAATTGAAAAAATTGGCCCGGTCACGAAGGCAAAAACAGGCTCTGGCGCGAAGTGGTTAATCAGTAGATCTTGGAATAATAATAACTTTCACAATTGGGTGTGTTTAAAAAAAATGTCCCTGTGCAAAGATAATCTTATAAATGTGCCCCTGACGTGTACTATGCAATGTCTGACCATGCAGGAACATGGTCTGATCATACCACATCTCCTGGGCAGGGGTGGAAGTAGAAAAGAATACAGACATTACAGCACAGGATCACAAATAATTCTTTCTTTGAGGTAAAACATTTTTTAAAAACAGTTAGGGAAATGTTTTATCTCACAAAAAGAATCAGCTGTGAACTCATGCTGTTCTATCTGTATAGTATTTTGCTTCCTCCCCTGCCCAGGAGCTATGGTATGATCAGACCATTGTTCCTGCACGGTCAGACACAGCCATTACACAGTACACAACAGGGGCACATTTATAAGATTATCTCAGCACAGGAACATTTTTTTTACACACATCTAATTGTCGAAGTTATTATTATTCCAAGATCTATTGATTAAAATTAACTTTAAAATTAATTTTATTCGTGGGACAACCCCTTTAAATACTGCGCATGAGAGTTCATATTGAGGTCTTTTTTAAAAAAAATTTAACTCCAGCAAAATGGCGCCGCCGCCCACGCATGTGCAGCATCTATCACCCTTGCCAATAGATCCTACTGCGCATGCGCAGTATTTAAAGTAGTGGGCAGGTCACTGAAGGTTCAGTGACCTGTCATTTAGACCACCAAATAAAGACCTGCCTACAGGCCGCCCCGGAGTATGAGCATATCATTATCTCCAAACTGCATTCAAAGATTAAACAACAACCAGAATACGGATTTAATCAACCCAGGTATCATTTTAATCAGTCTCTTGGCAGTATCTACAATTTATTTTGAGAAGTATGGACTTTGGTCCTCAGTTTCTTAATACACTCCAGACTTTATAAACTAACCAATTGGCCAGGGTTCGCATTCAGGGGTTTGAGTCCAACATGTTTTGGGTCTCTCACACGAGGACAGAGATGTCCTGTCTCATACACTTTTTGCACTGACAAACAAACGGTAGGTTGTATTAAATGGTGCAGAAAAAAATAAGTACATGTTGTTCGCTGATGATGATCTACTTTTTATCACTTCCACGCTTACATATCTTCATAATATTTTAAGGATTTTTTACATTTTTGGTAGAATATTTGGTCTCAAAGTGAATAGTACTAAATCTGAAGCCTGACATTTAGTCATAGGGGTGTACTTCATTTTCGTTCATTCATGGGCGTCCCCGCCCACTCAATTTGATTGATTGTCCTGGAATTGCCGACGTCACTCGAAACCATTGTAAAATCCCACACTTGTGCAGTGTGGAGCTGCCCGACCTCAACAATGCGCCAGCGCGGCTTCACACTCCACACTGCGCAAGCCTGGGATTTTATGACAGTTTCAAGTGACCTCGGTGCTTCCAGGACAATCAATCAAATTGCTTTTGGGACATCATTAGAGCGCCATTTTTAATGAAAATAAAATGTTAGTGATGCCCATTGCATCACTAACAACGCACTGGAGACAGTTTAGATGCTTGAAATGACATGACAGGTTCACTTTAAATATTGGCACATGTTAAGGAGCTGAAACTCCTAAACCCTTCACCCAATTTTAATGTGGATACCCTCAAATGAAAGCTGAAAGTCTGAACTTCAACTGCATCTGAATTGTTTTGTTTAAAATTCATTGTGGTAATGTCTAGAACCGAAATTAGAAAAATATTGTCTCTGTCCAAATATATATGGACCTAACTGTATATTCATTTATTGCAGTGTGCTGACGCATAGTGTGTATATATGTTTGTAAATTGGTCACAGCGTATTTGTACACCTGTAAATTAATACTAAAGGTGTGTGGGGCCTTTTTGGTTTGTTAAACTACACATTATCACATGCTGAGATTTAGGTTCAATGATGAAGTTTTTTGGTCTTACAGGCAGGATCAACTTTCTATAGATGTACAATGTGCAACAGGAATTTACAATAGAGAAACTGTTTTTTCAAGGTGTGAGATTTGTAATGCTTAGGAGCTGGGTATTGTCTGGTGTAAGGTAAGTTTTTGTGTGCTTTGTGTATTTCCAGATGGGAGAGAAACATGCACCAAAGAAAATTAGGAGAAGTATCCAAGACTGGTGAGCGCAAAGTGGCAGACTTAAAGTTCATTTCTTGTGTACCCTAGAACAATACAGACTGCAGGTTGGTCGCATCAACCCCTGGTTGAGCCGAGAGAGCAAGAGACCGAAGGGAGCTTCCATTTGATAAGTTTCTAATTACACATGTCTGAAAACAGCAAGGGTCACCTGGTGTACCAATGGTATGATTAATTAAAGTGTTTGTCCAAAGATGAGAAGTTATCCACATTCTTGTGAACCAGTCAGATCTCCAGTGATGATGAAGTTGTCCTTTATTGGCAACATCATCAGGACCTCTCCAGCCAGGTGCCGCCCCATTTGATGAAAAAAACCTGGGCAATGACGTGGTGCGCAGGGGAGACAGGTCACTGGGGGAAGAGTGAGGAGTGAAGTGCCCGTCCCAATTCAACTGAGAATAAGCTTCAAAAACAAATTTCTCTTAAATGCCCCGTCGTAATTCTACTAGAAAGGTATTAATGTAATAAACAGTAAATGAGTTGAATACCCTACTTACAGGACTTATTTTAGTGTTATATTTGTTACAACCCTCCTGTTTGCTTTTTCCATCTTGTGTTTTGCGGTCACGTAACCATCTGCCTTTATATTCCAGCTCCGCCTTTTTGGCTGCGCTGGACTTCAGTGTTGTTTGACTGTTTTGCTAGCCAGGTGCTTCTGTGCCTATATCTCTCAGTTCGCTTGGTCCTTTTGGGACCTCTAGTACCTTTTTGTCAGTTTGTTTTTTGTGTTCGGCAACAACCTTCTCTGTTCAGGAGGTGTCCCATTTTTGTTCCAGTCCTTAGTTCTTTTAGGGACCCCTTCCCTTTATTCTATAGGTCTTCGTTCAGACTAGCCTAGGACTAAGGCTGGTCTGTTCGCTAGGAACAGGCAGCCCGCTACATCGTAGGGATTCAGCTTAGTCTTACTGTAGGGAAATCTTTCCCCTTCTTTCCTTAGTACTTGCTTGCAGACCATAACAGTATTAATGTGTTTGAATAGTTCGGTAAATTTGGTATATCAGGTTTTTATTTTGAATAAATTGCCAAACTACTGTTGTTGTTTTGGAGTATTTTATATACAATAGATTACTGAATCCAAAAAAAAATATTACCTATGTTAGAATAAGCCTGTAATGTAAAACAATATAGAAAAAGTGAAGCGGTCTGAATATTTTCTGTGTATGACATTCTATGATATTCTGTGTAATGTACACATGTTAGCAAACACGGGGATAAAGGACCGAACTATGCACAAACCCCACCCAGTTCCTGTACTCACTAACGCAGGTCCTAGCAACTTCAGCGCGACCTAGATAAACACTAAGGTAAAAATTAGAGAAGACAACTTCGACTTGGCTCCCTAAAAGGCCATTGAGTGTATCACGTACCTCCTAAGGTATTGAGGGACAGTGTATCGTAAGAAAGAAACTCCAAGCAGAATCCACTAAAGACTATCGCCAACAAAGAAGACAAGCATGGGGTAGGTTTAAATAGTAGCACCTGCAGTATGATAGGACAGGCTAGATAACAAATGAAAAATATCTGTCTAACAGCCATGACACATGCCGCCGTGGCGACAGTAAATGAAATGCGAGCATGCCAAAATACTCAGCGAGCACCCGAGCGTGCTCGCCGAAAGGGTTAATGAGACATACTCGCTCATCACTAATGTTTTGTTATACACATTTATTTCTTTTGTGTGTATTGAAACAGCACAAAAGACAGAGAAAAAAGCCAAATTGGACATCATTTCACACAAACCTTTAAAAATGGGCCCGACAAAATTGTTGATACCTGTAAGAAGCGATAGCGAAACGGCGTCGGGGCGAGGGAGACGCGGCACCTTACTGCACTCCCCTGGTCCATCTGTAGGCTTCTATCCAGGTAATAGGATTCCTCATAATTTGTTTCATTTACAAAACTCCTATATGCTGTATCTGTGTCATGATTTTCACCAAACAGCACAAGCAAGCTTAGTAACTATTTACTCCTATAGGACAGCAATGCTCTCCTTTGGCACTATGCACTTTGTTTGTTGCTATTATTTTTCCATATACAGTAGTTGACAATGCAGTTGTTTGCTACTTGCACCATGCACTTTATGAATTCATATTTATATGATGCATAGATAGGAATAACATCCATCTGTATCCTATGATTGATGACGTTGACATTGTCTTTTTTATTTGGAAATATAGGTAGACACTTAGTAATGAAGGTATATGGGTACTATGAGCCTATTCTGATTACCAAATACTGTTAGCACTACCTGCTTTAAAGTAATAGAGGAAAAGGCGAATATACAATGTCTCCCGTCTATTGGAGGTTCCCCCTTCCCTTCTATCTTTTTTCTAATCTATTCCTGTTTTTTATTGACTTTGTAAATTTTACCATGCTTCAATAAATGAAAATATATTTGTACGCTTTTTGAGCTGAAGTCACTTTTTATCCCAAAGCCTACTACATGGCTAACAGGGCTCTAAGGTATACAGGTTGATTTGAATTGTCTAGCATTTGACTTTCCATGGTTTCTTGGACATTTTTGATTAACCTTTCCAAAACTGTGGGTAAACAATTTTGTGGAAAGTGACAGGTGTGGGCAATATGAAAATCATGCCTGAGACTAGACAAGAAGGGGAGAAATTGACTCAATCTTTGCATTGAGTGTCTGTGTGTGCCACATTAAGCATGGAGAGCAGAAAGAGGAGAAAAGAACTGTCTTAGGACTTGAGAACCAAAATTGTTGAAAAATATTAACAATCTCAAGGTTGCAAGTCCATATCCAAAGATCTTGATGTTTCTTTGTCCTCAGTGAGCGACATAATCAAAAAGTTTACAACCCACAGTACTATAGCTAATCTCCCTGGACGTGGATGGCAGAGAAAAATTTATGAAAGGTTGCAACGTAGGATAGTCCGAATGTTGGATAACCAGTCCCAATCAAGTTCCAAAGAAATTCAAGCTGTCCTGCAGGCTCATGGTGCATCAGTGTCAGCGCAAACTATCCATCGACATTTGAATGAAATGAAGCGCTATTGCAGTAGACCCAGGAGGACCCCACTGCTGACGCAGAAACCTAAAAAAGCTAGATTGCAGTTTTCCAAAATTTAAATGAGAAAGCCAAAATCCTTCTGGGAAAGCGTCTTGTGGACAGATGAGACCAAGATAGAGCTTTTTGGTAAAACACATCATTGTACTGTTTACCGAAAACGGAATGAGACCTACAAAGAAAAGAACACAGTTAAATGTGGTGGAGGTTCAAATATGTTTTGGGGTTGTTTTGCTGCCTCTGGCACTGGGAGCCTTGACACAATGTAGAGCCCAGTGGCAGAAAACTGGGCTTGCATCCTAAGTCATGGGTATTCCAGCAGGACAATGATACATACTTCTAGAAGCACCCAGAAATGGATAGAAACAAAGTGCTGGAGAATTCTGAAGTTGTCAGCAATGAGTCTGGATCTAAATCCCATTGAACACCTGTGGAGAGATTTTAAAATTGCTGTTGGGAGAAGGCACCCTTCAAATATGAGAGACCTTGAGCAGTTTGCAAAAGAGTGCTCCAAAATTACAGCTGAGAGGTGTTGATGGTTATAGGACGCGATTGATTGCAGTTATTTATTCCAAAGGGTTTGCAACCAAATATTAAGCTGAGGGTGTAAACTATTTTGTCCAGACCATTTTTGGTGTTTTGTGTGAAATTATGTCCAATTTGCCTTTTTTTCTCTGTTTTTTTTTGTGTTATTCCAATACACGCAATGGAAATAAATGTGTATAACAAAATATGTGTAATTGCAGGAGCTTTCTGGGAGAAATACTTCATTTTCTGGAACAATTTCAAGGGTGTCAACACTTTCAGCCATGACTGTATGTGACATAAAAACCCTCACTATGTGATTGTTTCACAAAATTAAAAGCTACACCGGACTCCCTGTCTCAGATAACAACTAAGATTCATTAAAATATGACAGCGGGGTTTACATCGTAGTCTTATCTCCATCATCCACATCTCGATTAAGTTAATAGCAGTTCACAGTAATAATAGATAATTAAAGGTCTAGCTACACAGAAAAGCATGAAAAACCATGTTGACTGCTGCTGACTTTCTAAACACTTAATAACATACCTAATTTCAAATCCGAATGAAAACATCATAAAAATTAATGGGTTTGAACAACATTTCACCCTCAAGGTCATTTGGCGGGGAATGGATGATAGTGAGATATGAATAATTTAATTCCACAAATTTTAAACAGTCACAGAGTTTACAGAGGAGTAGAAAAATTTGTATTATGTTAAAAGCCCCTTTTATCTATATCTCTATGACATAATTAACTAACTAGTCGTATGGAACAATGCATTCAATATAGAGATTGTTGTCACTTTTCATTTCAGTATATGGTTTCTACAGACAAACACAAAATAATTATTATTAGAGAATATGTAAGATGGCACTTTAAGTGTTTTTCAGTGATTTTAAAAAGGACTTATGAGATAAAAATTTAAAAACTGTAAACCGTGCAACATACTTTTATTAACATTGGCATTCTAGTTAGTGTTGAGCATTCCGATACTGAAATATCGGATATCGACCGATATTCGCGGTATCGGAGTTCTGATACTGAGTTCCGATACTTTTAGAATATCGAATACCGGAATCGGAAGTTCCCATAATGCCTGCGCTCTGCAGTGTCTTTGAAGGATGACAAGCTGGATGGCAGCACTCAGCTTACTGTACTTGTCATTTAGTGATAAAGGATTTATTAAAAAAAATAATAGTGTTTTCGTGCACCGTCTCTTTAAAAAAGCCGGCCGGCAATTCAGCATCGGTACCCGACAATTTAGAATAGAAAGAATAGAGCATCACACATAGATTAGATACATAGAAACATGTCAGTCACATATATAATAAGTACAGTGATAGTGTTGATTACTGTACTTGTCATTTAGTGTTAAAATAAAGTTTTTATTAAAAAAAAAACTTGGCGTGGGGTTCCCCGTAATTTTAGTCTCTAGCGGAGGTTAAGCAGACGGCTGGGGCAGATGTTTGAAGCCTGGGAAGGGGGTAATGCCCACGGAGCTTCCCAGGCTACTAATATCAGCCCCCAGCTGAATACCTAGCCTTTACTAGCTATTAAAATGGGGGACCCCCCCAAAAATGACGTGGGGTCCCCCCTATTTTAATAGCTAGCAAAGGCTAGGCAGACAGCTGGGGGCTAATATTAATAGCCCAGGAAGGGTGCCATCAATATTGGCCCCCTCCCAGGCTAGAAACACCAGCCGTCAGCCGCCCCAGAAATGGCGCATCCGTAGGATGCGCCAATTCTGGCACTTAGCCTCGCTCTTCCCACTGCCCTGTAGTGGTGGCAGTGGGGTAATAGGGCTGGGGTTGATGTCAGCTTATAATGTCATGTGCCTGCTGCGAAGGAAGCGCTCAACTCAGCCGGGAGCAATCGTGGGAGAAGAGCCTTGGTGTCCAGCCAGGCTCCCTTTATGTGTCCAGCCAGACTCCCTTCCCATGTGTCCAGCCAGACTCCCCTCCCATGTGTCCAGCCAGGACCCCCTTATGTGTCCAGCCAGGCCCCCCTTATGTCTCCAACCAGGCCCCCCTTATGTGTCCAGCCAGAACCCCCCTTATGTGTCCAGCCAGGACCCCCTCATACACACACACACGATTCCTCTTACCTTCCTGCGCTCCCGTGCGGTGTCCTCATCCTCTGCGAGGTCGGCTGAGAGAGGTAAAGAAGAACCCCAAGATTACTGTGGCTGAGCTCCAGAGATGCAGTAGAGAAATGAGAGAAAGTTCCACAAAGTCAACTATCACTGCAGCCCTCCACCAGTCGGGCCTTTATGGCAGAGTGGCCTGACCGAAGCCTCTCCTCAGTGCAAGACATATGAAAGCCCGCATAGAGTTTGCTCAAAACCACATGAAGGACTCCCAGACTATGAGAAATAAGATTCTCTGGTCTGATGAAACGAAGATAGAACTTTTTGGTGATAATTCTAAGTGGCATGTGTGGAGAAAACCAGGCACTGTTCATCACCTGCCCAATACAATCCCAACAGTGAAACATGGTGGTGGCAGCATCATGCTATGGGGATATTTTTCAGCTGCAGGGACAGGATGACTGGTTGTAATTGAAGGAAACATGAATGCGGCCAAGTACAAAGATATCCTGGATGAAAACCTCTTCCAGAATGCTCTGGACCTCAGACTTGGCCGAAGGTTCACCTTCCAACAAGACAATGACCCTAAGCACACAGCTAAAATAACAAAGGAGTGGCTTCAGAACAACTTTGTGACCATTCTTGACTGGCTCAGCCAGAGCCCTGACCTAAACCCAATTGAGCATCTCTGGAGAGACCTGAATATGGCTGTCCACCAACGATCACCATCCAACCTGACGGAACTGGAGATGATTTGCAAGGAAGAATGGTAGAGGATCCCCAAATCCAGGTGTGAAAAACTTGTTGCATCATTCCCAAGAAGACTCATGGCTGTACTAGCTCAAAAGGGTGCTTCTACTCAATACTGAGCAAAGGGTCTGAATACTTATGACCATGTGATTTTCAGTTTTTCTTTTTAATAAATTTGCAAAAATTTCTACATTTCAGGTTTTTTTTCAGTCAAGATGGGGTGCAGAGTGTACTTTAACCGGTTCCTGACCGCCCACTGTAGATAAACGTCGGCGCTTGCTGGGCTCTGTGCAGCGCCAACGTTTAAAAACGGTGGGTGGTCTCGCAGCGCTCAGGACCCCCAGGGTCCTGCAAGCGCTGCGATTCCGGTGCAGAGCGTTAGATCTGACAGGGGACATCATCGGGACCTGATTGGATTAGGTCCCAGTGATGTTAACCCTTTGCTATGTTCTATATGCCGCAATCTATAGTGATCGCGGCATATAGAAGATAGAAGGAGGAGAGGGGGTCGTCTTACCTCTCCGACGACCCCTGATAGCTTCCAGGACCTGGGGTTGCTATGTCAGCTGGAGGTCACATGACCGCCTACAGCTCTGCCATATATGGTGTCCTGCCTGGCTCAGCCTGCAACTGAAGCCAGGCAGGAGACTGACTGTGAAACAGTCAGCGAAGATCTCATGTAATGTAATACATGTCTATTACATTACATGAGATCAGAAAAATAAAAATTAATGTCCCATACAGGGACTAAGTAAAAATGTAACAAAAAGTAAAAAACAAGTTTTTAAACTGTTAAAAAAAAAAAAATCACAAAATAAATAAAAATAAATAAATAAAATATTAAACCAATAAATCCGTATATTTTTACAAAACCCAAAAAAGTACACATATTTGGTATCGCCGCGTCCGAAACAACCCGAGCTATAAAACATGGTCGTGTGTGACAATGGACAGAAATGACAGCAGGAATAGATACGGTTTTCCTATATGCCAGTTTTTTTCACCGAGCTAAAGAATATGGCTGTGGTGAAATACAACTCCCACTGAGAAGCAGTTTCAAACTGAAAAACATTTGGCTCAACTTTCTCCCCCACTCAATAGTCCCATAGCTGCTGCAAGTTTGTGCTATCATGAGCCCTCCTGATGGAAAAGTCAGGAAATCTGGCAGTTTACTATTGTGGCCTGTCAGTGGGTAGCTGGCTGCATACTTGCGCTTACATTCCAAGTAACAGAAAACTAAGCAAATGGTGGCCTCTATCATCATCATGGCCTCACCTCGGCAGTATGAACTCTCCTGAAGGAGAAGCCAGGGCCCACCGGAGGAGTCTTCGGTTCTCTGGTGGGCCCGTCCAATCCTGCCGAGAAGCAGACACTCTATGGCTGCTTTTTTTTTATGTGGATTGGACATGCTTAATTGTATGTTATTTCTGAAACCGCATTGCATATCAGGTCATTGCTTAACTCTGTAGTCATGAAATTAAAGGCGCAAATAAAGATGTTTGTGTGTCGAAGCACCATCGACAAGTGCGAGCTGCCATTGCTTATGCGACAAGCCGCATTAGAGGACTTCCTGGGAGAAATGACAGCTGGAATAGATACAGTTTCACAAGTCCTTTCACCAAGCTAAAGAAAATGGCTGTGGTGAAATACAACTCTTACCGACAAGCTGTGGTGAAATACAACTCTTACCGACAAGCTGTGGACTGGCTCCGTACCATCCCTGAGCATATTCACTTGTCAACGTGTTTGTGGTTAGGCGGTCCTTCCCAGTAAGTGCATTGGGGAGGGCACAGGTAATATTGTGGGACCCATGCTTGTGGAAGGCGGAGACGACACCGGGAGAAATAGTGGCGGCTGGGGACCGAGTATGGACACCCGGCCACTGCCATGAGGTTGTGGAAAGCTTCCGCCTCCACGAGCCTAAAAGGCCACATTTCAAGTGCAAGCAGCTGTCAAAAATTTGGCAGTATAGTATTGCAGCCTGTGGGTGAGTGGGTGGCTGGCTACATACTTGCGCTTGCATTCCAAGGAATGGGGTAGGGACAACTGAACGCTGCGCTGGGACAAGGACATGGACGATGATTGTTGCAAGTCTGCAATGACAGAGGCATCTTCACATGCGCCAAGGATCACTTGTGATGGGCACAACTTTAGGCAGTGACCTGGGAGTCAGAGATGCTTCTCCATGCTGTTCCCATGTCTGTTCAGCACTGTATGCATGTGTCTGATGATGTGCCACACACCACATGGCCAGATAAGGTTGTAAAATGTTAAAATGACATTTCCCAGTGAATGCATTTGTCTTGGTTGAAAGCAATGCAAAAGTGCAAAAACGCATCAAAAACGCTACGTGTGAACATAGCCCAAGGTGTGGAGGAGCATTTTTGTTTATGTTTATTTATTTTGCCTTATATACAAGTCATTACCCTGGAAAGGATGTTCCTTAATATTTTTCCCAGGAAAATCCATTTTAGTTTCGTTTTTGCATGTTTTAAAGTGAGTCCGTAAAAGTGGCACAATACCTCTAACAACAGTGTTGACAGCAGTGACCTGGGCATCTGAAATGCTTCCAGGGGACTTCCCCATGCTGATCCCATGTCATTTGAGCACTGTTCCCATCGATTTGGACAATTTTTAGGCCCTCTGCAGACCGCCTGGGCGAGCCGCCAGAAAAATGCTCGAGTTTCTCATAGACTTATATTGGGCTCGTTACTCGGTCCAAGCACTCGAGCATTCCAATTTGCTCGACCCGAACAACGAGTACCCGAGCATTTTAGTGCTCGCTCATAACTAGTAATCACCTCTCCACAGGATAAGTGATAAGTTATTGATTGGTGAGGATCTGACTGCTGGGACCTGCACCGATCGGCAGAATGTGGAGTGTTTCTCCCCATTAGGCTGGAGCTCATGTGCGACTCGACCACTGATCCATTCATTCCCTCAGTGGCTGTGAGCGCTGCTGTTTTTCAGAAACCCCCAAAAGAATGAATGAGGCTGCGGTCAGACGTCCCACCTGTCGCTGCATTTTAAAATGGGGATAAGTGTCCTGACATGGATAAAATTTCCACATTCTTCCGATCGGTGCAGTTTCCAAGGTATCAATAAGTGATCATCACCTATCCTGTGGAGCCCATGGATCGGTGATAACTTGTTTTAACCAAAGAAACCCTTTAATGCAAACTACCGGAATTGTACATCCCAGTTATACTGGCGCACAGTAGATATGCAGGAGCCACCTGTGATTTACAGTCTACGCTCTACTATAACAGGGATAATGGCTAACAGGTATTTGCATATTGCTGTAGGGTGGGCCCTTAGAGGCAATTTCCCCTATGGGTCCCAGACACCCCAGTCCGACGCTGGTTCCGGGCATTGGCTCTCATGACAGTTTCCAACTGCAATTGACTGGGAGCCATCCAGCATGAGTTTTGCTGCTTGATGCACAGCAGCAACTCATCTTCTACATGGATATTATCCTCGATGCTTTCAAGTTGTAAAACCACTTGGCAGCGATTTATCTTTCATTAACAAAAAGAATGAGGGTGGTATGTGTTATCAATGATGTGCCCTATTCCTGTTGGGAATGGGTTCATGTCTGTTGAGAAGGATGTGGAGGTGTGAGAGGAGATGGTAAAGTGATAGATTCAGATGAAGCTCTCGCAGAGGCTACCACTCAAAGCATTCACCCAGTGTGCCTTGAAACTTAGGTATTTTCCCTGTCAATATTTGCTGCTTCAGGTGTCAATGGTGCAGTGCACTTTGGAGCTCAAATACAAGTCAGAAGACTTGTCTGGCTACGAAAAGCTTTTACAAGCTTTTGTACTTTCAAAAAGGGGTGCTACCAGGTACTAACCAAGCAGGGTGCCCAAATGTTTTCATAGGCCCATTCTCCTTTTTGTAGTTTTTAAAATGTAAAAAATGACAATCTATATACATATTTTTGCCTAAAATACAAAGGAAATATATCATCTTTAACTTTAAGCCTTTTAGAGATCATTTCATCATTAACTTGCTTAACTGTTCACAACTAGTGTTGAGCCACCCCCGTAGTGTTCGAGTTCGGTTCGGTTCGTCGAACACCCGTGTGTTCGCCGAACTGTTCGTCGAAATGTTCGTCGAACACCTTCGAACACCGTTAAAACCAATGGCAGGCAAACAAAAACACATAGAAACACATAGAAAACACCTTCAAAGGTGTCCAAAAGCTGACAAACTGCTCAGAAGACACAACTAACACATGGAAAAGTGAAAAGTACATATAGTCATGCGAAAAGAAAAGAGGTGGAGGAGTAAAAGGAGGGGGAGACACAGATATAGGCATGTCATGCCCTTCTAAAATCCAAAAAGTGAGAAGCCGACACGTTCAGTCCGCTCCTGCCCGTGCCACCTCCGTGTCGCCGGGTTTGTGCCAGAGCCGCGGTGAACCCTGACGGCCAGCCCCCCTATCCCAATACTGGTGCCTGTCCGCTGGTGGGTCGAGCGAGCCCCCCTGTGGTGGAGGCAGCTCTAAGCTTTTTAATTTAAATTGTCTCTCTAATTTGAATAAATACACTTTAAATCCATTTACAAGGATCTATTGGAGGGCAAGTCTCATGCCAGCAGCCGCGTAATTCCAGCTCCAGTAGCGTCCACTAAAGCTGCTGCAGTTAAAAAGCTTTTATAAGGATCGAGCTCGGCTGTCCACCGCAAGGCATCCTACTGCCAGTCCGAGCCCCTATGCCTTGGGGTGCCTCCTGATGCTCTTCACTGAGTATCCCGTGGTCCCGAAGCATTTCCTTTGAAAAAATGAAGTGTCCAAACTACAGGTGGTGTAGCTTGCTTAACAGCCGGGATAATCCGCTGACTAGCAGACACTGCTACTAGGCACAAAGTATTTCCTGGGCTAGATGCAGTTAAAAATTTGTAATTAGATACTCTCGTTGGATGCTGAGAAAGCATTCCATAGAGTCTCCTGGCACGCCATATATGATTCTCTTAAAAAGCTTGGGGTAGGGGTCTAGGGGACCCTTTTATAGCCAAAATCATGGCCCTGTATCGCAATACGTCACCTAGGCTGAAGATAAATGGAACTGTAGCACCCTGAGGGCTCGGTTGCTACAGAGGTATTGCACCTCACCCAGAGGTGTGATATCTCACTCTCAGGTAAGGATGTAGTGTGGATCAGGACCCGACACCTGCATGTATTACACCACATTGCCGTGGGGCAGGGCGACCAATATGCCCCTGAGATGGGCACGACAGTCCCTGTCCCTGGCTGGAGTGGGGGGAGGGAACACTGAGGAAGGGGAACCCTGTAGTGCAGGAGCAGGGAGGAAGCAGTTCCTGGGTGCATTGAGAAGGGAGTATAAAAGGTGGGCACCATCTTAGTTCAGTGCAGAGAAGTCTGAGCAGAAGTGGCAGGGAGCAGGGGCTCTGCATGAGCTCTGCTCCGGAGGCGGGCCTAGTAACAGAGGCCCAGGCCTGGAAGAGGGAGAAGGAAGGAAGAGGAGCGGAGAAGGCTCCAGGAACGAGGAACGAAGGGATCTCAGGGGTGCGGACGGGCGAGTCGCCACCGCACGCCCGAATCCACCTGCGTGGAGGGGTCAGGCCAAAGGGGGAGACCGGTCCCCGAAACTAGTGGAGGCAGGAAACGACCCTCAGCTAGAAACAGGAGGCTGTGACATTTTATGTGGCGCAGCCCCTCGCTACACCCGCTAGGAAGGCACCACAGAGGGTCAGGGAAACTGGCGCCAAGTTTACCAAGAGGAGGCACGAAGCAGCCGGACAGAAGGGTTGGTAAGAAAGGCCAGACAAAGGACACACAAAGGGGGTCCTGTGAAGCACTCCAAAGTTATCTGGGAGTTGTCTGAGCCCCTCACCTGGTGAGCACAGTACGACGTAGGCAGCCGTTACCTGCAGACGTGGTCTGGATAATAAGAACTGTGAGTAAAGGCCCTGAACTGCATCACTGACTCCGTGTCATTACTGCTGCTGCCCTGCACCATCACCCCCATCCTCCGCATACACTGCCCTGAGGCTATACTCCTCCCGTGGGGAGTTATGCTACGCTCTGCTGCACCCACAACACCAGCCTCAGCGGTCTGCCCTGGAGCGGCGGTTCACTCTGACCGCAATCCATGGGTGGCATAGTCGGACATTTAAACATCAAAACCACATAAATAGTTCCGCCACTGGTTTGACCGCCCTGAGCCACGGAACCGGGTTGCCGCCACGGAGACTACAACCACCAGCATCCACCAAAAAGGGTCCGGCTCCGGGTGTCCCAAGGCCCAGGGGGCGTGTCAGAACATTTTCATCACCTTTCACAATCACCAATGGGACAAGGCAGGGATGTTCTCTGTCCCCTCTCTTATACATCCTAGTGACGGAGCACCTGCTCTCATCAATTCGCCATAACCCCAATATTAGGTGGATTGAGGTGGGAGGCACCGAGTACAAGTGCTCTCTATTTGCTGATGATGTCCTAGTATATATCACTCAATCACATATATCCATCCATGCTGTTATGGCTGAAATAGATCACTTTGTTACATGGTCAAATTTTAAAATCAATGCAGCGAAGTCTGAGGCCCTCGATGTCTCCCTCCCCAAATCCATATAGGATTCCATCCAGTCCAACTTTCCCTTTGCCTGGCCCTCACAGGGTATCAAATACTTAGGAATTCCTATTCATAGAGACCTCTCCCATCTATGTTATCTTAATTTTGGGCATTTATTGAACAACTCCATACAGACCACGGTTGGCAAGTTAGAACTGTAAGATTCACTACGTGAACCACTGGTGTTTTGTGGAAAAGCACATGTACACTGTGTTCCAAATTATTATGCAAAAAGTGTTTAGGAGTGATAAGGGAAGAATTTGTTTGTTTGTCAGTTAAACTCATTGATGGTGATGTGTGTCAGGGCTCTTTATATCACTGTAAGCAATTGCAGACACCTGTGCTAATTAGTTTGGCAGGTGTGTCCAATGAAAGGCAAGACTACTTAAGAAGGCTGTCTCACATTATTAAGCAGCCTACATTTTCTGCCAAAATGGGAAAGAAAAAGGATGTGTCGGCTGCTGAGAAGCAACAAATTGTGGAGTGTTTAGGTCAAGGCATGACTACAATCAACATTGTGCGATGATCAGGATGAAGTGTCTTGGCAATCAAGAAGTATGTAGCTGATTCACAGTACACACGTGTGCGTGCTGATAAGGGCAAATTGAGGACTCTTTCCTACAGGCAATTACGTCAGGTTGAAAGAGCAGCGGCAAAAAAGCCTTGTCATAGCAGCAGACAAGTTTTTGAAGCTGCTTGTGCCTCCAACGTCCCCCGAACAACAAGATGCAGGGTCCTTCAGAGGTTTGCAGCTGTGCATGCGCCATCCTGTCGACCTCCTCTATCCACTTCACACAAGCAGAAACGGCTCCAGTGGGCCAAACATTACATGAAGACTGATTTCAAAACTGTTTTGTTCACGGATGAGTGCCGTGCAGCGCTCGATGGTCCAGATGGATGGAGTGGAGGATGGCTGGTTGATGGACACCCCACGCAAACACGGCTACAGCGCCAACAATGAGGAGGTGGAGTAATGTTTTGGGCTGGAATCATGGGGAGAGAGATTGTCGGCCCCTTTAGGATCCCTGAAGGCGCTAAAGATGAACTCCATAATGTATGTGGATTTTCTCAAACAGCACTTCCTGCCATGGTTCAAGAAGAAGAACCGTGTATTTCACAGCAAGATCATTTTTCTGCATGATAATGCACCATCTCATGCTGCACATAAAACATCTGCATCTCTGGCTGATATGGGCATAAAAGGGGACAAACTTATGGTGTGACCCCCATGCTCCCCTGACCTCTACCCCATTCAGAACCTTTGGAGCATCATTAAAAGGAGTGTCTATGATGGCGGGAGGCAGTTCACATCTAAGCAACAGCTCTGGGAGGGTATTCTGTCCTCATGCAAAACAATTGAAGCAGAAACCATCCAAAACCTGACAAATTCAATGGACGAGAGAGTTCAGAAGCTCCTTTCGAACAAGGGGTCCTATGTGAAAATGTAACATCACCTAGAATAAAGTTTTGAGTTGAAAACTGTTTGATTTCAGTTTCTAACAACCTGCTAATGCTTATAATTTCAAAAATGACCATTTTTTTGGTCTTTATTAAAATGAAAAGGTTGATCGAAAAGTTTGGGGGATCTAAGAGTGTGGCAACCCAGTAGTCATGATTACTTCGAATTCTGACAATATGAGGGTCATGCTGCAGGTAGTGCAGCAAGAAGGCACTTATGTGTCTTGCGCATCTCGGAGCCCCAAAATTATTTTCCGGGCTTGATGCAGCTAAAAATTATTATTAATTTTAAATCTGGTGAAGCTTTAGTATAGATGGCCTAATAGGATCAGTGCTGCACACTGCTACAAAGCCCAAATTATTTTCCAGTCAAGATACAGATAAACATGATTAGTAATTTTAAATCTGGTGGAGCTTATTATAGATGGCCTAATAGAATCAGTGCTGCACACTGCTACAAAGCCCAAATTATTTTCCAGCCAAGATACAGATAAACATGATTAGTAATTTGAAAGCTTAAAACGGTTGGTAGGGTGATTTTAACCAATCATCAAGCTTTTACTCTCCCCAGGATGACACAGGGGTAGAAAAGTCGTTTCGGATCCATGATTTGTTCATCTTTATGAACGTGAGTCTGTCTACATTATCAGTGGAGAGCCGCGTGCGCTTATCTGTCAGCACACCACCAGCAGCGCTGAACACACGTTCAGACAGAACGCTGGCTGCGGGGCATGACAAGATCTCCAAGGCGTAAGTGGCTAGCTCCGGCCATTTATCCAGATTGGAAGCCCAAAAAGAGCAAGGGTCCAGTGACACAGTCGTGGCTTCAATGTTTACTTGGAGATACTCCTGTACCATCGTCTCTAGGCGTTGACTATGTGTCAGACTTCTTGTCTCCTGTGGCCTTGCAAAGGATGGGCTAAAAAAGTGGTGAAATGATTCCGCAAAATTGATGTTACCAGCAGATACTGTGGTTCTGTTACGGTTTGAGTGCTGAACACTTGACGGTCCCATGGTTGGCAAGTTGGAACTGTGAGATTCACTACGTGCACCACTGGTATTTTGTGGAAAAGCACATGTAAGATTCTGCAACAGTCTCTGCTGATACTCCTGCATGCGTGCATCCCTTTCTATGGCAGGAATAATTTCTGCAAATTTACTTTTGTACCGGGGATCTAACAGTGTGGCAACCCAGTAGTCAGGATTATTTCTAATTCTCACAATTCGAGGGTCATGTTGCAGGTAGTGCAGCAAGAAGGCACTCATGTGTGTTGCGCATCCAGGAGCACCAAGTCCCTGTTGTGTTGGTGGCGAGGTAACAATCATGCTTCCTTCCTCTGTCCTCTCCCCCCAACCTCGCACAACAGAAATGTGATCAAGGTCTCCCTCATCTGATGAGTCTTCCATCAGTTCGTCCTCCACTTCTTCCTGGGCTCCTGCACCTTCCTCACTAGTTTGGCTGCTACCATGCGCCCTGGTAAAACCATCTCCCCCACCCTCACATGCCTGCCGCCTTGGTGCTGCCGACCGTCTGGACCTTGCAGATGTTAGCCCTTCCGCATACAACTCCTCCTCCTCTACTTCCTCCACCTCCCCTTGTGCCACCACCTGACTCCGAATTCTGTTTAACATGTGCTCCAGCATGTAAATCACCGGAATAGTCATGCTGATAATGGCATCGTCAGCACTAAACATCTTCGTCGCCATTTCAAAACTGTGCAGAAGGGTGCATAGGTCCCTGATCTGAGACCACTCCTCCAGCGTGATTTGCCCCACCTCTGGATCTCGTTGGCCCAGGCTATACGTCAGAACGTATTGCACCAGGGCTTGTCGGTGCTGCCACAGTCGCTGCAACATGTGCAGAGTTGAATTCCACCGGGTAGGCACATCGCATTTTAGCCGGTGAAGTGGCAGGCCCAACGACTTCTGTAGAGATGTAAGTCGCTGAGCTGCGGGATGCGAACGGCGGAAGTGAGCACACAGCGACCGTGCCCTCTGCAGAAGGCCATCTAGTCTGGGATAGTGGGCTAAAAATTGCTGGACAACCAGGTTCAACACGTGAGCCATACAAGGCACGTGTGTGACATTGCCCCGGCGAAGGGCCACACTCAGGTTTGCAGCATTGTCGCACACGGCCTTCCCTGGTTTCAGGTCCAGTGGAGACAACCATTCATGAAATTGGTTCTCCAGAGCTGACCACAACTCCTCAGCTGTGTGACTCACATTTCCCAGACATTTCAATGTAAAAACCGCCTGATGACGTTGAGCAATACTGCCAGCATAGTAAGGAGGTGTGCAGGATCCCTTCTGCGCAGTTAGAAAGCTTGTGGCATGACCAGACAGGCTTTGGGTGCAGGTGGAAGACCGAGAGGAGGTTGAGGAGGCAGAAGCATTGGAGGAACTTTGACATAAAGAGGATTGACGCACAACTCGTGGGGACGGCAAGACTTGGACAGCAGCCCCTTGTCCTGCTGTCACCATAGTTACCCAGTGCCCAGTCAGCGACATGTAACGCCCCTGTCCATGCCTACTCGTCCAAGTGTCTGTGGTGAAATGCACCCTGTCACACACAGAGTTTCTCACAGAAGCAGTGATGTTGTGTGCGACATGCTGGTGGAGCGCAGGCACACCTTTCTTTGAGAAGTAGTGCCGACTGGGCATCTGGTAATGGGGCACTGCGACGGACATAAGGTCTCGAAAGTCCTCTGTGTCCACCAGGCGGAAAGGCAGCATTTCTGTAGCCAAGAACTTGCAGATGGTGAAATTCAACCTCTTAGCTTTCTCATGGCTAGGAGGAAATGGTCTTTTACTTGTCCACATCTGAGGGACCGAGGGCTGGCTATTGTGCCTAGTCGGGGTTGATAAGGGTGTCCCCGGCAAACTGCCGGTCTGTGAGGAAGATGCAGGCGGACATGTTAGGTTGCCTTGATCCAAAGGTGGTGCTATCGATGTCGGACAGCGCTCAACACCAGCTGGTGTTACCACCTCCAAAGAAAATGATGACCTGCCAATCACGCTGGCTGTTGCGGGTAAAGAGGTGGCAGGTCTGCGCCCCAAAACAGGTGTGACTGCTGTCCCCCCAGTCACAGAGGATGAAGAGGCCGCGGATGCACAAGATATGGCAGACGGTGGTTGGCCCGGCCGGCTAGGCCGCATTGTAGCACACTGAGCTTCCCACTGCAACTTATGCTTCATGTCCATGTGCCGGTTCATGCATGAAGTACTCAAACTATGTATTTTTTGGCCTCTACTTAGCTTTTGCTGACAAATGTTATAGATAACACGAGTTGGGTCATCTTTATCGATCTGAAAAAATGCCCAGGCTATGCAAGGCTTAGCACCCATGCGACCTGAAGAGCCACCACGACTTGTGGTGAGAGGCAGAGTTGTGTTTGAGGATGCAGTTGTTGACGTGCTTCCAGTACTACGTCTCTGTCCAGGAAGGCGCAACCTGACCTCGTCGTCACTAGCATCTTCCTCCACCTCCTCTGCTGACCTCATCTCTTGGCTGACTGTGGGTTGACAGTAAGTGGGATCTCCAACCTCATCATCATCACCCTGTGCGTTATCACACCCGTCGTCCTCAGAGCCAACCTGTTCCTGCCCTGACAAAAAACTAAAGTTGTCGCTCCAATCAGGTATTTGAGTCTTATCATCGTCTTCCTCATTGTCTCCACCAACAGGAGTTACAGTTTGGGAATGAGGGTCTACATTATGGTCAGAACCTTCTGCGTCTGGTCCTGGATCCGACTCATAAAGATTCTGGGCATCAGTGCAGATCATTTCCTCGTCTGGATTCACAGAAGCGCTGGAGTCGACCTCTGATTCCCAGGCTATAGTATGAGTAAACAGCTCTGCAGACTCAACCATCTGTTCTACCTCATACTCAGACGGGCAGCTGGAGATTTGGGAGCTGTGAGGAAGCAAGTGCGATTGGGGTGACACCTTTGAGGACTGGAGTATTTGTGATGTTGAAGTTGATGTGGAGGAGAGCCCACTTAAAGGAGCACTTGATATCCGTTGAAGCACCTGCTGTTTTTGTGCCTCATCTGGAATTTGTAGCGATTGGCGTGGCCGTAAGAAAGGGATCTTATCACATTGTCCGCTAAAAGAAGTAGACATTTTAGTTTGGCTGGAAGATGGTCTTTCTTCTGCAGATGTTACTGTTGCTTTAACACCTACCCCACGGACACAACCTTTTTTCCCCTTCCCAACACGCCTATTCCCCTTTCCACCAGCAGCAGGCCTTTTTCCACTCATTTTGGTGGTTAACTAATTAACAACTCTGGAGTTGTTTGCACAAAAAAACAATGGATGGGAACCGAGCAGAGCTGAGTGGCCAAACTGTGGTATTAGGCCAAAACTATTGGCTGGGTTAGATGCAGAAAAAAATTATATTCAATTTGCAACCTGATGGAGGTCAGTATAGATGGACTAATAGAGAAAGTCCCACACACTGCTAGAAGGCCAAATATTTTTTCAGAGCTAGATGCAGAAAAAAATATATTCAGTTTGCAACCTGATGGAGGTCTGTATAGATGGATTAATAGAACAAGTCCCACACACAGCTAGAAGCCCAATATTTTTTCAGAGGTAGATGCAGAAAAAAATATATTCAGTTTGCAACCTGATGGAGGTCAGTATAGATGGACTAATACAACAAGTCCCACACACAGCTAGAAGCCCAATATTTTTTCAGAGGTAGATGCAGAAAAAAATATATTCAGTTTGCAACCTGATGGAGGTCTGTATAGATGGATTAATAGACCAAGTCCCACACACAGCTAGAAGCCCAATATTTTTTCAGAGGTAGATGCAGAAAAAAATATATTCAGTTTGCAACCTGATGGAGGTCAGTATAGATGGACTAATACAACAAGTCCCACACACAGCTAGAAGCCCAATATTTTTTCAGAGGTAGATGCAGAAAAAAATATATTCAGTTTGCAACCTGATGGAGGTCTGTATAGATGGACTAATACAACAAGTCCCACACACAGCTAGAAGCCCAATATTTTTTCAGAGGTAGATGCAGAAAAAAATATATTCAGTTTGCAACCTGATGGAGGTCAGTATAGATGGACTAATACAACAAGTCCCACACACAGCTAGAAGCCCAATATTTTTTCAGAGGTAGATGCAGAAAAAAATATATTCAGTTTGCAACCTGATGGAGGTCTGTATAGATGGATTAATAGAACAAGTCCCACACACAGCTAGAAGCCCAATATTTTTTCAGAGGTAGATGCAGAAAAAAATATATTCAGTTTGCAACCTGATGGAGGTCAGTATAGATGGACTAATACAACAAGTCCCACACACAGCTAGAAGCCCAATATTTTTTCAGAGGTAGATGCAGAAAAAAATATATTCAGTTTGCAACCTGATGGAGGTCTGTATAGATGGATTAATAGAACAAGTCCCACACACAGCTAGATGCCCAATATTTTTTCAGAGGTAGATGCAGAAAAAAATATATTCAGTTTGCAACCTGATGGAGGTCTGTATAGATGGATTAATAGAACAAGTCCCACACACAGCTAGAAGCCCAATATTTTTTCAGAGGTAGATGAAGAAAAAAATATATGCAGTTTGCAACCTGATGGAGGTCAGTATAGATGGACTAATACAACAAGTCCCACACACAGCTAGAAGCCCAATATTTTTTCAGAGCTAGATGCAGAAAAAAATTATATTCAATTTGCAACCTGATGGAGGTCAGTATAGATGGACTAATAGAATGATGCTATGCCCAAAAGATTTTACTTCACTAGGTGCAGTAAAAAAATTGGTATTCTATACACAGGTGGTATATCTTGCAACACAGATAGGCTACTCCACTGACTAACACACTCTGCAATAGGCCAAAAAGGATTAGCTTTGCTAGATTCAGCCAAATGCTGTGAAAAAAACTTGCACAGCACTGGCACAGACCTGCCTGGCAAAAACTGATAGGAACTGATGTAACCTAGTCCTGAAAAGGACTCCAATTACAATTAGTCTTTACTCCCACAATCTATCTATTTAAGAGCACAGACCTGCCTGATAAAAGTCGTAGGAAATGCTGTAACCTAGTCCTTAAAAGGACTGCAATCACAACTATTCCCTACTCCCAAGCTATCTGTAGATTTGTGCGAAAATTGGCTTGAAATTAACAAGGTATAGCGCACACAGCAACAGCGGTGCCGTCTAACACGCAGCTGCAGCAGTGAGAAAATGGTGGCGACGGGGAAAATGGCTTGGTCTTATAGGGCAAGGACATGTGACATACACTGCCAATGACACATGCCCTTGCTTGTGTGAAAAAAAGCACTTCGCTCCGTGTGTGCGCTGCTGATAGGCTGACAGATTGCACCTCCCCACTGTAAATGCGGGAAAGAGAAAAAAAAAATGGAGATCTTCATTGTTCCTGCAGAGATCCATCCCCTGCCCCTCCCCCCACCCCGCTGTACACTCAAACTGCGTATTAACATTAATTTTCATCATTACTGAGAAAAAATCCAGTTATGATTTTGGTGCACGAACAGTTATCGAACATAACCTCGAACAGCCGAATTTTTCTCAAATTGTTCGTGTTCGCCGAACGGCTCGAACACCGCCCAAAACAGCTCGAATTTGAGACTGGCGAACAGTTCGAGTAGAACAACGCTCATCTCTATTCACAACAACAGTAATTCGACAAGGGTTCCCCAAACTTTTACATGCCACTGAATAAGGATCTGCACTTAAAAAGGGTTGAGGCCACAAAAATAATCTGCTGTTTGGTGGTACAGACTGGCAGGAGTGGTCAGGTAGCTGGGTCAGAACCAAGAGGGCAGGAAAAGTTCAAAATCAGAATACGCAAGAATAGTCAGAAACACAAGCTAAGGTCAAAACAAAGAACAGTGAAACAACAAGGAGCTAAACAGACAGTACTGAACCAGAGAAGCAGAGGACTATATCTGGCAGCTTCCAGCAATAAGCTGGAAGCTTAATTAGGGTGTGGTGCTCTCCAGTTGACTGTAGCTGTATGAGGGAGCTGATAACTTCAGCTGACCAGCACACACACCCAGTTACCCTAATCTAAATGCCTGGAAAAGCCTACACCATTCAGAAATTCTGGTTCCAGAATCTTTTCTATCACCAGCACTGCCCGTAGAATGAATACATGCACGACGACAGAAGATGTCACAGGAGCAGGTCCTGGTGGAGATGTGACACTGTTCATCTCTTCCAATAAATCAAGTGGATGAAGTTGTTCTAGTGAAGTATTTTCCATAGCCCCCAGGGTGCTGTGGGCTATGGAACTGAGGGGCAGAATTGATACAGGTGTCATTGACAGACTTAAAATTCCACTATGTACAACATTAACATCTTACAACCTAAGCTTGTTTTGATCTTTCTGCTAGAGCCCCATTTTTGAAATCTGACATGTGTAACTTCATGTGGAAATAGCTTCTTCCAATACCTGTTACTCTACTTTTATTCTGAGATTGTTTTTTGGTGACATGTTGCACTTCATGATTAATTTATGTTTATAAGATTTACACTTATTTTTTAAAATATTAGAAATTTAATGAGAAATACATTTATGTCAAGATTTAGGTTTATTTAAATATTGGAAATTTGATGAAAATTTTCAAAATTGTTAAATTTTTAAACTTGAATTTTATACCATTCTAACAGATAGTTGTACTACACAAAATAGTTAATTACAAAATATTTCCCACATGTCTAGTTTACATCAGCATCATTTTTTAAATGGTCTTTTATATTGTTATTGTTATGACCGTCAGAGGCCACAGGTTCGAAAAGTCTACCTTGGACAGACGTGGCACAAGCCACTCTGTCTGATAGATTCCAGTGAAACTCTGACCTTCACCTTTTAACCCCTGTACAGGAATCTGGTCTTACAATGGTGTCTCCTGTATTGCTTCCATGGAAGAGCTGCTGTCTGGAGGAGCAAACCAGAGGCAGGAAAAGTCTCCAAGCAGGGTTGAAGCCAAGAGGACACATCAGGACAGAATCTTAAAACAAGAGGCTGGTCAAAAAACACGCCGAGGTAAAAAAATGGAAATAATCAGAACAAAAAACAGGAGCACAGAACAGCAGTAAAATCAGGACAAGCAACACTATTGACTGGCAGTGGGAGTAAGAGCTTCAGGGGTTTAAATATCTGGCTGCTCCATCCAGGGTTCTTAGGAAGGAGTGATAAAACCTAAACTAAAATTAAACCCATAGCTCCCTTTTACAGCAGCACCAAAAGTCTCAGGAAAAAAATAGGACTGGCGCTGTCATGAATCGCAAGCAAAAAAGGCAGTCGCTGCCCAGCAGCCAAAGCAGAATCAGAGGAGGCACGAATCTACACATTTCTTACAGTTAGGATGTTAGAAGTGCCTTTGCTTTTGCTATTTTTACAAGCTGTTTTGAGATAAAAATGCACACAAAAATTTGTTATGTAATTTCTACTGAACACGGTGATTTGCCAAATGTGGTTGAAATCTACTGTTTAGCCACATTTTATAACATGGAAGGGAAGGTGCGCTATTTAACATTTGGAGTGCAATTTTGGCAGTAATAGATTGTGAATACCATGTCTCAGTAGAAGAGCCCCTGAAATGCCAAAATAACAGAAACAAGTGGCCCCATTCTAGAAACTACACCCCTCAAGAAATTCATGCAGTAGGGTGTCAAAACTTTTTTTGACCAACAGGTGGTTACTAAAAGTTTATACCATTGGGACATTTATTTTTTTCAAGAAAATGCTGTTTTTGCCCAAATTTTCTTTTTCACAAGTGTAGCAAGAGAAAATTGACCCCACAATTTATAAAACAATTTTTCTTAACCCCTTCAGGACCCAGCCTATTTTGACCCTAAAGACCTTGGCATTTTTGTCAATTCTGACCAGTGTCCCTTTACGAAGTAAAAACTCTGGAACACTTCAACGGATCCTAGCGATTCTGAGATTGTTTTTTCGTGACATATTGGGCTTCATGTTAGTATTAAATTTAGGTCGATAATATTTGCGTTTATTTGTGAAAAAATCAAAAATATGGGAAAAATTGTGAAAATTTTGCAATTTTCAAATTTTTAATTTTTATTCTGCTAAACTAGAGAGTGATGTGACACAAAATAGTTAATAAATAACATTTCCCACATGTCTACTTTACATCAGCACAATTTTGGAAAAAAAAAAAATTTTTGGTAGGAAGTTAGAAGGGTTCAAAGTTCATCAGCAAATTTTCTTTTTTCCAGCAAAATTTGCAAAGCCATTTTTTTTAGTGACCACATCACATTTGAAGTCCCTTTGAGGGGTGTACATGACAGAAAACACCCAAAAGTGACACCATTCCAAAAACTGCACCCCTCAAGCTACTCAAAACTACATTCAAGAAGATTATTAACCCTTCAGGTGCATCACAGGAACTAAAGCCACATGGAAGAAAAAAATGAACATTTTTATTTTTCTAACAAAAATTTTCTTTTAGCCTAAATTTTTTAATTTTCACATGGGTAACAGGATAAAATGCATCATAAAATTTGTTGGTCAATTTCTCCTGAGTACACTGATACCTCATATGTGGTCATAAACCACTGTTTGGGCACACGGCAGGGCTCAGAAGGGAAGGAGCGCCATTTTACTTTTTGAATGGAAAATTAGCTCCAAAAGTCAAATTGCGCTCCTTCTCTTCTGAGCCCTGCCATGCGCCCAAACAGTGGTTTATGACCACATATGAGGTATCAGTGTACTCAGGAGAAATTGACCAACACATTTTAGGATGCATTTTATCCTGTTACCCATGTGAAAATTAAAAAATTTAGGCTAAAAGAAAATTTTTGTGAAAAAAAAAGTACTTTTTTGTTTTCACAGATCATTTTGTGAAGCACCTGGGGGTTCCAAGTGCTCACTATGCATCTAGATAGGTGCCTTGGGGGGTCTAGTTTCCAAAATGGGGTCACTTGTGGGGGAGCTCCACTTTTTAGGCACATTAGGGGCTCTCCAAACGCAACATGGTGTCCGCTAACAATTTGAGCCGATTTTCCATTCAATTTGTTTGCGGACACCATGTCCCGTTTGGAGAGCCGCTGTGTGCCCAAACATTGGAGCTCCCCCACAAGTGACCCCATTTTGGAAACTAGACCCCCCAAGGCACTTACCTAGATGCATAGTGAGCACTTGAAACCCCCAGGTCCTTCACAAATTAATCCGTAAAAATAAAAAAGTGTTTTTTTTTCCACTTTTTCATTTTTATGAATCAATTTGTGAAGCACCTGGGGGTTCCAAGTGCTCACTATGCATCTAGATAGGTGCCTTGGGGGGTCTAGTTTCCAAAATGGGGTCACTTGTGGGGGAGCTCCAATGTTTGGGCACACAGCGGCTCTCCAAATGCAACATGGTGTCCGGTAACAAATTGTCGGCTCAAATTGTTAGAAGACACCATGTTGCGTTTGGAGAGCCGCTGTGTGCCCAAACATTGGAGCTCCCCCACAAGTGACCCCATTTTGGAAACTAGACCCCCCAAGGCACCTATCTAGATGCATAGTGAGCACTTGGGACCCCCAGGTCCTTAGGAAATTAATCCGTAAAAATAAAAAAGTGTTTTTTTTTTCACTTTTTCATTTTTATCAATCAATTTGTGAAGCACCTGGGGGTTCCAAGTGCTCACTATGCATCTATATAGGTGCCTTGGGGGGTCTAGTTTCCAAAATGGGGTCACTTGTTGGTGAGCTCCAATGTTTGGGCACACAGGGACTCTCCAAACGCAAAGGGTTCCAATTTGTTAGCGGACACCATTGTGTAGTGCATGTCAGGTTGGTGTGCGGTGTGGTATATTGTAGTGCATACACCACACACACACAACACACACACACACAATCTCATACACTACAACACACACACACCAACCTGACATAGCCTCCTCAGCTGAGTACGCCCTAGACTGGGATGAGCGGGACGGGCGGGACATTTTGTGTGCTTTGTGCGTGTGTAAAAAAAAAAAAAAAAAAAATCAAAACTTTATTATAGTGTGAGTGTACGTGTGTGTGCTTGGTGCAACCTTCTGCAGTCACGTGTGGGGGAGGTCAGGCGTAGGGGCCGGTCAGGCGTAGGGGGCGGTCAGGCGTAGGGGGCGGTCAGGAGTAGGGGGCGGTCAGGCGTAGGGGGCGGTCAGGCGTAGGGGCGATCAGGCGTAGGGGGCGGTCAGGCGTAGGGGGCGGTCAGACGTAGGGGGCGGTCAGACGTATGGGGCGGTCAGACGTACGAGGGGGCTGAGGAGATGGAGGAGCCAGAAGCAGCAGCAAGGGGGGTGATCACTGGGGCAGGAGCCGGCAGCAGCAAGGGGGGGTAGGAGGCCGGCAGCATCGGGGGGTGATTACTGGGGCAGAAAGGGGAGCAGGAGCTGGCAGGAGCAGGGGGCTGATTACTGGGTTTTCGGGGGGGTGATCACTGGGAACAGGGGGGGGTGAACACTGGGAACAGGGGGGGTGAACACTGGGGGAGGGGGTGATTATTGGGAGGTGGGGGGTGATATCACTGGGACTGGGGGATGGTGGGTTTGATCACAGGAGCAGGGCATTTACACTGAGCCTGCTGCTGCTGTGATCACAGTCCACCGGCTGTCAGAAGGAGAGCAGCAGCCGGTGGATGAAGACGTGGGAGAGGGAGCGGAGGTTGGGGTGCAGGTATGAAAGTGGAGGGGAGGTGGAGAGGGGGGCGGGGGGGTCGCGGGGGGGTGTGGAGGGGGGGGTCGGGGGGAGTGGCGGCAATACTTACCGCTGATCAGCGGTGGCGGTGGCAGACGCGATCCACAGGGTCCACAGCAGGGGGTCCGCAGCAGGGGGTCCACAGCAGGGGGTCCACAGCAGGGGGTCCACAGCAGGGGGTCCACAGCAGGGGGTCCACAGCAGACGATCTAGGGTTGGGAAGGTGCTGGGAGGTTTCAGCCATCCCTCCATATCTGATTGGGGCTAGTATCCATGTGACGCTAGCCCCCCAATCAGATCTGGGGGGAGGGGGGGAACAGAGGTGACACTCCCCCCAGCCAAGGGCTGATGCTGTAAGCATCAGGCAATGCCCAGATTTAAATATTACCAATTTTCATTGGTGAAATATTTAATTCATACCGATTGGCAGTTTCACTAAAAGTGAAAATGAAACAGCCAATCGGAGGGTTAATCCACCCCCCGGGGGGTCGACTTCAGGATGTCCAGTTGCAGTAGCAACTGTGACACCTGAGCGACCCCGCTCGCAGGCGCTGCAGGGGCTCTTTCCCTCCATGTCACAGATGCTGTGACATGGGTCGGGAACGAACTGTTTTCCATGTCACAAACGGTGTGACACGGGTCGGGAAGGGGTTAATACGTGAATACTCCCATATGTGTTCAGAAACTTCTTTTTGGGAACATTACAGGGCTCCAAAGAGAAAAAGCGCTGTCTGTCTTTTGGAGTTCAATTTTGGCTGGAATAAACTGTGGATACCATGTTGCATTTGTAGTGACCCCAAGATGCACAAACAGAAAAAACTCCCAGAAGTGACGCCACATAGGAAACTATAACACTCAAGGAATTTAACTAAGGGTGTAGTGACATTTTGGGACCCACAGATACTTCACAGAATTTTATAACACTGACAAATTAAAAATCATGTTTTTTTACACAAAAATGTTATTTTAGCATCAATTTTTTTCCTTTTCATAAAGGTAGCAGAATAAATTTGACCCCATAATTAGTGGAAAAAAAAATCTCCTGAATGCGACTACACCCTATACATGTGGTTGAAAACTACAGTTTCAACACACGGCAGGTGTTGGAAGGGAAGAAATGCTATTTGTCTCTTGAAGTGAAAATTTGTCTGAAAGAGTTGGGTGCCACTTGCAGAAGCCCAAGGTGGCAGAACAGCACAAAGTCCCCCAAAGTGACCCAATTTCAGAAACTACACTACAATGAGTTAATTGAGGGCCTGAGGAGCATTTTGATCCCACAGATACATCCAAAATTTTTACTGCTGGGTCGTTGGAATCAAAAATTACACTATTTCCACTAAAATGTTGTTTGTCCACCAATATTTTCAATTTTACAAGGGGTAACAGGAGAAAATAGATCACACAATTTGTAAAGCTATTTCTTTGGACATGGCAATAACCAATATGTGGTTAGAGCACACGGAGGGGCTCAATAGAAAAGAAATGCTATTTGGCTTTTGGAGCACAAATTTAGCAGTAACATTTTGTGCATGCCACTTGCAGAGACCCCAAGGTACTAGTACATCGGATAACCACCAAAGTTACATTTTAGAAACCGCACCCCTTTGGGAATGCATTTAGGAATGTAACGAGCATTTTACTAGTAAAAATTTTATTTTTTTCTTTATCATTGAGCTGTATGAAAAAATATATTTGTTACAATAATAAGGTTTAACTGAAAATGTTTCATCTTTACAAAAAAGGACCCTATAAATAATTACTCTATTTCACCTTAGTGCAGGATTAACCTATATATGGTCATACAATACTGTATAGTCACATGACAGAACACCTATTAGGGCACTTACTTTCCAGGAGTAGTTCATGGGTGTCATTTGCAGAGCCTCTAAGGTACCAAAACAGCAAAAATCCCAAAAAGTGACTTTAACTGGCAAACTACGCTCAGCAAATTCATCTAATGACTATTTTGACCCCACTGGTATTTTCCAGAAATCAGTTCACAGTGGATGTTTCAGAGTAAAAAATGAAAATATGCTGTTTTAGAGTGCAGTGCATAATGCCCAGCTTGTGCTTCTGTAGGCACACACTCTAAAAATTATTAATTGTGCTGTCTAATATATAAAAGGCACCCAAGAGAAATAATATGCCAGGAACAAAGTAATACTCAGAGATCAATAAAAAAAATCTAAATTTATTCAAAAGGGTGTTTAAAAGAACAGTGTATAAAGACAAACACCAAATAACAGACTTTATACACTAAAATTTGATGGGTGAGCTAATCTGGGAAAGAAACCCAGAAATATAAATATATATATATATATATATATAAATATATATATATATATATATATATATATATATATATATATATATATATACTGCTCAAAAAAATAAAGGGAACACTCAAATAACACATCCTAGATCTGAATGAATGAAATATTCTCATTGAATACTTTGTTCTGTACAAAGTTGAATGTGCTGACAACAAAATCACACAAAAATCATCAATGGAAATCAAATTCATTAACCAATGGAGGCCTGGATTTGGAGTCACCCCCAAAATTAAAGTGGAAAAACACACTACAGGCTGATCCAACTTTGATGTAATGTCCTTAAGACAAGTCAAAATGAGGCTCAGTATTGTGTGTGGCCTCCACGTGCCTGTATGACCTCCCTACAACGCCTGGGCATGCTGCTGATGAGGTTGCGGATGGACTCCTGTGGGATCTTGTCACAGACCTGGACTAAAGCATCCGCCAGCTCCTGGACAGTCTGTGGTGCTACGAGACGTTGGTGGATGGAGCGAGACATGATGTCCTAGATGTGCTCAATCGGATTCAGGTCTGGGGAACGGGCGGGCCAGTCCATAGCTTCAATGCCTTCATCTTGCAGGAACTGCTGACACACTCCAGCCACATGAGGTCTGGCATTGTCCTGCATTAGGAGGAACCCAGGGCCAACCGCACCAGCATATGGACTCACAAGGGGTCTGAGGATCTCATCTCGGTACCTAATGGCAGTCAGGCTACCTCTGGCGAGCACATGGAGGGCTGTGCGGCCCTCCAAAGAAATGAACCCAATCGAGATGATTTGGGGTGAGCAGGCCGCAGAGTGAAGGCAAAAGGGCCAACAAGTGCTAAGCATCTCTGGGAACTCCTTCAAGATTGTTGGAAGACCATTTCCGGTGACTACCTCTTGAAGCTCATCAAGAGAATGGCAAGAGTGTGCTAAGCAGTCATCAAAGCAAAAGATGGCTACTTTGAAGAACCTAGAATATAAGACATAGTTTCAGTTGTTTCACACTTTTTTGTTAAGTATATAATTCCACATGTGTTAATTCATAGTTTTGATTCCTTCAGTGTGAATGTACAATTGTCATAGTCATGAAAATACAGAAAAATCCTTAAATGAGAAGGAGTATCCAAACTTTTGGTCTGTACTGTATACGCAAATTGACATATAACTATGTGCTTAGTAAATTTGGCAATAAGAAGATTTTTCACTTCAATATATGGTAATGACATTGTGTCTCTGGTGGGTGAGCTTATTACCTTGATGGATATGGGTATTTAAGCCCTGATTTGTATATATACTGTATATACAGTGCTGCTCACCATTATTGGCACCCCTTCATTTTTTTCATAGACTGTACAATATTTTCAGAAATAAATGGAAATGTTATATCCTCAAGATTGGTCCAAAGTAATACTATAATAAAACATTGTTTTTTAACTTCCATGTTGCAATTTCAAAGAATAAACAGAATAAACAGCATGTTCAGCAATAAAGGCACCCTCTAATTAATACTTGGTTGAGCACACTTTGGCATTGATAACAGCCTCCAAATGTTTCTGGTAGCTATCTATAAGCTTCTTGCACTTCTCAGCTGGAATTTTCTCCCACTCTTCCTTTGTACTTTTGGATGTGTGCTTTGGGTCATTGTCTTGCTGAAGGACCCATGATCTTTGACTCAAACCAAGTTTTCTTACACTATGTAGGACATTTTGCTCTAAAATCTCTTGAAAATTCTCTGATTTCATGATTCCTGTGATACGGTCAAGGCCTCCAGTACCAGATGCAGCAAAGCAACGCATTGAATTATGGATCCTCCACCATGCTTAACTGTTAAGGTGTTCTTTTCCTTATAAGCTTCATTGTGCCATCTGTAAAAAAACTGTTTCTTAGCATTGCCAAAAAGCTCTATTTTTGTTTCATCTGTCCACAGAACATTTTCCCAGAAGGACTGTGGTTCGCTAGGGTACTCTTTGGCAAAGATCAGTCGTTCCTTTTTATGTCTTTTTTTCAGCAATGATTTCTTCCATGGCCTTCGCCCATAAAGCTCTGCTTGGTTTAGTGTGCGGCGTCTGGTACTTGTTGAAACTATGACCCCAGGCTGTTCCAGGCTGGCCTTCAGGTCTTTGGATGTTTTTACCACCATTCGCACCAACCTTCGAAGACATATCTTGTCAATTTTCTTCTTTCACCCACATCCAGGGAGGTTCTTGACAGTTCCATTCACACTGTTGAAACTGGGATACCAAGGTCTTTGGAGATGGCCTTATAACCTTTGGAAGTCTTGTGTTTGCTAATAATAGCAGTTCTGATGTCCTCAGACAGCTCTTTTGTCTTCACCATTGTGCTGTGGAACAGGGCCTACCATGTGGCTTTTTAAAACAGTGAAGTCATCATTCATTGACTAATTCATGTCACATGGGCACCGACAATGAATCACAGGAGAATCTCTTTTGTGATTTACCACAGGCGAGTCAAAATGTGTTTCCATAGTAAATTAATGTAAAGGGTGGCAATACTAGTATCACTGCAAGCTTTAGGTTTTTCTATTTTTCCTTCCCATTGTTTTTGGTTTTAAATTATTGCTTATCATTTGCTCTTCTGTATTTAACACAAGTGCTCTATACAAAAAACTGTTTCATTTGATTCATTTTTTCAGGAGATATTCCACATTATGTACTTAAGCTTCATGGGTGCCAATAACGATGAGCAGGACTATATCACTTCTTTCACTTGCTGGGAAATATTTCTTTTCTTTTGTGATCCATATGTGGCTTTAATCATATTACTTCTGTGTGCCATATACTGAAGTGAAAAATATTCCTATTGCCAAATTTACAGTTATATATAGTTATATGTACATTTGTATATATTGCAACAATTCCACCCCTCAGTGCTGAGCTGTCTGTGCAGTTATTGACAGCTCAGTTGTCCAGTCTGGTGCAGGGGCGTGCAGAGCTGTCTGTGTAGTGATTGACAGCTCAGTTGTCCAGTCTGGTGCAGGGGCGTGCTGAGCTGTCTGTATTTTATTGACAGCTCAGCCGTCCAATTTGAGACTGGGAGATGCTGAGCTCTCGTCAGGTGCTTCCAATTCCCTTGATTGTTCAGCTATTTAACTGAGCTGGCAGTTCCAGATAGCTGTCAGCCGTAGCTTCAGCTAAGTGTGGTTGGTTTACTCAGGGCTGCCACCAGAAATTTTGGGGTCCCCTACTGGCAAAATTTTTGGGCCCCCTAGAGACTCCACCCAGGCTCCACCCCAGCTCCACCTCCACACCAGCTCTGAATCCATCCCTCAAACCTTCCACAGTCCCACCGCCCACTCTTCAGGGCAGGCTGAGAGGGTAAAGAAAATGCAGGCTGTATACATATACAAGCACAAGTGTGCCAACAACAAACTCATAAGCCCACAATCAATCAACACAAACAGCCCTACCACAGTCAAAGCAGGGGAGGTGTAAAGCGCTGTGAAGAAGGGTGGTGGCAAGCGATGCCTTGATGCGTGTTTCGCCAGAAGATGACAAGCTTTCTCAAGAGGCTTCTCTCAGCCTGCCCTGTCTTTTTCCACCCTCTTCTATCTAGGCATTCAGCAGGTGGGTGGGCTGTATTGCGCTGTGTCTCCTGGCACAGAGCACTTTCATTGTTAGTGATAGATCATGCTACTTATTATGATGTACTATATTAATTTTTGATATAATAAAATTGCTCTTTTTTGCCATTTAAGCTCTTTTCCTTCTCCTTTTTGATCATGTCTATTGAGCGGGTATGGTTATGCTGATTCTTGCATTGTCCAGCTATTCAGCAGCTTTGCATTAGATTATGAACAGAGCCTGTTCTTATTTAGTAATATAATCCTACAGCAATAATGTCTCACATCCAGCCCCCATGTCTCCATCCTGCCCCCATTGTCTCCATAATTAGCCCCTACAGTAATAATGTCCCAGATCCTCGCCCCACGTCTCCATCCTGCCCCCATTGTCTCCATTCTGCTCCCTATGTCCCCATTCTGCCATGTCTTCATCCTGCCGTCAAAGTCTCCATCCTGCCCCATGTCTCAATTTGTCTCCATTCTGCCCCAAATGTCTCCATTCAGCTCCTATGTCTTCATTTGTCTCCATTCTGCCCCAATATCTCCATTTGTCTCCATCCTGCCCCCATGTCTCCATTTGTCTCCATTCTGCCCCCATTTGTCTCCATTCTGCCTCCATTGACTCCATCCTGCCACATTTGTCTCCATCCTGCCCCATGTCTCAATTTCTCTCCATTCTGCCCAAAATGTCTCCATCCTGCCCCCAATGTCTCCATCTTGCCCCACATGTCTCTCCACTCTGCCCCCATGTCTCTCCATCCTGCCCCTATGCCTCTCCATTCTTCCCCCATGTCTCTCCATCCTGCCCCATGCCTCTCCATTCTGCCCCATGTTTACATTCTGCCCCATGTCTCTTCATCCTGCCCCCATGTATCCCATTATGCCCCCATGTTTCCCTTCTGCCCCCAATGTCTCTCATTTTGCCCCCATATTTACATTCTGCCCGAATGTCTCTCCATTCTGCCCCCAATGTCTCTCCATTCTGCTCCCATGTTTCCATTCAGCCCCCCCCATGTCTCTCCATCCTGCCCTCATGTCTCCATCTTGCCCCCAAAGTGCGGCTTTACAAAAAAAGTTTAAAAAAAAAAAGTTTCTCCTTACCTTGCAGCACTCCAGTGGCGCCCGGCTCTTCCATCACCCCAAGCATGGTCGCTGGCACATAACAGTGATGTGATGCGCCTGCAACATGCGTGCTGATGTCAGCTGCTGGCCTTTGATTGGCTGGCGGCTGTTAACTATTGGCATGCGGGAAGCTTCCCGCATGGCAATAGCTTTCAAATTAACATGCGTCCTCGGTTCTGTTCAGTAACAAAAACGTTAGAACCCTGCCGCTGGGGCCCGGTGAGCAGAAGAATGGCCCCCGACTGGGCCCTCTTCTGCTCACCGGGCCCCATATGTCAGTAAGGGCAGTAATGCCCTGATGGTGGCCCTGGGTTTACTCTGTGCCTTGTATTTTTGCTTGTTGATGTATCACAGCATGACCTTGGACCTCGTTCTGACCAATCCATCTGTTTAACCTCTTTGCTCTGGCATTTTGACCTTGGACCATTACCTGACTACGACTTTGTCTCTTCCCTCTGTTTATGATGAACCCTCCTGGCTATTGACCTCAGACTACTTGACTATCCCGACTCATGGCTTGTCTGTGATAAATGACTCAGAGTCACATTACAGCTGACTGATATGTTTTTCTTTTTCGCCACCATGGAGCCTGGTCACACACTCTGTGATCAAGTGGTGAATGTGACGCTGAGTCGGGATGGTCGAGGAGTCCAAGGCCCTCCATCTCAGCTTCTCACAAACTGCTGTTATAAATCTTACAAACTCACCAGCCCCCACCATTAGCATCTTTCAGAGCAGGTCGCCAAATCACAGATCTCACTTTCCTGGATCTCACCAGAACTTTCACTCAAAGAGGAGTGCCCACCCTGCCAGAAACTAGTAAGTAAGGAGACTGCTCGAGAGACAACTTTATAACAGAAGTGGTGAAATGCTAATTAATGGGTGGCTTGTCATGGCGGTGTAAAAGCAAAGGCGAACCTAAGTTTTCCAGCATGCGTGGAAAAAATTTAGATTGACGTCGCTCCTAAACATAACTTAAGCGGTTTGAGTAGTCATCACGTGACCACTCATATGCAATTTGCATACTTACAGTCAAGTGACAACTCTCTTCCAGATTCTCTCAATGTTCAATAAAAACTATAGCCCCTGCTTCATTGAGAGAAGCAGGAAGAAAAGCAAGTTGGCAAAAAGAGGAAAGAGGAAAAAGAAGCAGATTTCTCTGATAAGATATATTACAAGGTTGCTTATTTTTATGCATATTATTGACTTTTGAAGTAAAAATTAAAACAACGGTTACTCTTTAACTTTGTGTTTAATGCTCTTAACATAACTATGTGTCACCCTACCTGGATGCCGCAACTGTAATAAAGCTGTGTCTGAGAGCAAGGGGGAGGTTCTCTGGTTAGGGGAACATTAGCATGCAATGCCTCCTGTCTCAGGCCAGTAGGGGGAGCAGGCTGCCCCTATAAAAGCTGGTACTGGGGACAGGGTTAGGGAGAACTGGATTGCCTGTCTCAGCTTTGAGACGTGTCCCAGAGTGGAGCAGGGACAGAAAGTTGATTGCACCTAAGAGGAAGTGTGGCAGTGGGAGAGAGCCACCAGCCAGAGACAAGAGGCGAAGAGAGCCTGTCTTGGCAGAGATAAAGACTTACTTTACCAGACTTTGGTGTCTGAGGCTGGAAGGATTCTACATCCCCCAGCAGAGAACCAGTCCACAAGGGACTATACATTCCTTGGCCTAAGAAGTCTGGAGGCCCTGCCACAACCGAAGGGACCAGTGAAGCCGTACAAGGCTGGGAGCAGAAAGGAACCCACGTCGCAGGCCATACAGGCGAGAATACACGGAAAGCTCGGAAACGTGGGCTGTTATCCTATCAGGAGGAGATAGCCAGAAGGAGCGCAGAAAGCACGGTAGGCCTACACCCTCACCCTGACCAGGGCCAATTTCCCCGTTGCTCTCAGACATCCAGGTCCCCTCCTAGCTTGGACTGTTTGTGGGTCAGTTTACCTGTTCAAGTAAAGACCCTGGACTGCAACCTGTTGTCTGTGTGCTCCTTGCTCCTCCAGCAATATCATCACTGGGACTCTCACTACCATCACTCCCACCATCCACCACACTGCCCTGGGGCCGCACTCTTCCCGTGGGGAGTCACACCATCCCTAGCTGCACACCTCATCAGCCCCAGCGGTCTGCATGCAGCGGCGGTTCCTAATAACCGCAATCCACGGGTGGCGTAGTCGGACATTATCAACCAGTACATAGTAGACTACCATTGGCCTGACCACCCTGAGCTGCGGGACCGGGCCGCCACTACTACCCCCATCGTTTCCCTATTGCCCGGATCCGCGTGCCCCACGGCCCAGGGGGCGAGTCAGCTTTGGCGTAGTCGGCAGGATTTCGTGCCCGCAACCACCGGGTACTGCGTGCCTGAAAAAGACTTTCGGAACTTATCTGTGGCGAAGTTTCCCGCCGTCTGGAGTCGTTTCCCGCCATCCGGAGCCGATTCCCGCCATCAGACGCCATCTTGGACCTTTTCCCGCCGTCTTCTGCCGTCTTCCCGCCATCTGCAGCTGTTTCCCGCCATCGGACGCCATCTCCAGGACGCCGCGCGGGAAGAAGAGGGGCGTGGACGTCAAAACCGCGCGAGATCCGAAGCTCCGCCCCATGCACCTACGCTGCGCAAGGTCCTGGAAGGGAGAGAGAGCGACGCTGACGTCATCAGGACGCGACGCCAGGTCCTCGTCCATAGCAGCAGCAGCGGAGCCGCGGCCTACAGAAGAGGACCGTCGGAAGGTAGGCCACGGTCCACTAGGGGGGTAGAAAGATGTGGGACACAGAGGCGCCCACTACCACCAACGCAGCTGCAGCAGCGGTTATGCCCTTTTCCTTACCCTACATCCCGGGAGCGGCCTGGCTGCCCAAGTACTCAGGGGAGCCCCATGCCCTAACTGACTTCAAGGAAAGACTGTATAGTTTGTTCCAAGTTTACCCCCTGACAGAGGAACAGAAGGTCAGCATATTGACAGGGCAGTTAACTGGCGCAGCCCAAAGGGAGGTAAAATCATGGCCCACTGAGGAGAAAAGGACTGTGAAGGGTATTCTGGCCCGGCTGCGGGGTACCTTTGACACACGTACCTCCGCTGAAATTAAAATGAGGTTCTATGGGTGTAAGCAGCGGGCACAGGACAGCATCAGAGACTATGCCCTAAATCTGCAGGAAGCTTTGAGGGCTATCCAACAAACTGACCCTGGCAGTGTGCAGGAAACGGACAAACTGCTAACAGAACAATTCATAGAAGGTCTGCTGTCCAGCGCCCACAGGGCCCAGCTGCGCCTCATGTTCTTTCAGAACCCCGACCTGACCTTTGCCCAATTTAAGGACAGGGCCATAAGGGTGCTCCGTGAATCTGCAACCAGTGGCGCTATAAACCCCCGGCGCCCTGCAATCACCTACCACCAGGAGGCGGCGCCCTCCCCTATGGATCCCGTGGGGGCTGATGCACAGGCCCTGAACCAAGCCCCGTCGAAAGACCTGCACCACCAAGTCCAGGAGCTGACCAGGAGCGTCGCGGCGTTGACCAGGACCGTCCAGGCGTTACAAGTGGACCCATCAAGACCCATCGAGCTGGCTTCGAGTCCGGAGGATGTCCCGTGGCGTCGACAGAGGAGGATCCCGTCGTTCCGAGGGAGGCCCACAGACCGCTACGCAGAGGATGGACAGCCCATTTGCCGTCGATGCAACCAGCCCGGACACATTTCCAGGTACTGTAATTTAAACGGGTCCAACCTGGGGCAGAGGGCCAACCCCCAGGCATAAGATCACCAGGCCCTTACAATTGGCGTAATAAGTACGTTGGGGGGCACCCGGTTTTACCCGTGGTGCTGGACGGTATCCCCATGAGCGCCTTGCTGGATACTGGGTCACAAGTAACCACTATCCCTTATGTACTTTTTAAGCAGTATTGGACTGATGCTGATATCACATGGTATCCAGACAGTAACTTGAGCATCATCGCCAGTAATGGCTTACCCGTGCCGCAGATGGGGTTCAAGGAGATGACCATTAAAATTGGTAAAGTTGAACTGCCGGCACAGGGAGTGATTATTGTGGACATTGACCGTCATGAAAGTCACCCTAAAATAACTGTGGGTACTAACATAATTGAAAATTGTCTTTCAGAGGTAATTGTAATTCTACAACAGGTGGCGGTGAATGCTAGTTCCAGCCAACAGAGAGTCCTCAACAAGGAGATAAAAGCCCTGATGAGACGGCAGCAGGTAGAACTGTCTGGTGGTGAGATCGGTAGCGTAAGACTCAGTAATCCATTCCCCATTTCCATGCCTCCCAAAAGTGAAATGATGATCTGGTGTCGGACTGCAATCGGGTTGAGAGGTAGAGACTACCAAGCCATGGTAGAACCCGTGTACTCAGACAGCAGGCCCACCATTTTGACAGCCCGGGGGGTGGTTGATGTCCGTCATGGGAGGGTGCCCGTCCGCATCCTCAACATTGGGGAGAGGGAAGTACACTTACCCAGGTACGCTACACTCGCCAAACTGTTTGTTGTCGAACACCAAGCTATCAGGGCCGTGGAACCCTTGCCTCCATCTCCTCAGGCGGAGGGTAATGGCTCCCAGAAACAAAAGGAGGACTGGTGCCAGAAACTCCACGTGGGTGCTGACTCCACTCCCCTGCACCAAAAACAAGGAGTCTACCGGGTGGTACAGGAGTACGAGAGAGTCTTTAGTAAGCACCCGCTAGACTTCGGCAGAGTAAAAGGGATAGAACACCACATCCCCACAGGGAGCCACCCCCCAATAAAAGAGAGGCACAGACCTGTACCCCCTGCACATTATCAGAACGCAAAGGGCATGCTAAGAGAGATGAAAGAAGCTGGGGTTATTAGAGACAGCTGTAGCCCCTGGGCAGCCCCTTTGGTTCTGGTCAAAAAGAAAGATGGCACCATGAGAATGTGCGTGGACTATAGACAAATCAACCGTATCACCCACAAAGACGCATATCCGTTGCCTAGAATAGAAGAGTCTTTAGCTGCACTAAAATCTGCTAACTTCTTTTCTACTTTGGACCTTACTAGCGGGTACTGGCAGGTTCCTGTGGCAGAGGCTGACAAGGAAAAGACCGCCTTCACCACCCCGATGGGACTGAGCGAATTCAACTGTATGCCTTTCGGGCTCTGCAACGCACCAGGGACCTTCCAGCGGCTGATGGAATGCTGCCTAGGGCACCGAAACTTCGAGACGGTCCTCCTTTACCTGGACGACGTGATCGTCTATTCGAAGACCAACGAGGACCATCTCAAGCACCTGGCTGAGGTGTTCGAAGCCCTGGCAGGCTATGGCCTGAAGGTGAAACCATCGAAGTGTCACCTGCTGAAACCAAAGGTCCAGTACCTAGGGCATGTGGTAAGCGCGGAAGGAGTGGCCCCCGACCCTGACAAAGTCACGGCAATCAAGAGCTGGCCAAGCCCCTCGAACATCAAAGAGGTGAGACAGTTTCTCGGGTTGGTAGGCTACTACCGAAGGTTCATCCCCGGGTTCACTAAGATGGCAGCTCCTATGCAGGACCTCCTGATCGGACAGTCTAAGTCCAGGAGTCAAAAGCCACCCTTCAAGTGGGATAAACCGGAAGAGGAGTCCTTCCGCCAGCTAAAGTTGGCCCTCACTGGGGATGAGATCCTGGCCTACCCTGATTATGGCCAGCCTTTCATTCTCCACACAGATGCCAGTAATGTGGGACTGGGAGCCGTACTGTCCCAAAACCAACAGGGCAGAGAACGGGTGATCGCATACGCCAGCCGGAAGCTGAGGCCCACCGAGAGGAACCCGGAGAATTACAGCTCCTTCAAGCTAGAATTCTTGGCGGTGGTGTGGGCCGTGACAGAACGCTTCAAGCATTACCTGGCCTCCGCAAAGTTCACCGTGTACACGGACAACAACCCGTTGACACACCTGGACAATGCAAGACTGGGTGCCCTGGAACAGCGGTGGATGGCCCGTCTCTCCAACTATGACTTCGTGATCAAGTACCGGGCAGGCAAAACCAACGCCAACGCGGACGCCCTATCAAGAATGCCTCACTTACCTGAAGGTGACGAAGACCCAGAAGAGCTGGAGGAGGTAGAACTCCCCGCGTTTCACCGGTATGGAGCCGCTCAACACTCTCACCGCGTGAAGGAGGAGGATCTAACAACTGTGATGATGAATCCCCTACCTCACCACAGCTGGGCCGAGACCCAAGATAGTGACCCTGCAGTCCGCCTGGTGAAAGATCTGCTGACCCGGGAAGACGCCCGCCTAGATCCAGATGCCCCAGAGGAAGCCAAGCAGCTATGGAAGGAGAAGAGCAAGCTGTTCCTCTACGAAGGCAAGTTGTGCAGAAGGATTGTCAACCACCGGACGCACGAGCTGACCTGGCAAGTCGTGGTCCCAAGGCGAGATGCAGCTATGGTCCTGGGAGCTTACCATGACAGAGCGGGACACTTCGGTTGGAAGAAACTGGAGTTCCTACTAAGAGGAAGGTTCTTTTGGGTCGGCATGAGAGGAGCAGTAGAAAAGTGGTGCAGAGACTGTGGCCCTTGTCACCTAAGGAGGAAGGACCGTACCAGCCAGAAGACACCCTTGAGGCCCATCGTCACCACGCAGCCTCTTGAGCTGGTAGCTCTGGACCACGTCAAATTGGCTCCAAGCCGGTCTGGATACATCTATGCCCTGACAATCGTGGACCACTATTCCCGTTTTCTAGTGGTGGTCCCGGTAAAGGACTTGACAGCCCAAACAGCGGCCAGAGCCTTCCAGCAATACTTCTGCCGTCCACACGGGTATCCGGAACAGGTCCTGACAGACCAGGGTCCAGCGTTTGAAGCTGAAATCTTCCAGGAGTTCTGCAACCTCTATGGCTGTAAGAAGATTCGGACAGCGCCTTACCACCCCCAAACCAACGGGATGTGTGAGAAGATGAACAATATAGTCATTGATCTCCTGAAGACGTTGCCCCTGGAGGAACGCAGCCTGTGGCCAGAAAAACTGCCGGACCTGGTAGACATGTACAACAATATCCCGGTGAACGCTACAAACTGCACCCCGGCTTACCTGATGCGAGCTAGACCAGGTAAGCTGCCCGTAGACCTGGAGATGGGAGTCCTAATACCTGAGGACACCTCCCCGGATGCGGACTGGGATACGGAAAGGCAACTGCAGTACAAGAAGGTACAGGAGAGTGTGGAGAAGAGCCTGGCCCAGGTGAGAGAGAAGCAAGAAAGACTCTTCAATCAACACACCCCTGCTAGTCCCCTAGAACCTGGTGAGCAAATCCTAAAGTGAAAAAGAAGGCTACATAAGTTGGACGACCAGTGGGAAAGGGAACCCTACACCGTACTGCAGTCTGACCACGACAACCCAAAGGTGTGCGTAATCACCAAGGACGGAGGAGAAACCACTAGTGTCGTCTCCAGAGACCACCTCAAAAGGTGCCCCGAGCAACTCCGTAGTGCAGAAGAGGATCAGAGTGACCTTGAACCCGCAGAGGACAAGGAAGAAATGATCAGCACCGTTCTCGGAGAGTTCCCTCAGTCCTGGACTCGCATAAATGATGCCATAGTGGTACCCGTCCTGCATTTCCTGCAACCGGCACAGCAACAACCAACACCAGAGCCGGAAGGTGAAGAGGAGCAAGCGGTTCCAGAGGCAGAAGAGCCTGTACCAGCAGCCCAGGAGAGTCAACCCTCTGCTGACAGTGAGCCTGCCATGCCTGCGGTAAGCCAAAGAACCCGCAGACAGCTGCCTGCCCTACCTGTACATTCAGCTGGTAGCTGTACCCCTAACGCTAGTGGGGAAAGCCAGGTTGGTCCACCACCAGACAGTGGGTTAAGGAGGTCAACCAGGAGCACAAAGGGACAGATACCCGCTCGCTGGAGAATATAGAGTGTACTAAGATTGTAAATAACCCTGTTGCCAAATGTTAAAATGTTTGCCAAAGTTACCTGCATGTTTATTGATAGTGTGTTTCAGTCTCTTGCAGCAACCGTAAGGACTCACAGGTTATGGACTTTTTATAACCGGGACCTTGTATGGACTGCGTTCGGAGCTTAACCCAGGAATGAACTAAGACTGTGAAGGACTTGGGGTAGGACAGACCCCCACCTGGTTAAGGCTCCCGTTGTTTTGGTGATATGGACACCCGGTCACAGGCCACACTGTGACCTAAAGAACTCAATTTGTGCGTCGTCTGTCTATTAATGTTTTATTGTTATGCATATTGTCTTTGTTTATTGTTTAGTCCCGGAGTACTAAATTTCACTAGGGGGGAATGTGTCACCCTACCTGGATGCCACAAGTGTAATAAAGCTGTGTCTGAGAGCAAGGGGGAGGTTCTCTGGTTAGGGGAACATTAGCATGCAATGCCTCCTGTCTCAGGCCAGTAGGGGGAGCAGGCTGCCCCTATAAAAGCTGGTACTGGGGACAGGGTTAGGGAGAACTGGATTGCCTGTCTCAGCTTTGAGACGTGTCCCAGAGTGGAGCAGGGACAGAAAGTTGATTGCACCTAAGAGGAAGTGTGGCAGTGGGAGAGAGCCACCAGCCAGAGACAAGAGGCGAAGAGAGCCTGTCTTGGCAGAGATAAAGACTTACTTTACCAGACTTTGGTGTCTGAGGCTGGAAGGATTCTACATCCCCCAGCAGAGAACCAGTCCGCAAGGGACTATACATTCCTTGGCCTAAGAAGTCTGGAGGCCCTGCCACAACCGAAGGGACCAGTGAAGCCGTACAAGGCTGGAAGCAGAAAGGAACCCACGTCGCAGGCCATACAGGCGAGAATACACGGAAAGCTCGGAAACGTGGGCTGTTATCCTATCAGGAGGAGATAGCCAGAAGGAGCGCAGAAAGCACGGTAGGCCTACACCCTCACCCTGACCAGGGCCAATTTCCCCGTTGCTCTCAGACATCCAGGTCCCCTCCTAGCTGGGACTGTTTGTGGGTCAGTTTACCTGTTCAAGTAAAGACCCTGGACTGCAACCTGTTGTCTGTGTGCTCCTTGCTCCTCCAGCAATATCATCACTGGGACTCTCACTACCATCACTCCCACCATCCACCACACTGCCCTGGGGCCGCACTCTTCCCGTGGGGAGTCACACCATCCCTAGCTGCACACCTCATCAGCCCCAGTGGTCTGCATGCAGTGGCGGTTCCTAATAACCGCAATCCACGGGTGGCGTAGTCGGACATTATCAACCAGTACATAGTAGACTACCATTGGCCTGACCACCCTGAGCCGCGGGACCGGGCCGCCACTACTACCCCCATCGTTTCCCTATTGCCCGGATCCGCATGCCCCACGGCCCAGGGGGCGAGTCAAATACAGTTGTAGTAACCCTTAGCTTGTCAGACACCTCAATACTTTATTAACGTCCTGTGCTGGGCTGACTGCAAGAACTACAAGTCAAAAACCAATCAGCGAGGCTGCCGAGCGTGTAGAGGCTGATTGAGCGTCCCTGAGGAGGCATAAGTACACAGAGGGGTAGATAAGTGCATAGTTAAACACAATATCATAGTTTAATGCAAGAGCATAGCTTGGTGTTTTTCCTTACTTGCCTTTTATTTAGTTTTTTCTGCTTTCACTTGTATTGATTATCTCCATTTAATATGTGCTCAATGGGCAATGCTGCCAGGTGTGCGTCTTGTGAGATGTATGAATGCCTTGAACAGCTGTTTGAGGGTGAATATGTCTGCGCTCGATGTCAGCGAGTTACATGTTTGGAAGCCCAGATACTGGATCTAAATGTGCAGCTAGCAACACTCAGGAGCATTGCAAACCTGGAGAGGAGTCTAGACCTCACTGAGCTTGCACTGGTTGGGGCCAGTGATATGGAAGAGGGTGGAGGTGGAGAAGATCAGGACCCAGAACTAGGTAGCTGGGTAACAGAAGAGGGGGTAGGGGGAAAAGTGTCAGGGAGCCCAGTCCTGATCTGGCACAACCTAGTAAATATGCCTGTTTGGCTGATATTAGGAATGCTAGCCCAGGGCTGGGAACACTGCAGCAGGATGTTGCTCCTAGCAACCAGGAAGATGACTGCTGTAGGAAGGAGAGTAATAGGAGTGTAGAAAAGGCCAGACAGATGTCGGTGGTAGGGAACTCTATAATTAGGCGGACAGATAGGGTCATCTGCCGCCGAGACCGTGAATGCCGAACAGTGTGTTGTCTGCCGGGTGCTCGGGTTCGACATATTGCGGATCGAATAGACAGCTTGCTGGGTGGGGCTGGGGAAAACCCAACGGTCATGGTACACATCGGTACCAATGACAAAGTTAGAGGGAGGTGGAAGGTCCTTAAAAAATCAGTACAGGGAACTAAGAGAGAAGCTGAAGGCCAGGACCTCCAAGGTGGTGTTTTCAGAAATACTGCTGGTGCCACGAGCGTCACTAGATAGACAGCAGGAGCTTAGGGAGATAAATAAATGGCTCAGAAATTGGTGCAGGAAAGAAGGGTTTGGGCTCATGGAGAACTGGGCCGACTTCGCTGTCGGCTACAGGCTCTACAGTAGGGACGGGCTGTATCTCAATGGGGAGGGTGCAGCTATTCTCGGGGAAAAAATGGTCAGACGGATGGAGGAGCTTTTAAACTAGGATCGGGGGGGGGTATTCCTGTTAATAAGGGGATAGATAGAGTAGACAGAGAGTGTGGGACAGAAGGGGTTGTAGAGGATCTAGGGGGGTCTGGGAAACGCAAGGAAAGTAGGGAGCTGAGTAGGAGTAACAAATGTGCTAATGGTATTAAATGTTTGCTGGCAAATGCAAGAAGTCTCGCAAACAAAATGGCTGAACTGGAGACTCTCATGTCGGTCACGGAATATGATGAGGTGGGTATTACGGAAACCTGGCTGGATGAAAGCCATGACTGGGTGAAAAACATGGAAGGTTACACTACATTTAGAAAGGACAGGAAAGACAAAAAATGTGGAGGAGTGTGTATTTTCGTAAGATCCAACTTAAAACCTGTGCTCAGTGACAACATTGGGGGGAGCGGCGATAATGTAGAGTCAGTCTGTTAATGTACATGGGGATGGCCATAATGGAAATCTTTTAATTGGAGTTTGTTACAATCCTCCTAATATAGCTGTACTGGTAGAGGATGAAATGCTGAAAAAAATTAAAAAGGCAGCAAATAATAGGGTCCTTATTATGGGGGATTTTAACTATCCAGATATTCAATGGGATATAGAATCGTCCAGTTGCACTAAAAGCTGAAAGTTCTTATCCACAGTTCAGGACTATTACCTCTCTCAGATGGTAGTTGAACAGACCAGGGGAGGTAATCTGCTGGATCTGGTTCTATCAAATAGACCAGATACAATTTCAGATCTTCAGGTCCGGGAGCATTTGGGAAACAGCAACCATAATATGGTAAGTTTCAACGTAATATTCAATAAAGCATTTCAAAAAGGAAATGCAAAAACCTGGAACTTTAGGGAAGCTGATTTCAACAAATTAAGGGAAGAGCTTAATTGTGTAGACTGGGACCATGTCATGGTAACTGAGGATACCAAACGTAAATGGGGCATGTTTAAGGGAATACTACTAGAATCCTGTAGAAATTTATACCCTCTGGTAACAAAATGTCCTGGAATAAAAAGAAACCATTATGGATAAATAAGACAGTACAAAGTTTAATAAGACAAAAACAAAGGGCATTCAAAATCTTGAATGCCGAGAAAACAGAAATAGCATTTCTGGAGTATAAAGACCTAAATAAGAAATGTAAAAAAGAAATTAAGCTAGCTAAATTATTTACAGAGCAACAAATCGCCAGAGACATTAAAATAAATCCAAAAAAATTTTATACATACATCAATGCCAAAAAAGAAAAAATCAGATGGTATCGGCCCCTTAGAAAACGATAACAACAAGATAATTATAGAGGACAAAGAAAAGGCTGAGATATTAAACAGGCCCTTTTCATCCATGTTCACCAACAAACCGTCCGTTCCAGGGATCTTTCAACAGGGCAAAAATCAAAGTTCACCACCTAATATAACTAGTTTAATACAAAAAGAAGTACGCCTGTGTCAAAGCAAATTAAACATTGATAAATCCCCCGGCCCAGATGGTATTCATTCACGGATACTGAGGGAATTAAGCTCAGTAATTGACAAACCGCTGTACCTCATATTCTTAGACTCTCTGGTAACAGGGGTAGTGCCACAGGACTGGAGGATATCCGATGTGGTACCGATATTTAAGAAAGGTAAGAAGGTGGAGTCCGGTAAGTCTGACATCAGTAGTGTGCAAAGTTTTTGAGGGCATCATAAGAGATGACCTGCATAGTTATATAGCAGAGAATAATATAATAAATGATAATCAGCATGGATTCATGAAAAAAAGGTCATGTCTAACCAACATGTTGGTGTTCTATGAGGAGGTAAGTGCAGATCTGGATGTTGGTAATATGGCGAATGTGATTTATCTGGACTTTGCAAAGGTATTTGATACTGTACCACATAGCAGCCTTATACTGAAGCTACAGAAGAAATGACTTGGGGGAACTATATGTAGATGAGTAAGGAATTGGCTAAACGATAGGAAACAAAGAGTCGTCATAAATGGTACATTCTCTAAATGGGATATAGTCAGCAGTGGGGTGCCGTAGGGATCTGTGCTAGAACCAATTCTTTTTAACCTCTTTATTAATAACTTAGTGGATGGGATTGAGAGTAAAGTGTCAGTTTTTGCTGACGAAACCAAACTATGTAGGGTATTAAAATCTGATCTTGACGTTACAATATTGCAGAACGATTTGGATAAGATGATTGAATGGGCAAACACTTGGCAGATGAGGTTTAATGTAGATAAATGTAGAGTTATGCACCTGGGACGGTGTAATCTTATTGCTGCATATACATTAAATGGATGTACTGTATACTCGGGACTACAGAACAGGAGAAGGACTTGGGTATTCTGGGTAAACTTAAGCTGAGCAGCAGAACTCAATGTCAATAGCAGCCGCAAAAGCAAATAAGATTTTAGGATGTATAAAAAGAGAAATAAAATCCCGCGATGCCAAGGTACTGTTACCCCTTTATAAATCACTGGTGAGGCCACATCTAGAATATGGGATTCAGTTTTGGGCTCTACATTTTAAAAAGGATATTCAGAAGTTAGAGTCAGTTCAAAGGCGGGCAACTAGATTATTACAAGGGATGGAAGGCCTCTCATATGATGAGAGGTTGAAAAAGTTGAGACTGTTTAGTTTAGAAAAACGACGCCTCAGAGGAGATCTCATTTACATGTATAAATATATGTGTGGTCAGTGCAAAGGACTAGCACATGACTGACTTATTCCTTTCGAAGACCATACTAAGGACCAGGGGGCACTCATTACACATGGAAGAAAGGCGATTCCAGCACCTAAACAGGAAAGGGTTCTTTACAGTCAGAGCAGTTGGGCTCTGGAATTCCCTACCACAAGAGGTAGTAATGGCCGACACTATAACAGCTTTCAAAAAAGCGATGGACTATTTCCCCGATACACATAACATTGTGTGCTACAGTTAAATTAGACAAAATATTACACCTATAGTAGTACGTTTAATACGATAATAGTATTTACATAACTAGTATCATAATTAGGCTTGATCCAGGGATCTAGGACTGATCGCCTTTTCTTGGGGTAAAGAAGGAATTTTTCCCCGTGATGCAAATTGCCTGAATGTGTCCTGGGGTTTTTGCCTTCTTCTGGATCAACAGATTTATGCATAGGGATTTTAGTAATACCATTATTGGAATCACAAGAGTAATACAAAATATAAAACTGATTAAAAAATTATAAACTTGTTCATTTTTAATTGTAATAGTGCATCAATAATAAAAATGGTAATAATACATTTGTGAGGCATAGTCTAAGTAATTTAGTAAGTTAGTGTAGGGAGTACATTTGGGGGAGAAAGGTTGAACTGGATGGATCTAGGTCTTTATTCAACCTATGTTACTATGTAACCATGTATCACGTTATCTGAAAGTTGTGGATTGCTACATGTGTACAGGATCAGAACCAAGAGCCAAAGGCCAAAAAATCCAATTTTAACAAATCCAAAATAATAATAAATATAATAAATCATAATTTATTTTGGAATGGTTAAAGTGGGATTTTTTACCTTTGGTTATTGGATTTAAAATATTAGTTAACTGATACCATTGAGCAATTTGGTGTGATCAGTATCAGAACCAATTACAGCACAGGAATACATCACCAGAACAAAAATCAATACAGACAGAATAGATAACCAGAAACACCATCGGCACCTGAATACAGCACCAGAGCCACAATCAGTACCAGAATACATCACCAGAACTGTCAACAGTACAGAAATACCGAATTACAAGCACCATCAATATAAGAACACATCACCAGAACCAGCATCAGTAGAAGAATACATCAGCAAAACCACCATCAGTACAAGAATACATCATCAGCAACATCATAAGTACAAGAATACATCACCGGAACCACCAACAGTCACTGAATACTTCAACATTCTTTGTGCAGCAATCAACTGAAGTGTCAGGTCAGCCCAGTATACAATTGTATCGCATGAAGCTAAAATCCCAATATCTCCTTAAAAGTTGTTAGGTGATACTGGGAGTTGTTGTTAACACTCGTCATCAGAATACTGATGAGACATAATCAGTATCACAAATAAACATTTATATCAATGTACCTTATAGGTGACACCTTCTCTGATTCGACTTGGTCTCATCCCTACATCCACAGCTTGTCTCTGCAGACTTCCATCTTCTCTGCTCTTCTGCTGCACATCCGGACAGGGTGCCCTTAAAACTAACAGCGTCATTATAACGCTCCCAAAAGAAAATACTGCCCTACGCTGTGCATCTGAATAATTACCCCTTACTTTTCTACCTGCACAAAATAAGACCCTCAAACTGTCCCTGTTATGGTATATGGCCTCCAAACAGCTCCTCCTATAAAATATTGCCTCCACCCTGTCCACCCTTATGAACTATAACTTTCTGCCCTTATTAGCTATTACCACCACATTGTCAATATCTTACGTGTCCCCCACCATGCTGCCTACTTGTTCTACTGGGACTCTCTTCACACTGTCCCCTCACACTGTGTTTACTGCAGTATAATACTCTATACTGTGCCCTTTCCCCATACTTCCACCCTTTGCATACTTTCCCCTACTTGCTGTGCCCTCACACTTTCTCCCCACGCTGCCACCTCCCTATACTGTCCCCCTCACACTACCCAGTCTCTATATTTTGACCACTTACACTTTACTCTATACTGTCCCCTCACATTTATCCTCACAAATGTCTTCCCCCGTACTGTCCCCTCATACATTTCTTCCCCCATGCTGTCCCCTCACACTTTTCCCCTTTATAATGTCCCCTCACACATTTCTCTTTCTATTCTGTCTCTGAATTTATTTTCCTGACATACTGTCAACTCACACTTTCCCTCACAAATTTCCTCCATACTGTTTCCTCACACTATTCTCCCCTATAATGTCCCCTTGTGCATTTCTCCCTCATATCGTCTCCTTATACACTTTTCCCCTGCACTGTTTCTGTGCACTCCCCCAAATATTGTCACTGACTAGATTAAGATTTGTGGGGAGGTGCACATGGAAATGCACACCACTTCGTGCCTCACATTCCACCATGCCCCTCATCAAGACTGTCATGAAAAACGCAAGTCTGGATAAATTGGGGTCAGTGTGTCTATCTGTGCAGTTTATGCATGGAAAACCAAGTCAAATAATTGTTAATAGCAAGAAAAACAATAATTAAGTATAACATGTGATCAGGGCTGTGGAGTCGGTAAGCCAAACCTCCGACTCCTCAATTTCCATGCCACTGACTCCATGACTCCCTCATACATGGCTCATGTTTAAGTGATAAATTTACTGTAGCACAGATTAATCTCAGCTAAAAGTCTAGACCCTTAGATCAGGAATAGGACAGACATTTATAGGACATTTCATAACTTTCCCAAATTCTTATGAAAAAATATTCTCCACAAACGGCATTGAACTACTGTACCCAATTCATTATATATTTTAGGAGTCGGAGTCGGTCCATTTTATACCGACTCCAACTTCACCAAAATGGGCTCCGATTCCGACTCCACAGCCCTGCATGTGATGATGCATGTCGGCCGCATGTCCCTCCACCCAAACATTTGTTTCACCCTGCACAGTTAAATGTCTCAACAAATGCCAGGAGGTAGGTACATGGTTTTGAAAAGCAGTAACAACAAATTGCAAAATGGATAGTTGTGGGGTGTACAGTTGCCAAAGTCAACAACTGAAAGAATTAAGCAAAACATTAACCTTTTTTACATAAAGTTCCTAAATTGGATTAGTGAAATAGGTAGGCAAAAATTTAAATGTGTTCATTTTTTCAAAGCTTAAAAAAAATGAACATCTTCTATCAAAAAGAACACAACAAGAAAAGTTAGGTAGGATAGGAGCACATCTTAAAAACCAGCACCTGCAACAGGCCACTGTATTTGTGTGGCGTGCATGGGTGTAATATTGAACTATTACAAGTATGCAAAAAAATGTAAAACTTTTTTAAAACACACACACTTTGTGATGTAAACTGTTCAATCTAAATGTATGGAATGATTGATATTTTTATTTGTCTTTTTAAAATAAATCAAAAACTAAAACTTTTACAAAACAAATAAAAATAAATGAGAAAATGGATATCTCTTATGCCCTATGGCTTGTCTTTCTCACAAAGCAGGAAGTGCACTTTGTCAGACAGTCAAGACTTGGTTTCAGGATTTTTCTTCAGTTGGAAAATTAGGACTGAGAGGACTTAAACCTTGACCCCTGTAATTTTATTTTTATTTTTTTGCAGTGCCTCAAGAATGAAAAAAAAATTGGGTTATTAACCCCTTTACTCCCTAAGCCTGTTTCCACCTTCATGACCAGGCCAAATATTACAATTCTGACCACTGTCACTTTATGAGGTGATAACTCTGGAACACAAACGGATCCCACTGATTCTGAGATGGTTTTTCATGACATATTGTACTTAATGATAGTGGTAAAATTTATTCTATATGATTTGCGTTTATTTGTGAAAAAATCTGAAATTTGGATATTTTCAAACTTTGAATTTGTATGCCCTTAAATCAGAGAGATATGTCACACAAAATAGTTAATAAATAACATTTACCGCATGTCTACCTTACATCAGCACAATTTTTGAAACATGATTTTTTTGTTCGGAAGTTATAAGGGTTAAAAGTTGACGAGATATTTCTCATTTTTACAACAAAATTTACAAAACCAGTTTTTAGGGACCACATCACATTTGAAGTGACTTTGAGAGGTCTATATGACAGAAAATACCCAAAGCTGATGCCATTCTAAAAACTTCACCCCTCAAACCACATTCAAGAAATTTATTAACCCCTCAAGTGCTTCACAGGAATTAATGGAATGTTGAAGGAAAAAATTAACATTTAAGTTTTTTCACAAAAATTTAACTTTAGACCTATTTTTTTATTTTCACAAGGGTAAGAGGACAAAATGGACCCCAAAAATTGTTGTGAAATTCCTCCTGAGCACATCGATATCCCATATGTGGGGGAAAACCACTGTTTGGGCGCACGGTAGGTCCTGGAAGAGAAGGAGCACAGTTTGACTTTTGGAACGCAAAATTGGCTGAAATTGAGAGCAGATGCCATGTCACATTTGGAGAGCCCCTGGTGTGCCTAAACAGTAGAAATCCCCCACAAGTGACCACATTTTGGAAACTAGTCACCCCAGGTAACTTATCTAGATGTGTGGTGAGCACCTTGAACCCCCAGGTGCTTCACAGAAAATTATAACGTAGAGTTGTGAAAATAAAAAATCTAATTTTTTCCCCCACATTTTTTATTCTAGCCCCTGTTGTGCAATTTCTCTTGAGTACGCTGATACCCCATATGTGGAGGAAAACTACTATTTAAGTGAACAGCAGGGCTCGGAAGGGAAGGAGTGACATTTTAGAATGCAGACTTTGATGGAATGGTCTGTTGGCGTCAAGTCACATTTGAAGAGCCCCTGATGTGCCTAAACAGTGGAACACAAGTAACCCCATTTTGGAACTTATGTACTGTTTTCTGGTATGTGAATTTTATAATGTAGTGGCAGTGCATCAGGTTGGCATATGTGAGTTGTGCAGTATATGTCAATCTAGTATACTACATGAGTTGTGTAAGTCAGAAATGAAGTCCATGAATGTGTGGTACAGTTTGAAGCATTCTTTTATACACAGGTCAGGTTTGTTGGGGCAGGTGTAACATTGATAAGTGGTGTCCTTGCATATCCCCCTTCTGTAACCGCACCACTTTTGCGACCTTCTATTGTTTGAGGTTTGAGAGACCTCCTTGGGGAAATGTTGACTTGGTACAATACAAGCACCTTCAGTTCCGGAAGCACGGGGGCCCGCTCCTTCCTGCTCTCCAAAGATTAGGGCCTTGATCACTGCCTCCTGGAACTGAAGATACAATGTACTGGTCTGGCCTCCACATCGTGATTGTACAAAAGCGTTGCCATCTGTACGATGTGCACAGCCAGCTTCTTGTACCACACCTTGACTTTTTTTGTGGCTGGAGAACTTGGTCAGAGAGATCAACTCCCCCATGTTCTTGTTGTACCCCAGTACACAGTCTGGTTTGTGGACCTGTGTAGAAGTACCTTGTACAGTGGTCAAGAAAAGGACATCCCTCTTGTCCTTGTACTTGATCACCAGCATGTTGCCGCTACATTGGTCTCTGCTCTCACCCTTTCTGAGCAGCTGCCCAATTAGCGTCTTAAGGAAACCTTTCTGATTTTTGTGGACAGTTCCGCATGCTGCAGTAGCTCGCGCAGAGAGGGACTTTTAAGAGTGGGATGCTGGTATAAAAGTTATCTACATAGAGGTGATAACCTTGATCCAGCAGTGGGTGCGCCAAATCCCACACAATTTTCCCACTCACTCCCAGGAGACAGGGGGCATTCAGGGGGTTCAATCCGGGTATCCTCCCCTTCATAAACCATAAACCCTGAGGTACTCTCACACAGTTTGTAGAGCTTAATTCTCTACCTGGTTCTCTTACTGGGCAGGCATTGTCAGAATCTGAACCTCCCCTTGAAATGGATTAGGGACTCATCCACGCAGATGTCCCTTTGGGGCATGTACACCTCAGCAAACTTATTGTTGAAGTGATCAATGACCGGTGGAACTTTGAACAGATGGTCAAAGTTGGGGTCATCTCGGGGAGGACATTGTGCATTATCACTGTTATGCAAACATTTTTGGATGGCCTCAAAACTTTTATGGGTCATGGCCACGCAGAATACTGGAGTGTTGTATAAAACATCAACACTCCAATATTGCCAAAGTTCTGGCTTCTTCACTATCCCCATATGAAGGACCAGGTCCCAAAACATCATCATTTCTACTGCGTTTACACGGATCCAGTTAGAAAATGATGAAGGGTGGTTTTGTGCCAAAAATAGCTGGGCATACAAATTTGTTTGGGCCACCATGAGATTTACAAAATCCTCAGAGAAAAATACTTTGAAAAAGTCGATTTCTGTGAGACCAGTGGTGTCAAATTTGATTCCTGATTGTGCCACAAAATCAGGAATCAGTGGCTCATAATCTTTGGAGGGTGAGGTCCATATGGGGTCAGTAACGGCGGGCACTGGTTCAGTTTCTGTCCTGGGGCATCTGCATGGCGGTTCAGCATCACTTGAGGAAGAGGATGAGGAGGAGGAAAAATAAAAGAAGGTGGGATCCTCTCCCTCACTTTCAGTGTCGGAGGCAGGGAATACATATGCCTCCTCCGCTGAACACAGTGATTGGGACGAGAGGGACGTTTTTTCACGTATGCGGTGTTTGTGTGAGTAACAAATTTTATTCAGGTGTGTGTGAGTGAGTGCTTGGTGTAAAGTTTTTTCATTTAGAAGAGAAAAAAAAAGAAAGAATAGAATCTAGAAAGAAAAAGCTAAAAATAAAAAAGCAACAACCGGGGGTTAATCACTGATGTGAGTCGGTGATCAGCTCTCGATGGCTGTAGGAAAGACGCACGGATGTGATTTTTTTTTCTGCGCGCTCTGACACTAACCCTAACTCAATTCATTCAAAAATACTATAGAAGACAATGATTACTAAGGTATATTTTTACTGTCCCTAATCTAAATCTAATCTTTTCCCCCAAATAACAGGAGGTTGATCACTGATAAGCATCAGCGCTCGGTGGCAGAAGAGAGGGGGTCCGAAGGGGGGAGAGAAGGAAAAGGGGATAAAGGGAGTAAAGGGGGCGAGGGGGATTGGGGTGGATTAGGAAAGATCAGGCAAGGATCAGAAAGGGATCACGAACATTTCTTTCTTCTTCAGCAGAAGCAGGAGCACAAACACCAGCAGTGATGCACAGGCTTGAAAAAGTCTGTGGCACTACAAGGCCCAGTACAACACGCAGAACGACACATTGACTGCCCTGTACAAGTCCGCAGCTAGAATGAGTAAGTACAAGAAGGTCACTGTGGGGTCAGATTGTGTCTGTATGCTCTGATTGATGTGATTGACGTCATCGTCGATCACACCAATCAGAGCTGACCCTGGTGTCGCCTTGGCTGCTAGGCTCCAGTCTATGATCGGTGCTCTTACAGCACCTATCGTAGGCTGGACATCAGTGTTTCAGGCAATCTGATTGCCTGAAACAAGGAAAAACATTGCGATTGGCTGTTCAGAAATGAACAGCCAACCACAGAAATCGTAGTTGTGGAGGGGGGACCCCCAGGAATGACGACTCCATGTGCTGTGCTGAGATTCATCACGCACCTTAATGCAATCGCGGTGCTGCATTAAAGATATGAACTATCAATACGTCCAAGGTCAGTAAGTACCTACAAAGCTAAACGTATGGATACGTCCAAAGTCGTAAAGGGGTTAAGGTGCTATAATTCAGTATATATAAAAACAATCAATTCAATGTCCCATAGAGTATGCAGGTCCAGAACCTCCCTATAGCTTATATCTACAGTATGTTTACTGAGACAGATTACCACTCCCATTTTCTATGTTCTTCAGTGCTGCAGTAGTACACCACACTCTGATTTAGGCTTTTCTATACCAACAGGTGCATCTCACTAAATTAGAATATCATCAAAAAGTTAATTTATTTCACTTCTTCAATACAAAAAGTGAAACTCATATATTATATAGAGTCATTACTAGTGTTGAGCGAACATGCTCGACACTGCTCGGTACTCGCCTGAGCATCACACTACTCGGGATGTTCGGCGAGCACCGAGCATTTCCGGGTTACTCGGGCGGGAGCTCGGGTCTCCGCCCTGCATGTTTGGCGCTCTTTACAGAGCCAATGAACATGCAGGGATTGCCAGCCAGTCACTGTAATGCCGCAGCCATGTTGTTTGTGGGCATTACAGTGATTGGCTGGCCGCACAGCGTCACCTCGAGTATTTAAAACCGGGCGCCGCCATCTTGGACACAGTCACTCCGGATCAGACAGTGTAGGGACAGCGCTGCTGATTTAGGGAGAGATATATCCTGCAAAATAGTTAGTGTAGGGTCTGTAAAGGCTGCCAGATCAAACAAACAGTCCTTCTCAGGACTAATATCCATCCCAGGTATATCAGGCAGGCAGGCTGTATAGGAGACGCAGTGGTTATACCAGCAAACGCTGCATTACAGTCCTGTGTGCTGCTCCTGTTGCTGAAATTGCTGGACTTAGCTCCAGGTCCCGGGGGCCAGGAAAAATCCTTTTTTTTAATCTAAATCCTCTTTTTTTTTTCCTCCTTCACAATGTACAAATACCCATCTTATTAACCTTTTGGTGCCCCCCCCCCCCCCCCCAAAAAAAAGTGTGGCTCTGATTTTTCAGACACAAATATATCTGTTGAAAATAGTCTGGTGTAGGCCAGAGAAATAGAAGTGTGGTTTTGCAGTTCTATGGGCCATTTGTATCTAAAAAAAACAGTTTGAGTGTGTCGCTCACTGTTCAGCCGCAAATATATATATATTTTAAAAAGCCTGGTATACACCAGTAAATTATTACTGTGGTTTTGATGTTCCACGGTAAAACATCTCTATTATCCTGTTTTTGGCATTTTTTGCTGTATAAAAATAATAATAGTGTCTCCCTAATTTTTCAGACACAAATATATCTGTTGAAAATAGTCTGGTGTAGGCCAGAGAGACAGAAGTGTGCTTTTGCTGTTCCACCGTAAAAAATCTCTATTATCCTGCTTTTTGCATTTTTTGCTGTAAAAAAAAAAATAGTGTCTCCCTGATTTTTCAGACACAAATATATCAGTTGAAAATAGTCTGGTGTAGGCCCGAGAAATACAAGTGTGGTTTTGCAGTTCCACGGTACAAACCTCTGTATTATCCACTTTTGGGCCATTTGTATCTAAAAAAAACAGTTTGAGTGTGTCGCTCACTGTTCAGCCGCAAATATATATATTTTTTAAAAAGCCTGGTATACACCAGTAAATTATTACTGTGGTTTTGATGTTCCACGGTAAAACATTTCTATTATCCTGTTTTTGGCATTTTTTGCTGTATAAAAATAATAATAGTGTCTCCCTGATTTTTCAGACACAAATATATCTGTTGAAAATAGTCTGGTGTAGGCCAGAGAGAGAGAAGTGTGCTTTTGCTGTTCCATGGTAAAAAATCTCTATTATCCTGCTTTTTGCATTTTTTGCTGTAAAAAAAAAAAACAGTGTCTCCCTGATTTTCCAGACACACATATATCTGTTGAAAATAGTCTGGTGTAGGCCCGAGAAATACAAGTGTGGTTTTGCAGTTCCACGGTACAAACCTCTGTATTATCCACTTTTGGGCCATTTGTATCTAAAAAAAACAGTTTGAGTGTGTCGCTCACTGTTCAGCCGCAAATATATATATATTTTAAAAAGCCTGGTATACACCAGTAAATTATAACTGTGGTTTTGCTGTTCCACGGTAAAAAATCTCTATTATTCAGGTTTTGGTAGTTTTTTCCGTAAAGAAAAACAGTAGTGTCTCCTGACTGTTGTGACACAAAAATATATCTGTTGAAAATAGTCTTGTGTAGGCCCGACATCCCAGTGTGGTTTCGCAGTTCCAGGGGTCAAATCGCTGTACTATCCAGTTTTGGGCCTTTGGTATCTAAAAAAAAGCAGTTTGAGTGTGTCGCTCACTGTTCAGCCGCAAATATCTCTATTTTAAAAAGTGTGGTATACCCCAGTAAACAATAACTGTGGTTTTCCTCTTCCACGGTTCTAATCTACTCTTTATTACCCTTTTTCCATTGATAGTGCAAGTGTAAGCTATTTTACTTCATTTACAATGGGCAAGGCGCGTGGCAAGGGACGTGGAAGTGAACGTTCTGGTGATGGTTCGTGCAGAGGACGGGGCCGTGGCCAAGGTGAAAATGTGCCACAACCAACAGCCACATCTTCTCGCTCCCACTTCTTGACCGAATTACTAGGGAAGCACAGAACAACACCAGTATTGAGAACTGATCAGTGTGAACAGGTTATTAATTGGATAGCAGACAATACTTCCAGTTACTTGGGCACCACCACCTCCGGTCTGTCTTCCACACGGTCAACTCTTAGTAGCCGTGAGTCTCGACCGCATACTCCTCCTCACCCTGATGCTCCTTCCTCCCACCATGCCGAGTGTCATCAGACAGCAAGTGATCCCACACTTGGACACTCTGAAGAGCTGTTCACTGGTCCATTTCCATATTTGGGCCCCTCGCCTGATACGCTTGAAGTGGTGGAAGAGGAGATCCCATGTTGCGATGCCCAAATATTTGAACAGCCACGGCCACAGGAAGTCGACGTTGGCAATCTGTCACAAGAGGTGGACGATGACGAGACACAATTGCCAGGAAGTGAGGAGGAGGATCGTGGTGCGCAAGTGGAAGAGGAGGAGGTGGTGGATGATCTAGTAACTGACCCAATGTGGAAGGAGGACATGCAGAGTGATGCCAGCAGCACACAGGGGGAGGGAGGCAGAGTACCCCAACAGGCAGGAAGAAGCAGTGTGGTGGCCGCAGACAGAAGGCAGGCAACCGTTCCCCGTAACACCAATACGAGGGACGTTGCCAGTACAAGCGGTAGGTCTTCCAGAGTCTGGAATTTTTTTAAAGACTCTGCTGATAACCCCAAAAAGGCCATATGTTCCACCTGCCATGCCAGCACCAGCAGGGGTGACAAAACTACCAGCCTGACCACCACCAGCATGATCAGGCACATGGCAGCAAAGCACCCGACTTTGTGGGGCGAAACCCAGGGTCCACGACCAGTGTCAGCGGGTGTCACCACTGCTTCTTCCACTGTTGTGCGTGCAATAGAACCCCCTGTTGTGTGTGCAAGGCAATCCCCTGTCCATACTGCATGTAAAGATGCCCCCTTCTCTCAGTCTTCACTTGTTATGGCAGTTTCTCAAGAAACAGCATCAACGTCCACGTCCCACCGCAGCGTTCAATTGTCCATATCCCAGACCTTTGAACGAAAGCAGAAATTCGCAGCTAACACCCCTCAGGCCACAGTCCTAAATTCGCACATTTCACGACTGCTTGCATTGGAAATGCTGCCTTTTAGGCTGGTGGAGACGGAATCCTTCCGCAATCTTATGGCGGTGGCCGTCCCTCGGTACTCGGTCCCCAGCCGACACTATTTTGCCCGGTGTGCCATCCCCGCACTACACAAGCACGTGTCCCAAAGCATCTGCCGTGCCCTCAACAACGCAGTTACTGGGAGAGTCCACCTGACAACGGACACGTGGACAAGTGCTTGTGGCCAGGGACGGTACACCTCTCTGACGGCACACTGGGTAAACATAGTGGAAGCCGGGACCCAGTCGGACCTTGGGACTAGAGATGAGCGTTGTTCTACTCGAACTGTTCGCCAATCTCAAATTCGAGCTGTTTTGGGCGGTGTTCGAGCCGTTCGGCGAACACGAACAATTTGAGAAAAATTCGGCTGTTCGAGGTTATGTTCGATAACTGTTCGTGCACCAAAATCATAACTGGATTTTTTCTCAGTAATGATGAAAATTAATGTTAATACGCAGTTTGAGTGTACAGCGGGGTGGGGGGAGGGGCAGGGGATGGATCTCTGCAGGAACAATGAAGATCTCCATTTTTTTTTCTCTTTCCTGCATTTGCAGTGGGGAGGTGCAATCTGTCAGCCTATCAGCAGCGCACACACGGAGCGAAGTGCTTTTTTTCACACAAGCAAGGGTATGTGTCATTGGCAGTGTATGTCACATGTCCTTGCCCTATAAGACCAAGCCATTTTCCCCGTCGCCACCATTTTCTCACTGCTGCAGCTGCGTGTTAGACGGCACCGCTGTTGCTGTGTGCGCTATACCTTGTTAATTTCAAGCCAATTTTTGCACAAATATACAGATAGCTTGGGAGTAGGGAATAGTTGTGATTGCAGTCCTTTTAAGGACTAGGTTACAGCATTTCCTACGACTTTTATCAGGGAGGTCTGTGCTCTTAAATAGATAGGTTGTGGGAGTAAAGACTAATTGTAATTGGAGTCCTTTTCAGGACTAGGTTACATCAGTTCCTATCAGTTTTTGCCAGGCAGGTCTGTGCCAGTGCTGTGCAAGTTTTTTTCACAGCATTTGGCTGAATCTAGCAAAGCTAATCCTTTTTGGCCTATTGCAGAGTGTGTTAGTCAGTGGAGTAGCCTATCTGTGTTGCAAGATATACCACCTGTGTATAGAATACCAATTTTTTTACTGCACCTAGTGAAGTAAAATCTTTTGGGCATAGCATCATTCTATTAGTCCATCTATACTGACCTCCATCAGGTTGCAAACTGAATATAATTTTTTTCTGCATCTAGCTCTGAAAAAATATTTGGCCTTCTAGCAGTGTGTCGGACTTTCTCTATTAGTCCATCTATACTGACCTCCATCAGGTTGCAAATTAAAAATAATTTTTATCTGCATCTACAGTACCTCTGAAAAAATATTTGGGCTTCTAGCTGTGTGTGGGACTTGTTGTATTAGTCCATCTATACTGACCTCCATCAGGTTGCAAACTGAATATATTTTTTTCTGCATCTACCTCTGAAAAAATATTGGGCTTCTAGCTGTGTGTGGGTCTTGTTCTATTAATCCATCTATACAGACCTCCATCAGGTTGCAAACTGAATATAATTTTTTTCTGCATCTAGCTCTGAAAAAATATTTGGCCTTCTAGCAGTGTGTGGGACTTTCTCTGTTAGTCCATCTATACTGACCTCCATCAGGTTGCAAACTGAATATAATTTTTTTCTGCATCTAGCTCTGAAAAAATATTTGGCCTTCTAGCAGTGTGTGGGACTTTCTCTGTTAGTCCATCTATACTGACCTCCATCAGGTTGCAAACAGAATATAATTTTTTTCTGCATCTAGCTCTGAAAAAATATTTGGCCTTCTAGCAGTGTGTCAGACTTTCTCTATTAGTCCATCTATACTGACCTCCATCAGGTTGCAAATTAAAAATAATTTTTATCTTCATCTACAGTACCTCTGAAAAAATATTTGGGCTTCTAGCTGTGTGTGGGACTTGTTGTATTAGTCCATCTATACTGACCTCCATCAGGTTGCAAACTGAATATATTTTTTTCTGCATCTACCTCTGAAAAAATATTGGGCTTCTAGCTGTGTGTGGGTCTTGTTCTATTAATCCATCTATACAGACCTCCATCAGGTTGCAAACTGAATATAATTTTTTTCTGCATCTAGCTCTGAAAAAATATTTGGCCTTCTAGCAGTGTGTGGGACTTTCTCTGTTAGTCCATCTATACTGACCTCCATCAGGTTGCAAACTGAATATAATTTTTTTCTGCATCTAGCTCTGAAAAAATATTTGGCCTTCTAGCAGTGTGTGGGACTTTCTCTGTTAGTCCATCTATACTGACCTCCATCAGGTTGCAAACAGAATATAATTTTTTTCTGCATCTAGCTCTGAAAAAATATTTGGCCTTCTAGCAGTGTGTCGGACTTTCTCTATTAGTCCATCTATACTGACCTCCATCAGGTTGCAAATTAAAAATAATTTTTATCTGCATCTACAGTACCTCTGAAAAAATATTTGGGCTTCTAGCTGTGTGTGGGACTTGTTGTATTAGTCCATCTATACTGACCTCCATCAGGTTGCAAACTGAATATGTTTTTTTCTGCATCTACCTCTGAAAAAATATTGGGCTTCTAGCTGTGTGTGGGACTTGTTGTATTAGTCCATCTATACTGACCTCCATCAGGTTGCAAACTGAATATATTTTTTTCTGCATTTACCTCTGAAAAAATATTGGGCTTCTAGCTGTGTGTGGGTCTTGTTCTATTAATCCATCTATACAGACCTCCATCAGGTTGCAAACTGAATATAATTTTTTTCTGCATCTAGCTCTGAAAAAATATTTGGCCTTCTAGCAGTGTGTGGGACTTTCTCTGTTAGTCCATCTATACTGACCTCCATCAGGTTGTAAACTGAATATAATTTTTTTCTGCATCTAGCTCTGAAAAATATTTGGCCTTCTAGCAGTGTGTGGGACTTTCTCTGTTAGTCCATCTATACTGACCTCCATCAGGTTGCAAACTGAATATAATTTTTTTCTGCATCTAGCTCTGAAAAAATATTTGGCCTTCTAGCAGTGTGTCGGACTTTCTCTATTAGTCCATCTATACTGACCTCCATCAGGTTGCAAATTAAAAATAATTTTTATCTGCATCTACAGTACCTCTGAAAAAATATTTGGGCTTCTAGCTGTGTGTGGGACTTGTTGTATTAGTCCATCTATACTGACCTCCATCAGGTTGCAAACTGAATATATTTTTTTCTGCATCTACCTCTGAAAAAATATTGGGCTTCTAGCTGTGTGTGGGACTTGTTGTATTAGTCCATCTATACTGACCTCCATCAGGTTGCAAACTGAATATATTTTTTTCTGCATTTACCTCTGAAAAAATATTGGGCTTCTAGCTGTGTGTGGGTCTTGTTCTATTAATCCATCTATACAGACCTCCATCAGGTTGCAAACTGAATATAATTTTTTTCTGCATCTAGCTCTGAAAAAATATTTGGCCTTCTAGCAGTGTGTGGGACTTTCTCTGTTAGTCCATCTATACTGACCTCCATCAGGTTGCAAACTGAATATAATTTTTTTCTGCATCTAGCTCTGAAAAAATATTTGGCCTTCTAGCAGTGTGTGGGACTTTCTCTGTTAGTCCATCTATACTGACCTCCATCAGGTTGCAAACTGAATATAATTTTTTTCTGCATCTAGCTCTGAAAAAATATTTGGCCTTCTAGCAGTGTGTCGGACTTTCTCTATTAGTCCATCTATACTGACCTCCATCAGGTTGCAAATTAAAAATAATTTTTATCTGCATCTACAGTACCTCTGAAAAAATATTTGGGCTTCTAGCTGTGTGTGGGACTTGTTGTATTAGTCCATCTATACTGACCTCCATCAGGTTGCAAACTGAATATATTTTTTTCTGCATCTACCTCTGAAAAAATATTGGGCTTCTAGCTGTGCGTGGGACTTGTTGTATTAGTCCATCTATACTGACCTCCATCAGGTTGCAAACTGAATATATTTTTTTCTGCATCTACCTCTGAAAAAATATTGGGCTTCTAGCTGTGTGTGGGACTTTCTCTGTTAGTCCATCTATACTGACCTCCATCAGGTTGCAAACTGAATATAATTTTTTTCTGCATCTAGCTCTGAAAAAATATTTGGCCTTCTAGCAGTGTGTGGGACTTTCTCTGTTAGTCCATCTATACTGACCTCCATCAGGTTGCAAACTGAATATATTTTTTTCTGCATCTACCTCTGAAAAAATATTGGGCTTCTAGCTGTGTGTGGGACTTGTTGTATTAGTCCATCTATACTGACCTCCATCAGGTTGCAAATTGAATATAATTTTTTTCTGCATCTAACCCAGCCAATAGTTTTGGCCTAATACCACAGTTTGGCCACTCAGCTCTGCTCGGTTACCATCCATTGTTTTTTTGTGCAAACAACTCCAGAGTTGTGAATTAGTTAACCACCAAAATGAGTGGAAAAAGGCCTGCTGCTGGTGGAAAGGGGAATAGGCATGTTGGGAAGGGGAAAAAAGGTTGTGTCCGTGGGGTAGGTGTTAAAGCAACAGTAACATCTGCAGAAGACAGACCATCTTCCAGCCAAACTAAAATGTCTACTTCTTTTAGCGGACAATGTGATAAGATCCCTTTCTTACGGCCACGCCAATCGCTACAAATTCCAGATGAGGCACAAAAACAGCAGGTGCTTCAACGGATATCAAGTGCTCCTTTAAGTGGGCTCTCCTCCACATCAACTTCAACATCACAAATACTCCAGTCCTCAAAGGTGTCACCCCAATCGCACTTGCTTCCTCACAGCTCCCAAATCTCCAGCTGCCCGTCTGAGTATGAGGTAGAACAGATGGTTGAGTCTGCAGAGCTGTTTACTCATACTATAGCCTGGGAATCAGAGGTCGACTCCAGCGCTTCTGTGAATCCAGACGAGGAAATGATCTGCACTGATGCCCAGAATCTTTATGAGTCGGATCCAGGACCAGACGCAGAAGTTTCTGACCATAATGTAGACCCTCATTCCCAAACTGTAACTCCTGTTGGTGGAGACAATGAGGAAGACGATGATAAGACTCAAATACCTGATTGGAGCGACAACTTTAGTTTTTTGTCAGGGCAGGAACAGGTTGGCTCTGAGGACGACGGGTGTGATAACGCACAGGGTGATGATGATGAGGTTGGAGATCCCACTTACTGTCAACCCACAGTCAGCCAAGAGATGAGGTCAGCAGAGGAGGTGGAGGAAGATGCTAGTGACGACGAGGTCAGGTTGCGCCTTCCTGGACAGAGACGTAGTACTGGAAGCACGTCAACAACTGCATCCTCAAACACAACTCTGCCTCTCACCACAAGTCGTGGTGGCTCTTCAGGTCGCATGGGTGCTAAGCCTTGCATAGCCTGGGCATTTTTTCAGATCGATAAAGATGACCCAACTCGTGTTATCTGTAACATTTGTCAGCAAAAGCTAAGTAGAGGCCAAAAAATACATAGTTTGAGTACTTCATGCATGAACCGGCACATGGACATGAAGCATAAGTTGCAGTGGGAAGCTCAGTGTGCTACAATGCGGCCTAGCCGGCCGGGCCAACCACCGTCTGCCATATCTTGTGCATCCGCGGCCTCTTCATCCTCTGTGACTGGGGGGACAGCAGTCACACCTGTTTTGGGTCGCAGACCTGCCACCTCTTTACCCGCAACAGCCAGCGTGATTGGTAGGTCATCATTTTCTTTGGAGGTGGGAACACCAGCTGGTGTTGAGCGCTGTCCGACATCGATAGCACCACCTTTGGATCAAGGCAACCTAACATGTCCGCCTGCATCTTCCTCACAGACCGGCAGTTTGCCGGGGACACCCTTATCAACCCCGTCTAAGCACAATAGCCAGCCCTCGGTCCCTCAGATGTGGACAAGTAAAAGACCATTTCCTCCTAGCCATGAGAAAGCTAAGAGGTTGAATTTCACCATCTGCAAGCTCTTGGCTACAGAAATGCTGCCTTTCCGCCTGGTGGACACAGAGGATTTTCGAGACCTTATGTCCGTCGCAGTGCCCCAGTACCAGATGCCCAGTCGGCACTACTTCTCAAAGAAAGGTGTGCCTGCGCTCCACCAGCATGTCGCACACAACATCACCGCTTCTTTGAGAAACTCTGTGTGTGACAGGGTGCATTTCACCCCAGACACTTGGACGAGTAGGCATGGACAGGGGCGTTACATGTCGCTGACTGGGCACTGGGTAACTATGGTGACAGCAGGACAAGGGGCTGCTGTCCAAGTCTTGCCGTCCCCACGAGTTGTGCGTCAATCCTCTTTATGTCAAAGTTCCTCCACTGCTTCTGCCTCCTCAACCTCCTCTCGGTCTTCCACCTGCACCCAAAGCCTGTCTGGTCATGCCACAAGCTTTCTAACTGCGCAGAAGGGATCCTGCACACCTCCTTACTATGCTGGCAGTAGGGCTCAACGTCATCAGGCGGTTTTTACATTGAAATGTCTGGGAAATGTGAGTCACACAGCTGAGGAGTTGTGGTCAGCTCTGGAGAACCAATTTCATGAATGGTTGTCTCCACTGGACCTGAAACCAGGGAAGGCCGTGTGCGACAATGCTGCAAACCTGGGTGCGGCCCTTCGCCAGGGCAATGTCACACACGTGCCTTGTATGGCTCACGTGTTGAACCTGGTTGTCCAGCAATTTTTAGCCCACTATCCCAGACTAGATGGCCTTCTGCAGAGGGCACGGTCGCTGTGTGCTCACTTCTGCCGTTCGCATCCCGCAGCTCAGCGACTTACATCTCTACAGAAGTCGTTGGGCCTGCCACTTCACCGGCTAAAATGCGATGTGCCTACCCGGTGGAATTCAACTCTGCACATGTTGCAGCGACTGTGGCAGCACCGACAAGCCCTGGTGCAATACGTTCTGACGTATAGCCTGGGCCAACGAGATTCAGAGGTGGGGCAAATCACGCTGGAGGAGTGGTCTCAGATCAGGGACCTATGCACCCTTCTGCACAGTTTTGAAATGGCGACGAAGATGTTTAGTGCTGACGATGCCATTATCAGCATGACTATTCCGGTGATTTACATGCTGGAGCACATGTTAAACAGAATTCGGAGTCAGGTGGTGGCACAAGAGGAGGTGGAGGAAGTAGAGGAGGAGGAGTTGTATGCGGAAGGGCTAACATCTGCAAGGTCCAGACGGTCGGCAGCACCAAGGCGGCAGGCATGTGAGGGTGGGGGAGATGGTTTTACCAGGGCGCATGGTAGCAGCCAAACTAGTGAGGAAGGTGCAGGAGCCCAGGAAGAAGTGGAGGACGAACTGATGGAAGACTCATCAGATGAGGGAGACCTTGATCACATTTCTGTTGTGCGAGGTTGGGGGGAGAGGACAGAGGAAGGAAGCATGATTGTTACCTCGCCACCAACACAACAGGGACTTGGTGCTCCTGGATGCGCAACACACATGAGTGCCTTCTTGCTGCACTACCTGCAACATGACCCTCGAATTGTGAGAATTAGAAATAATCCTGACTACTGGGTTGCCACACTGTTAGATCCCCGGTACAAAAGTAAATTTGCAGAAATTATTCCTGCCATAGAAAGGGATGCACGCATGCAGTAGTATCAGCAGAGACTGTTGCAGAATCTTACATGTGCTTTTCCACAAAATACCAGTGGTGCACGTAGTGAATCTCACAGTTCCAACTTGCCAACCGTGGGACCGTCAAGTGTTCAGCACTCAAACCGTAACAGAACCACAGTATCTGCTGGTAACATCAATTTTGCGGAATCATTTCACCACTTTTTTAGCCCATCCTTTGCAAGGCCACAGGAGACAAGAAGTCTGACACATAGTCAACGCCTAGAGACGATGGTACAGGAGTATCTCCAAGTAAACATTGAAGCCACGACTGTGTCACTGGACCCTTGCTCTTTTTGGGCTTCCAATCTGGATAAATGGCCGGAGCTAGCCACTTACGCCTTGGAGATCTTGTCATGCCCCGCAGCCAGCGTTCTGTCTGAACGTGTGTTCAGCGCTGCTGGTGGTGTGCTGACAGATAAGCGCACGCGGCTCTCCACTGATAATGTAGACAGACTCACGTTCATAAAGATGAACAAATCATGGATCCGAAACGACTTTTCTACCCCTGTGTCATCCTGGGGAGAGTAAAAGCTTGATGATTGGTTAAAATCACCCTACCAACCGTTTTAAGCTTTCAAATTACTAATCATGTTTATCTGTATCTTGGCTGGAAAATAATTTGGGCTTTGTAGCAGTGTGCAGCACTGATCCTATTAGGCCATCTATACTAAAGCTTCACCAGATTTAAAATTAAAAATAATTTTTAGCTGCATCTAGCCCGGAAAATAATTTTGGGGCTCCGAGATGCGCAAGACACATAAGTGCCTTCTTGCTGCACTACCTGCAGCATGACCCTCATATTGTCAGAATTCGAAGTAATCATGACTACTGGGTTGCCACACTCTTAGATCCCCCAAACTTTTCGATCAACCTTTTCATTTTAATAAAGACCAAAAAAATGGTCATTTTTGAAATTATAAGCATTAGCAGGTTGTTAGAAACTGAAATCAAACAGTTTTCAACTCAAAACTTTATTCTAGGTGATGTTACATTTTCACATAGGACCCCTTGTTCGAAAGGAGCTTCTGAACTCTCTCGTCCATTGAATTTGTCAGGTTTTGGATGGTTTCTGCTTCAATTGTTTTGCATGAGGACAGAATACCCTCCCAGAGCTGTTGCTTAGATGTGAACTGCCTCCCGCCATCATAGACACTCCTTTTAATGATGCTCCAAAGGTTCTGAATGGGGTAGAGGTCAGGGGAGCATGGGGGTCACACCATAAGTTCTTCTTCTTGAACCATGGCAGGAAGTGCTGTTTGAGAAAATCCACATACATTATGGAGTTCATCTTTAGCGCCTTCAGGGATCCTAAAGGGGCCGACAATCTCTCTCCCCATGATTCCAGCCCAAAACATTACTCCACCTCCTCCTTGTTGGCGCTGTAGCCGTGTTTGTGTGGGGTGTCCATCAACCAGCCATCCTCCACTCCATCCATCTGGACCATCGAGCGCTGCACGGCACTCATCCGTGAACAAAACTGTTTTGAAATCAGTCTTCATGTAATGTTTGGCCCACTGGAGCCGTTTCTGCTTGTGTGAAGTGGATAGAGGAGGTCGACAGGATGGCGTATGCACAGCTGCAAACCTCTGAAGGACCCTGCATCTTGTTGTTCGGGGGACGTTGGAGGCACAAGCAGCTTCAAAAACTTGTCTGCTGCTATGACAAGGCTTTTTTGCCGCTGCTCTTTCAACCTGACGTAATTGCCTGTAGGAAAGAGTCCTCAATTTGCCCTTATCAGCACGCACACGTGTGTACTGTGAATCAGCTACATACTTCTTGATTGCCAAGACACTTCATCCTGATCATCGCACAATGTTGATTGTAGTCATGCCTTGACCTAAACACTCCACAATTTGTTGCTTCTCAGCAGCCGACACATCCTTTTTCTTTCCCATTTTGGCAGAAAATGTAGGCTGCTTAATAATGTGAGAGAGCCTTCTTAAGTAGTCTTGCATTTCATTGGACACACCTGCCAAACTAATTAGCACAGGTGTCTGTAATTGCTTACAGTGATATAAAGACCCCTGACACACATCACCATCAATGAGTTTAACTGACAAACAAACAAATTCTTCCCTTATCACTCCTAAACACTTTTTGCATAATAATTTGGAACGCAGTGTACATGTGCTTTTCCACAAAACACCAGCGGTTCACGTAGTGAATCTTACAGTTCTAACTTGCCAACCGTGGTCTGTATGGAGTTGTTCAATAAAGGGCCCAAAATTAAGATAACATAGATGGGAGAGGTCTCTATGAATAGGAATTCCTAAGTATTTGATACCCTGTGAGGGCCAGGCAAAGGGAAAGTTGGACTGGATGGAATCCTATATGGATTTGGGGAGGGAGACATCGAGGGCCTCAGACTTCGCTGCATTGATTTTAAAATTTGACCATGTAACAAAGTGATCTATTTCAGCCATAACAGCATGGATGGATATATGTGATTGAGTGATATATACTAGGACATCATCAGCAAATAGAGAGCACTTGTACTCGGTGCCTCCCACCTCAATCCACCTAATATTGGGGTTATGGCGAATTGATGAGAGCAGGTGCTCCGTCACTAGGATGTATAAGAGAGGGGACAGAGGACATCCCTGCCTTGTCCCATTGGTGATTGTGAAAGGTGATGAAAATGTTCTGACGCACCCCCTGGGCCTTGGGACACCCGGAGCCGGACCCTTTTTGGTGGATGCTAGTGGTTGTAGTCTTCGTGGCGGCGACCCGGTTCCGTGGCTCAGGGCGGTCAAACCAGTGGCGGAACTATTTATGTGGTTTTGATGTTTAAATGTACGACTACGCCACCCGTAGATTGCGGTCAGAGTGAACCGCCGCTACAGGGCAGACCGCTGAGGCTGGTGTTGTGGGTGCAGCAGAGCGTAGCATAACTCCCCACGGGAGGAGTATAGCCTCAGGGCAGTGTATGCGGAGGATGGGGGTGATGGTGCAGGGCAGCAGCAGTAACGACACGGAGTCAGTGATGCAGTTCAGGGCCTTTACTCACAGTTCTTATTATCCAGACCACGTCTGCAGGTAACGGCTGCCCACGTCGTACTGTGCTCACCAGGTGAGGGGCTCAGACAACTCCCAGATAACTTTGGAGCACTTCACAGGACCCCCTTTGTGTGTCCTTTGTATGGCCTTTCTTACCAACACTTCTGTCCGGCTGCCTCGGGCCTCCTCTTGGTAAACTTGGCGCCAGTTTCCCTGACCCTATGTGGTGCCTTCCTAGCGGGTGTAGCGAGGGGCTGCGCCACATAAAATGTCAGAGCCTCCGGTTTCTAGCTGAGGGTCGTTTCCTGCCTCCACTAGTTCGGGGACCGGTCTCCCCCTTTGGCCTGACCCCTCCACGCAGGTGGATTCGGGCGTGCGGTGGCGACTCGCCCGTCCGCACCCCTGGGATCCCTTCATTCCTCGTTCCTGGAGCCTTCTCCGCTCCTCTTCCTTCCTTCTCCCTCTTCCAGGCCTGGGCCTCTGTTACTAGGCCCGCCTCCGGAGCAGAGCTCATGCAGAGCCCCTGCTCCCTGCCACTTCTGCTCAGACTTCTCTGCACTGGACTAAGATGGTGCCCACCTTTTATACTCCCTTCTCAAGATGGTGCCCACCCAGGAACTGCTTCCTCCCTGCTCCTGCACTACAGGGTTCCAATTCCTCAGTGTTCCCTCCCCCCACTCCAGCCAGGGACAGGGACTGTCGTGCCCATCTCAGGGGCATATTGGTCGCCCTGCCCCACGGCAATGTGGTGTAATGCATGCAGGTGTCGGGTCCTGATCCACACTACATCCTTACCTGAGAGTGAAATATCACACCTCTGGGTGAGGTGCAATACCTCTGTAGCAACCGAGCCCTCAGGGTGCTACAGTTCCATTTATCTTCAGCCTAGGTGACGTATTGCGATACAGGGCCGTGATTTTGGCTATAAAAGGGTCCCCTAGACCCCTACCCCAAGCTTTTTAAGAGAATCATATATGGCGTGCCAGCAGACTCTATGGAATGCTTTCTCAGCATCCAACGAGAGTATCTAATTACAAATTTTTAACTGCATCTAGCCCAGGAAATACTTTGTGCCTAGTAGCAGTGTCTGCTAGTCAGCGGATTATCCCGGCTGTTAAGCAAGCTACACCACCTGTAGTTTGGACACTTAATTTTTTCAAAGGAAATGCTTCGGGACCACGGGATACTCAGTGAAGAGCATCAGGAGGCACCCCAAGGCATAGGGGCTCGGACTGGCAGTAGGATGCCTTGCGGTGGACAGCCGAGCTCGATCCTTATAAAAGCTTTTTAACTGCAGCAGCTTTAGTGGACGCTACTGGAGCTGGAATTACGCGGCTGCTGGCATGAGACTTGCCCTCCAATAGATCCTTGTAAATGGATTTAAAGTGTATTTATTCAAATTAGAGAGACAATTTAAATTAAAAAGCTTAGAGCTGCCTCCACCACAGGGGGGCTCGCTCGACCCACCAGCGGACAGGCACCAGTATTGGGAGAGGGGGGCTGGCCATCAGGGTTCACCGCGGCTCTGGCACAAACCCGGCGACACGGAGGTGGCATGGGCAGGAGCGGACTGGCCGTGTCGGCTTCTCACTTTTTGGATTTTAGAAGGGCATGACATGCCTATATCTGTGTCTCCCCCTCCTTTTACTCCTCCACCTCTTTTATTTTCGCATGACTATATGTACTTGTCACTTTTCCATGTGTTAGTTATGTCTTCTGAGCAGTTTGTCAGCTTTTGGACACCTTTGAAGGTGTTTTCTATGTGTTTCTATGTGTTTTTGTTTGCCTGCCATTGGTTTTAACGGTGTTCGAAGGTGTTCGACGAACAGTTCGACGAACAGTTCGGCGAACACACGGGTGTTCGACGAACCGAACCGAACTCGAACACTACGGGGGTGGCTCAACACTACTTGGGACGGAACACATCCTCCCCACACCGAGGATTGCGGGCCCTATGTCAGTCAGAGTTGCCCCCACAGTGTACAGCTCCTGCGCATCCTCCTTCTCCTCCTCCTCCTCATGTTCAGCCTCCATCTCAGATATCACCACATCAGTTATAAGCTGGAAGCATTGCAGTACTGCCTCCGCCAAGCGGCAACAGGCTATGCTGAAACTCATAAGCTTAGGTGATAAACCTCACACTGCTTGTGAGTTGTGGACAGCTGTGAAAGAGCAGGCAGATCTGTGGCTGAGACCGCTGAACCTACATCCCGGCATGGTCGTGTGTGACAATGGCCGTAACCTGGTGGCGGCTCTGAGGCGAGGTGAGATCACACACGTACCATGTCTGGCTCATGTGCTTAACCTCGTGGTTCAGCGGTTTCTTAAATCGTAAACCGAGTTGCCAGATCTGCTCGTGAAAGTACGCCGCCTGTCAGCTCATTTTCGCAAGTCGGCTACAGCTACCGCCGCCCTTGCTGTGTTGCAGCAGCGTTTGCAGCTTCCGGCACACCGACTGGTGTGTGATGTCCCCACACGTTGGAACTCTACCCTCCGCATGTTGCAAAGGATTTGTGAGCAGAAGAGAGCAGTTGTGGAGTACCAGCTGCAACAAGGCCGTCGATATTCAGGTCAGACTCCACACATAAGACCTCAGGAGTGGACCTGGATGTCTGACATATGTACCATCCTGACAAACTTTGAGGAGGTCACCAAGATGGTGAGTGTCGATGACGCCATCATTAGTGTCAGCATCCCACTTGTCTGTCTTTTGCAACGCTCTCTGCAGAGAATTAAAGAGGAGGCATTGCAGCCAGAGTATGATGAGATGGATCAAGAAGCCGTAGCGGGCGATTACACACAGCCCAGCCTCATCTCATCCCAACGTGCATTGGGGGACAATGAGGGAGAGGAGGAGGAGGAGGAGGAAGAACAGGAGCTGCTATCATGCGTTGTAGACGGTAGTACCTGTACAAGTGTCATACCGTCGGTTCAGCGTGGGTGGCCTGAGGACAGGGGGGAGGAGGAAGAGGAGGAGGAGGAGAGCATGGTCAGTCGTCATCTTGGTGAGGACACGGAAATCTTTCCCGTTACCAGTCTGGCACGCATGGTTGACTTTATGTTACGCTGCCTTAACAGTGACCCTCGCGTTGTCAAAATGTTGGGTGACAGTCATTACTGGTTGGTGACACTTGTAGACCCCCGCTACAAGGAGAACTTTCACTCTCTTATTCCTGAGGTGGAGAGGTCTACAAAAATGGGGCAATACCAGAAGGCCCTTGCTGCAGAACTCATAAAAAAATTCCCATCTGAACACGCTAGCGGCAGAGGTCACAGTTCGTTGCCCAACCAAGGCGTACAGGCGAGAGAGATGCAACTCCAATCCAGCAGAGACAGGGGAACACTGTCAACATTCTGGGACAGTTTTCTGACACCCGCCCAGCTTACAGGCCCTGAGGCGCGGGGTACTCTCACAAGGAGTGGAAAGTTTCAAAAGATGGTGAGGGAGTACCTTGCCGATCGTACCAGCGTCCTCCGTGATTCCTCTGTGCCTTTTAATTATTGGGTATCCAAGCTGGACACTTGGAATGAACTCGCTCTGTACGCGTTGGAGGTCCTGGCCTGCCCTGCCGCTAGCGTGTTATCGGAGCGTGTTTTTAGTGCCGCTGGGGGAATTATAACTGATAAGCGCACTCGCCTGTCAACTGACAATGCTGACAAGCTGACCCTGCCCAATCCAAAATGAACAAGGGCTGGATTGGGCCAGACTTCTCATCACCACCAAATGACAGCAGAGTAACATAAAGTCAAATCCACTGTGTTATTTCGGGAGGTGTATTCACATGCACCGCTTCACACCCACACATGGGTATACGCTTCCTCGTTTCGGCTGTTTAATCTTCTTCTCCTTATCCTCAGCCTCCACCACCACTATACCACCAGGGTGCCAACATTGCACGTTCCTCCGTCCTAATTTTTGGCAGCTTTTGCTGGGAAAGCATAAGCAAATACCATGGGACACCCACTCCCCAATAATGGGACTTATGTTTGTAATATGCTGTACTGCATGGCTCTTGTAAGGGGCATTGCAAGTTGCTCTGTCCTAATTTTTGGCAGCTTTTGCTGGGAAAGCATAAGCAAATACTATGGGAGACCCACTCCCCAATAATGGGACTTATGTTTGTAATATGCTGTACTGCATGGCTCTTGTAAGGGGCATTGCAAGTTGCTCCGTCCTAATTTTTGGCAGCTTTTGCTGGGAAAGCATAAGCAAATACTATGGGAGACCCACTCCCCAATAATGGGACTTATGTTTGTAATATGCTGTACTGCATGGCTCTTGTAAGGGGCATTGCAAGTTGCTCCGTCCTAATTTTTGGCAGCTTTTGCTGGGAAAGCATAAGCAAATACTATGGGAGACCCACTCCCCAATAATGGGACTTATGTTTGTAATATGCTGTACTGCATGGCTCTTGTAAGGGGCATTGCAAGTTGCTCTGTCCTAATTTTTGGCAGCTTTTGCTTGCAAGGCATAAGCAAATACTATGGGACACCCACTCCCCAATAATGGGACTTATGTTTGTAATATGCTGTACTGCATGTGACGCGCCCCCTGGGCCGTGTGTACACGTGTATGGGATACCCGGTGCCGGGTCTCTGGGGTCTGTAGTCTCCGTGGCGGTGACCCGGTCCCGTGGCTCAGGCTGGTCAAACCAGTGGCAATCTTTCTTAGGTTTTGAGGTTAATTGTCCGACTGCGCCACCCGTGGATTGCGGTCAGGGAGTACCACCGCTGCGAGGCAGACCGCTGAGGCTGGTGTGTGCGCAGCATAAAATGGGATAACTCCCCTTGGGAGGAGTATAGCCTCAGGGCAGTGAGTGTGGATGATGGGGGTGATGGTGCACGAGCGCAGCAGGAATGACTCAGAGTCTTTGCAGTGCAGTTCAGGGTCTTTACTGATGATTATAAGGTAGACCCTCCCGGGAGTACTGGCTAGCATAAGAGGCCTGGTCAGTCTGTGAGCAAGCAGGAGTTCCCCTGGCCAGGTGGAGTTGTAGGCCTCCCCGTCTGTCTGCACTCTTCCTGGCTACCTTGCTGTAAGCGGGTAGAAGTAGCCCACGTCCCTGAGTGTACCGTGTAGTGCTCACCCGTATGGCTGGTGACTTGGGGCCTTCTGTTAGCCTCCGCTCCACGACGGCGGTGCTGGTCCCTTGCTTTGACTGAGCCTCCGGGCTTCTATGGCCAGAGGACCTGAAATCCCCTGCCGGCTGGTTTCTGCTGCTGGATATATAAGTCCTCACAGCTTCGGACACCTGTGTCCGGTTCCTATTGTCTTCTGCCAGGGCGAGCTCTGCTCAGCTTCCAGCCCCTCGTCTTTAGCTCCTAGCTCCTACAGAGCTCCTTGCTGTTACTTTCCCTTGCTCTCACTCTGACTCTGACTGTTCTCTGTTCTCTGACTCACTCAACCCCACCCCAGATCCAGTTTATAAGGGCAGAATTCTCCCCTCCCAGGACTGAGGCAGGAGGATGTTGCATGTTTAAGGGATCCTGACCAGGAAACCTCCCACTTGCTCTCCGACGTAATCTCTATTACTGTGGTGACCAGACCCCTGGGGTGCCACACATGGCTCTTGTAAGGGGCATTGCAGTACCTCATAATTTTTGGAAAGCATTCCATTCACTGCTTAGGCCAACAGTGCACAGGAGACCCAGTTGCTATAAATGGAAAAAAAGGTTTAGTTAACGCCCTCTGACCTCCATGTCATTTCCAAGGGGCATTGGAGTGCCTCGAAATTTTTGGTAGGCATTGCACTCACTGTATGCCCTATAACTGTGTAGCTGAACCGCTCCTTTTGTTACAGAAACATATCCTACAAGACATATCTGGTTGACTGGCCTGATATTGATGTGAATGGTCCCTGTTCCTCCTGCTCTTTCTCCTTTGCCACTACCTCATCCATCATTTATCACCTGAAGCTTTGTTTTACCGGGAGTCATAGAACTTGGATAGTAGCAGGAAAACATCCAGCAATCCTCGGAGGAGGTAGGATATGCGCCAAAACGCTGACCTCCTCAGGCCTAGCCGCTACTACATACATGCGCTTGCATTACAACAAAACAAAGCAGATGCTAACTTCTATCATCCTCATCATGCTCCTCACCTTGGCACTCTCAACTCCCCTGATGGAGAAGCCAGGGCCCACCGGAGGAGTCTGATTGTCCGGTGGGCTCAGCCAATGCTGTCCTAAAGCAGGCCAGGCTAAGAAAAGTGTGGGAAAGGTTACCGGTACAAATAGGGGTGGCTGGAGACCGAGTATGGACACCCGGCCACCCCCTGGAGGCTGGGGAGCAAGCGGGGACACCCGGCCACCAGGCGGCTGGGGACTGAGTATGGATACCAGGCCGCCGACACAGCCATGGCGTGGTGGCCATATTCCGCCTCCACATGCCTAAAAGGCCCAATTTAAAGTGCAAGCAAGCAAGCAGTATGGTATTGCAGCCTGGGGGTGGGTGGGTGGCAGGCTGCATACTTGCGCTTGCATTGCAAGGAATGGGAGAGGTACAATTGAACACTGCCCTGGGACAAGGACTTGAATGGGGATAGTTGCAAGTCTGCAACGACAGGTGCAAGGTGGGCGGCATCTTCGCATGTACCATGAACTGGGGTTTGGCATGCACACACTACAGCGGAATAGGCTCTCCTTCCCACTAAATGCACTGGGGAGGGCACAGGTAATGTTTTGGTATACGCGCTTAATCTTATGTATAAGGCACACCAGGACAAATAGGGGCGGCTGGGGACTGAGTATGGATACCCGGCCGCCGGGCGGCTGGGGACTGAGTATGGATTCCAGGCCGCCAACACAGCCATGACGTGGTGGCCAGATTCCGCCTCCACATGCCTAAAAGGCCCAATTTCAAGTTCAAGCAAGCAAGCAGTATGGTATTGCAGCCTGGGGGTGGGTGGGTGGCAGGCTGCATACTTGCGCTTGTATTGCAAGGAATGGGGGAGGTACAATTGAGCACTGCCCTGGGACTAGAACTTGCATGGGGATAGTTGCAAGTCTGCATCTTCTGATGCGGCAAGGATCACTTATGATGGGCACACTTTTAGACAGTGACCTGGGAGTCAGAGATGCTTCCAGGGGTCTTCCCCATGCTGTTCCCATGTCTTTTCAGCACTTTATGCATGTGTCACACAGCACATGGCCAGATAAGGTTGTAAAATGTTAAAATGACATTTCCCGGTGAATGCATTTGTCATAGTTGAAAGCAATACAAAAGTGCAAAAACGCATAAAAAATGCTACTTGTGAACATAGCCGAAGGTGTGGAGGAGTATTTTTGTTTTTGGTCATTTATTTTAACTTATACACAAGTCTTTTCCCTGGAAAGGATGTTCCTTAACATATTTCACAGTAAAAAAGTTTCACTTTCGTTTTATTGTGAGCCTGTAAAAGTGGCTTAATACCTCTGACCACGTTGTTGACAGCAGTGACCTGGGGGTCAGAAATGCTTCCTGGGGCGATCCCCATGCTGTCCCCATGTCATTTGAGCACTGTCACTATCGTTTTGGGCACTTGTTAGGCTTTTAAAAGACTGCCGGGGGTGCCACCGCAAAAATGCTCGAGTCTCCCATAGACTAACATTGGGCTCGTTGCTCGGGTCGAGCACCCGAGTATCACGGCGAGCTCGGCCCGAGCTTCGAGCACCCGAGCATTTTAGTGCTCGCTCAACACTAGTCATTACAAACAGACTGATCTATTGCAAGTGTTTATTTCTGTTAATGTTGACGATTATGGCTTAAAGACAATGAAAACACAAAAGTCATTATCTCAGTAAATTAAAATAATTAACAAAAAACACCATCTGTCATCTGCTGGTGTAGGTCCACTGTGTTTTATCAAGACCAAAGTCAGCGCAGCCGTCTACTAGCAAAATTTAGAGCACTTTATGCTTCCCTCTGCCGACAAGCTTTTGGAGATGGAAATTTCATTCTCCAGCAGAACTTGGCACCTGTCCACACTGCCAAAAGTACCAATACCTGGTTTAACCCATTTAAAGCCAAAGAGGTACTAATACGTATCTGTGCCCTGGGCTTTAAGAGCCTGATATGTATTAGTACGTCTTTGCGATCGCACCTGCACACAGGCTGTGTGGGCGCGATCGCAGCTGGGTGTAAGCTGATTGTCACAGCTGACACCTGGTGTTATGTGCTGGAAGCGGTCCTGCACCGCTCCCATCAGACAGCAGGAAGATATTTTAGTCATGCGCAGTGCATGACAAAAGTATCTTCTGCATCTGCAGCGCTGACAGCCTGTATAGCACAGGGATGGTGCTCCATGCCTATGTTATACAGGCAATCAGAATAAAAAAAGTGAAAGTTCCATAGTGGGACAAAGAATAAAAGTAAAATAGTGTCAGAAAGTAAAACAAAATGTAAAAATATAAAAAAAAATAAAAAAATAATCCACCAAAAATAAAAATATAATGTACCCATCAATAAATATTATTATGAAAAAAATAAAAAAAACAATAAAAGTACACATATTTGGTATTGTCGCGTCCGGAACGACCTGACCTATAAAACTGTCCCACTAGTTAGCCCCGTCAGTGAACACGGTAAAAAAAATAAATAAAAAACGAAGCAAAAAACAATGCTTTATCATCATACCGCCAAACAAAAAAAATAATAACACTCGATCAAAAAGACGAATATAAATAAAAATGGTACCGCTGAAAACGTCATCTTGTCCCAGCAAAAAACAAGCTGCCATACAGCTCCATCAGCAGAAAAATAAAAAAGTTATAGCTCTCAGAATAAAGCGATGCAAAAAATAATTTTTTCTATAAAATAGTTTTTATTGTGTAAAAGTGCCAAAACATAGAAAAACTATATAAATGTGGCACATTGTAAATGTACTGACCCAAAGAATAAAGCCACCTTATCAATTTTACCACACGCGGAACAGAATTAAAAAATAAAATTTAAAAAAACAATTCCTGAATTATTGTTTTTTGTTTATTCTGCCTCCCAAAAATCGGAATAGAAAGCGATCAAAAAATGTCACGTGTCTGAAAATGGCACCAATAAAAACGTCAACTCATCCTGCAAAAGACAAGACATCACATGACTCTGTCGGCTAAAATATTGAAAAATTATAGCTCTCAAAATATGGCGATACAAAATCATAAAAACCCGACATGATTCTGGTATCACTGTAATCGCACCTGTTATGTTCTGCTACCAGAGCTAAGGAAAGAGAGGAGATCTGTCCCTACGATAGAACTCAGCTTAATCCCTACGATGTAACAGGGAACCTGATCCTGCGATCAGACCTGCTAAAGTCCTAAGCTAGTCTGTACGGAGACCTATAGATATGGGGAAGGAATCCCTACAAGTACTAAGGACTGGGAGGAAAATGGGACACCTCCTAACAGAAATAGTAGCAGAAAGACGAACAAACAAAATATATAGAACATAGAGGTCCGTAGACCAAGCAAACTAACAGAGTAGATACAGAGCACAGGCTAGCTAGAAAGTAGTTATACAATGAAGTCCAGCAAAGCCAGAAGGGCGGAGCAGGATTAAATAGGCCAACAAGGTCATGTGACCAGCAAAGGAAAAAACCTAAGAGCAAGGTTCTAACAGTACCCCCCATTCTAAGAGGATCCTCCAGATCCCCTAGGACCGGGCTTATCAGGAAATCTCCTGTGAAACGCTCTGATAAGTCTGGACGCGGAAACATCATCCGACCTCACCCAAGAGTTATCCTCGGGTCCGAAACCTTTCCAGGCCACAAGATACTGCAAACTACCTCTATACCGTCTAGAGTTAAGGATGCGAGAAATTTCATATTCCCCGTCCTCCACCACCGGAGGAACAGAGGCAGAGACGTCACAATCCGATACAACAGCTTTTTTCAACAGAGAGACATGAAATACCGGATTAATTCTCCAGGAGGTAGGAACCTCCAACCTAACAGCAGATTGGTTGACAACCTGAAGCACCTTAAAGGGCCCTACAAACTTGGGACCCAATTTCTTAGAAGGAATCCTCAACCGCAGATTCCTAGAGGACAACCAAACCATGTCACCAACAGCGAACAAAACCTCCTGTCGTTTCCTATCAAAGTAGTCTTTAGATTTTCTGTTGGCCTCCTGAAGATTACCACGCACATCCGTCCAAACTCTCTCCAAATCACCGGAAAAATTCTCCTCCTCAGGCACGGCAGATCCCAACTTGGAGAACGACCCAAACGACGGATGTCTCCCAGAACAACAAAAAAAAGGCGAACAACCAGCAGAAGAAGATGTATGATTGTTCAGAGCAAATTCAGCAAGTGGCAGAAACTCAGACCACCCCTCTTGATTGTCTGCCACAAAACAACGCAAGAACTGCTCAACATCCTGTTTTTTCCTTTCTGTCTGGCCATTAGATTCAGGATGATATCCGGACGAGAACGACAAATGAACTCCCAACCTGTCACAAAAGGCACGCCAAAAACGAGCCACGAACTGAGAACCCCTATCAGAAACAATGTCAGTAGGAACGCCATGAAGTCTGACAATTTCCTTGACAAAGGCCTTAGCGAGAGTTTTAGCGCAGGGCAGTTTGATGAAGGGAACCAAGTGACACATCTTGCTAAAACGGTCCACGACCACCCAGATGACAGTAAAACCCTCAGAGGGGGGAAGGTCAGTTATAAAGTCCATAGCCAAATGTGTCCAAGGAGCACTGGGAACCTCTAAAGGACAAAGCAACCCTGCAGCAGGAGTATGTGAGGACTTAGATCTAGCACATATAGTACATTGACGCACCCACTTAATGACTTCCTTCTGCCATCCAGGCCACCAAAAACTGCGACCCACCAGTCTCTTGGTCTCAGAGATTCCGGGATGACCTGCCAACCGAGATTCGTGACACTCAACAAACAAATCTCTCCTAAAGGTCCCAGGCACAAACAACCTCCCATGAGGAGTGTTAGATGGGGCATTCTCCTGTGCTTTAAGAATCTCATCTTCCAAAACGGAGTCCAAAGCAGCTATCACAACACCTTCTTGTAAAATGTTCTCCTCTTTCTCAGCACCGACTATGGGAGAAAAACTGCGAGACAAGGCATCCGCCTTAACATTCTTAGTACCAGGGATGTAAGTAACGGAGAAATTAAGCCGCGAGAAAAACAGTGCCCACCTAGCCTGACGGGCATTCAGGCGCTTGGCAGCATCAAGATATATCAGATTTTTATGATCCGTAAGAACCTGAATGGGAAATTCCGCACCTTCCAAGAAGTGGCGCCAGTGTTCAAATGCGAGATTAATAGCCAATAATTCCCGATTACCAATATCGTAATTCAGTTCAGTCTCCGAAAATTTTTTTGAAAAAAAGGCACAGGGATGTAATCCATCCCCGTTATCCTGAGACAATACTGCGCCAACCCCCACAGAGGAAGCATCAACCTCAACCAAAAACGGCTTAGTCACATCAGGCTGCATAAGGATGGGAGCAGAGGTGAACCTCTCCTTGAGATACACAAAAGCTTCAATGGCCTCAGAAGACCACTGAACCGCATCAGCACCTTTCCTGGTGAGATCGGTCAGAGGTTTGACAATACTAGAAAAATTTTTTATGAATTTTCTGTAATAATTGGCGAAACCTAAAAACCTCTGTATCGATTTCAAACCAATAGGCCTAGGCCATTCCTGTACAGCTTGAACTTTAACCGGGTCCATCTCAAAACCTTCGCTGGAGATAATGTAACCCAAAAAACTAATTCTCTGTACAGCGAACTCACATTTCTCCAGCTTAGCAAAAAGCGAATTGTCCATTAATAACTGTAATACCTCACGTACGCTCCGCCAATGAGACTCCAGATCCGGCGAATAAATCAAAATGTCATCCAAATACACAACCACATTTTTGCCGATCAAAGGTCTAAGGATGTCATTAATAAGATTCTGAAAAAATGCAGGAGCATTAGTAAGACCAAAAGGCATAACCAGATTCTCAAAATGACCCACAGGAGTGTTAAAAGCAGTCTTCCATTCGTCACCCTCCTTCATGCGCAACAGATTGTATGCCCCCTTAAGGTCAATTTTAGAGAACCACTTGGCCCCCATTAACTGGTTAAACAGATCAGGAATCAATGGCAGTGGGTAAGGATTGCGTACAGTAATTTTGTTAATCCCACGAAAATCCAGACAAGGACGTAAACCGCCGTCCTTTTTTTTTACAAAAAAAAATCCAACCGCCACAGGAGACTTAGAGGGCCTAATGTGACCGGCGGCCAAACTTGTCTGTATGTATTCCTCCAAAGCCTTCCTCTCAGGAATAGTAAGGTTAAATAAACGACTTTTAGGAAGAGTCGCTCCAGGGACAAATGCAATAGAACAATCATAGTCTCTATGGGGAGGCAAAACCTGCGATTCCTTCTCAGAAAAAAACTCTCCAAAAATCCTGAATAGGAACAGGCAATTCTCCCCTATCCAAAGCTGCAATACGCCCGTTACAACACTTGTCATAACATTTATGGCTCCAGGATTTAATTTCACTGGTAGACCAATCCAGTACAGGATTGTGAAATTTTAACCAGGGCAATCCCAATATTACTGGAGAAGGCAAGTTATTCAAAACTACCAAATCCAATTTCTCATGGTGAACACCATTAATAGTGAGAGGAAATTCACAGACCTTGAGAGTAATATTCTTCAAAGGGGAACCATCCACAGAAACCACAGCAATGGGGGATGATAAAGGTTCGGGTTTTAAATTGAGTCTTTCCAAGAATCCCCCATCAATTACATTCAGAGTAGACCCACAATCAACAAACACCCGAAATTCCATTAATTTTTCCTGAGCAATCGTGGAAGCAGCTAAAAATACACCCCTGGAATTTAAACAGGCAATACGGGCATGACTGACCATTTTTTTTTCTTTCTTCATACGAAGCTCACAGCCTTTAATCAAATGACCAGATTTTCCGCAATAGAAACACAAGCCTTCAGAAAATCTACGGTCTTTTTCTTGAGAGCGAGGTGCCACCGATCCAATCTCCATCGGTTCACCACTGTTAGTACACACATTCTCATAACCAGAAACTGACATAGCAGAGGATTTGCTCTCATTAACCCTTGCACTCAGTCTCCTATCCACCCGTATAGCTAATTGCATAGCCTGTTGCAAATCTTCAGGTGTAGGATAAGCAATTAACAGGTCTTTAACCCTTTCATTGAGCCCAGCAAGAAATAGACTTTTCAGAGCAGAATCGTTCCACCCTGTTTGAGTAGACCAATGACGGAAATGAGTACAATATTTTTCCACATTACCTGATCCCTGTTTCAAACGTCTCAACTCAGTCTCGGCTGATGAGACACGGTCAGGATCATCATATAATAGTCCCAAAGCAGAAAAAAAACTATCCACTGATCTGAAGCATATATCACTAGGTTGCAAAGAAAAGGCCCACTCCTGAGGCTCTTTGCGCAAAAGTGACATTATGAACCCTATGCGCTGGGATTCATCCCCAGAGGACTTGGGTCTCAAACGAAAATACAATAAGCAAGCATTTTTAAATGAAAAAAATTCTCGGTGTTCACCAAAAAATAAATCCGGCAAACATACCTTAGGCTCCAAGAAATGTGCTCCAGGACAGTTACTCACGTGCTGACGGAGCTCGGCCACCTCCAGAGAGAGTCCCTGCAGGCGATGAGCCAAATCCTGAACCGACACCATGATGGAACAGAAAAATCTTTCCTTAGAGAATTTGCAGGCTGGACTTACTGTTATGTTCTGCTACCAGAGCTAAGGAAAGAGAGGAGATCTGTCCCTACGATAGAACTCAGCTTAATCCCTACGATGTAACAGGGAACCTGATCCTGCGATCAGACCTGCTAAAGTCCTAAGCTAGTCTGTACAGAGACCTATAGATATGGGGAAGGAATCCCTACAAGTACTAAGGACTGGGAGGAAAATGGGACACCTCCTAACAGAAATAGTAGCAGAAAGACGAACAAACAAAATATATAGAACATAGAGGTCCGTAGACCAAGCAAACTAACAGAGTAGATACAGAGCACAGGCTAGCTAGAAAGTAGTTATACAATGAAGTCCAGCAAAGCCAGAAGGGCGGAGCAGGATTAAATAGGCCAACAAGGTCATGTGACCAGCAAAGGAAAAAACCTAAGAGCAAGGTTCTAACAGCACCGACCCAAAGAATAAAGTAGTCTAATCACTTATACCGCACGAGGAACGGCGTAAAAAATAGACTCTCGGGTTAGGGTTGGGGTTAGGGTTGGGCTAGGGTTGGGCTAAGGTTGGGCTAAGGTTAGGGCTAGGGTTGGGCTAGGGTTAGGGTTGGGCTAGGGTTGTGCTAGGGTTAGGGTTGGGGTTAGGTTGGGCTAGGCTTAGGGTTGGGCTAGGGTTGAGTTAGGGTTGGGCTAGCGTTAGGGTTGGGGTTAGGGTTGGGCTAGGGTTAGGGATGGGCTAGGGTTAGGGATGGGCTAGGGTTAGGGTTGGGGTTGGGGTTAGGGTTGGGTTAGGGTTAGGTTTGGGGTTGGGGTTAGGGTTGGGATTTTTTTCAAAAGGAAAAAAAAAAAAGATGACGATATGGCGACTAGTGTTTAGCAAAAGTGCTCGCTACTTGAGTTTGCATTGGGTGCTCGGGTATGCACTGAGTATCGCTGGTGCTCAAGTGACATGCTCGAGTCTCTGCTCCATATGCTTCGCGGCCAAAAAAACCTCATGGGGATTGCCTGCCATGCACGAGCGATCCACGCATGTTTTTTTTGGGTGTGTAATAACCGTCAAACATGCGGGCGGGGACTCGAGCATGTCACTCGAGCACCCGCGATACATGGTGCATACCTGAGTACCCGATGCAAACTCAAGTAGCGAGCACTTGCGCTCAAGACTAATGGCAACTTATTCAATATGATGACCCAATGTTAGCAAATTCTGTGTCGTACCTCTGGGTTCAAAATGTTCACTATACCCCTTTATAAAATCCTTGAGGGGTGTAGCTTCCAAAATGGGGTCACTTGTGGGTTTTTTTCATTATTTAGGCACATCAGGGGCTCTCCAAACGCGACATGGCGTCCGCTCTCGATTCCAGCCAATTTTGCGTTCAAAATGTCACACAGTGCTCCTTCACTCCGGAACCCTGCCGTGCGCCCAAACACTGTATTTTCCCCACATATTGGGTATTGGCGTACTCAGGAGAAATTGCACAAAAGTTTTTGGGGTCCATTTTCTCCTCTTACCCTTGTGAAAATAAAAAAAATTGGGGCTAAAACATCATTTTTGTGGAAAAAGTTGGATTTTTTTATTTTCACGGCTCCATGTTATAAACTTCTGTAAAGCACTTGAGGGTTTAAGGTGCTCACCACACATCTAGATAAGTTCCCTGAGGGGTCTAGTTTCCAAAATGGTGTAAATTGTGGGGGGTTTCCACTGTTTAGGCACCTCAGGGGCTCCCCAAACGCAACATGGCGTCCGCTAATTATTCAAGCAAATTTTACATTCAAAAAGTCAAATGGCGCTCCTTCCCTTCCGAACCCTGCCGTGCGTCCAAACAGTGTTTTTTCCACACATATGGGGTATCTGCGTGCTCAGGGGAAATTGCACAACAAAATTTTGGGGTCCATTTTTTCCTGTTACCACTGCGAAAACAAAAAAAATTGGGTCTAAAGTAACATTTTTGTAAAAAAAGTTAAATGTTATTTTTTTTCTTCCACATTCCAAAAATTCCTGTGAAGCACCTGAAGGGTTAATAAAGTTCTTGAATGTGGTTTTGAGCACCTTGAGGGGTGCAGTTTTTATAATTGTGTCACTTTTGTTTTTTTTTCTGTCATAAAGACCCCTCAAAGTGACTTAAAATGTGATGTTGTCCTTAAAAAAATGGTTTTGTAAATTTTGTTGGAAAAATGAGAAATCGATGGTCAACTTTTAATACTTATAGATCCCTAATAAAAAGAACTTTGGTTCCAAAATTGTGCTGATGTAAAGTAGACATGTGGGAAATGTTATTTATTAGCTATGTGACATATCTCTATAATTTAAGGGCATAAAAATTAAAATTTTGAAAATTGCAAAATTTTCAACATTTTCGCCAAATTTCTGTTTTTTTTCACAAATAAACGCAAGTGATATCGAATAAATTTTACCAGAATCATGAAGTACAATATGTCACTAAAAAACATTCTCAGAATCAGGGGGATCTGTTGAAGGGTTCCAGAGTAATTATCTCATAAAGTAATTACCTCATAAAGTGACAGTGGTCAGAATTGTAAAAATTGGCTTGGTCATTAACGTGCAAACCACCTTGGGTTGCAAAGGGGTTAAAAACAACAGTACCACTGTGCTTGATTGGCCAGCAAACTCACCTGACCTTAACCCCATAGAGAATCTATGGGGTATTGTCAAGAGGAAGATGAGAGACACCAGAGCCAACAATGCAGACGAGCTGAAGGCTGCTATCAAAGCAACCTGGGCTTCCATAACACCTCAGCAGTGCCACAGGCTGATTGCCTCCATGCCACGCCGCATTGATGCAGTAATTGATGCAAAAGGAGCCCCGACCAAGTATTGAGTGCATTTACTGAACATACATTTCAATAGGCCAACATTTCGGATTTTAAAAACATTTTTCAAGCTGTTGTTATAAAGTATTCTAATTTACTGAGATAATGACTTTTGTGTTTTCATTGGCTGTAAGCCATAATCCTCAACATTAACAGAAATAAACACTTGAAATAGATCACTCTGTTTGTAATGACTCTATATAATATTTGAGTTTCACTTTTCGTATTGAAGAACTGAAATAAATTAACTTTTTGATGATATTGTAATTTAGTGAGATGCACATGTATCTCTGATGATGAGCTGTCTGATTTGACCCCCTACCATAGGCTGTAAAAACCATAAAATGGTCACTGCTTTCCCTGCCCTAACCTTTTACAGTACCTGTGATAGTTCTCCCTGATTGTCTCCACTAGTCCATGTACTGTGATGGCTGCAAACTATTATGTGGTGTCTGTTTGAAATGGCGCCAGAAAGTTATTGTTCAAATTGTTTGAATTCACCACGACCTGCAAATTTCATGAAATTCAACTCAAATATGATTTCCAGTTGATTGATTTAATGCTCTCTCTTTTCTTCACTTCATCCTCAATACCTCTCCAATCCATGGCTACTAGTATCGTTTAGGTGTCTTAAAATCTTCAAACTGTGAATACTTCTTTAGATCTACATATGTGTATTTTGTATAAACGTTCATATGATAACCAAACTATCTTGATATTTTACAAAAGGCAGTTTCCACTCTATTATCTTATTTTAGGTACAAGGAAATTCTACATTATAAATTTTAAAGGGTTGGTGGCTGATAAGCTACTTCTCAAATTCGCATTATCATTTTGCTTTATTAGAATTGGTATTATTTACCTTGATATTTTACATTGATCTCATAGAATTCTAAAATATATTAATTTAGTAATTCCTGTAAATATATTAATACTTGGTATCTAGTATGTATTTACTGCACAAGTTTCTAGTGCCTTTGCTTCTTTTTATTACCCCCCAACTGTTCCTGTCAGGAGCAGACAGTGGAACTGCTCATTTAATGAAGCTGCAAGCACAAATTCAAGTTCATTTAGAGGGGAAGATATCTAGGAGGAAACGTCATGCTGAATTACCTTTATAAATGCATAGTTTCCCCCTGCTACAATTCTGTTTATTTGCTTACTGTCAATGTTCTGCTACTTAGTCTCAAAGTTACAAAGTATTGCTGTGATTATACTGTGTATATATATATCCGACCAACTATTGTGAGAAGCTTGTGGAAGGATATCCCAAACGTTTGACCCAAGTCACTCAGTTTAAGGGCAATGGTACCAAATACTAATGAAATGTATGTAAACTTTTGACTTTGCATTAAGTAATAAAAATGCCTTAAAACATTCTCTCTCTTTATTGTGGCATTTGTCAAATATTAAAAATTATGGTAATCCTAATTGAGGGGAAAAAAACGGGAAAGGTTTATTCTGATTTCATGTCAGATATTGAGAAAAACATGCATATGTGTCTTTTTATATAGTGTATGTGACGCGCCCCCTGGGACATATTCCTTTTTGAGGGGAATACCCGGCACCGGATCAGATGGGGGGGTTGTAGTCTCCGAGCGGCTGTGAACCGGCCCCGTGCCCAGGGCGTCAAGCTCAGTGTTATGTGGCAGTCCTACAGATGTTATTAAGAGTTCTTTTGTGTCGACTACGCCACCCGTTGTGATGCGGTCACTGTGGCCGCCGCTGCTGCAGGGTCCGCTGAGGCTGATGGTGGGTGCGCAGCTTGGTGGGATAACCCCCAACGGGAGGGGTATAGCCTCAGAGGGGACAGGCGCAGAGGATGGGGGTTGTGGTGGTGTAGTGCAGACGGCAGTGAAGACAGAGTCGGGTTGTGCAGTTAAGGGTGTTTACTTACTGCAGATGTTGTACTGGTCACTCCAGCTCCGAGTGACCACCCGAGCCGTGCTGCGTCCACCAGGTCCTGGATCCAGCCAACCCCCAAACAAGTCCGGAGCGTGGCCCTGAGCTCTCTTTCTGTCCCGTTCTCTGGCCGTCCCCACCAGTAATCCACCTAGGTCCAGCTCCCTCGGGCCTTCTGTTGGGACACCCTTGGCCCTGGGTTCCCTGACCCTTCATGTGGTGTGCCTTCGGGGTGGATGTGATGGGTGACCGTGGCAGACGCTGCCCACGGTCTCCGGTCTCTGGCTGGGGAATGTTTTTACCCCCACCAGCTTGGGTTCCGGTACCCTGATGCCGACTCTTCACCCGGTGCTTTGAGTTGGGATCTCAGAGTCCTTCTCTTCTGTGCTCTGGGTCTCTCTCTTTTCTCCTCTCTCACTCTGGGTCTTTGTCTTTCTTCTCTCCTCTGCTCCTGACTTGTTCTCTGCAGCTGACTGACTCTCTGCATCTGATCCTCTGCATCTGACCCTGATCTTAGTTGGTGCCCACCTTATATACACCCTCTATGTGTGAGCTCAGGTGACCAGCACCCAATGAGCTCCTATCTTTACCCAGGCTGCTCCCCCTATCTGCCCCTACACTACATGGGATGTACCACCCCCCTCCCACTCCAGCCAGGAACAGACTCGGTCGTACCTGCACATTTCTAAGTGGGAGTACCGTCGGCCTGTTCCCCGGAAATGGGATGTGTGTAGTGCATGCAGCCTACCGAGCTCAGTTCCACACTCCATCCTTACCCGGGAGTGGAATATCACACCTCTGGGTTGAGGTGCAATACTCCTGTAGCAGCCGAATCCTCAGGGTGCTACATTCCCCCCTGGTAAATCACAGCACGTCCTCGGGCTGTAAGACATAAATAACACCAAAACATACAAAATTTTTATTTTTTTTTTTTTCATATAAACATAATAAAACATATAAAACATTATATATATAAAACTTTTCATATAAACATTCTCGTCGTCTCTTGTTTCAGGTTCCTCCTCCGGACACTGTGCAACGTGTGTCCGGGAAAAGTGCGACAGTCTCTTAGAAAAACTGGTTTTCCTATAAAACCGGTAGGGGGCGCTTTAGGAAGCGCAACTATATACAGGGTAAGTTGGCCGCTCTCAGTCCTCGGCCAGGTAGAGGGAAGGGAATGGCTGCTCACAGTCCTCAGCCTGTGGGATTAAGGGGTTAACGGGTAAACAGTTCACACTTGCTGGTCCCAACGGGGACTATATATATATATATCAACAGTTTCTTTGGTACCCGATCGGGTAACTATTTACATCACTTGCTCTGCCGCACTCAACGGCGTCTTCCTCCTGCTCTTTGCTTATAGCTGGTTGTAACTTCAGACCCGTCCGGATCCTCTTGCTCTTCCTCCTCGCACCGCAACTCCTCCTCCGTCAGGCGGTGTACGTGGAGGGCATAAGGTCCTTTGGCACACTTGTGCCGGGTAAAGGTGACCTCGTCTCCGATGTAGAGGTCACGACCTCTGTGCCCCTCCGGCAGATGGGACTCCACGTCTCTGCGCGTGACAAAGACGTCGCCGAGGGTGTTGTTGTCTCGGATGAAGCCCCACCCATGCTGCTGGTTGAACTTGATCACTGTCCCGATGGTGCGGGGACAATGCGCTGCACGGGGGTCCCTCCTGGTCCGGCTCTTCTGCTCGGCGCTCCTTATTTGGGCCTGTTGTTCCCGGACCCGCCTCTCTCTCCGCTCCCTCGCGAACTCCTCGAGCTGTTGGCGGCAGCACTCCGCACGCTCTGCTGCAGCTGCCCTAGTTTCCTGAGTGAACCCCATTAGATCTTCTCCGGTGGGGTCCCACTCAAACTGTGCTTCCGCTAGCGGGGGCGAGATCCGTATTACGGGCTTCGGAGCCGGAATCAGGGGTGCACACATGGCCCCAACCCTCCTCTGGTGCTCCAGTTCGTGATACTTCTGGGGCCAGATGAAAGGCTGCCCGTCCGGCCACGTGTGCTGGGCAAACAAGTCCTCTCCCAGACGCGGCACCCTTGGTTTTACGGGCGCGGGCGCGGTGGTGGTGGCGCCCGGGTTGCCCAGGCCTTGCGGCCAGGCCTGGGGCACCTGGAAGGTGAAGGGCACCGTTAGGACGGCGGCACCCTGGGCTACCTGGCCTTGCGGCCAGGCCGGAGGCTCCGCGGAGGTAGGGGGCGCTGTTGGTGATTCGGCGCCCGGGGGTACTAGGCCTTGCGACCAGGCTGGTGGTATTTCCTGCTTTGTCACGCCCCGGGTCGAGGCGCGTGACGTCACAGGGGTCGCGGCGGCGGCTTCCGGTTGGGGCCTAGTCTGCGTCGGTGACATGGCGTTTTCGGGCACAGCAGGGGGACTTTCGGGCTCTGCGACGGGGAGCTGGGGCAGGTAAGCGGTGTCACGGCTTGGGGTATAGGCGTCCCCTTTACCTGCCTCCATGCGTTCGGCTCCCTTCTCGGCGCCGTCTCCGGCCTTGGGTCCTCCCGCGCCATATTCAGAGGCGGTCTCCTTCCTCATCTCGGCTGGCGTGCTCCTGGTCTTGGTTTCAGCTTGCGTCTTGGTTTCAGCTTGCTGGGCCATCTCCCGGCTCCATTCCGCCAATATCTCGCGCTGTACCCGGGCCATCCTCCGTGCGAGGCCCTCCAGGGCAGTCTGTGCACACTCCCGGTCTCGGGGGAGCTGTGCAAGGACCTCCACTAGGCCTAGTGGGGTCGTGGTGTCCAGCAGGCTCCTGACCAACGGGTCGGTGCTGCTCTGCTCTTCTTCCAGCAGGCTCCTGGCCAGCGGGCCGGTGCTGCTCTGCTCTTCTTCCTCGGTCTTTAGCAGACTCCTGGCCAGCGGGCCGGTGCTGTTCTGCTTTCTCTCCATATCCGGGTAAGCTTCTCCGCTACTCCTCGTTAGACTTCTTGCCTCCGGGTGCGCTCGCTCCAGACTGCTCCAGGCGGCACCCATCTTCGTTCTTTTCTTTCGTCTCCTCCTACCTCGAGGGCGGTCCCGGGGCAACTCGGTGACTGTCAGCTCCAGGGGTAGTTCTTTCACGCTGACAGACACCTCCAGCATCACAGTCTCTGTTGGTGGGGGCGGTTTCCACTTTTGGCGCCATTTTCTGTCCTGGCCCACGATGGGAGGTGGCCTCTTGCCCTCCTTTGGCACGCCCATAATGGCGTCCGCTGCTCTTCCAAGGCGGGAAATCTGCGGTTTTGGCGGGAAGCGTCGCCCAGTGGCGGGAAACTCTGCAGATGGCGGGAACAAGTTGGAAATGGCGGACAATCGGCGGGAAACGACTGGTGATGGAGTCCGATGGCGTGGACCCTCCGGAACCGGCGGGAGACTTCTTTCTGAGGTAAACTTGCACTTTTCTTCAGGCACGCAGTACCCGGGTGTTGCGGGCACGTAATCCTGCCGACTACGCCAAAGTTGACGCGCCCCCTGGGACATATTCCTTTTTGAGGGGAATACCCGGCACCGGATCAGATGGGGGGGTTGTAGTCTCCGAGCGGCTGTGACCCGGCCCCGTGCCCAGGGCGTCAAGCTCAGTGTTATGTGGCAGTCCTACAGATGTTATTAAGAGTTCTTTTGTGTCGACTACGCCACCCGTTGTGATGCGGTCACTGTGGCCGCCGCTGCTGCAGGGTCCGCTGAGGCTGATGGTGGGTGCGCAGCTTGGTGGGATAACCCCCAACGGGAGGGGTATAGCCTCAGAGGGGACAGGCGCAGAGGATGGGGGTTGTGGTGGTGTAGTGCAGACGGCAGTGAAGACAGAGTCGGGTTGTGCAGTTAAGGGTGTTTACTTACTGCAGATGTTGTACTGGTCACTCCAGCTCCGAGTGACCACCCGAGCCGTGCTGCGTCCACCAGGTCCTGGATCCAGCCAACCCCCAAACAAGTCCGGAGCGTGGCCCTGAGCTCTCTTTCTGTCCCGTTCTCTGGCCGTCCCCACCAGTAATCCACCTAGGTCCAGCTCCCTCGGGCCTTCTGTTGGGACACCCTTGGCCCTGGGTTCCCTGACCCTTCATGTGGTGTGCCTTCGGGGTGGATGTGATGGGTGACCGTGGCAGACGCTGCCCACGGTCTCCGGTCTCTGGCTGGGGAATGTTTTTACCCCCACCAGCTTGGGTTCCGGTACCCTGATGCCGACTCTTCACCCGGTGCTTTGAGTTGGGATCTCAGAGTCCTTCTCTTCTGTGCTCTGGGTCTCTCTCTTTTCTCCTCTCTCACTCTGGGTCTTTGTCTTTCTTCTCTCCTCTGCTCCTGACTTGTTCTCTGCAGCTGACTGACTCTCTGCATCTGATCCTCTGCATCTGACCCTGATCTTAGTTGGTGCCCACCTTATATACACCCTCTATGTGTGAGCTCAGGTGACCAGCACCCAATGAGCTCCTATCTTTACCCAGGCTGCTCCCCCTATCTGCCCCTACACTACATGGGATGTACCACCCCCCTCCCACTCCAGCCAGGAACAGACTCGGTCGTACCTGCACATTTCTAAGTGGGAGTACCGTCGGCCTGTTCCCCGGAAATGGGATGTGTGTAGTGCATGCAGCCTACCGAGCTCAGTTCCACACTCCATCCTTACCTGGGAGTGGAATATCACACCTCTGGGTTGAGGTGCAATACTCCTGTAGCAGCCGAATCCTCAGGGTGCTACATATGTAAACTTCTGGTTTCAACTGTATAAATTTATATTGTGGTAGATCGCTCACTCAGCTGCACACGGAGCTAGACACATGTACGCTGTCTGTTTAAAACTTCTGGTTGGTTTATTAAAATGCAGCATAAACCAACACTGCGTCCATAAAAGAAAACATGGCCCTTTGGGCAAAACAAGAAGACAAAGCAAAATGGTAACCTAAAAGCACAGTCTTTGTGGTAGCAGGGATCCACCTGCTTAGAGTTCAGCAACTCAACATGGTTCAGGCTAGCACCACACAAACAGCTCTGGAGTTCCTCTCTCCAGACCTACTGAACAAGTAATGCCTCAGCAGGCCGTGTATTTAAATCCCAGACCACACCCTTAGGTGGAGAAATAGAGACGAACCTCCTGCCCGCTCTATGGTTGTTCTCATAAAAACACTCCCTTTTACAAATGGTGGATTAACCCCTCTCAGCAAATAACATGCTGGAGGAAGCTTAACGGTTTTAATTCACTGAAGCTAATAGCCTCAGAGAAACATACCTCCCCTCCAGCACTTTACCAGTGACTTTGTCACAATATGTATATATATATATACAGTATATATATATATATATATGTATATATATATATATATATGGATAGATAGATAGATAGATAGATAGATATGTATATATACACTACCGTACAAAAGTTTGGGGTCACCCAGACAATTTTGTGTTTTCCATGAAAACTCATACTTTTATTTACGAGGGTCAGTCAATAAGTAATGCCTCCTATTTTTTTTCTCCTTTTAATTGGCAAGAAATTCAAATGCAATTACATAGGTTGAAAACCACAACATTAACGATTAATTTGTCACTTTTCAATATAATCTCCATCCATTTCCACAGTCTTGGTCCACCGTTTAACAAGGGCATGTATTCCAGCATGGTAAAAAGCATTCTTGGGACCCACCGTGCACAAACTTTTCTATATCCCAGTTGTCCAATAATTTTCATCACACTGCCTTTACTGAGGCAGATAATGCCACACAATTCATCTGCAGTCACCCGGCGGTCACCACGAATGATGTCATCGACTCGCTGAATGTTCCTTGGAGTCACTGCGGTTACTGGCCTGCCACTCCGCATTTTGTCAGCCAACGGTGATGGCCCCTCAGCAGTGTTACAGCGACGAACCCATCGTCTAACAGTACTGACATCCACTGTTGCATCACCGTACACATTTTACAGTCTCTCATAAATTTGAATGGGCGTTTCACCTTCTGCATGCAAGAATTCAATCACAGAACATCAATGTCAGCCACTTTGCAAATGGATACAGTCCTGCCACCTGTTGGTGCAGGAAGTTGCAATTGCTGTGGATTGGAGAAGAAGGTTTGAGGAATTGTGCCAAATTCGAATATTTAACATAGCTACCTTATTTAAGGAGAAAAAAAATAGGAGGCATTACTTATTGACTGACCCTCGTATCAAATAAGTTGCAAAATGAATAGAAAATATAGTCCAGACATTGACAAGGTTAGAAATAATGATTGATGATGATGGTCATTCGTCAAAGAATGCTCCCTTTGCAGCAATTACAGCATTGCAGACCTTTGGCATTCTAGCTGTAAATTTGCTGAGGTAATCTTGAGAAATTTCACCCCATGCTTCCTGAAGCCCCTCCCACAAGTTGGATTGGCTTGATGTGCACTTTTTGCGTACCGTACGGTCAAGCTGCTCCCACAACAGCTCAATGGGGTTGAGATCTAGTGACTGTGCTGGCCACTCCATTACATATAGAATACCAGCTGACTGCTTCTTCTCTAAATAGTTCATGCATAATTTGAATGTGTGCTTTGAGTCATTGTCCTGTTGTAGGATGAAATTGGCTCCAATCAAGCACTGTCCACAGGGTATGGCATGGCATTGCTAAATGGAGTGATAGCCTTCCTTATTCAAAATCCCATTTCCCATTTACCTTGTACAAATCTCCCACTTTACCTGCACCAAAGCAACCCCAGACCATCACATTACCTCCACCATGCTTGACAGATGGCGTCAGGCACTCTTCCAGCATCTTTTCAGTTGTTCTGCGTCTCACAAATGTTCTTCTGTTTGATTCAAACACCTCAAACTTTGATTCGTCTGTCCATAAAACTTTTTTCTAATCTTCCTCTGTCCAATGTCTGTGTTCTTTTGCCCATATTAATCTTTTCTTTTTATTAGCCAGTCTCAGATATGGCTTTTTCTTTGCCACTTTGCCCTGGAGGCCAGCATCCCGGAGTGGCCTCTTCACTGTAGACGTTAACACTGGCATTTTGCGTGTACTATTTAATGAAGCTTCCAGTTGAGGAGCTGTGAGGCGTCGATTTCTCAAACTAGAGACTCTAATGTACTTGTCTTGTTGCTCAGTTGTGCAGTGGGGCCTCCCACTTCTCTTTCTACTCTGGTTAGAGCCTGTTTGTGCTCTCCTCCGAAGGGAGTAGTACACACCGTTGTAGGAAATCTTCAGTTTATTGGCAATTTCTCGCATGGAATAGCCTTCATTTCTAAGAACAAGAATAGACTGTCGAGTTTCACATGAAAGTTCTCTTTTTCTGGCCATTTTGAGAGTTTCTAAGAACAAACAAATGTAATGCTCCAGATTCTCAACTAGCTCAAAGGAAGGTCAATTTTATAGCTTCTCAAATCAGCCAAACCGTTTTTAGCTGGGCTAACATACTTGTGCAAAGGTTTTCTAGGGTTTTCTAAACATCCATTAGCCTTCTTACACAGTTAGCAAACACAATGTACCATTAAAGCACTGGAGTGGTGGTTGTTGGAAATGGGCCTCTATACACCTATGTGGATATTGCAATAAAAACAAGACGTTTGGAGCTAGAATAGTCATTCACCACATTTACAATGTAGAGAGTGTATTTCTGATTCATTTAATGCTAGCTTCATTGAAAAAAAATGTTCTTTTCTTTCAAAAATAATTACATTTTTAAATGACCCCAAACTTTTGAACGGTAGTGTATATACATACATACATATGTGTATATACAGTATATACATAAATATGTGGAGCTGCAAAGGGACTGGTGTTAGCACACACCATCCAAAAGGGCTCCACAACCAGAGAGGCATGTAGACAGACCCAGCAGACCATAGGTGAGGCATACACAGCGGGTTTCAGATTCTACCATGTCCAACCCCCACTAGCTCGGCCTTGGGAGGAGGACAGGAGAAAATATACAGCAGCAGCAAGAAATGGCAACTCCAGGAGCTGTGCCAGCTTCAACAGATTGAATACCAGGCCACCGACACTCATCGGATTTAATTCAGAAACCACATGATGCTGAGGACGCCATGTGTGGACGAAATGGATACGAGTTTGGTTCTCGTCAATTACGTGTGGAGTTTATTCGCAAGGAAGACATAGAATATTCTCTGGATGATGCAAAGTTTTGTTCTCATGAAGGTGAGACCTTTTACATTCATGTCTGTGCTTAAAGACATGCTGATGGACTGTCTCCAATAAGTGGAGAAGGATGATTGGGATCCTATCATGTCCGGTTGATTAAGATTGGGGGAGCAATGTGATGCTACAGCCTATAATCTTAATCAGCCAGACGATTAGATTTGTTAAGCCAAGAGAAATACACTATTATCTTTGTGTTGACTTGTAAATGTATGTGCATTTCAGTGGCTGGTCAAGAAGGACATATGATTTTTTGTATAACCCTGATTGTTGTCTTCTACTGGTCTGTGGAACAATTTTATTTGCTAAATATGTTGATTAACCATTGTGTGGACCCTGTGGCTTGTTGACTCACAAAACAGGAGGACAAACTACATAAGTTGATTAACTGCACAAACAATGAAACCAGAGCAATGTGAGTAATGCCCTCCCTAACCTCTTACATTTGAATGTGTACTTGAAAGGACAACTGTAACTACTCTAAGGGACATGTGCTTCTGTAGCAGTCGACTTAAAACAGAAATTTGAAAGAGACTTTACAGGGAGAATCAAAGAACAGTATCTCTGAGACCATCGGCTTGGAAGTGTTATGATCTGCAACATGTACTAAGGAAAGATAGGGGAAACCTGTCCCTACAGTAAGACTAAGCTTAATCCCTACGATGTAGCGGGCTGCCTGTTCCTAACGAACAGACCCGCCTTAGTCCTCGGCTAGTCTAAACGAAGACCTATAGCATAAGGGGAGGGGTCCGTAAAAGAACTAAGGACTGGAACAAAAAAGGGATACCTCCTAAACAGAGAAGTTGTTGCAGAACACAAAAAGACAAACAGACAAAAAGGTACTAGAGGTCCCAGAAGGACCAAGCAAACTGACAGAGATAGGCACCGAAGCACCTGGCTAGAAAAACAGTCAACAACACTGAAGTCCAGCACAGCCAGGGGGGCAGAGCTGGAATATAAAGGCAGGTGGTGACATGACCGCAAAACACAAGATGGAAAAAACAAACAGAAGGGTTCTAACAGGAAGCATTGTCTTTAACCAAAGAGACACAGATTTGGATTCTACATGATTCCAGCCTAAGGGTATATGGCCCTGACTGGAAAGATACGGGTCTGCTCCATTGACCATCAGAGAGCCCATGGATACATTTGGGGAGTCCAGGTTGGGACGATGAAGTCGCCTGGCCCCATGGGTATGTTGTTTTGGGTTGCCAGGTGGGACCCGCCGGTTGCCTGGAACACATGGAGACATTCGGAGAAGCCAGATTGGGACCAGCCAGTCATCTGGCCCCACGGAAAACTCTCAGAGAAGTCAAGGTGGGTCCCTCGGGTCTCCTGGCCGTGTACCTCGATGGACTGCAAGCTTCCTAAGCTTGCCACTACCTTCTCTCTGTGGGGCCCCGCCAGAAGCAGGGGGCAACTGGTTGAGGTAGTTGGCCCTGGAATTCCTAAAGTCGCAACTCTTTTATCTCAGGGGGGCCAGCGGAAGGGTGTGACTGTGTAATGTTGTAAAATCTTGGGTATTTGCTGGGACTGTTCTATGTGTTTATTGTCCGCTTTGTGGTTCAATAAAGTATTGCCACACTGTTTGACACTCAGCCTGTGTTGTCTGAGTAGTGTTATGCCCAAGGAAGACCTCGGGTCTTCACAATATATATATATATATATATATATATATATATATATATATTGCAGTAGGTCGACTCACTCAAATTCTTAATGAAGTAGACAAGGGAATCGTTATTATTTAAAGTCCAGCTGGTTAATTGCAATCCTCATAAACCACGTTACCAGAAAACTTAAATACAGCCTTTGTCCGGCACAATGTAAAACATAAAGTAACAAGTCCATGCAATAGTGCTGGTTAGCCCACCTGGCTTAGAGTCCAGCTTCCATATCCTTTAGCAAAGGACATTGAATCCAGGAGACCTGAAATCTCCATATGTCCAGCATGTGTGAAACAAGCATCTCTCAATTTACCCAATGAACCCCTCCCGGGGTGGATATACAGTACAGACCAAAAGTTTGGACACACCTTCTCATTTAAAGATTTTTCTGCATTTTCATGACTATGAAAATTGTACATTCACACTGAAGGCATCAAAACTATGAATTAACACATGTGGAATTATATACTTAACAAAAAAATGTGAAACAACTGAAAATATGTCTTATATTCTAGGTTCTTCAAAGTAGCCACCTTTTGCTTTGATAACTGCTTTGCACACTCTTGGCATTCTCTTGATGAGCTTCAAGAGGTAGTCACCGGAAATGGTCTTCCAACAATCTTGAAGGAGTTCCCAGAGATGCTTAGCACTTGTTGGCCCTTTTGCCTTCACTCTGCGGTCCAGCTCACCCCAAACCATCTCGATTGGGTTCAGGTCTGGTGACTGTGGAGGCCAGGTCATCTGGCGTAGCACCCCATCACTCTCCTTCTTGGTCAAATAGCCCTTACACAGCCTGGAGGTGTGTTTGGGGTCATTGTCCTGTTGAAAAATAAATGATGGTCCAACTAAATGCAAACCGGATGGAATAGCATGCCGCTGCAAGATGCTGTGGTAGCCATGCTGGTTCAGTATGCCTTCAATTTTGAATAAATCCCCAACAGTGTCACCAGAATAGCACCCCCACCCCATCACACCTCCTCCTCCATGCTTCACGGTGGGAACCAGGCATGTAGAGTCCATCCGTTCACCTTTTCTGCGTCGCACAAACACATGGTGGTTGGAACCAAAGATCTCAAATTTGGACTCATCAGACCAAAGCACAGATTTCCACTGGTCTAATGTCCATTCCTTGTGTTCTTTAGCCCAAACAAGTCTCTTCTGCTTGTTGCCTGTCCTTAGCAGTGGTTTCCTAGCAGCTATTTTACCATGAAGGCCTGCTGCACAAAGTCTCCTCTTAACAGTTGTTGTAGAGATGTGTCTGCTGCTAGAACTCTGTGTGGCATTGACCTGGTCTCTAATCTGAGCTGCTGTTAACCTGCGATTTCTGAGGCTGGTGACTCGGATAAACTTATCCTCAGAAGCAGAGGTGACTCTTGGTCTTCCTTTCCTGGGGCAGTCCTCATGTGAGCCAGTTTCTTTGTAGCGCTTGATAGTTTTTGCAAATGGACTTGGGGACACTTTCAAAGTTTGCCCAATTTTTCGGACTGACTGACCTTCATTTCTTAAAGTAATGATGGCCACTCGTTTTTCTTTACTTAGCTGCTTTTTTTCTTGCCATAATACAAATTCTAACAGTCTACTCAGTAGGACTATCAGCTGTGTATCCACCTGACTTCTGCACAACACAACTGATGGTCCCAACCCCATTTATAAGGCAAGAAATCCCACTTAGTAAACCTGACAGGGCATACCTGTGAAGTGAAAACCATTTCCGGTGACTACCTCTTGAAGCTCATGAAGAGAATGACAAGAGTGTGCAAAGCAGTCATCAAAGCAAAAGGTGGCTACTTTGAAGAACCTAGAATATAAGACATATTTTCAGTTGTTTCACACTTTTTTGTTAAGTATATAATTCCACATGTGTTAATTCATAGTTTTGATGCCTTCAGTGTGAATGTACAATTTTCATAGTCAGAAAAATACAGAAAAATCTTTAAATGAGAAGGTGTGTCCAAACTTTTGGTCTGTACTGTAGGTTAGCAGCCATTCAGCTGCTCATAATCAACCTACCATGGCCGATTAACCCCTGTTAGTCCTATATGCATTAAAGAGTTGCTTCAAGTTTATCTCCCAACCACTAGGTGTCTAGCAGCCACCTTACTATATACACACATGGTCAAAATTGTTGGTACCCCTATTTTAATGAAAGAAAAACCCACAAAGGTCACAGAAATAACTTGAATCGGACAAAAGTAATAATAAATTAAAAATCTATGAAAATGAACAAATGAAAGTCAGACATTGATTTTCAACCCTGCTTTCATAGAATGTTTAAAAAAATTAAACTCATGAAAGGTACTCGACTAGAGATGAGCGTTGTTCTACTCGAACTGTTCGCCAATCTCAAATTCGAGCTGTTTTGGGCGGTGTTCGAGCCGTTCGGCGAACACGAACGCTTTGAAAAAAATTCGGCTGTTCGAGGTTATGTTCAATAACTGTTCGTGCACCAAAATCATAACTGGATTTTTTCTCAGTAATGCTGAAAATTAATGTTAATACTCAGTTTGAGTGTACAGCGGGGCGGGGGGAGGGGCAGGGAATGGATCTCTGCAGAAATAATGAAGATCTCCATTTTTTTTTCTCTTCCCCGCATTTACAGTGGGGCGGTGCAGTCTGTCAGCCTATCAGCAGCGCACACACGGAGCGAACTGCTTTTTTTCACACAAGCAAGGGCATGTGTCATTGGCAGTGTATGTCACATGTCCTTGCCCTATAAGACCCAGCCATTTTCCCCGTCGCCACCATTTTATCACTGCTGCAGCTGCGTGTTAGACGGCACCGCTGTTGCTGTGTGCACTATACTTTGTTAATTTCAAGCCAATTTTCGCACAAATCTACAGATAGCTTGGGAGTAGGGAAGAGTTGTGATTGCAGTCCTTTTAAGGACTAGGTTACATCATTTCCTACGACTTTTATCAGGCAGGTCTGTGCTCTTAAATAGATAGGTTGGGAGTAAAGACTAATTGTAATTGCAGTCCTTTTCAGGGCTAGGTTACATCACTTCCTATCACTTTTTGCCAGACAGGTCTGTGCCAGTGCTGTGCAAGTTTTTTTCACAGCATTTGGCTAAATCTAGCAAAGCTAATCCTTTTTGGCCTATTGCAGAGTGTGTTAGTCAGTGGAGTAGCCTATCTGTGTTGCAAGCTACACCACCTGTGTATAGAATACACATTTTTTTTACTGCACCTAGTGAAGTAAAACCTTTTGGGCATAGCATCATTCTATTAGTCCATCTATACTGACCTCCATCAGGTTGCAAATTCAATATAATTTTTTTCTGCATCTAGCTCTGAAAAAATATTTCAGCTTGTAGCAGTGTGTGGGACTTGTTCTATTAGTCCATCTATACTAACCTCCACCGGGTTGCAAATTCAATATAATTTTTTTCTGCATCGAGCTCTGAAAAAATATTTAAGCTTCTAGCAGTGTGTGGGACTTGTTCTATTAGTCCATCTATACTAACCTCCATCAGGTTGCAAATTCAATATAATTTTTTTCTGCATCTAGCTCTGAAAAAATATTTCAGCTTGTAGCAGTGTGTGGGACTTGTTCTATTAGTCCATCTATACTGACCTCCATCAGGTTGCAAATTCAATATAATTTTTTTCTGCATCTAGCTCTGAAAAAATATTTCAGCTTGTAGCAGTGTGTGGGACTTGTTCTATTAGTCGATCTATACTAACCTCCAACAGGTTGCAAATTCAATATAATTTTTTTCTGCATCTAGCTCTGAAAAAATATTTAGGCTTTTAGCAGTGTGTGGGACTTGTTCTATTAGTCCATCTATACTGACCTCCATCAGGTTGCAAATTCAATATAATTTTTTTCTGCATCGAGCTCTGAAAAAATATTTCAGCTTGTAGCAGTGTGTGGGACTTGTTATATTAGTCCATCTATACTGACCTCCATAAGGTTGCAAATTCAATATAATTTTTTTCTGCATCGAGCTCTGAAAAAATATTTCGGCTTCTAGCAGTGTGTGGGACTTGTTCTATTAGTCCATCTATACTGACCTCCATCAGGTTGCAAATTCAATATAATTTTTTTCTGCATCTAGCTCTGAAAAAATATTTCAGCTTCTAGCAGTGTGTGGGACTTGTTCTATTAGCCCATCTATACTGACCTCCATCAGGTTGCAAATTCAATATAATTTTTTTCTGCATCTAGCTCTGAAAAAATATTTCGGCTTCTAGCAGTGTGTGGGACTTGTTCTATTAGTCCATCTATACTGACCTCCATCAGGTTGCAAATTCAATATAATTTTTTTTTGCATCTAGCTCTGAAAAAATATTTCAGCTTGTAGCAGTGTGTGGGACTTGTTCTATTAGTCCATCTATACTGACCTCCACCAGGTTGCAAATTCAATATAATTTTTTTCTGCATCGAGCTCTGAAAAAATATTTAGGCTTCTAGCAGTGTGTGGGACTTGCTCTATTAGTCCATCTATACTGACCTCCATCAGGTTGCAAATTCAATATAATTTTTTTCTGCATCTAGCTCTGAAAAAATATTTCGGCTTCTAGCAGTGTGTGGGACTTGTTCTATTAGTCCATCTATACTGACCTCCATCAGGTTGCAAATTCAATATAATTTTTTTCTGCATCTAGCTCTGAAAAAATATTTCAGCTTGTAGCAGTGTGTGGGACTTGTTCTATTAGTCCATCTATACTGACCTCCACCAGGTTGCAAATTCAATATAATTTTTTTCTGCATCGAGCTCTGAAAAAATATTTAGGCTTCTAGCAGTGTGTGGGACTTGTTCTATTAGTCCATCTATACTGACCTCCATCAGGTTGCAAATTCAATATAATTTTTTTCTGCATCGAGCTCTGAAAAAAATATTTCAGCTTGTAGCAGTGTGTGGGACTTGTTATATTAGTCCATCTATACTGACCTCCATAAGGTTGCAAATTCAGTATAATTTTTATCTGCATCTACCCCAGGCAATACTTTTTGGCTAATACCACAGTTTGGCCACTCAGCTCTGCTCGGTTCCCATCCATTGTTTTTTGTGCAAACAACTCCAAAGTTGTGAATTAGTTAACCACCAAACTGAGTGGAAAAAGGCCTGCTGCTGGTGGAAAGGGGAATAGGCTAGTTGGGAAGGGAAAAAAAGGTTGTGTCCGTGGGGTAGGTGTTAAAGCAACAGTAACATCTGCAGAAGAAAGACCATCTTCCAGCGAAACTAAGATGTCTACTTCTTTTAGCTTACAATGTGATAAGATCCCTTTCTTGTGGCCAAGCCAATCGCTACAAATTCCAGATGAGGCACAAAAACAGCAGGTGCTTCAACAGATATCAAGTGCTCCTTTAAGTGGGCTCTCCTCCACCTCAACTTCAACATCACAAATACTCCAGTCCTCAGAGGTGTCACCCCAATCGCACTTGCTTTCTCACAGCTCCCAAGTCTCCAGCTGCCCGTCTGAGTATGGGGTAGAACAGATGGTTGAGTCTGCAGAGCTGTTTACTCATACTATAGCCTGGGAATCAGAGGTCGGCTCCAGAGCTTCTGTGAATCCAGACGAGGAAATGATCTGCACTTATGCCCAGAATCCTTATGAGTCGGATCCAGGACCAGACGCAGAAGGTTCTGACCATAATGTAGACCCTCATTCTCAATCTGTTACTCCTGTAGGTGGAGACAATGAGGAAGACGATGATGAGACTCAAATACCTGATTGGAGCGACAACTTTAGTTTTTTGTCAGGGCAGGAACAGGTTGGCTCTGAGGACGACGGGTGTGATAACACACAGGGTGATGATGATGAGGTTGGAGATCCCACTTACTGTCAACCCACAGTCAGCCAAGAGATGAGGTCAGCAGAGGAGGTGGAGGAGGATGCTAGTGACGACGAGGTCAGGTTGCGCCTTCCTGGACAGAGACGTAGTACTGGAAGCACGTCAACAACTGCATCCTCAAACACAACTCTGCCTCTGACCACAAGTCGTGGTGGCTCTTCAGGTCGCATGGGTGCTAAGCCTTGCATAGCCTGGGCATTTTTTCAGATCGATAAAGATGACCCAACTCGTGTTATCTGTAACATTTGTCAGCAAAAGCTAAGTAGAGGCCAAAAAATACATAGTTTGAGTACTTCATGCATGAACCGGCACATGGACATGAAGCATAAGTTGCAGTGGGAAGCTCACTGTGCTACAATGCGGCCTAGCCGGCCGGGCCAACCGCCGTCTGCCACATCTTGTGCATCCACGGCCTCTTCATCCTCTGAGACTGGGGGGACAGCAGTCACACCTGTTTTGGGATGCAGACCTGCCACCTCTTTACCCGCAACAGCCAGCGTGATTGGCAGGTCATCATTTTCTTTGGAGGTGGAAACACCAGCTGGTGTTCAGCGCTGTCCGACATTGATAGCACCACCTTTGGATCAAGGCAACCTAACATGTCCGCCTGCATCTTCCTCACAAACCGGCAGTTTGCCGGGGACACCCTTCTCAACCCCGTCTGAGCACAACAGCCAGCCCTCGGTCCCTCAGATGTGGACAAGTAAAAGACCATTTACTCCTAGCCATGAGAAAGCTAAGAGGTTGAATTTCAGCATCTGCAAGCTCTTGGCTACAGAAATGCTTCCTTTCCGCCTGGTGGACACAGAGGATTTTCGAGACCTTATGTCCGTCGCAGTGCCCCAGTACCAGATGCCCAGTCGGCACTACTTCTCAAAGAAAGGTGTGCCTGCGCTCCACCAGCATGTCGCACACAACATCACCGCTTCTTTGAGAAACTGTGTGTGACAGGGTGCATTTCACCACAGACACTTGGACGAGTAGGCATGGACAGGGGCGTTACATGTCGCTGACTGGGCACTGGGTAACTATGGTGACAGCAGGACAAGGGGCTGCTGTCCAAGTCTTGCCGTCCCCACGAGTTGTGCGTCAATCCTCTTTATCTCAAAGTTCCTCCACTGCTTCTGCCTCCTCAACCTCCTCTCGGTCCTCCACCTGCACCCAAAGCCTGTCTGGTCATGCCACAAGCTTTCTAACTGCGCCGAAGGGATCCTGCACACCTCCTTACTATGCTGGCTGCAGGGCTCAGCGTCATCAGGCGGTTTTTACTTTGAATTGTCTGGGAAATGTGAGTCACACAGCTGAGGAGTTGTGGTCAGCTCTGGAGAACCAGTTTCATGAATGGTTGTCTCCACTGGACCTGAAACCAGGGAAGGCCGTGTGCGACAATGCTGCAAACTTGGGTGCGGCCCTTCGCCGGGGCAATGTCACACACGTGCCTTGTATGGCTCACGTGTTGAACCTGGTTGTCCAGCAATTTTTAGCCCACTATCCCGGACTAGATGGCCTTCTGCAGAGGGCACGGTCGCTGTGTGCTCACTTCCGCCGTTCGCATCCCGCAGCTCAGCGACTTACATCTCTACAGAAGTCGTTGGGCCTGCCACTTCACCGGCTAAAATGCGATGTGCCAACCCGGTGGAATTCAACTCTGCACATGTTGCAGCGACTGTGGCAGCACCGACAAGCCCTGGTGCAATACGTTCTGACGTATAGCCTGGGCCAACGAGATCCAGAGGTGGGGCAAATCACGCTGGAGGAGTGGTCTCAGATCAGGGACCTATGCACCCTTCTGCACAGTTTTGAAATGGCGACGAAGATGTTTAGTGCTGACGATGCCATTATCAGCATGACTATTCCGGTGATTTACATGCTGGAGCACATGTTAAACAGAATTCGGAGTCAGGTGGTGGCACAAGAGGAGGTGGAGGAAGTAGAGGAGGAGGAGTTGTATGCGGAAGGGCTAACATCTGCAAGGTCCAGACGGTCGGCAGCACCAAGGCGGCAGGCATGTGAGGGTGGGGGAGATGGTTTTACCAGGGCGCATCGTAGCAGCCAAACTAGTGAGGAAAGTGCAGGAGCCCAGGAAGAAGTGGAGGACGAACTGATGGAAGACTCATCAGATGAGGGAGACCTTGATCACATTTCTGTTGTGCGAGGTTGGGGGGAGAGGGCAGAGGAAGGAAGCATGATTGTTACCTCGCCACCAACACAACAGGGACTTGGTGCTCCTGGATGCGCAACACACATGAGTGCCTTCTTGCTGCACTACCTGCAACATGACCCTCGAATTGTGAGAATTAGAAATAATCCTGACTACTGGGTTGCCACACTGTTAGATCCCCGGTACAAAAGTAAATTTGCAGAAATTATTCCAGCCATAGAAAGAGATGCACGCATGCAGGAGTATCAGCAGAGACTGTTGCAGAATCTAACATGTGCTTTTCCCCAAAACACTAGTGGTGCACGTAGTGAATCTCACAGTTCCATCTTTCCAACCGTGGGACCGTCGAGTGTTCAGCACTCAAAACGTAACAGAAACACAGTATCTGCTGGTAACATCAATTTTGCGGAATCATTTCACCACTTTTTTAGCCCATCCTTTGCAAGGCCACAGGAGACAAGAAGTCTGACACATAGTCAACGCCTAGAGACAATGGTACAGGAGTATCACCAAGTAAACATTGAAGCCATGACTGTGTCACTGGACCCTTGCTCTTTTTGGGCTTCCAATCTGGATAAATGGCCGGAGCTAGCCACTTACGCCTTGGAGATCTTGTCATGCCCGGCAGCCAGCGTTCTGTCTGAACGTGTGTTCAGCGCTGCTCGTGGTGTGCTGACAGATAAGCGCACGCGGCTCTCCACTGATAATGTAGACAGACTCACGTTCATAAAGATGAACAAATCATGGATCCGAAACGACTTTTCTACCCCTGTGTCATCCTGGGGAGAGTAAAAGCTTGATGATTTGTTAAAATCACCTCACCAACCGTTTTAAGCTTTCAAATTACTAATCATGTTTATCTGTATCTTGGCTGGAAAATAATTTGGGCTTTGTAGCAGTGTGCAGTACTGATTATATTAGGCCATCTATACTAAGCTCCACCAGATTTAAAATTACTAATCATGTTTATCTGTATGTTGGTTGGAAAATAATTTGGGCTTTGTAGCAGTTTGCAGTACTGATTCTATTAGGCCATCTATACTAAGCTCCACCAGCTTTCTAATTAATAATAATTTTTTGCTGCATCTAGCCCGGAAAATAATTTTGGGTCTCCTAGATGCGCAAGACACATGAGTGCCTTCTTGCTGCACTACCTGCAACATGACCCTCAGATTGTCAGAATTCGAAGTAATCCTGACTACTGGGTTGCCACACTCTTAGATCCCCACACTGTTCGATCAACCTTTTCATTTTAATAAAGAACAAAAAAATGGCAATTTTTGAAATTATAAGCATTAGCAGGTTATTAGAAACTGAAATCAAACAGTTTTCAACTCAAAACTTTATTCTAGGTGATGTTACATTTGCACATAGGACCCCTTGTTCGAAAGGAGCTTCTGAACTCTCTCGTCCATTGAATTTGTCAGGTTTTGGATGGTTTCTGCTTCAATTGTTTTGCATGAGGACAGAATACCCTCCCAGAGCTGTTGCTTAGATGTGAACTGCCTCCCGCCATCATAGACACTCCTTTTGATGATGCTCCAGAGGTTCTGAATGGGGTTGAGGTCAGGGGAGCATGGGGGTCACACCATAAGTTTGTCCCCTTTTATGCCCATATCAGCCAGAGATGCAGATGTGTTATGTGCAGCATGAGACGGTGCATTATCATGCATGAAATTGATCTTGCTGCGGAATACACGGTTCTTCTTCTTGAACCATTGCGGGAAGTGCTGTTTGAGAAACTCCCTACAGGGATCCTAAAGGGGCCGACCATCTCTCTCCCCATGATTCCAGCTCAAAACATTACTCTACCTCCTCCTTGTTGGCGCTGTAGCCGTGTTTGCGTGGGGTGTCCATCAACCAGCCATCCTCCACTCCATCCATCTGGACCATCGAGCGTTGCACGGCACTCATCGGTGAACAAAACAGTTTTGAAGTCCGTCTTCATGTATTGTTTGGCCCACTGGAGCCATTTCTGCTTGTGTGCAGTGGATAGAGGAGGTCGACAGGATGGCTTACGCATAGCTGCAAACCTCTGAAGGACTCTGCATTTTGTTGTTCGGGGGACGTTGGAGGCACCAGCAGCTTCAAAAACTTGTCTGCTGCTATGACAAGGCTTTTTTGCCGCTGCTCTTTTAACCTAACGTAATTGCCTGGAGGAAAGAGTCCTCAATTTTCCCTTATCAGCATGCACACGTGTGTACTGTGAATCAGCTACATACTTCTTGATTGTGCGATGATCAGGATGAAGTGTCTTGGCAATGTTGATTGTAGTCATGCCTTGACCTAAACACTCCACAATTTGTTGCTTCTCAGCAGCCAACACATCCTTTTTCTTTCCCATTTTGGCAGAAAATGTAGGCTGCTTAATAATATGGGACAGCCTTCTTAAGTAGTCTTGCCTTTCATTGGACACACCTTCCAAACTAATTAGCACAGGTGTCTGCAATTGCTTTCAGTGATATAAAGAGCCCTGACACACATCACCATCAATGAGTTTAACTGAAAAACTAACAAATTCTTCCCTTATCACTCCTAAACACTTTTTGCATAATAATTTGGAACACAGTGTACATGTGCTTTTCCACAAAACACCAGTGGTTCACGTAGTGAATCTTACAGTTCTAACTTGCCAACCGTGGTCTGTATGGAGTTGTTCAATAAAGGGCCCAAAATTATGATAACATAGACGGGAGAGGTCTCTATGAATACGAATTCCTAAGTATTTGATACCCTGTGAGGGCCAGGCAAAGGGAAAGTTGGACTGGATGGAATCCTGTATGGATTTGGGGAGGGAGACATCGAGGGCCTCAGACTTCGCTGCATTGATTTTAAAATTTGACCATGTAACAAACTGATCTATTTCAGCCATAACAGCAGGGATGGATATATGTGATTGAGTGATATATACTAGGACATCATCAGCAAATGCAGAGCACTTGTACTCGGTGCTTCCCACCTCAATCCACCTAATATTGGGGTTATGGCGAATTGATGAGAGCAGGTGCTCCGTCACTAGGATGTATAAGAGAGGGGACAGAGGACATCCCTGTCTTGTCCCATTGGTGATTATAAAAGGTGATGAAAATGTTCCATTTATCTTCAGCCTAGGTGACGTATTGCGATACAGGGCCGTGATTTTGCCTATAAAAGGGTCCCGTAGACCCCTACCCCAAGCTTTTTAAGGGAATAATATATGGCGTGCCAGGAGACTCCATGGAGTGCTTTGTCAGCATCCAACGAGAGTATCTAATTACAAATTTTTAACTTCATCTAGCCCAGGAAATACTTTGTGCCTAGTAGCAGTGTCTTCTAGTCAGCGGATTGTCCCAGCTGTTAAGCAAGCTACACCACCTGTAGTTTGGACACTTAATTTTTTCAAAGGAAATGGTTCGGGCCCCCGGGACACTCAGTGAAGAGCATCGGGGAGACACCCCAAGGCATAGGGGCTGGGACTGGAGGTAGGACGCCTTGCAGTGGACCGCCGAGCTCGTTCCTTATAAAAGCTTTTTAACTGCAGCAGTTTTAGTGGACGCTACTGGAGCTGGAATTACGTGGCTGCTGGCATGAGACTTGCCCTCCAATAGATCCTTGTAAAAGGATTTAAAGTGTATTCATTCAAATTAGAGAGACAATTTAAATTAAAAAGCTTAGACCTGCCTCCACCACAGGGGGGCTCACTCGACCCACCAGCGGACAGGCACCAGTATTGGGAGAGGGGGGCTGGCCATCAGGGTCCACCGCAGCTCTGGCACAAACCCGGCGAAATGGAGGTCGCACGGGCAGGAATGGACTGGCCGTGTCAGCTTCGCACTTTTTTGGTTTTAGAAGGGCATGACATGCCTATATCTGTGTCTCCCCCTCCTTTTACTCCTCCACCTCTTTTCTTTTCGCATTACTATATGTACTTGTCACTTTTCCATGTGTTAGTTGTATCTTCTGAGCAGTTTGTCAGGTTTTGGACACCTTTGTTTTCTATGTTTTTCTATGTGTTTTTGTTTGCCTGCCATTGGTTTTAACGGTGTTCGAAGGTGTTCGACAAACAGTTCGACGAACAGTTCGGCGAACATACGGGTGTTCGACGAACCAAACCGAACTCGAACACTACGGGGGTGGCTCAACACTATACTCTACAGGTATTTTGGCCCACTCTTCATGAGCAAACTGCTCCAGTTGTCTCGTGTTTGAAGGTTGCCTTTTCCAGATGACATGTTTCAGCTCTTTCCAAAGATGCTCAATAGGATTTAGGTCAGGGCTCATAGAAGGCCACTTCAGAATAGTATAATGTTTACCTCTTAGCCATTCTTGGGTGTTTGTAGCTGTGTGTTTTGGGTCATTATCCTGTTGCAAGACCCAGTTTGAGCCGATTTTCCATTCAATTTGTTAGCGTATACCATGTTGCATTTGGAGAGTCCCTGTGTGCCCAAACATTGGCGCTCCCCCACAAGTGACCCCATTTTGGAAACTAGACCCCCCAAGGCACCTTGTTTTTTTTTCACTTTTTCAGTTTTATGAATCAATTTGTGAAGCACCTGGGGGTTCCAAGTGCTCACTATGCATCTAGATAGGTGCCTTGGGGGGTCTAGTTTCCAAAATGGGGTCATTTGTGGGGGAGCTCCAATGTTTGGGCACACAGGGGCTCTCCAAACACAACATGGCGTCCGCTAATTATTCAAGCAAATTTTACAATCAAAAAGTCAAATGGCGCTCCTTCCCTTCCGAGCCCTGCCGTGCGCCCAAACAGTGTTTTTTCCCCAAATATTGGGTATCTGCGTGCCCAGGGGAAATTGCACAACAAATTTTGGGGTCCATTTTTTCTTGTTACCCCTGTGAAAATAAAAAAAATTGGGTCTAAAGTAACATTTTTGTGAAAAAAGTTAAATGTTCATTTTTTTCTTCCACATTCAAAAAATTCCTGTGAAGCACCTGAAGGGTTAATAAAGTTCTTGAATGTGGTTTTGAGTACCTTGAGGGTTGCAGTTTTTAGAATGGTGTCACTTTTGGGTATTTTCTGTCATAAAGACCTCTCAAAGTGACTTCAAATGTGATGTGGTCCCTAAAAAAATGGTTTTGTAAATTTTGTTGGAAAAATGAGAAATCGCTTGTCAAATTTTAACCCTTATAGCTCCCTAACAAAAAAAAATTTGGGTTCCAAAATTGTGCTGATGTAAAGTAGACATGTGGGAAATGTTATTTATTAACTATTTTGTGTGACATATCTCTCTGATTTAAGGGCATAAAAATTCAAATTTTGAAAATTGCTAAATTTTCAAAATTTTCGCCAAATTTCCGTTTTTTTCACAAATAAACGCAAGTGATATCGAAGAAATTTTACCACAATCATGAAGTACAATATGTCACGAAAAAACATTCTCAGAATCAGGGGGATCCGTTGAAGCATTCCAGAGTAATTACCTCATAAAGTGACAGTGGTCAGAATTGTAAAAATTGGCCTGATCATTAACGTGCAAACCACCCTCGGGGCTTAAGGGGTGAAAGAGACGGTGCATGAAAACACTATTATTTTTTTAAATAAATCCTTTACACTAAATGACAAGTACAGTAAGCAACACTGTCACTGTACTTATTATATATGTGACTGACATGTTTCTATCTAATCTATGTGTGAAGCTCTATTCTTTCTGTTCTAAATTGTCGGGTACCGGTGTATGCCACTGCTGAATTGCCGGCTTTTCATGTTTCACTGTGAGCACTGTTCCCATCGATTTGGGCAACCACCTCCCCCAATACATTCTACATTATTGTTAGTTGTTTTCCTTCATGTAGAATTAACCTACAAGGAAAGAAAGGGTTTATTTTCATTCCGATATTTGTGTCCCATTGACTTGCATTGGTTTCCGGTACCGAAATCGGCGATATCCGATACTTTTTGAGTATCGGCCCGATCCAATCTGATCCAATATTTCCTGATATCGGAAGGTATCGCTCAACACTACCCATGACCCATGTATATATGTGTATATATATACAGTTGTGCTCAAAAGTTTACATACCCCGGCAGAATTTTTCCTTTCTTGGCCTTGTTTCAGAGAATATGAATGAGAACAAAAACCTTTTTCTCCACTCATGGTTATTGGTTGGGTGAAGCCATTTATTGTCAAACTACTGTGTTTTCTCTTTTTAAATCTTAATGACAACCAAAAACATCCAAATGACCATGATTCAAAGTTCACATACCCTGGTGATTTTCGCCTGATAACAAAAACAGAATTTCACACAAATGGGTTTGAATGGCTACTAAAGGTAACATCATCACTTGTGACCTGTTTGCTTGTAATGAGTGGATGTGCATAAAAGCTGAGTGAGTTTCTGGGATGCAGACAGACTCTTGCATCTTTCATGCAGCCACTGACATTTCTGGATTGTGAGTCATGGGGAAAGCAAAAGAATTGTCAATGGATCTATGGGAAAAGGTAACATAGTAACATAGTTTTTAAGGTTGAAGGAAGACTAAGTCCATCTAGTTCAACCCATAACCTAACATCTTTATCCAGAGGAAGGCAAAAAAAAAACACGTGGCAAACACTAAGCTCCACATTGAGGAAAAAAATTCCTTACTGACTTCACATACGGCATTCAGACTAGTTCCCTGGATCAACACCCTATAAAGGAATCTAGTATATATAACCTGTAATATTATACTTTTCAAGAAAGGCATCCAGGTCCTTCTTAAATTTTAGTAGTGAATCACTCATTACAACATCATCCGGCAGAGCGTTCCATAGTCTCACTGCTCTTACAGTAAAGAATCCGCGTCTGTGATTATGAATTCTTTCCTCCAGACGTAGAAGATGCCCCCTTGTCCCCGTCTCAGGCCTCAGAGTAAAAAGATCAGTAGAAAGGTCTTTGTACTGTCCCCTCATATATTTGTACATAGTAATCAGCTCACCCCTAAGCTTTCGTTTTTCCAAACTAAATATCCCCAAGTGTAATAACCTGTCTTGGTATTGCAGACCCCCCAGTCCTCTAATAACCTTGGTCGCTCTTCTCTGCACCCGCTCTAGTTCAGCTATGTCTTTCTTATACACCGGAGACCAGAACTGTACGCAGTATTCTAAGTGTGGTCACACTAGTGACTTGTATAGAGGTAAAATTATGCTCTCCTCATGAGCATATATGCCTCTTTTAATGCATCCCATTATTTTTTTTGCCTTTGCAGCAGCTGCCTGACACTGGCCACCAAATGTGAACTTGTCGTCCACCAATACACCCAGGTCTTTTTCAGTGACAGTTTTGCACAGTGTTTTACAATTAAGCATATAATTATACATTTTATTTCCTCTGCCCAAGTGCATTACCTTACATTTATCCCCATTAAAGCTCATTTGCCATTTATCAGCCCAAGCTTCTAGTTTACATAGATCGTCCTGTAATATAAAATTGTCCTCCTCTGTATTGATTACCCTGCAGAGTTTAGTGTCATCTGCAAATATTGAAATACTACTCTGTATGTCCCCTACAATGTCAGTAATAAATATGTTAAAAAGAAGCGGGCCCAATACTGACCCCTGTGGTACCGCACTGTTAACTGTGACCCAGTCTGAGTGTGTTCCATTAATAACCACCCTTTGTTTCCTATCACTGAGACAGTTCTTAACCCACTTACATATATTTTCCCCTATCCTCAATGTTCTCATTTTATGTATCAACCTTTTGTGTGAAACCATATCAAAAGCTTTTGAAAAGTCCATATACACAACATCCACTGCATTTCCTTGGTCCAGTCCAGAACTTACCTCTTCATAAAAGCTGATCAGATTATTTTGACAGGAACGGTCTCTCGTAAACCCATGTTGATACTGAGTCATGAAGTTATTCTTCTTCAGATACTCTAGTATAGCATCTCTTAGGAAACCCTCCAGGATTTTACCCACAGTAGAGGTTAAGCTTACTGGCTTATAATTTCCAAGTTCAGTTTTTGTCCCCTTTTTGAATATTGGCACCACATTTGCTATACGCCAGTACTGTGGTACAGACCCTGTTATTATGGAATCTTTAAAGATTAAAAATAATGGTCTATCTATGACTTTACTTAATTCCTGCAGTACTCGCGGGTGTATCCTATCCGGGCCCGGGAATTTGTCAAGTTTAGCGATTTTTAGACGCCGCCGTACTTCCTGCTGGGTTAAGCAAGTGACATTTAATGGAGAATTTTTGTTATCACTGATCATGTTTTCTGTCATGCGATTTTCTTGTGTAAATACTGTTGAAAAAAAATCATTCAGCATATTGGCTTTTTCCTCATCCTCATCCACCATTTCACCCAGACTATTTTTAAGAAGGCCAACACTATCATTTTTAGTTTCTTACAATTTATGTAGTTAAAGAATATTTTGGGATTATTTTTACTTTCTCTGGCAATGATTCTCTCTGTCTCAATCTTTGCTGCCTTGATTTGGTTTTTACAGAATTTATTTTATTTTCTGTATCTATTTAATGCCTCATCACTACCTATGATATGATATGCGGTCTGGCCTGTTGGTTAATATTAGGTCTAGCAGTGCCCCCCTTCTTGTTGGGTCCTGAACCAGTTGTGAAAGGTAATTGTCTCTCATAGTTGTCAAAAACCTAATACCTTTGCTTGAACTACATGTTTCTGTCCCCAATGTATTTCAGGGTAGTTAAAGTCCCCCATAATAATGACTTCTCCTTGAGTCGCTGCTTCATCTATTTGCTTTATGAGGATATTCTCCGCTGCTTCCATTATTTTTGGAGACTTATAACAAACCCCTATCAGTAATTTATTATTTTTCCCCCCTCCCCTTATCTCCACCCACAGGGACTCTACATTATCATTAGATTCACATATATTCTCACGCAAGATGGGTTTTAAGGATGATTTTACATATAAACACACGCTTGTTTGTACGGTCATTTCTGAACAGACTACAGCCCTGTAAATTAACTGCCCAGTCATGGCTCTCGTACAGCCATGTCTCAGATATCCCCACCATGTCATAATTATTTTCCAACAAAATTAATTCTAATGCCTCCATTTTGATGGTGAGACTTCTGGCATTAGTGTACATGCATCTTATGTATCTCTCTGTACCTCTATTCCTTCTTACTATATTGACTGTTCTAACTCCACCCCCAATTTCTTTATTTGTGCCCAGGTCACTATCGGTGCTCTCTTCCCCACCTATAAAATGAATACCCTCCCCCCCAATCCATAGTTTAAACACTCCTCCAACCTTCTAGCCATTTTCTCCCCCAGCACAGCTACACCCTCCCCATTGAGGTGCAGCCCGTCCCTAGCATAGTGTAAAGGACATATTGATATTCATGCTATAGCTACTCCATTTTTGCAGCTTGCTCCTAAAATCATGTTATTATTACTATATACATTCTTTCATTCTTTTATCCTGCTTCACACGCAATTTTCTCACAAGAACTTTTTCTCTCAAGAACATTCTATGAGATACCCTGCTCCTGTTATCTAACTAGTCTGAGCCGGGATGTGTAACCTTGTAACTTTCCATCATGCACCGAACTAACGATAATATGACCATATGTGTGTTTCCGTAATATTTGTACTAACATTGGTTCAAGCCTGTAGTATGGCTGTAGGTGATTGGTTATTGATATACTCAAAACAATATATAATGCTAAGTAGAAATAAACGGGGTTAGAGATTCTCGAATCCTCCCATACAGAGCTTTGTCTCCGTCTGGTTTCCTGATTGCAATCAACCTTGTAACATAATAATTTGACACTCACTTGGTCAACCGTGAAGGGTCATTGTTGCCCTCCCTCAACAGCTTGGTGCCGTGACTCGGATCCCTAACCAGGGACGCCCCACCACCCCTGGACGTCCACAAAGAGAGACTTGCATTCGGCCTCCCCCACTGGAATTGGGACTGATCATCCCCCACAAAAGCCACGGTAAGTGCACGAGTTCTTTACTAGTGATACTGACAGTTTGGCGTGGTTTCCACGTGGTGCGTGGTTGTTTGCAGTATCTCCGGACGTCCTGGTTGGATATAGTCAGAGGTGAGACTATAGGGGTGTAGTCCCATTAGGGGTCTGATATTGATAACTTTTAAAACAATACCACCTCGGATTGACAGGTGAATATTGTATGAATCTTCCTTAACTTCTGACAAAGATTCTTAGGAGACTGAACACTATTAGTTTCAGTCGCGGCAGGTGATCAAAGATTGGGTAGGACACGCACACAGATATAAGTATATCGAGTGTCCGGAGAGCGGCAGACAAGAGCTCTCCTCCTTTCACCTAGTGCTGTACGTGACTCCTGCGACGGGAGGGGTGAGTCAGTGGAACAGCAGCTGAGGCCGGCCAGACTCGTACTGTGCACAAATCAAGGATCTTTGTCAGTTGGAAGGCAGTAGTGATTAATCAATGTTTCCGTGGAGCAGAAAGAGAGCGTCTTCCCCTCAGGAGGGAGAGGATGTGATGACTATCATGGTCGGGCGAGAGGGGAAAAGATAATTTAAGAATGCACCAAAAGTGGAGGGAGACTTCAGCCTACATTGTGGGATGAAGGAATCCGGCATAAAAGGGGTTGACTAGTTGACTGTGGATTGTTGGAAGATGCTGAAAAGTTTAGGAAAGTTGCACATGAGATTTGTGATGAAGGATATGTTGAAATAGAGGAGGAGATGAAGCCTGGTTATTTCAATTATCTTTATGTCAAGAAGGGAAAATTATCTAGCGCTGTAACAAAGACTGGCTGTTTTGTACTACAAACTGAAGCTGATGGGGAAAAGGTAGAGGAGGAAGTAGATTCCCCTTCCCAACTTATGTGTCCACAAATCGAATCTGAAGCCCATAAAGAAGTATCCCCTACACCCACAAATGTAGCCGTACCCCAGCCCCTGAATCCGGAAACTGAGCAATTTATACCTAAGGAGATTAAATACCCTGCACTTCCCACTGGTGGCCAGCCACCACCATATAACCCAGATGGCTGGCTCTGTAATGTGTGTTGGGCCACTAATCCGGGATGGCGCGAGATGTGCTATAATTGTGGAGCAGCACCAGCCTTCACATTACTTAATGCTGACGGCAGGTATTATAAACCATTGCTCCCACCTGCTCCCGCCATGGTCCACACTCCATTCGGGGAGACCCAGGGTCCTCCGAACTCTACCATATTCACCCTCTCCCGAACTGGGGAAATAGTACATGGACACGAGTACCAGGAGGTGGCGTCTGTTTTACTGATTGGTCCTTCGGAATTTTCCACTATACTGAGAATAGGCATGGGGAGTATACCGCAACAGCAAGTCGGGATCATTGTAAACGCAGCAAATGCAAAACTACAGCATGGGTGGGGGCTAGCTGCAGAAATATGTCGTATTGGGGGACCTACAATACAAACTGCATCCAACGATCACATCCGTGACCACGGTCCGTTAAGAGAAGGAGAGATGATGGCTACAAGAGCGGGACAGCTATCATGTCAGTATGTTATACATGCGGTGGGACCAAGATATGATCCCCTGGATGTACCCAGGTAACAATACCTGCTTACAGAAACAATTCAAAACACCTTAGCAAATGCCTTTTTCAGCATTCCACTACACAAAGACTGTCAGTTTCTGTTTGCATTTACATATCAGGACAGGCAATTGACTTGGACGGTGATACCGCAGGGAGCGCAGAATAGCCCTATTCAGTTTGCAAAGAACATGTCTAGCTGTCTGCTGCCGGGGCAGCTGGACAACTCTGAGGTAGTACTATTACAATACAAGGATGATCTTCTCTTGTGTGCCCCCACAGAGCAAATGTCCATCAGGGCCAGTGTTAGCCTCCTCAAGCATCTAGCAAAACTGAATTGTCGAGTCTCAGCCTCGAAACATCAGTTTTGCCTCGGTCAAGTGGTTTTCTTAGGCCACTGCCTTACTCCGGGCGCCAGACATCTCACAGAAGAAAGAAAGACGGCCATCTACCTACTACCATTCCCAAAAGATCCCATAGAGCTGCAAAGGTTCCTCAGACTATGTACATATTGCAGACAATGGATCCCAGACTCCTCACGTCTGATGCAACCCTTATATGATGCACTAAAAGAAGATACTCTGGCTGATGTAAACAACAAGGACCACCAAGAACAGCTGCAACAAGCCTTTGAGCAACTAAAATCAAGGATAATGACAGCCCCTGCCCTTGGAAACCCGGATTATGCTCAACCTTTCCATTTGTATGTCTCCGAGACAGGAGGGCATGCAACTGGGGTACTCAAGCAGAGACACTGTACAAAGCAGCACCCAGTCGGTTATTGCTCAGCGCATCTGGACCCGGTAACCAGGGCCTCCCCCAGATGTCTACGAGCGGTTCATGCCACACAGCAGTTACTTGAGAAGATGGCGGACATCATACTTGGACATGAGACTCACATTTATGCTCCACACGATATTGCGGCTGTTTTGGCTTTACAGCAACCTAAACATCTGTCCACACAGAGGCTTTGTCACGACTGCAGGTTCTCCTGTGAAAAATGCTGAAAGCGTCAGACAATTGATGGAAGTGGTACAACTACCAAGACAGTTGGCTGTTGTAAAGGTGAAAGCTCATACCCGACAAAACGCCCCTGAGGCAAGAGGTAATGCACTTGCTGATCTCCATGCTAAGCAAGCAGCTCTTCTTCCAGCATCCATGTCCATGGCTGTTACGCGGCAGCAGACCAAACAGCTAAATTCCGTGCCAAACCAGGATCAACGTGCAGAATAGTATCAACCGGTCCCTCCAATCACAAAGCTACGCTCCACACAGCAAAAAGTCTCTAAAGAAGAACGCCAGTCATGGAAGGAGGCGGGTGCTAAATTGATAGATGGGCTATGGAAAAAGGAACAACTGTATTGTTTGCCTCGACTCCTATATCCGGCCGTCGCAGCCTGGGCCCATGGACCGGTGCATCGAGGGAAGAATCAAACTTTGCTACTGGTACAGAAACTCTGTTGGGCCCCAGGAATTTCCACCGTGTTGAGCGCACAGAACAAAGGTTGCACAATATGACAAATCTGCAACCCAGGCAGATTACAGAATGTACCGACAAAACACCTTGCTAAACCAGAGTATGCGTTCCAACGATTGCAAGTTGATCATATCACTCTCCCTAAAGCAGGACGATATGAATACTGCTTAGTGGTAGTGGATATGTTTTCCAGCTGGCCAGAAGCATTCGCCGTTCCAAACATGACTGCCAAGACTACCGCCAAGAAGCTGGTCTCTGAAGTTGTTTGCCGGTATGGAGTCCCTGAAATTATCGAAAGTGATCAAGGACCAGCCTTTTCCTCATGCGTATATCAAGAAATACTTACCATGATCTGATCAACAGTGGCGCTGCATACTCCTTACCATCCACAGTCAAGCGGCAAGGTGGAGAGATTGAATTGCACACTGAAAAGGCAATTGACCAAAATGATGCAGGAGACTACGGCCCAGTGGCCTGAGCTCCTTCCAATTGCACTATATTACATACACACCACCCCCATAGGGAAACATAAACTGTCACCCTATGAGATACTATTTGGGTCACAACCAGCTATAGCTCGATTTACCCCACAACAATTATCAGAAGAAACAGATCATGTTGCGCAATATGTGATTCAGCTTGCCAAAGCCTTAACTAACACCCATGCGCTAGTATCATCTTCTATTCCAGATCCAGCTGATGCAGAAGGTTGTCATACCCTCAAGCCCGGAGATTATGTGTATGTGAAGAGGCATGTTCGGAAACATGGACTAGAACCATTGTATGATGGACCATACCAAGTGCTCCTTACAACCCCAACAGCAGTAAAACTTGAAGGGAAGTCAACATGGATCCATGCTTCACACTGCAAACGTCAACCATCCTGAGATGTTTTATGATAATATGTATGGTTAGACTAGTCAATACCTGGAATAGCCTACAGCAGAGTACTGACTCTTTTAATAACAAGTTCATTACTCACCACCAGATTTTGGTACAAGAATTGAGTCAATTAGAGAACAACCAGATCAGTGACTGTTGGATATGTACTCACTCACCAGTTTCAGCCGCTAGTATGCCTTTTCTGGCGGTCCCAGTCACTCTGGAAGAATTACTAAACTGGCCCAATTGTAGCGATGCCCTTGCTAATAACGCTAGTAAGTTTAGTAGATTATGGAACACCACTGTAGGTATACCAGTAGTTGGGTGGGTGGATCTCCCCTGGTGGCAAGGAAATCTTACTGCCACCAGTAGACACCTACAATTTCTTGCCCTTAACGGAAACAAGTGGGTGCCCAGAAACAAGTCTTCCTCGACTAATTTAGGCTTCATACCAACTGAAGGTCTACAAATCAGTTTTAATGCTACCTTTAGTACGGCAGATGCTTTTAAACCGTCATTGTTGGAAAGATGCATTCATAATCACTCATGTGTACATGCAAATCTGTTTATAAAAGGTACCAATGACACATGTTATAAAATATCTGGTAACATCCCTTGCACTGAATTTTCTGAATATAAGCCTAGTGATCCAACATGTGGCAATCCGGATGTTGGATATTGTAGCCCCCTGGGACAAATGCCTTCATGGTGTATGTTATCAAATAACACCGTTTTTATCGATTTGGTACATAAATTAGTATTACAGCACTCTGCTTTATGGGATCTGCCATCAGCCACATATTGGGTCTGTGGGAATAATGCATACAAATGGCTCCCAGTCGGAGTAGGGGGGACTTGTACGTTGGCCCGGCTAACTCCAGCCAGTTATCTTATTCCCCATAGTAAAGTAGATATGAGAGCCATCCCTCTTCATACCATCTATAAACGTGCCAAGGACAACACCCCACGCCCATCAGGAAGACCTCATTTAGTACAAATGAGTATACCCAATAAGATAGCCAGTACCGTCTTCCTCTACCCTATGGTAACACAAATGTAGGACAAATTAGTGGAAGTCAGTGACTACTTAGATGACCAGATTTGGAGTGTATTGGAAGTAATTAATACTACTGTTGCAGTGCAGAATCAACTTATCAAGAAATACTTACCATGATCTGATCAACAGTGGCGCTGCATACTCCTTACCATCCACAGTCAAGCGGCAAGGTGGAGAGATTGAATTGCACACTGAAAAGGCAATTGACCAAAATGATGCAGGAGACTACGGCCCAGTGGCCTGAGCTCCTTCCAATTGCACTATATTACATACACACCACCCCCATAGGGAAACATAAACTGTCACCCTATGAGATACTATTTGGGTCACAACCAGCTATAGCTCGATTTACCCCACAACAATTATCAGAAGAAACAGATCATGTTGCGCAATATGTGATTCAGCTTGCCAAAGCCTTAACTAACACCCATGCGTTAGTATCATCTTCTATTCCAGATCCAGCTGATGCAGAAGGTTGTCATACCCTCAAGCCCGGAGATTATGTGTATGTGAAGAGGCATGTTCGGAAACATGGACTAGAACCATTGTATGATGGACCATACCAAGTGCTCCTTACAACCCCAACAGCAGTAAAACTTGAAGGGAAGTCAACATGGATCCATGCTTCACACTGCAAACGTCAACCATCCTGAGATGTTTTATGATAATATGTATGGTTAGACTAGTCAATACCTGGAATAGCCTACAGCAGAGTACTGACTCTTTTAATAACAAGTTCATTACTCACCACCAGATTTTGGTACAAGAATTGAGTCAATTAGAGAACAACCAGATCAGTGACTGTTGGATATGTACTCACTCACCAGTTTCAGCCGCTAGTATGCCTTTTTTGGCGGTCCCAGTCACTCTGGAAGAATTACTAAACTGGCCCAATTGTAGCGATGCCCTTGCTAATAACGCTAGTAAGTTTAGTAGATTATGGAACACCACTGTAGGTATACCAGTAGCTAATCAACATACTTTAGTGCTGGACTATTTGACAGCAGCTCAAGGAGGGATGTGTCAGGTTATAGGCCCAGTCTGTTGTCACTATATTGACCCCAACTCTACCATACGGTTAAAGACTTAAATGGAAGACATTAGGAAACTCAGGGAGGAATATAACAAACATAACGAATTGACCAAAGACAGTTGGTGGTCTGATACGTTTTCCTTTTTAAATCCTGCTAATTGGTTTAAAGGGATTGGTGGATGGATTGCTGGAATATTACAAGGAGTGTTTCATATTGCTGTTTGCATTTTGTTAATATATGTCTTACTAAAACTAGTCTTTTATTGTATCCCAATTTGCATGAGGAAAACCTGCCAGTCATCAGAGAGCAAGGAGAATGCTGTCAACCAACATCCAGTGCTACTATACACAGACCTCCCAGATGTAACCAGCATTGAGGACCTGGACGACAAGGGAATGATGACCTTTACCCGCTTGCCCTGACCAACCTCACGTCTGAATATCAGAGCTTTATGATATTGACAAACAAGGGGGGATGGACATGCCGCGACGGCCTTAATTGGTAACAAGGGCACTAATTGAGTGAAGACCAATGTCCCTCAGGCTCAAACCATGACCCTGGGAAAGCACCTCTATTGTTGATACTAACATAATTTTTAGGGGGGAAATGTAAAGGACATATTGATATTCATGCTATAGCTACTCCATTTTTGCAGCTTGCTTCTAAAATCATGTTATTATTACTATATACATTCTTTCATTCTTTTATCCTGCTTCACACGCAATTTTCTCACAAGAACTTTTTCTCTCAAGAACATTCTATGAGATACCCTGTTCCTGTTATCTAACTAGTCTGAGCCAGGATGTGTAACCTTGTAACTTTCCATCATGCACCGAACTAACGATAATATGACCATATGTGTGTTTCCGTAATAATTGTACTAACATTGGTTCAAGCCTGTAGTATGGCTGTAGGTGATTGGCTATTGATATACTCAAAACAATATATAATGCTAAGTAGAAATAAACGGGGTTAGAGATTCTCAAATCCTCCCATACAGAGCTTTGTCTCCGTCTGGTTTCCTGATTGCAATCAACCTAGTAACATAATAATTTGACACTCACTTGGTCAACCGTGAAGGGTCATTGCTGCCCTCCCTCAACAGTAGAACCTGTAGCCAGCTGAAACGTCAGCCCAGTTATCCTGGAACCCAAACGCCTCCTTCCTACACCAATTCCTGAGCCACTTATTAGCCACTTAGTTGAACTGTATAACACAGGAAAGGGATACAAAAAAATATCCAAGGAATTGATATTGCCAGTCAGCATCGTTCAAACTGTGATTAACAAATGGAAAATCAAGGGCTCTGTAAAAACCAAACTACGGTCAGGTAGACCAACAAAAATTTTGGCCATAACTGCAAGGAAAATTGTTCGGGATGCAAAGAAAAACCCACAAGTAACATCAGCTGAAATTCAGAACTCTCTGAAAACTAGCAGTGTGGCTGTTTCAAGATGCATAATAAGGAGGCACTTGAAGAAAAATTGGCTGCATGGTCGAGTCGCCAGAAGAAAGCCATTACTGCGCAAATGCCACAAAGTATCTCACCTACAATACATCATATAGCACAGAGACAAGCCTCAAAACTTCTGGAACAAGGTAATTTGGAGTGATGAAACCAAAATTTAACTTTTTGGCCACAACCATAAATGTTACATTTGGAGAGAGGTCAACAAGGCCTATGATGAAAGGAACACCATTCCTACAGTAAAGCACGGAGGTGGATCGCTGATGTTTTGGGGATGTGTGAGCTACAAAGGCACAGGAAACTTGGTAAAAGTTGAAGAAAAGATGAATGCAGCACGTTATTAGCAAATACTGGAGGAAAATTTGCACTCATCAGCCCGGAAGCTGCGCATGGGACGTACTTGGATGTTCCAACATGACAAGGATCCAAAACACAATGCTTTTAGGAACCTTGAGTAATGCAGAAATTCTTTTATAACCTTGGTCAGATCTGTGCCTTGCCACAATTCCGTCTCTGGGCTCCTTGGGCAGTTCCTTTGAGCTCATGATTCTCATTTGGTCTGACATGCACTGTGAGCTGTGAGGTCTTATATAGACTGGTGTGTGCCTTTCCAAATCAAGTCCTATCAGTTTAATTAAACACAGCTGGACTCCAATGAAGGAGTAGAACCATCTCAAGGAGGATCACAAGGAAATGAACAGCATGTGACTTAAATATGAGTGTCTGAGCAAAGGGTCTGAATACTTATGACCATGTGATATTTCAGTTTTTCTTTTTTAATAAATTTGCTAAAATTTCTACACTTCTGTTTTTTTCAGTCAAGATGGGGTGCAGAGTGTACTTTAATGAGAAAAAAATTAACTTTTTAGAATTTACCAAATGGCTGCAATGAAACAAAGAGTGAAAAATTTAAAGGGCCTGAATACTTTCCTTACCCACTGTATATATAAAAAGTTTAGACACACCTTCTCATTTAAAGATTTTTCTGTATTTTCATGACTATGAAAATTGTACATTCACACTGAAGGTATCAAAACTATGAATTAACACATGTGGAATTATATACTTAACAAAAAAGTGTGAAACAACTGAAAATATGTCTTATATTCTAGGTTCTTCAAAGTAGCCACCTTTTGCTTTGATGACTGCTTTGCACACTGTTAATGAGCTTCAAGAGGTAGTCATTGGAAATTTGTCTTCCAGCAATCTTGAAGGAGTTCCCAGAGATGCTTAGCACTTGTTGGCCCTTTTGCCTTCACTCTGCGGTCCAGCTCACCCCAAACCATCTCGATTGGGTTCAGGTCTAGTGACTGTGGAGGCCAGGTCATCTGGCGTAGCACCCCATCACTTTCCCTCTTGGTCAAATAGCCCGTACACAGCCTGGAGGTGTGTTTGGGGTCATTGTCCTGTTGAAAAAAAAATTATGTTCCAACTAAACGCAAACCGAATGGAATAGCATGCCGCTGCAAGATGCTGTGGTAGCCATGCTGGTTCAGTATGCCTTCAATTTTGAATAAATCCCCAACAGTGTCACCAGCAAAGCACCCCCACACCATCACACCTCCTCCTCCATGCTTCTCGGCGGGAACCAGGCATGTAGAGTCCATCAGTTCACCTTTTCTGCGCCGCACAAAGACACGGTGGTTGGAACCAAAGATGTCAAATTTGGACTCATCAGACCAAAGCACAGATTTCCACTGGTCTAATGTCCATTTCTTGTGTTCTTTAGCCCAAACAAGTGTCTGCTGCTAGAACTCGGTGTGGCATTGACCTGGTCTCTAATCTGAGCTGCTGTTAACCTGCGATTTCTGAGGCTGGTGACTCGGATAAACTTATCCTCAGAAGCAGAGGTGACTCTTGGTCTTCCTTTCCTGGGGCGGTCCTCATGTGAGATAAAAAATAAAATAAATTCAGCTCACCTGGTTCTCACATGCTCCTGGTGCAGGGAAGCCTAGTAACGTGTGGTCTCACGTAGTAGAAACAGTATAAATGTAAGAAAAAAACAGGCTTCCAGGAAAAATTTCCAAAATTTTTTTTTTTTTTTTTATTGATAGAAAAATAGTTCAGATCAGTTCAGGTAATAAGTAGTGTTGAGCATTCCGATACTGAAATATCGGGTATCGGCCGATATTCGCGGTATCGGAATTCCGATACTTAATTCCGATACTTTTGCAATATCGTATACCGGAATCGGAAGTTCCCATAATGCAATGAGACATTTTCATTTTATTCAGCCAATGAGGATCCCAAGAAGTGTGGGCACATCCTGTTAGGCATGTAGGCATCTTAACTAATGGCATGGCTGTGATTGGCTGCTGAAATGATGTCATGATGCACTATAAAAGCCACCGCCGCCATTTTGAGCTCACTCTGCTGTGAATTCAGTTAGGGATAGGACGCTGTTGTTCTGAGGGACAGTTTTAGCTACCTATTTGCTCTATACTGCTTTACCCAAGATACTTTCTAAATCACTGTGCCTTGCAGTGCTAGTGCACAGTTCCCTGTGCTGTTCACCGCTGTCTGCAAGGTCTGTGTGTGTGAGTGCAGCTCACCCTGTAGTGTGTGCTTCAGCCAAGTCTGGTTGTAGTGCACTCAGTGTGTGTCACTGCCTCATACATTGTCCTTTTTTGCCAATTCATAATTTTTCCTGATATCTCCTATTAGTGTGGTGGTTCCATCTGTATTCAGCTAAATTGGTTCCAAACACACTATATAGGAGTAGATAGAGACATTTTTTTCCGTCTTGCAGCACTAGTGCACAGTGCTCTGCATCTGTACTGTTCACCACTGTCTGCAAGGTCTGGTGTGTGAGTGCAGCTCACCCTGTAGTGTGTGCTTCAACCCCGTCTGGTTGTAGTGCACTCAGTGTGTGTCACTGCCTCATACATTGTCCTTTTTTGCCAATTCATAATTTTTCCTGATATCTCCTATTAGTATGGTGGTTCCATCCGTATTCAGCTAAATTGGTTCCAAACACACTATATAGGAGTAGATAGAGAAATTTTTTTGGTCTTGCAGCGCTAGTGCACAGTGCTCTGCATCTGTACTGTTCACCGCTGTCTGCAAGGTCTGGTGTGTGAGTGCAGCTCACCCTGTAGTGTGTGCTTCAACCCTGTCTGGTTGTAGTGCACTCAGTGTGTGTCACTGCCTCATACATTGTCGTTTTTTGCCAATTCATAATTTTTCCTGATATCTCCTATTAGTGTGGTGGTTCCATCTGTATTCAGCTAAATTGGTTCCAAACACACTATATAGGAGTAGATAGAGACATTTTTTTCCGTCTTGCAGCGCTAGTGCACAGTGCTCTGCATCTGTACTGTTCACCGCTGTCTGCAAGGTCTGGTGTGTGAGTGCAGCTCACCCTGTAGTGTGTGCTTCAACCCCGTCTGGTTGTAGTGCACTCAGTGTGTGTCACTGCCTCATACATTGTCGTTTTTTGCCAATTCATAATTTTTCCTGATATCTCCTATTAGTGTGGTGGTTCCATCCGTATTCAGCTACATTGGTTCCAAACACACTATATAGGAGTAGATAGAGAAATTTTTTTGGTCTTGCAGCGCTAGTGCACAGTGCTCTGCATCTGTACTGTTCACCGCTGTCTGCAAGGTCTGGTGTGTGAGTGCAGCTCACCCTGTAGTGTGTGCTTCAACCCCGTCTGGTTGTAGTGCACTCAGTGTGTGTCACTGCCTCATACATTGTCCTTTATTGCCAATTCATAATTTTTCCTGATATCTCCTATTAGTGTGGTGGTTCCATCCGTATTCAGCTAAATTGATTCCAAACACACTATATAGGAGTAGATAGAGGAGCCTTTCTGCAGCCTTGGGCCCTGCAGCCCCAGCCAGATTAGTATTAGCCTATTTTTTGCAGCCTCATCTATTGCATTGTAGGTTACCTTCCTACATTGTAATAGCTACAAAAAGTTTGTGATACTATCGTTATTACATCTTTAGGCACATCCAGTGTCTTTTTGTGACAAAAAAAAACCTAAATAAAGTTCACCAAACACTCCACTTTACAGTTGTGTAGGCCACATTAGCTCATATTAAAGTCTAGTCCACACTTTATAAAATTAGTGTTTCTTATACCTGTTAGCAGCTGTTCAGGAATAAGCACACTAAGCCCTTAGTACTTTTCTGCCTATCTTTATCAGTCTACCAAGATGAAGAAGGCAGGGAGTAAGGCATGTGGTCGTGGGCGTGGGCGTGGGCGTGGAGTTTCTGCAGGGAGAGGACGTGAGGATTCTGTGCCTGCAGGGAGAGGACGTGGGGATTCTGTGCCTGCTGCGGGCACCAGTGACTCAGCATCCCCCAGTTTTACCAGGGAACAGTCCTTTATGCGCAGCTTTGTAGGAGCTAGCCGTACCCCACTGCTGCGCGAGGACCAAATTGAAGCCGTTGTCGGATGGATGGCAGCTAACGCATCGACTTCAATTAGTTCCAGATCCTCTCAGGTCCTGAGCACTGAAGAGCACCCATCTGTCTCTTCACCACCTGCCAAATTGCCCAGGCAGTCAGAGAGCCCTGGACAGGAGCCATCTCTACTTCTGTTCTCTGAATCTCTTGGCTTGGAAAGAGGGGGCCAGCCAAGCAGAATTCGAGAATTTGAAGAAGAGGTAGTATGCAGTGATGCGCAACCGTTTTGTCTCTCTGAATCTGAAGAGGCGGGTGGGCCAGTGCCTATGGTCAGCAGCACACCTCAGTACGCATCTGATGATGAGACTCAGGTGCCACTTTCTGGTGCGTACTGTGCTGTCGAGACTACCCAGGAGAAGCAGTTGTTTGAAGAGGGTGGTGTAGATGATGAGGTCCTTGACCCATCATGGCGTGAGGGACAGGAAGGTGGTGGGAGCAGCTCTGAGGAAGAGATTCCCCGAACGGCCCAAAAAGGAGGGAGAGGGAGGGGGCAGACTTGGTTGCCTGTAGCCTCCACTTCGGCACCCATTAGGAGCATGGCTCTTCCAAAATCCAAAGCGGGCGCTCCCAAGACTTGCAGTGCCTGGTCCTTTTTTGACACAGTTGCAGATGACATTTGCTTTGTCAAATGCAAGCTGTGTAATCAGAAGGTGAAAAGAGGGAAAAGTGTCAGCAACCTCAATACCACAAATATGTGGAAACATGTGCGGACCAAGCACGTGGTGGAGTTACACAAACACACTGAAGACCTAGGCCAACCTACAGCGCCACCTACCACCTCTTCAGCTCGTGTTGTAGCCTCTTCCTCCAGCTCACACACAGCTGGTTCGGCTTCCTCACAGGATCGCCATGGAAGAATCTCTGGCACTGTTGTACAGAGACACAGTGTAATTCCACCCACAGCACCACTTTCCCAGTCACCCTCACACTCCCAGGCCAGTCTACAGCCATCGTTAGCACAGGCATGGGAGAAAAGGCGCCCATACTCGGCAAACCACCCCCGAGCACAGGCTCTGAATGCTGGCATTGCTAAACTACTGGCCCTTGAAATGCTATCATTCAGGCTGGTGGAGACTGACACCTTCCGTAACTTTATGGCATTGGCAGTCCCACAATACAATGTGCCCAGCCGCTTTTATTTCAGCAGGCAAGCCGTCCCTGCCCTGCAACATCATGTGGAGGGAAAAATTAAACATGCGCTACAAAACGCCGTCAGTAGCAAGGTCCACCTGACCACTGATGCGTGGACCAGTAAGCATGGACAGGGACGATACCTTTCCCTCACTGCCCATTGGGTAAATGTTGTGGAGCCGGGTACAGATCTTGAGAGTGGCGCTGTACGTGTTCTGCCAACTCCAAGGATTGCAGGAATCCAGTCTGTACACATTGACTCCTCCTCATACTCCAGTTCCTCTGAATCAGCGCTGCAGGAGCCGTCACGGTCTACCTCCACATCGACCCGTGAACGGTTACCTGTTATGATGACCGGCATGAGCACAGCCGTGGCCAAACGTCAACAGGCCGTATTAAAATTAATTTCTTTGGGGAATCGAAGCCACACAGCGCAGGAGCTCTGGAATGCCATCAAGCAGCAGAGTGACGTGTGGTTTGTGCCAGCGAATCTCCAGCCAGGCATGGTAGTGTGTGACAATGGCCGAAATCTGGTGGCAGCTCTGGGCCTAGGCAACCTCACTCACATCCCATGTCTGGCACATGTGCTCAACTTGGTCGTGCAGAGTTTTTTGAGGGACTATCCGGATCTTGATGCACTGCTTCACAAGGTCCGCATAGAGTGCGCTCACTTGCGGCGTTCCAGCAATGCAAGATCACGCATTGCAGCTCTGCAGCGCCGATTATGTCTTCCGGAACATCGCATCATATGTGACCTACCCACCAGGTGGAATTCAACGTTACATATGTTGGAGAGGTTGTGTGAGCAGCAGGCAGCAGTAATGGAGTACCAGCTGCAGCAGGCGCAAACAAGTCGCAGTGCGCGCCGTTCACACTTCACCACCACTGAGTGGGCCTCTATGAAGGACATTTGCCACGTTTTGCGTGCCTTCGATTATTCCACGCGGATGGCGAGTGCAGATGATGCACTAGTCAGCATGACTATCCCCCTTATCTGCCTGCTTGAAAAAACACTGCAAGCACTAAGGGACGAGGTTTTGGAAGAGGTGGAGGATGAGGAGTCACAAATGCCATCTGCTTCTCTACAGTCTGTGCAACGTGGTTCCTCACAAAGGCCTAGGCAGGGGACACTTTGTGAGGAGGATGAGGAGGAGTCAATGGATGAGGAAGACATCTGTCCAGAGGAGGGAGGTACACAATGCTCTAGTAGTCAGTATCTAGAGCGAGGGTGGGGTGATGCAGAGCAGGCAGAGATCACGCCTCAAGCAGGGGACAGCGTTTCTTGGCCAGTTGGCAGTCTGCAGCACATGGTTGATTTCATGCTGCAGTGCCTGAGAAACGACCGCCGCATCGCCCACATTCTCAACACGGCTGATTATTGGGTGTCCACCCTCCTAGATCCTCGCTACCGGGACAACTTACAAAGCCTCATAACACCGTTGAACCGGGAGCGTAAAATGCGGGAGTACCAAGATGCACTGGTGCATTCCATCATGTTCTCCATTCCAACCGAGAGCAGTGCTGCTAGTGCTTTACAAAGCAGCTCAGTGCGTCGAGGCAGTGGAGGAAGCTCTGCACAAAGAGGGAGCAGAAGCAGCGCCTCAGCACAAGGCAAGACCAGTATGGCCGAAATGTGGCAAAGTTTTGTGTCCCCGCCGCCACAAATGTCTACACCATCACAGACGGCTCCAGTCAGCAGGAGGCAACGTTTCCGTCAGATGGTGACAGACTACATGTCTTGCCCTCTTAGTGTACTCCCAGACGGCTCTTCTCCCTTCAAGTTTTGGGTCTGTAAGCTGGATACATGGCCAGAGCTTAGTCAGTATGCACTGGAGGTGCTAGCTTGCCCTGCTGCTAGTGTATTATCGGAACGCGTCTTTAGTGCCGCAGGTGGTGTACTAACAGACCGTCGCATGCGACTATCCTCCGATAACGTTGACCGGCTTACTTTTCTCAAAATGAACAAGGCCTGGATCTCTCATGAATTTGCCAGTCCTCTTCCAGAATAAATAATTGGTTGGCAACAGTATCCAGGTCTCCTGTTCTGTTCATGTTTCTACCACCTGAACTGTAATCCCTGAGCTCCAACACCGCCAGTTGGAGCTCGGAAGTGCCGTCTGCACAGTCAACACTTGCTGCCGTGTTATTGGAGTTCAGTAACGTCAGCTGTTCCCCTGCTGTGCGGACGGCAATTTCTCCTGCTCTGTCCACATCCACTGTACTACTGATTTAAAACCTCCTCCAAATACACCTCTGGCTCCTCTGTTTTCAGTATTATCCCTGAGCTCCAACACCGCCAGTTGGCGCTCGGAAGTGCTGTCTGCACAGTCAACACTTGCTACCATGTTATTTGGGTTCAGTAACATCAGCTGTTCCCCTGCTGTGCGGATGGCAATTTCTCCTGCTCTGTCCACATTCTCACTACTACAGATTTTAAAGTTGCTCCAATTACACCTCTGGCTCCTCTGTTTTCAGTATTATCCCTGAGCTCCAACACCGCCAGTTGGCGCTCGGAAGTGCCGTCTGCACAGTCAACACTTGCTGCCGTGTTATTGGGGTTCAGTAACGTCAGCTGTTCCCCTGCTGTGCGGACGGCAATTTCTCCTGCTCTGTCCACATCCACTGTACTACTGATTTAAAACCTCCTCCAAATACACCTCTGGCTCCTCTGTTTTCAGTATTATCCCTGAGCTCCAACACCGCCAGTTGGTGCTCGGAAGTGCCGTCTGCACAGTCAACACTTGCTACCATGTTATTGGGGTTCAGTAACGTCAGCTGTTCCCCTGCTGTGCGGACGGCAATTTCTCCTGCTCTGTCCACATTCTCACTACTACAGATTTTAAAGTTGCTCCAATTACACCTCTGGCTCCTCTGTTTTCAGTATTATCCCTGAGCTCCAACACCGCCAGTTGGCGCACGGAAGTGCCATCTGCACAGTCAACACTTGCTGCCGTGTTATTGGGGTTCAGTAACGTCAGCTGTTCCCCTGCTGTGCGGACGGCAATTTCTCCTGCTTTGTCCACATCCACTGTACTACACATTTTAAAGTTGCTCCAATTACACCTCTGGCTCCTCTGTTTTCATTCTTATCCCTGGGCTCCAACACCGCCAGTTGGCGCTCGGAAGTGCCGTCTGCACAGTCAACACTTGCTGCGGTGTTATTGGGGTTCGGTAACGTCAGCTGTTCCCCTGCTGTGTTCACGGCAATTTCTCCTGCTCTGTCCATATTCACTGTGCTACTTATTTAAAACTTGCTCCAATTACACCTCTGGCTCCTCTCTATTTTTATTCTTATCCCTGGGCTCCAGCACCGCCAGTTGGCGCTCGGAAGTGCTGTCTGCACAGTCAACACTTGCTGCCGTGTTATTGGGGTTCGGTAACGTCAGCTGTTCGCCTGCTGTGTTCACGGCAATTTCTCCTGCTCTGTCCATATTCACTGTGCTACTTATTTAAAACTTGCTCCAATTACACCTCTGGCTCCTCTCTATTTTTATTCTTATCCCTGGGCTCCAGCACCGCCAGTTGGCGCTCGGAAGTGCTGTCTGCACAGTCAACACTTGCTGCCGTGTTATTGGGGTTCGGTAACGTCAGCTGTTCCCCTGCTGTACGGACGGCAATTTCTCCTGCTTTGTCCACATCCACTGTACTACACATTTTAAAGTTGCTCCAATTACACCTCTGGCTCCTCTGTTTTCATTCTTATCCCTGGGCTCCAGCACCGCCAGTTGGCGCTCGGAAGTGCCGTCTGCACAGTCAACACTTGCTGCGGTGTTATTGGGGTTCGGTAACGTCAGCTGTTCCCCTGCTGTGTTCACGGCAATTTCTCCTGCTCTGTCCATATTCACTGTGCTACTTATTTAAAACTTGCTCCAATTACACCTCTGGCTCCTCCGTTTTTAGTATTTACCCTGGGCTCCAATACCGCTAGTTGCTGCTCAGAAGTGCCGTCTGCACAGTCAACGCTTGCTCCAGTGTTATTGGGGTTCAGTAACATCAGCTGATCCCCAGCTGTGTGTCCGGCAAATTCTCCTGCTTTGTCCACATCCACTGTACTACGGATTTAAAACCTCCTCCAAATACACCTCTGGCTCCTCTGTTTTTAGTATTTACCCTGGGCTCCAGCACCGCCAGCTGGTTCTCGGCAGTTCCATTGGCTCTTGTACCTTCTGCTACCCATCCGGGTTCCAGTACCGTCAGCTGGTCCTCGGTAGTTCCATTTGCTCTTGTATCTTCTGCTACCCATCCGGGTTCCAGTACCGTCAGCTGGTTCTCGGCAGTGTCTTTGGCACGGGTACTCCCTCCTGCCCAGCCTGGTTCCAGCACGCCAGCTGTTTCCGGGTAGTGTCAACGTCACTTTGCCTCCAATGCGTTGTCCTGTCGTGTTGCGGTCGGGTTAGCCGACTCTATGGTGCCTGCAGTTTAGGTGACTCCTATGTGGGCTGCGGGATCTGGCAATGAAGGCTGGTTCCATAGTGCCAATAGGACAAGCACCCCCTGTAGGACTGTGGGTTTTGGTAACTGCGGCCGGCTCGCGGCCTTGAACTTTTTTTTACATGGGTACCTTCTGCTACCCATCCGGGTTCCAGTACCGTCAGCTGGTTCTCGGCAGTGCCTTTGGATTAGGTGCCTCCTTCTCGGTATCCAAGTTCCACCAACGTCTGCTGGTCCTTGGTAGTGCTTTCTGGCACAGGTACCTCCTGCTTAGTAACCGAGTTCCAGTAACATCAGCTGGTCCTCGGTAGTTCCATTGGCTCTTGTACCTTCTGCTACCCATCCGGGTTCCAGTACCGTCAGCTGGTCCTCGGTAGTTCCATTTGCTCTTGTATCTTCTGCTACCCATCCGGGTTCCAGTACCGTCAGCTGGTTCTCGGCAGTGTCTTTGGCACGGGTACTCCCTCCTGCCCAGCCTGGTTCCAGCACGCCAGCTGTTTCCGGGTAGTGTCAACGTCACTTTGCCTCCAATGCGTTGTCCTGTCGTGTTGCGGTCGGGTTAGCCGACTCTATGGTGCCTGCAGTTTAGGTGACTCCTATGTGGGCTGCGGGATCTGGCAATGAAGGCTGGTTCCATAGTGCCAATAGGACAAGCACCCCCTGTAGGACTGTGGGTTTTGGTAACTGCGGCTGGCTCGCGGCCTTGAACTTTTTTTTACATGGGTACCTTCTGCTACCCATCCGGGTTCCAGTACCGTCAGCTGGTTCTCGGCAGTGCCTTTGGATTAGGTGCCTCCTTCTCGGTATCCAAGTTCCACCAACGTCTGCTGGTCCTTGGTAGTGCTTTCTGGCACAGGTACCTCCTGCTTAGTAACCAAGTTCCAGTAACATCAGCTGGTCCTCGGTAGTTCCATTGGCTCTTGTACCTTCTGCTACCCATCCGGGTTCCAGTACCGTCAGCTGGTCCTTGGTAGTTCCATTTGCTCTTGTATCTTCTGCTACCCATCCGGGTTCCAGTACCGTCAGCTGGTTCTCGGCAGTGTCTTTGGCACGGGTACTCCCTCCTGCCCAGCCTGGTTCCAGCACGCCAGCTGTTTCCGGGTAGTGTCAACGTCACTTTGCCTCCAATGCGTTGTCCTGTCGTGTTGCGGTCGGGTTAGCCGACTCTATGGTGCCTGCAGTTTAGGTGACTCCTATGTGGGCTGCGGGATCTGGCAATGAAGGCTGGTTCCATAGTGCCAATAGGACAAGCACCCCCTGTAGGACTGTGGGTTTTGGTAACTGCGGCTGGCTCGCGGCCTTGAACTTTTTTTTACATGGGTACCTTCTGCTACCCATCCGGGTTCCAGTACCGTCAGCTGGTTCTCGCCAGTGCCTTTGGATTAGGTGCCTCCTTCTCGGTATCCAAGTTCCACCAACGTCTGCTGGTCCTTGGTAGTGCTTTCTGGCACAGGTACCTCCTGCTTAGTAACCAAGTTCCAGTAACATCAGCTGGTCCTCGGTAGTTCCATTGGCTCTTGTACCTTCTGCTACCCATCCGGGTTCCAGTACCGTCAGCTGGTCCTTGGTAGTTCCATTTGCTCTTGTATCTTCTGCTACCCATCCGGGTTCCAGTACCGTCAGCTGGTTCTCGGCAGTGTCTTTGGCATGGGTACTCCCTCCTGCCCAGCCTGGTTCCAGCACGCCAGCTGTTTCCGGGTAGTGTCAACGTCACTTTGCCTCCAATGCGTTGTCCTGTCGTGTTGCGGTCGGGTTAGCCGACTCTATGGTGCCTGCAGTTTAGGTGACTCCTATGTGGGCTGCGGGATCTGGCAATGAAGGCTGGTTCCATAGTGCCAATAGGACAAGCACCCCCTGTAGGACTGTGGGTTTTGGTAACTGCGGCTGGCTCGCGGCCTTGAACTTTTTTTTACATGGGTACCTTCTGCTACCCATCCGGGTTCCAGTACCGTCAGCTGGTTCTCGGCAGTGCCTTTGGATTAGGTGCCTCTTTCTCGGTATCCAAGTTCCACCAACGTCTGCTGGTCCTTGGTAGTGCTTTCTGGCACAGGTACCTCCTGCTTAGTAACCGAGTTCCAGTAACATCAGCTGGTCCTCGGTAGTTCCATTGGCTCTTGTACCTTCTGCTACCCATCCGGGTTCCAGTACCGTCAGCTGGTCCTCGGTAGTTCCATTTGCTCTTGTATCTTCTGCTACCCATCCGGGTTCCAGTACCGTCAGCTGGTTCTCGGCAGTGTCTTTGGCACGGGTACTCCCTCCTGCCCAGCCTGGTTCCAGCACGCCAGCTGTTTCCGGGTAGTGTCAACGTCACTTTGCCTCCAATGCGTTGTCCTGTCGTGTTGCGGTCGGGTTAGCCGACTCTATGGTGCCTGCAGTTTAGGTGACTCCTATGTGGGCTGCGGGATCTGGCAATGAAGGCTGGTTCCATAGTGCCAATAGGACAAGCACCCCCTGTAGGACTGTGGGTTTTGGTAACTGCGGCCGGCTCGCGGCCTTGAACTTTTTTTTACATGGGTACCTTCTGCTACCCATCCGGGTTCCAGTACCGTCAGCTGGTTCTCGGCAGTGCCTTTGGATTAGGTGCCTCCTTCTCGGTATCCAAGTTCCACCAACGTCTGCTGGTCCTTGGTAGTGCTTTCTGGCACAGGTACCTCCTGCTTAGTAACCGAGTTCCAGTAACATCAGCTGGTCCTCGGTAGTTCCATTGGCTCTTGTACCTTCTGCTACCCATCCGGGTTCCAGTACCGTCAGCTGGTCCTCGGTAGTTCCTCAGCTTTCTTGTACCTTCTGCTACATTTCCAAGTTCAAGCTTTTTGAAATGGTTCTTGGTAATCACTCTGGATCTCCCTGACGAGGACCCTGAAGACGAGGACCCTGAAGACCAACCCTAAGAAGACGAGGACCCCGAAGACAATGACCCTGAAGACGAGGACCCTGAAGACCACCCCGAAGAAGACGAGGACCCTGAAGACCACCCCGAAGAAGACGAGGACCCCGAAGACGAGGACCCAGAAGACCAACCCGAAGAAGACGAGGACCCCGAAGACGAGGACCCCCGAAGACGACGACCCTGAAGACCACCCCGAAGAAGACCAAGAAGATGACCCTGAAGAAGTTGACCAAGAAGACAAAGAAGAGAAGACAAGCACCAAGATACAGAAGAACAAGAGACAGAAAACCAAGAAGCAGAAATACAAGAAGCTGCAGAACAAAAAGCGGAAGAACATTAAGCATAAGACTAAAAATCAGAGCAAAAGATAATATCTAAATTATAAGCAGAAGATGACTAAGCAGTGTATGGGGGTGAGTCCGTTCCTCCTTGTGGTGCCCCTGGAAAAGACCTGCTGCTGCAGGCCAAACTGAACGCGGACAAATCCTGTTGTAAATCTTTTGTGACGGGCAGAACGAAAGGTGTAATGTCCAACCTTTTATAGATAACAACTACAGGAATGCCTGTCACAAATAAGAATATGATGAAGAAGAAGAATATGAAGAAGATGAAGAAGTAGAATATGAAGAATGTAAAAAAAAGAATAATACGAAGAAGGTGAAGAAGAAGAAGGTGAAGAAGAAGTGGATGAAAAAGATGCTGAGGATGATGAAGGAGAAAGTGTGGGAGAAGGAAAAAAGAAGGTGAAGAGCATGGAAGTAGTGAAACATAAATATCTGACAAAATATAAAAATACTTAACATAGTTAATATTTCCGTAACTCAGAACATAATAAAAAAATAGTAATTCCTGCTATTCCATTTGACTGGGCTAAACCTCTATGCCAGGGGCGGACACAGACTGTAGTGGGCCCCTGTGCAAGAAATTTTTGGGGCCCCCCCCTGCCCTTCATAAGGCAACAAAGTTATGTAAACATAACCCCCCCATGTGCATCTCTCATCCCCCCCCATGTGCATCTTTCATCGCCCCCCATGTGCATCTTTCATCGCCCCCCATGTGCATCTTTCATCGCCCCCCATGTGCATCTCTCATCCCCCCCATGTGCATCTCTCATCCCCCCCCATGTGCATCTCTCACCCCCCCCCATGTGCATCTCTCACCCCCCCCCATGTGCATCTCTCACCCCCCCCCCCATGTGCATCTCTCACCCCCCCGTGCATCTCATCCCCCCCGTTCCTAGTTAATTAATTGTATTTAAAAAAAATAAAACTTGTTATACTTACCCCCATGCAATCCCTGCAGAATCCTGGCGCTCGTCCACGTCGCTGCCACCAGGTTCTCCTGACGTTCGGCCATGTGACGGCGGCACATACATAGCCAGCAGCTTTTGTTTTGGCCAAAAGATTTTTAAAGCCGCCACCACGATAAGGTAGACTCTTCTGGCCGGGCCCTACTCTAACCTATTAAAATTTTCTTAAAACATCCAATACTCTTTTTAGATATATTTTTATTTCGTTTTCTTTAAGGGAATGTGTCATATACATTTTTTTTTAAATGACCAATAATACCACATACAGGGAATACCGCCACACCATGACCAGACCACATATTACCACAACATAGTGACCGAATAATACCACACAGAAGGAAGAAAAACTGCCACACCATGACCAGACCACATATTACCACTACATTACTAATATTACCACCACATTACTAATATTACCATAAGTGTCATTATACACGGGAGCTCTATACATGGTATGTATAATTTAAGTGTCCAGGTAATCTAGTGATCACCAGTGACATTATACACAGGAGCTCTGTATATAGTGTCAGTGTACAGGTAATACAGTGATCACCAGTGACATTATACACAGGAGCTCTGTATATAGTGTCAGTGTACAGGTAATACAGTGATCACCAGTGACATTATACACAGGAGCCCGGTACATAGTATATAGTGTAAGTGTACATGTAATACACTGACTCACTGGTGACGTCTCTAGGTGAAGTCCTTCAGCTACGCTTTTCTCCTTCATCCAGCACAGACCGCCATCACGTCTTCCAGCCAGGACTCGTCTCTGCATAAAATAACACAGTTATCTAGAGCACATTCCCCAACTTCTACATTACGCAGCTGAATACAGACGTGCACCCACCATTAATATATAGTTATTATGCCACCCACCATTCCAAATATAAATTGTAATCCACCACGGTGCCCCCATTAACTGTAAATAGGCACTTAATATATAATTTAATTAGAACCTCTACTCTTTCCACCAATTTGTTACCAGTTACACTCCTGCATCCGCAACGCCCCCTACTCTATACTTCCTGCTCCCCGCATTCATTATTTACATGCACCCCCTGCCCCAATTCATTATATCATGTCCGTGCTCTCCCCACCCCATCATCATTTACTCTCCCCCACCCCACATTCATTATGTGCAGCTCATTATCCCCCTACTCCCAATTCCCCCATGTGCAGCTCATTTTCTCCCAATTCCCCCATGTGCAGCTCTCATCCCCCCCATGTGCACATCTCTCATCCCCCTCCCCATGTGCATCTCTCATCCCCCCACATGTGCAGCTCTCACCACCCCCCCATGTGCAGCTCTCTCATCCCCCACATGTGCACCTCTCTCATCCCCCTCCCCCACATGTGCACCTCTCTCATCCCCCTCCCCCACATGTGCACCTCTCTCATCCCCCTCCCCCACATGTGCACCTCTCTCATCCCCCTCCCCCACATGTGCACCTCTCTCATCCCCCTCCCCCACATGTGCACCTCTCATCCCCCTCCCCCCATGTGCACCTCTCTCATCCCCCTACCCCCATGTGCATCTCCCATTCCCCCCCCATGTTCATCTCCCATTCCCCCCCCATATGTGCATCTCCCATTTCCCCCCCCCCTCCATATGTGCATCTCCCATTTCCCCCCCCATATGTGCATCTCCCATTTCCCCCCCCCCATATGTGCATCTCCCATTTCCCCCCCCCATATGTGCATCTCCCATTTCCCCCCCCATATGTGCATCTCCCATTCCCCTTCCCCCCCATGTGCATCTCCCATCCCCCCCCCCCCCATATGTGCATCTCCCATCCCCCCCCCCCCCCCCCATATGTGCATCTCCCATCCCCCCCCCCCCCCCCCATATGTGCATCTCCCATTCCCCTTCCCCCCCATGTGCATCTCCCATTTCCCCCCACTCCTAGTTAATTGTATTTAAAAAAAAAAAATAAAACTTGTTATACTTACCCCCATGCGATCCCTGCAGAATCCTGGCGCTCGTCCAAATCGCTGACACCAGGTTCTCCTGACTTCCGGTCATGTGACGGCGCGGTCACATGACCGGAAGTCAGGGGAATCATAAAGGCGCTGCCACAGCAGAGCAGCGCAGCGCTGATGTACCGGACCCGGCGCTTAGCATGGGGCCGGGGGCCCCATGAGGAGAGAGACGCACAAGAGGGGGGGCTCCGAGGGGGCCCCTACCGGCCGGGCCCCACACTGGAGTCAGGGCAGACATGCCCTGATGGCGGCCCTGCTGGAGGCTGGAGGGGCCCCCTCTCCCTCGGGGCCCCCGTTCAATGAACCGGCTGCACGGTCGGTAGTTCCGCCCCTGCTCTATGCCTTTATTGTCTCCCCCACCTCCCCCAATACATTCTACATTATTCTTAGTTGTTTTCCTTCATGTAGAAATAACCTACAAGGAAAGAAAGGGTTTATTTTAATTCCGATATTTATGTCCCATTGACTTGCATTGGTTTCCGGTATCGGAATCGGCGATATCCGATACTTTTTCGGTATCGGTCCGATCCAATCCGATCCGATATTTCCCGATATCGGAAGGTATCGCTCAACACTAGTAATAAGATAAAAATTCAATGGATAAATCGCATCATAGGATCCAGCTACGCGTTTCGAGCATGACACTATGCTCTTTGTCATTTTTTCCTGGAAGCCAGTTTTTTTCTTACATTTATACTGGCCCTCATGTGAGCCAGTTTCTTTGTAGCGCTTGATGGTTTTTGCAACTGCACTTGGGGACACTTTCAAAGTTTTGCCAATTTTTCGGACTGACAGACCTTCATTTCTTAAAAGTAATGATGGCCACTCGTTTTTCTTTACTTAGCTGCTTTTTTCTTTCCATAATACAAATTCTAACAGTCTATTCAGTAGGACTATCAGCTGTGTATCCACCAGACTTCTGCACAACACAACTGATGATCCCAACCCCATTTACAAGGCAAGAAATCCCACTTATTAAACCTGACAGGGCACACCTGTGAAGTGAAAACCATTTCCGGTGACTACCTCTTGAAGCTCATCAAGAGAATGCCAAGAGTGTGCAAAGCAGTCATCAAAGCAAAAGGTGGCTACTTTGAAGAACCTAGAATATAAAACTTATTTTCAGTTGTTTCACACTTTTTTGTTAAGTATATAATTCCACATGTGTTAATTCATAGTTTTGATGCCTTCAGTGTGAATGTACAATTTTCATAGTCATGAAAATACAGAAAAATCTGAATGAGGTGTGTCCAAACTTTTGGTCTGTACTGTATGTATATATATTGCGGGGATTATATATATATATGCATATATATATGCATATATATGCATATATAAGTATATATATATATATATATATATATATATACACATATATATATATACAGTATATATATGCACATACAGTTCTGTGCAAAATTTTTAGGCAGGTGTGAATAAAATGCTGCAAAGTAAGGATGCGTTCATAAATGAATAGTGCTAATAGTTTATTTTTTTTGATTAAAAAAATGCAAATGAATGAACAAAAAATAAATCTAAATGAAATCAATATTTGGTATCACATCCTTTTGCCCTCAAAGCAGAATTAATTCTTCTAGGTACACTTGCACATAGTTTTGAAGGAACTCAGCAGGGAAGTTGTTTCGAACATCTCTGAGAATACAAATCTTCTCTGAATATAACTTGCTTAAATCCTTCTGTCACTTCATATCATCCCAGACAGACTTATTGATTTTGCAATCAGGGCTGTGTGGGAGCCATATCATCACTTCCAGGACTCCTTGTTCTTCTTTACACTGAAGTTTCTGCCTGCATTTCTCACTATTGAGGATCGTTCCCACCACTGAGGACATCATTAATCATGACCAAATCATCAACTTCAATGCACCCCAAACTTACAAGGAACCTGCACCATGCTTCACTGCTGCCTGCAGACAGGGTCGGACTGGGCTGGCGGGATACCGGGAATTTTCCCGGTGGGCCCCACCCCCTGCTGCAGAGGAGAGGGGGAGAAGAGAGCAAAAAAAAATCCTGCTGTTTTAAGGGGCAAGGGCCCTTTAAAAGCGCAGGCACAGTGTATGCGGGGACGCGCGCACGCGGCGTTCATTACCTGAACCACCGCGGCGCACGTCCCTGTGAAGCAGCTGAAGCTGCGCGTCTCCCTTCGCCGGCCGGCTTATGACGTCATCGTCATGCGCCTGCTGTGAAGGAGGCGCGCAACTCAGGAGAAGGAGGACGGCGCACGGGATCGCAGGAAGGTAAGAGGTGTATGTGTGTGTGTGTGTGTGTGTGTGTGTGTAATGGTCTGGGCCCCTGGCTGGACACACAAGGGGGGAATCCCAGCTGGACAGTGGACAGACACACAAGGTGGGAAGCCCAGCTGGACAGACACACAAGGAGGGAAGCCCAGCTGGACAGACACACAAGGGGGGAAGCCCAGCTGGACAGACACACAAGGAGGGAAGCCCAGCTGGACAGACTCACAAGGTGGGAAGCCCAGCTGGACAGACACACAAGGTGGGAAGCCCAGCTGGACAGACACACAAGGAGGGAAGCCCAGCTGGACAGACACACAAGGAGGGAAGCCCAGCTGGACAGACACACAAGGTGGGAAGCCCAGCTGGACAGACACACAAGGAGGGAAGCCCAGCTGGACAGACACATAAGGGGGGAAGCCCAGCTGGACAGACACACAAGGGGGGAAGCCCAGCTGGACAGAAACACAAGGGGGGAAGCCCAGCTGGACAGACACACAAGGGGGGAAGCCCAGCTGGACAGACACACAAGGGGGGAAGCCCAGCTGGACAGACACACAAGGGGGGGAAGCCCAGCTGGACAGACACACAAGGGGGGAAGCCCAGCTGGACAGAAACACAAGGGGGGAAGCCCAGCTGGACAGACACACAAGGGGGGAAGCCCAGCTGGACAGACACACAAGGGGGGAAGCCCAGCTGGACAGACACACAAGGGGGGAAGCCCAGCTGGACAGACACACAAGGGGGGGAAGCCCAGCTGGACAGACACACAAGGGGGGAAGCCCAGCTGGACAGACACACAAGGGGGAAGCCCAGTTGGACGGACACACAAGGGGGAAGCCCAGCTGGACGGACACACAAGGGGGGAAGCCCAGCTGGACGGACACACAAGGGGGGAAGCCCAGCTGGACGGACACACAAGGGGGGAAGCCCAGCTGGACGGACACACAAGGGGGGAAGCCCAGCTGGATGGACACACAAGGGGGGAAACCCAGCTGGACACACAAGGGGGGAACCCCTGATGGACACACAAAGGGGAACCCCGTATGGACACACAAGGGGGGAACCCCGTCTGGGGTTCAGGATGGGGGTCAGGATGGATATATGGGGGGGCATGCTGGACACATGGGAGGCCAGGACGGATATATGGGGGGGCAGGCTGGACACAAGGGGGGAAGCCCAGCTGGACAGACACACAAGGGAGGAAGCCCAGCTGGACAGACACACAAGGGGGGAAGCCCAGCTGGACAGACACACAAGGGGGAAGCCCAGTTGGACGGACACACAAGGGGGGAAGCCCAGCTGGACGGACACACAAGGGGGGAAGCCCAGCTGGACGGACACACAAGGGGGGAAGCCCAGCTGGACGGACACACAAGGGGGGAAGCCCAGCTGGATGGACACACAAGGGGGGAAGCCCAGCTGGATGGACACACAAGGGGGGAAACCCAGCTGGACACACAAGGGGGGAACCCGTATGGACACACAAGGGGGAACCCCGTCTGGACACACAAGGGGGAACCCTGCCTGGACACACAAGGGGGGACCCTGGCTGGACACACAAGGGGGGACCCTGGCTGGACACACAAGGGGGGACCCTGGTTGGACACACAAGGGGGGACCCTGGCTGGACCCAGGCAAAGGGGGGGTGGGCAGGATGGATATATGGGGGGGCAGGCTGGACTCATGGAGGCCAGGATGATATATGGGGGGCAGGCTGGACGTATGGAGGTCAGGATGGATATATGGGGGGGGCACGCTGGACACATGGGAGGCCAGGACGGATATATGGGGGGGCAGGATGGACACATGGGAGGCCAGGATGGATACATGGGGGGGCAGGCTGGACTCATGGAGGCCAGGATGGATATATGGGAGGGGGCAATCTGGACACATGGAGGCCAGGATGGATCTATGGGGGGGGCAGGCTGAACACATGGAGGCCAGGATGGATATATGGGGGGGGACAGGCTGGACACATGGGGGGCTAGGATGGATATGTGGATGGGCAGGCTTGATACACGTGGGCTAACATAAATATATGGAGGGGCACGCTGGATATATGGGGGGTGTCAGGATGGATATATGAGGAGGCAGGCTGGACACATGGAGGCCAGGATGGATATGTAGGGGGAGCAGGCTGGACACATGGATATATGGGTGGGGCAGGCTGGACACATGGAGTCCAGGATGGATATATGGGGGGGCAGGATGGATATATGGGGAGGTGTCAGGATGGATATATGCAGGGGGGGGCAGGATGGATATATAGAGGGTAGGCTGGACACATGGAGTCCAGGATGGATATATGGAGAGGCAGGCTGGAAACATGGAGGCAAGGATGGATATGTGGGGGGGGCAGGCTGGCCACATGGGGGGCTAGGATGGGTATATGGGAGGGGACAGGCTCGATACACGTGTGCTAGGATAAATATATGGAGGGGTCAAACTGGACAAATGGGGGCCAGAAGGGATATATGCAGGGGGGTGTCAGGATGGATACATGGAGTCCAGGATGGATATATGGAGGGGCAGGCTGGAAACATGGAGGCAAGGATGGATATGTGGGGGGGGGCAGTCTGGCCACATGGGGACTAGGATGGATATATGGAGGGGGGAGGGCAGGCTCGATACATGTGGGCTAGGATAAATATATGGAGAGGCCACCCTGGACATATGGGGGCCAGAAGGGACATATGGGGGTGCCTGGCTGGACAAGGGACTTAATTACTGTTTGGGGGCCAGATTGAGGAACATACTTTATTAGTTTATGGTGGCCAGTGGGGAACATTATTACTTTAGATTCCAATTATTATTATTACATTATTACTTCAGTAATATAATTTACTTTTTAGGAAACTGTTTTCCATGGGATGGGACAAAAGAGGAGTCCTGTTACTGTGCTGGATGGCACTATGTTGCTTTTTTTCTTCAACTGGTGTAGCGTAGAAGTCGGGGGGGAGTGGGAATATTCTCTAGAAGAGATCAGTTATTGATAACTGTGTGTTATTTTCTGCATAGTCGATTCCTGGCTGGAAGAAGTGATGGCCGTCTGTGCCTGATGAAGAAGAAAAGCGAAGATGAAGGACTTCACCTAGAGACGTCACAGGTGAGTCAGTGTATTACATGTACACTTACACTACACACGTGGTCAAAATTGTTGGTACCCCTCGTTTCATGAAAGAAAAACCCACAATGGTCACAGAAATAACTTGAATCTGATAAATTACAAACTTTTGAAAATGAACAAATGAAAGTCAGACATTGCTTTTCTGCTTCCACAGAATTTAAAAAAAAATTAACCTCATGAAATAGGCCTGGACAGAAATGATGGTTCTTCTTAACTTAATATTTTGTTGAACAACTTTTTGAGGCAATCACTGCAATCAAAGGATTCCTGTAACTGTCAATGAGACTTCTGCACCTCTCCACAGGTATTTTGGCCCACTCCTCATGAGCAAACTGCTACAGTTGTCTCGTGTTTGAAGGTTGCCTTTTCCGTGTTTCAGCTCTTTCCAAAGATGCTCAATAGGATTTAGGTCAGGGCTCATAGAAGGCCACTTCAGAATAGTCCAATATTTTCCTCTTAGCCATTCTTGGGTCATTATCCTGTTGCAAGACCCATGACCTGTGACTGATACCAAGCTTTCTGACACTGGGCAGCACATTTCTCACTAGAATCCCTTGATAGTCTTGAGATTTCATTGTACCCTGCAGAGATTCAAGACACCTTGTGCCAGATGCAGCAGAGCAGCCCCAGAACATAACAGCCTCCCCCATGTTTCACAGTAGGGACAGTGTTCTTTTCTTGATATGCTTCATTTTTCTGTCTGTGAACATAGAGCTGATGTGCCTTGCCAAAAACTTCCATTTTTGTCTCATCTGTCCATAGGACATTCTCCCAGAAGCTTTGTGGCTTGTCAACATGTAGTTTGGCAAATTCCAGTCTGGCTTTTTTTTTTTTTTTTTTTTTCAACAATGGTGTTCTCCTTGGTCGTCTCCCATGAAGTCCGCTTTGGATCAAACAATGACAGATGGTGCGATCTGACACTGATGTTCCTTGAGCTTGAAGTTCACCTTTAATCTCATTAGAAGTTATCCTGGGCTCTTTTGTTACCATTCATATTATCCGTCTCTTTGATTTGTCATCAATTTTCCTCCTGTGGCCACGTCCAGGGAGGTTGGGTACAGTCCCATAGATCTTAAATTTCTGAATAATATGTGACACTGTAGTCAAAGGAACATAAAGCTGCTTGGAGATGGTCTTATAACCTTTACCTTTAACATGCTTTTCTATAACTTTCTTTCTAATCTCCCGAGACAACTCTTTCCTTTGCTTCCTCTGGTGCATGTTGAGTGTGGTAAACACCATGTTACCAAACCTCACAGTGAGTATCTGTAGCCCTATATATGTGACACCCCAGGGGTCTGGTTGCCACAGTAATAGAGATATTATGTCTGAGAGCAAGTGGGAGGTTTCTCTGGTCAGGAGCCCTAAGCATGCAACACTGCCCACCCAGACCTGGGAGGGGAGGAATCTGCCCTTATAAACTGGGTCTGGGGCGGGTAGAGAGTGAAGCTGCAGACACAGGAAAAGATACATCAGGAGCTCTGTAGGAGCAGCAGCTGAAGACCAGGGGCTGTGAGCAGAGATATAGCTCGCCCTGGCTGAAGTTACTAAAACCGGACACAGGAGTTCGAGGTTGTGGGGACTGATATATACCCAGCAGCAGAAACCAGCCGGCAGGGGATTCCAGGTCCTCTGGCCATAGAAGCCCGGAGGCTCAGTCACAAAGAAGGGACCAGCGCCGCCATCCAGGAGCGGAGGCTAACAGAAGGCCCCAAGTCACCAGCCATACGGGTGAGCGCCACACGGTATACTCAGGGACGTGGGCTACTTGTAACCGCTGACAGCAAGGTAGCCAGGAAGAGTGCAGATAAACGGGGAGGCCTACAACTCCACCTGGCCAGGGGAACTCCTGCTTGCTCGCAGACTGACCAGGCCCCTTATACTAGCCAGTACTCCCGGGAGGGTCTGCCTTGTACCATCAGTAAAGACCCTGAACTGCACCTCACGTCTCTCTGATTCCTTGCCGCACCAGCACCATTAGCACTGGGACCCTCACACCATCACTCCCATCATCTCTCACATTAGCTGCCCTGAGGCAATACTTCTCCCGTGGGGAGTTATCCCATACTCGGCTGCGCAAACAACATCAGCCTCAGCGGTCGGCAGCGCAGCGGCGGTCCCCACTGACCGCAATTCACGGGTGGCGTTGTCGGACATTTGCTATACATTAAGACTGCCACTGGTTTGACCACCCTGGGCACGGACCGGGTCACCGCCACACGGAGTCTACAACCCCCAGCATTCTACAATAGGCCCGGTTCCAGGTTCCCCTGCACAACACAGGCCCAGGGGGCGCGTCATATACAGGCCCACTGACTGATTACAAGATTGTAGACACCTGTGATGCTAATTAGTGGGCACAACTTGATTTAACATGTCCCTTTTGTCACATTATTTTCAGGGGTACCATAATTTCTTTCCAGGCCTATTTCATGAGTTTAATTTTTTTTTAAATTCTGTGGAAGCAGAAAAGCAATGTCTGACTTTCATTTCTTCATTTTCATAGATTTTTAAATTTATTATTACTTTTGTCAGATTCAAGTCATTTCTGTGACCATTGTGGGTTTTTCTTTCATTAAATGAGGGCTACCAACAATTCTGATCACGTGTGTATAGTATATACAGAGCTCCTGTGCATGTCACTGGTGATCACTGTATTACGTATACACTATATACAGAGCTTCTGTGTATAATGTCACTGGTGACCACTGTATTACCTGTACACTATATACAGAGCTGCTGTTTATAATGTCACTGGTGATCACTGTGTTACCTGTACACTGACACTATATACAGAGCTCCTGTGTATAATATCACTGGTGATCACTGTATTTATTACCTGTACACGAACACTATATACAGAGCTCCTGTGTATAATATCACTGGTGATCAGTGTATTACCTGTACAATGACACTATATACAGAGCTCCTGTGTATAATGTCACTGGTGATCACTGTGTTACCTGTACACTAACACTATATACAGAGCTCCTGTGTATAATGTCGCTGGTGGCAATAACAGTGTTGTTAGTATTGTGGTTTGTATTCAGGATCAGTATTGTAGTATTTGGTCACTTTGGGGTGGTAATATGTGGTCTGGTCATGGTGTGGCCGTATTTGTTCCTTGTATGTGGTATTATTCAGTCACTATGTGGTGGTAATATGTGATCTAGTCATGGTGTGGCGATATTTGTCCCTTTTGTATGTGGTATTATTGGTGTTGATATAGTGGACTGTGTTGTGTATGCCAGTCATTTTGTTCTTGCTGATATTAACTAGGAAAAGATTTTTTTCCATTAGGCCACAGCCCCACCATCAGTATTTGGTTAGTATTTTTTCTCAGGAGTCGCTGCCAAAACAAGTAGTGGGTGATAAATACAGAATTGGTGCACTTGTTTCTATTATACCTTTTGTCTGATTGTTCCTCATCTAGTTTTGGCTCCTGAGAAAAAATACTGACCGGATACTGACCAAATACTGATAGTGGGGCCGTGGCCTTAGAGATTAAATACTTGGACCAGAGCGGCAGAGATGCACTTACAGGGGTTCTCCGGTGAAAACAAGTAATCACCTCTCCACAGGATCAGTGATAATATTGATTGGTGGGGGTCTGACTGCTGGGACACAATTGGCAGAATGTGGAGTTTTTCTCCCCATTAGACTGGAGCTCATGTGAGATGCGACCACTGATCCATTCATTCCTAAAGTGGCTGTGAGCGCTGCTCTTTTTTGGAAGCCCCCAAGAGAATGAATGGAGCTGCGGTCAGACATCCCACCTGCCGCTGCATTTTAAAATGGGGATAAGTGTCCTGTCAGGGATAAAACTTCCCCATTCTTCTGATAGGTGCGTTTTCCAATGTTCGGACCCAAACGATCAATAAGTTACCACCTATCCTGTAGAGCCCATGGATCGGTGATAACTTGTTTTAACCAAAGAAGCCCTTTAATGCAAACTACCGTAATTGTACACCCCAGTTAGTGTCGCACAGTAGATGTGCAGGAGCCGCCAGTCAATGCTCCACTATAACAGGGATAGCGGATAACAGATATTTGCATATGGCTGTAGGTGGGCCCCTAGAGTCAGTTCTCCCTGTGGGCCCCAGACACCCCAGTCCGACCCTGCCTGCAGACACTACTAAATGTACTGCTCTCCAAGCCCTTCAGTGAACAAACTGCCTTCTATTACAGTTAAATATTTCACAGTTTGACTCATCAGTTCAGAGCACCTGCTAACATTTTTCTATAGCCTAAATTTTATGTTTTTCTGCATCGTTGAGTCATTTGGCCTTGTTTCCATGTTGAAGGTACAGTTTTTAGCCACAACTCTTCCATGAAGGCCACTTCTGGCCAAACTTCTCCGAACAGTAGATGGGTGTAGTTGGGTCCCACTGTTTGCTGCCAGATCTGATCTGAGGCACTGTTGGACATCTTTAGAGTTCAAAGGGAACTAAACATGTGTTTTCGCTCTACTGCCCTAAATTTCATTTTACTGACTACTGTGTCTACGGTCCTCAACATTGCCCAATTCTTGATGCTTCCTCAAAAGAACTTGAGCAGCGTATCTTAAAGAAGACCTTTCACCAAATTTTTCATGTTGAATTGGACACAGGATGTGAAAGCTCCTCTTTTAAGTGGGCCTCTCATCAGATCAAAAGTGGCCTGTTTTTGCTATTGTTTTCTTTATTTTAAAAGCCCCCAGTCTGCTTTAAATCTTTGCCTGGGAGAGACCTTGCTGATGCAGAATAACTACCTAGTATTTTGCTAATGTGCTCAGTCTATATATGGTATATCTCGGCACTCACGTGTATATAATCAGTTCATTTATTCCACATGTAGGAGAACTACAACAAACCTTTCAGCCCCTTACGGGCTTTTGTCAATTGTCTTCTCAAGCTCCACCTTAAGGCAACAAAACAGCAAGTGAGAGGCTGTCATAGCCAAAAGGTTCTTACCCCATCTCTGACTCCTGACCCTGATATGAAATGCAAACTTACAGATTCACAAGAAGTGGTACAAAGCTCACAGTCTGAGCTCAGTAATTGGCTACAGTTACTTAGAAAAGCTAACCTTGCAATGGGATATGCTCCAGTTAAATTAAATCTTGAATTTTAATGAGTCTAAACTTCATTCGGCCACAATTTTCTCGCTTGTCTTGATGAGGGGCCTGATGTAGTCAGCAGCTCCTTATTCATGAAGGGGTGTATGCCACTTCATGAATCTGGAGCATCTAGTGAGTGACATGCGCCTCCGTGTGCCATGACAGAAATATCCCTCCAGTCCCTGGCATAGGGAACGCCACAGTTCGTCATGAATTAGACAAGCTGTGTTGGCACAACTCCAATTTTTGGAGGTAAAAGTTTTGATGAATCAGGGCCTTCTTTCTTGTTCTCTTACTTCCTCTGGGGCACTATGAAAGATTTAAGATACAAACATTTGTATTAAAAGAAACATTTTGAGAATTGTTATATCTCTACATAATTTTTTAGAATATTTAGATCATAAAGTAATCTTATCCAGTGGATTAATTATTGAGTTTTTTTCAGCAGCTGGAATATTTCTTTTTACTATTTTATTTAGGAGCCTACAGCCATGACAATAACATGAGCAAATCGCTGTAACCCCAGAGGCCCAGCAGCAGGGCTGTGACAGAGATTTTCCATTTCCATGAAGTACCACAAGCTGAGCTGGGACTCTTTATCACCTGCCGGAATAGAAAAGCTTTACAAATGTGTCAAATGGATTAATATGGAGACAGGTAAAAGCTACTGCACCCATAGGAGACTGTAATGAAAATTGCACACGCTATGTGGTTTTACTCTACTAGTCATTAATCCTCCATAAAGATTTACCTTTGTAATAAAGCTCATACTTACTATCCACAGTGGTGTTCGAACAGACGCTGGCATCACTCGGGACAATACTAGCGCTATATATTATAAACTCACTTGGGTATCTTGTAGAACATAGTATAGTTTTTTAAATCTTTCCTATCTCTGGTATCTCTATACTGCATCATCCATTAACCTTTATTTCATATTCTGGCATGTTGAACAGTTTTATGTTATTTTATTGTCTTGCTTTTATATTCATTTCTGCAATTATTATTTCCTCTCATGTCCCCATTTATCACTACGGCAAGCATTGCCAGCTTTTGCTTTTGTATTTGTCCTTTGTGTGTCCAGCTGGTTATTTTTTTTTCTAAAATTTTATTACTATTATTACTGTACATTTGATATTCAATGTATTTTTTTCTGTGTTAGAAGTACAATTTGTGCTTAAACACAATTAACTCTAAGAAGAATGAGAAGCCCTTTTATTACAGAACATCCAATTTTCATGTGTAGAAGTACACTGCTCCAAAAAAAAGGAATACTTAAACAACACAATGTAACTCCAAGTCAATCACACTTCTGTGAAATCCATTTGTCCAGTTATGAAGCAACACTGATTGTGAATCAATTTATCCTGCTGTTGTGCAAATGAAACAGACAACTGGTAGAAATGATAGGCAATTAGCAAGACACCCCCTATAAAGGAGTGGTTCTGCAGGTGGTGACCACAGTCCATTTCTCTGTCCTCATCCTTTTTGGCTGTTCTTTTGGTCCCTTTTGCATTTTGTCATTGCTCTCACCCCTAGAGGTACAGCAGCATGAGGTGGTGTCTACAACCCACAGAAGTTGCTCAGGTAGTGCAGCTCATCCTGGATGGCATATCAATGCGAGCTGTGGCAAGAAGGGTAGCTGTGACTGTCAGCACAGTGTCCAGAGCATGGAGCAGATACCAGGAGACATGGAAGGGGCGTAGGAGGGCAACAACCCAGCAGCAGGACCGCTACCTTCTCCTTTGTGCGAGGAAGAACAGGAGGAGTAGTGCCAGAACCCTGCAAAATGACCTCCACCAGACCACTAACATCCATGTGTCTGCTCAAACTGTCAGAAACAGACTTCATGAGGGTGGTATGGGGGCCCGAGATCCACAAGTGGGTGTTGAGCTTACAGCCAAACACCTTGCAGGGCGATTGGTAGATTCGACATTTGCGCCCTGTGCTCTTCACGGATGACAGCAGGTTCACACTGAGCACATGTGACAGACATGACAGAGTCTGGAGACACCGTGGAGAATGTTTTGCCTGCAACATCCTCCAGCATGACCGGATTGGCAGTGGGTCAGTAATGGTGCGGGGAGGCATTTCTTTGGAGGGCCGCACAGCCCGCCATGTGCTAGCGAGAGTTACCCTGACTGCCATTAGGTACTGGGATGAGATTCTCAGAACCATTGTGAGACCATATGCAAGTACAGTGGGCCCTGGGTTCTTCCTAATGCATGACAATGCTAGTCCTTGTGTGGCTGAAGTGTGTCAGCAGTTTCTGCAAGATGAAGGCATTGAAGCTATGGACTGGCCCGCCCGTTCCCCAGACCTGAATCCAATCGTCCACATCTGGGACATCATGTTTCGTTCCATCCACCAACACCAAGTTGCACCACAGACTGTAATTTGATTTTCCACTTAGATTTTAAGTATCATTCCAAATCCAGACCTCCATGGGATATTAATTTTGATTAACATTGATCATTTTTATATTTTATTGTTCTCAACGCATTTCACTATGTAATAAATAAAGATTTATTTTAGTGTTACCTTTATTTTTTTGAGCAGTGTATAAATGGCCCATATAGATTTCCTAAATTTGGTGGTACTGGCACACAATGTAACGTGTATTGGGGTAACATACAAATGCTTATAGTGTAGGACTATTCAAATGAAAATATCCAAAAATTTATTGTTATACACATGTGCACACTCTGACAAACATACACTCCTCAACATTGAAACAACAAGAAGGAAAAGTTGGGGAACTCTAAAAATCACAGGATCGATAGACATGTTAATAATAGGTAAACTATGAAAAATTTTTCAAAACATCTCAATTTATTCAGTATTGAGGATAAGCACCACGTATAGAAATACACACACCGACACACCTTGGCATGCTATGAATGAAGTTATTAATGGTTGTCTGAGGAATGTTCTGCCACACTTGTGCATGCAAATCATCAAGATATGCTGCTGGTAGCTCCTTTTCCAATTGCCAACCAATGACGCCCCGGGTGTACTCAATGGTAGACATAAGTTTAGAGACGCTGCAGGCTATGCTAGCACATTTAAGCCACTTTGGATGCTCACAGTAGCAAAAGCAACATGCAGACTGGCATTGTCATGTTGAAAAATGGCTCCTGGGACACTTCGGAGAAATGACCATACCACTGGTTCCACTACAAATTAATGTAACATCGAGCTGTTAGTGTACATGGAATGAAGACTACAGTGGTCCAACTACCGTACATTATGTTACTCCACAGCATAGTCCTCGAAATAGGACCAGTGTGAAGTTCCCTTGTGAAGGCTTCTTCATGGTGTTGCCCACATATTTTCCAGACCAATCTCCAGCTATCATTGCATCCAAGACAAAAGCGGGACTCATAGTAGAAGAGGATAGACATCCATTCCAGCCTCCATTGCTGTCTTCCTCTGCACAATGACAGCAGTGGTGTGAGGTCAGTGGAACACCTGCACCTGGATGTCTAGCTCAGCTCATGGCAAAATTGTGTGCAAATGTCTTCTTGGTTTTTGTAGACACTGTTTGATGCCTTAGGCTTGGTATGTGACATCTAATTTCTCTTGCCGTACAAAATGTGTCAATCATGGAACCAGTAGTACGGCCATGTATCCAAAGCATCCCTGGAAACATTTTTCAACCAGACAATGCAAAGCCACATGTGCTACTGTGAGCACCTTGGGTGGCCTAAACGTGCTATCATGGCCTGTAGCGTCTCTGGTCTAGTCTACAATCGAGTACATCTGAAACATCATTGATCAGCAATTGCAAAGAAAACTTTCAGCAACGGATCTTGAAGATTTGTGCACCCAAGTGCATTCAGTGTAGCAGAAGATTCTTGAGATAAACATGAATATCATTGATAGCATGACAAGGCATGTAAGTGACGCGCCCCTGGGCCTGTGTCGCGCTGCATTGCGCACGCGGGAGCTTACCCGGAGCCGGATCTCTTGAGGGTTGTAGTCTCGTGGCGGTGACCCGGTCCGTGCCCAGGGAGTCAAACTGAGCGGCGATGTAACAGCGGTAGATGTAGGACGACTACGCCACCCGTTGAATGCAGCTATGGAGCTGCCGCTGCAAGACAGTCCGCTGAGGCCGGTGGATGGATGGTGCAGCGTAGATGGTATAACCCCCAACGGGAGGGGTATGGCCTCAGGGCAGCAGATGTGGATGATGGGGGTAGCAGGAACCACTCAGAGACGGTGCGGTGTAATTCAGGGTCTTTACTGGTAACAACGATAGACCCTCCCGGAGTACTTGCTAGTGAACGGGGCCTGGTCAGTCCTTGAGCAGATGGGATCTCCCCTGGCCAGGCGGAGTTGTAGGCCTCCCAAACTGACTGTACTCTTCTGGCTACCTTGCTAGAAGCGGATATAAGTAGCCCACGTCCCTGAGTGTACCGTGTGGTGCTCACCCGTATGGCCGGTGACTCGGGGCCTTCTAATGGCTTCCGCTCCACGATGGCGGTGCTGGTCCCACGCGTGTGACCGTGCCTTCGGGTTTCTGGGCCTGAGTACCTGAAATCCCCTGCCGGTCGGCTTCTGCTGCTGGGTAAGAGTTAGTCCCCACAGTCTCGGACGCCGGGTCCGGTAACAAAGCTTCTCAGTCAGGGCGAGCTCTGCAGCTGCCAGCCCCTGACTTGTAGTAGTATTGCTCCCACTAGTAGTATTGCTCCCACTGAGCTTCTGCTGTTTCTTCCTGTGACTGTTTCTTGTCTCTACTCTCCTTGACTGACTAACCCTGCCTCAGCCCAGGGTTTATACAGGGGAAGTTCTTCCCCTCCCAAGACTGGGCAGGAGGTGTGGCATGCACAGGATCCCTGACCAAAGGACCTCCCACCTGCTCTCAGACATAACATTACATTACTGTGGAAAACCAGACCCCTGGGGTGCCACATTAGTGCATTTAGTTATGCACGTGGTGCTCATACTCAATACTGAAAAAATTAAGATATTTTGAAAATTTTGTTTCCATCTTTTCATCATTTGCATATCATTAAAATGTTTATTGATCATGTTATTTCCATTATTACTTGAATTTTCCATCTTCTTGATCTTTCAATTTCAATGTTGAATAGTATATTTACATACATTCACACAAATATGCAGATGGTGGCAGATATACCCATATATATACACTGTGATATAGATACACCTATAATAAAATGGAATGTTGTATGACTAGCCCAGGGGATGGGGATGACTCGGTTACCAGGGCCTTTAGCCTTAAGGAGGTCGCGGTGGTCGGCTCCTGGGCCCGTACTCTGGGGTCACTCTTTAAAAAGGCGTTGATAGATGTTAAGTTTATAAAAATGTTTGTGACGCCACCTATGGTTTCTGATGATATTCACCAGCGCTGCGCAGTCCACTGAGGCCGGTGATAAGGCAGCTAGATGGTATGGCTCCCCACAGGTGGAGCTGGGCCTCAGGGCAGTATAAGAACGGGGATGCAGGACAAGGAGACTCAGCCGAGTCGAAGCAAGAACAGGGACGGACACAAAAGTCACTTCAGTACCTTTTACTGATGGAAATTCAGGCTCTCCCCGGAGCACTGTAGGGTGAAGGGTGTATGTCCGGATCCTCCCCAATGAGCGGGTTTTGGGCCTCCTGGTTCTTGCTGCTGCGTAATAAGTTTCTGACCTGCCTGGAGCTAGGCCTAACTTTGTCTCTGTCCTGCGCTGGCTGACCTTGTGGTAGGGCCTTCTCTTGGAGTGCACGCTCCCGACCTACGGGGCCTATGTGTCTCCTGGCTCTGGTACGTATCAGCACTTTAGTGATCCTGGGACCTGTAGTTTTCCAGGGATTCCGGTTTATCTTACTGGGTCGTGGAGATCCCGGCAAGCTTCGGACCCGGTGTCCGGTAACTGCTTCTTCGGGGTGAGCTAGTTAAGCTTCTCTGCCCCCCTATGAACGAACTCTCTACTCCTTCGCCTTCGGCCTACTCGGACCCTCAATAGGCTACTCACACTAACGGCAGCGTGCCGCTTTTCACCAATCTTATGGCGCCGGCACACCTAAAGCTCACCTCTCTGAGCTACACCCGAGTCTGGACTCCACTCTGTATTCAGGCTTACACCAACTGAACTCTCAGAGGAATTGCTGAGTCACTGAGCTCCACTGCAGACTGACCTGTTTCTGTGTCTCGCTCTGCAGGAACTCATCAACAGACTTAGACTAACTGCTGCCTGGCTCCACCTTCCCTTTTATATCTCCCTAAGGAGCTCCCTCTGGTGGTGTGAGGTGGAAGGTGGAGATGTGTGAATGGTTATGGGGGCCTCTTGTGCAGGAATCCTTCAATACACCCTTCTAGGAGTTGTGATACCAAGCACAGCTGGGCTTCACATTGTATATTTTCAGTTTGTCACTGAGGTTAATACAAATCAATGGTATATCTTAATTTTAAAGGATGGTGTAAAAAATCAGAAAGTTATGCAATTAATTTGCAACTTACAATGGCGCTGGTGCTGGAAGTAAAAGCTTTATTTTCACAAGAAAAAAAACTTTCATATGCACTGTGTTCCAGACTTCTTTTCAGCAGTCTTGAATGTCAACTGTCTTAGCATTTAAAGAGGTTATCCGATGAATAATCTGATATTTTGCTATGTCCATACCTCCAATAGATTTCAATGGAGAGTGACCATGCATAAAAGGTCACCACTCTACTGAGAACAGAGAACAAGAACCCCTTATTCTCAAAATTAGCAGGGGTCTCCATGGTAGGACTCCCACCAATCAAACTCTGATTGACTGAAATGTCATAAAAGAAGTTAGTAGAAAGAAACCCTTAAAAAGCCAATTCAGAAGACTTTTCCTATACTCATTGTATAATATACTTCATAACTTTTTACAGTTTGCAAATTTTCTGCTTGTACTCATTTAATGGAAATTTTTATTGTTTACTTCCTAAGAATAAAAATATGTCATGGTCATGGTCATGGTAATGTCACAGTCAAAAAAGTGTCAGGCTTCTTATAATACAGAACTTTTTTAGCTTACAGTCAATGCACACTTTTCATCTTCTGGATCTCATTCGTAACATACAAGCAGAAATCTTTCAAAACATTAAGGATTGGGTAGGTACTTCATATATATTAGAACATTGCACAACTTTTGAATATACAATGAATATACTTTATGTTCCATACTTCAATTATATATTTATTCCTACACATAATATGCAGAGTGTGAAATCCTATGAAGAAAAGTTTTGCTTATTTAGTTTGTACAGTTAGCCTTAAATATTAATACCTTAGATAGGGAGAAACATAAACTAGAAGGTCTTCACATCTAGAGTCTAGCTCTTTGATGAATAAGTAATATGTTTTTCACACTGTCCTCCCATTTCTCTTCACTCTCAGATGTGGTCATAAGTGAACCAACCTTATTCCTGCGGGGACTACTAATTTCAAGATTTCTTCATCCTTTGTATTCATAATGTATCTCACCATTAAAAATATATGAAAGTTTTGGTATTTTTCTCTGCAATAAGCTTTAAAAAGTTACTTCAGGAAATTAGGTGCTAAGAAGTAGGAGTTCGACAATAGAGAACGCTATGACCAATCAAGTTGTAAAACTGAGAGTACAAAGTGTAATATTAGAAACTTGCAGAACATACATAGTCCCTAATTCATTCAATCTATATTTACTCTATTCTGCACAAGCAATTAGTCCATGTACAAATATCACTGTCAATTTCATTTTTGATTGCATCATAGAAAACTTCAATAAGATTGAGTTAGCAAAATGTACTAGAATTTTGGCACCAATTGTGACAAATGGGTGACGTACATGATGAAAATTTATGGTGTGTTAGACCATTTTTACCCACCTCAACAGTTGTGATTAGTTTACAGAAAAAGTAAGTAAAAGGAGTCAAGCGATATGGCAAATTCGTTAATGTCACCCACCACTAGTTTGGCCCAAAATGCAGGTGTAAAGTAAATCAGCCAAGACATGGAGCAGGTAGAAATGAAAAAGAAGAAAGATAACATTTTATAAGATGAATTCTCAAATGAAGTATGTATTTGAGTCTAACTTTCGGATCCTTGTAGATCATGTAGATCCACCCAAAAGACGAAAAATTCCTTTTCTCCTTTGAACGGACGAGGTGGAGCAAAGAATCAAAAAGTGTTTAACATGTGTTAGCATATGTGTTACTAAAACAGCTCATGGTTGGGAAAATAAATCTGGCATTTATACATAAATAAGTCCCAATATTTTCATGCAACTCGGCACATGCACAATCATATTGCGACTTTTGGCATTTATATGCCAGTCTTGGCTAGTTATGCCAATATGGGCTGGTTGGGGTGTATTCATGCCCGCCAGTCAAATTCATCATAATTAATGTCACTATTACATTTCTTGTGGCGGCGCACACTGAGTATCTGATTCATCAAGTGGTGCATGCAGCTTAATAAATCATGTCAGGCTATCCCAGTGAGCACATCATTAACATTGCCAGTCTTAATGAATCGCCCCCATAGAATCTTATAAAGATTGTAGACATGCTAAACAAATATGTACCTGTAAGGTGCCCAAACGAGTTAGTCATGGGCGAACTGTAGCCCATGCTCGCTTCGGCACCCTACAGACAAATTGTGTCCTAGCTCTGGGGTGCTGCTGTGTATGTGGTTTTTCCCACTTATTTCTGTCCAGCTGGCCTCTTCTGACTCTAGGAATTCCTCTTCTGGAAGCAGGGCAGCAATCAATTCAGAGGACACAGAGTTCATAAAAACAACCAGAACTCTACTTGGTAACTGGCAGAATTTACAGTATTTACAGGCAGGTATAAAGGATAAGGCCCAAAGGGTTGTCATGCTTCCCACAGGTACCGGATACAACTTCAGCCCTGGTTCCCGATCTAGGTGAAGCATCTCTGTTGCTTTCCTCTCTAGCCCTAGAGACTTTTCCTAACCAATGACAGTATATCTGGATCCCATTTCTCTCCACCTCTGAGTGCTTCAGTCCTGACTTCTTCTGCAGCCTCACAGATAAAATGTGCCCCCAGGCGCCTGATGACTTTCTCGAGGTTCCCAGGCCAGATAAGGGGACTCTTGCAGATTCTCTGGTGATCCACTGTCCGGGATACTAGGCCAAGGTCTACTCTAGCAGACTCTACAGAGCCTGATGCTTTCTGCTGAATTGCACAATACTGACTGTGCTCACTTCCTGCACTTCACACTAGCACTGAGTTCCCCCTTCCTCTACTGGGCCAGCTGTCACAGTTAACCCTACCTAGGCCAAACTGCAGCCCCAGAAGGTTCTAACTTTGGGAACATGCTTTTAACCCTTTCTAGTATCAGGGACAGACTATTACCTCCACCACTACTACATGCCTGTGTTCCCTTTTTCTCTTGCGGGTCACATGATGCACTCCTGCACTGTTCTATTCCAGTTCCTATGACATGGCAGATTGCTCACAAGTTTATTCTTTTGGTATCTACACCTCTTGCACCTGTGCAGGATGTTCTCAATGGGGTCTAGTACAGGAAGTTGGATCAGGGGCTGGATCGAAAAATGCATGTACAAGGTAGACATTGCATACTCAGTGGTTGTTTTTGTACAAACAAAAGAAAACCCCTTTAAGATTAAAAAATCCATAATTTTTGGCATCACAAACATCTTTAATAGTAAAAGGAGCCTTTGCCATTTGACATGCAAATTAGGCTACATTCACACATCTAAAAAAGCAAAATGAGCAATTACCCTGCAGTAAATAAATAGCAATAGTGCATGAACATAATATCGGATACTTGGTTAACATGACTTTGATAAAAAAAAATGTAAATACTATCCCACCACGTCACGGTGACCCTATTTGTAAAACAGAGAGATGACATACTGAAGACATACTTTGTACTTTATAGTTTCATCTGCGTTTCATCTATTTTTAACGGCTCCATTGTTAGGAGTCAATATATAAAAAATAGACAGTCTACATGTGAATAAAAAAATGGAAGCAACTAGGATTCATCTAGGATGATATCTGAGAAAAAAAATCTCTCAGATGTTATCTAGCCTAACAGATATAAATCCATTTTTGTTACTTGAAAAAAAAATTCACATACCTTTCTTTTGGTGCTCTGATTCAGGGTAATACGCGACTGACTCTTTATCTGTTTGGTAAAAATAGAAAAAAAGGTATTTAAAGGATCAGGCAAATTGGAATTGTTGAAATTGATAGGGAGAATCATAAAGCTAATGCTCAAAACAAAACGCTCACTGTAAATGAAGAGGAAGCTTTCAAGAAACATAAAAGTTTTATTGTAGATCAGCTGGAGTAGACAATTTGCAAATCTACCCAGTTTTAAGATGTTACCAATTTTGCCATTTTTTTCTTAATATACTGGTAAACTAATCTGTATTATGGCAGTCCAAATTCCCCTTCATGGATTTTAATAAAAAAATTTCAATGATATTGTTCAATTCCTAATTTGCACTAAACATTGCTCATTTTGTCTTTTATTGAGAAGACTGGACCCATTATGGCACTTTGGCTCCTGCTGACAACTTTATGTAAAACTAAGCATGTACAACATGACCCTGCCATGCTTGTGCTACATTTCTAACGTTTGGCAAAAGTTTGGCTTTTTCCTTTTAGTACATATTCTATAGCAGAAATATTTATAGTACAACATTCTCATTATGCTCCTGGCGAGAGTTCCTTGTGAGCAGCTCAGCTTCAGAAAGTTGCCATAAAGGAGTTTGCTTTTATGTGTGTGTGCTGTAATGCTGCATCCCTTTGAAAACGGTACACTTATTTACTGCTTTAAGCGACGTACACATAAGACGACCCACTATGACTTCCACATTGGGCAGCATGAAGTAAGCCAGACCAGTAGTGATGAGCAAACGTGCTTGCCACTGCTCGGTACTTGCCCGAGCATCACGGTGCTCGACAAGCTCGGTGCTCGGCGAGTATTTCCGGGTTGCTCGGGCGGGAACTCGGGTCCCCTCCCTGCATGTTTGGCACTTTTTAGAGAGCCAATGAACATGCAGGGATTGCCTGCCACGCACTGTAATGCCGTAGCCATGTTGGTTGTGGTATTATAGTGATTGGCGCCGCTATGCTCGTCACAGTCTACCCAGGAAACAGGCAGAGTAGGGAGAGGTGCTGCTGAATCAGGAAGAGATTTGCTTGTTTATAGTTAGTATAGGTATTCCACAACATATATATATATATCCATCTGAACTAACAGTCCTTCTGAGGACTAATCCAGCTGCATATAATCAGTGGTGATAGCAGGAGTTAGGCAGGCAGGCAGTGTATGTGGCAGACTGCAGTGCATATAGTGCAAGAGGGTCCATTGAATGTCCTGTTAGTATAGGTATTCCACAACATATATATCCATCCGAACAGTCCTTCTGAGAACTAATCCAGGTGTATATAATCAGTATTCGGTAAGTAATTAGCGTGCACTCTGTCAATGGTGAGAGGTGCTGATGGAATGGGCCTATGATGCCCAATTGATGCAGGAAATTAATTCATCGCACACTCATAAGTTGCTGGTGCAGTATACATTTATTTAGAGGCAAAAAAATCAGCTCAAATAAATAAGAGTGAGGGCGACAGTAGACGTTTCGGCCAACATCTAGGCCTTATTCATTAAGTCGCTATTGAGTTTAGATTTGAGCAAATGCCAGAAAAATGAGTGGGTGCCAGCGTATGGGAATAGTCCAGTGGAGAACTTCACTAGGGTTCCATAGTTGGACAGCCTGAAGGGATCTATGGTTCAGTGAAGATGGCGCTCCTGCACCTAAAGGGTAATTAAGGAGGTCCTACGTGGTGCTACTGCGGGGGGTAGAAGAGCAGGAGAGCCACCTTCACTGAACCACAGATCCCTTCAGGCTGTCCAGCTATGGAACCCTAGTGAAGTTCTCTACTGGACTATTCCCATACGTTGGCACCCACTCATTTTTCAGGCATCTACTCAAATCTAAACTCAATAGCGACTTAATGAATAAGGCCTAGATGTTGGCCGAAACGTCTACTGTCGCCCTCACTCTTATTTATTTGAGCTAATTTTTTGCCTGTAAATAAATGTATACTGCACCAGCAACTTATGAGTGACCGATGAATTAATTTCCAATAATCAGTGTTAGGCAGGCAGGCAGTGTATGTGGCAGACTGCAGTGCATATAGCGCAAGAGGGTCCATTGAACGTCCTGTCTGCTGCTTCTGTAATAATTACAGATATTTGTAAACATAGTCCCAGATATCAGGGGCCAGGGCAAGTTTTTTTTTTAAACTTAATCGTGGTTATTTGCTTAAAAAGCAATCCAGAGTACATGATTTTTCTGCTCCATTTGCTTGTTAGCAATGCAGAATACAGCCAGATATGTTCCAAATTTCAGCGATAAAAATCCAGAAATTTGAACTGAACGTGGAAAATATTGGCTTCCTTTTCCATTCTGTTGCAGTGTGTCAGTCAAGCTATTCACACTAGGTGTCTGTGAATAATAGTATTAGTAAATTACAGGCATGCTATTTAAAACCGTGGTTCTCTGTCAGACATATCACCTATAACAGTGTTCCAAAATCAGCCATTTCTTCCATTTTCATTTTGTTGCAGTGTGTCGGTCAAGCTATTCACACTAGGTCTCTGTGTAGAGTAATATTAGTAAATTACAGGCCTGCTATTTAAAACCATGGTTCTCTGTCAGACATATCACCTATAACAAACTTTGAGGACTCCACTAAGATGGTGAGCGGCGATGACGCCATAATTAGTGTCACCATCCCGCTTCTCTGTCTTCTGAAAAGCTCTCTGCTCACAATCAAAGAGGATGCATTGCAAGCGGAGCACGATGAGATGGAGCAAGGAACCATACAGGGTGATTACTCACAGCCCAGCCTCATCTCATGGCAACGTGTATTGGGTGATAATGAGGAAGAGGAGGAGGAAGAACAGGAGCTAGTTTCCTGCGCTATAGACGGTACTGTCATACCGTCTGTTCAGAGTGGATGGCCTGAGGACAGGGAGGAGGAGGAAGAGGTGGAGGATGAGGAGAACATGGTCAGTCGTCCTCTTGGTGAGGACACGGAAGTCTTGCCTCTTTGCAGTCTGGCACACATGGCTGAGTTTATGTTACGCTGCCTTTGCCGTGACCCTCGCGCTGTCTAAATTTTGGGTGACAGTCATTACTGATTGGTGACACTGCTCGACATACGCTACAAGGAGAACTTTCTGTCTCTTATTCCCTTGAAGGACAAGCCTAATAAAATGGTGCAGTACGAGAAGGTCCTTGTTGCGGAATTATTTAAAAAATTCCCATCTGAAAACGCTGGGAGAGGTCACAGTTTGTTGGAGAACCAAGGAGTACAGGCGAGAGAGACACAAATGCAATCCAGCATAGGCAGGGGAACATTGTCAAAGTTCTGGGACAGTTTTCTCAGACCCTCCCATCGCACAGGCCCTGATGTGCGGGGTACTCTCTAAAGGAGGGAAAAGTTTCGGAAGATGGTGAGGGAGCACTTTGCCAACCGTACCAACGTCCTCCGTGATTCCTCTGTGCCTTATAATTATTGGGTATCCAAGCTGGACACGTGGCATGAACTGGCTCTCTACGCCTTGGAGGTCCTGGCCTGTCAGAGCGGGTTTTTAGTGCCGCCGGTGGAATTATAACCTTTAGGCACATCCGCCTGTCAACTGAAAATGCTGACAGGCTGACTCTTATAAAAATGAACAAGGGCTGGATTGGGCCAGACTTCTCAACACCACCGAATTATAGCAGCGTAACATAAAGTGAAATACAGTGTTTTCTTTTGGGAGGTCTAACTCTATTCCCATGCACCTCTGTCTTCACACCCAGACATGGGTATACGCTTCCTGATTTTGTTTATTTGCTCTTCTCCTCCTCCTTCTCCTCATCCTCATCCTCCACATTCTCCTCCATATCACCACCATATCTACCATATCACCATATATACAGTACAGACCAAAAGTTTGGACACACATTCTCATTTAAAGATTTTTCTGTATTTTCATGACTATGAAAATTGTACATTCACACTGAAGGCATCAAAACTATGAATTAACACATGTGGAATTATATACTTTACAAAAAAGTGTGAAACAACTGAAAATATGTCTTATATTCTAGGTTCTTCAAAGTAGCCACCTTTTGCTTTGATGACTGCTTTGCACACTCTTGGCATTCTCTTGATGAGCTTCAAGAGGTAGTCACCGGAAATGGTCTTCCAACAATCTTGAAGGAGTTCCCAGAGATGCTTAACACTTGTTGGCCCTTTTGCCTTTACTCTGCGGTCCAACTCACCCCAAACTATCTCGATTGGGTTCAGGTCTGGTGACTGTGGAGGCCAGGTCATCTGGCGTAGCACCCCATCACTCTCCTTCTTAGTCAAATAGCCTGTACACAGCCTGGAGGTGTGTTTGGGGTCATTGTCCTGGTGAAAAATAAATGATGGTCCAACTAAAAGCAAACCGGATGGAATAGCATGCCGCTGCAAGATGCTGTGGTAGCCATGCTGGTGCAGTATGCCTTCAATTTTGAATAAATCCCCAACAGATCACCAGCAAAGCACCCCACACCATCACACCTCCTCCTCCATGCTTCACGGTGGGAACCAGGCATGTAGAGTCCATCCGTTCACCTTTTCTGCGTCGCACAAAGACACGGTGGTTGGAACCAAAGATCTCAAATTTGGGCTCATCAGACCAAAGCACAGATTTCCACTGGTCTAATGTCCATTCCTTGTGTTATTTAGCCCAAACAAGTCTCTTCTGCTTGTTGCCTGCCCTTAGCAGTGGTTTCCTAGCAGCTATTTTACCATGAAGGCCTGCTGCACAAAGTCTCCTCTTAACAGTTGTTGAAGAGATGTGTCTGCTGATAGAACTCTGTGTGGCATTGACCTGGTCTCTAATCTGAGCTGCTGCGATTTCTGATGCTGGTGACTCGGATAAACTTATCCTCAGAAGCAGAGGTGACTCTTGGTCTTCCTTTCCTGGGGCGGTCCTCATGTGAGCCATTGCTATGAATAAGGATCTACGTATCCGAAACGCGTAAGCCTCTGTACGCTTTTATTTGCACCATGGTCTCATGGTTTTAATTTTTTCAAAATAAAGGCTATTTTTTAAGTCACTTTCACGAGTTGCTGGATAACTACCTCTTCATCACTCCAATAACTCTATAGCAGACCCTCTCTTTTCTAATGGGAACATGTCGTACTCGTTACAGTGGCCCAGCTATATGTGTCTTTAAATTGATAGTGTTTTTTTTCCCAAATTTTGGCAGCCCTTGCAGTCACAGCATGGGCATTACCACTATAGGAGACCCACTACTTTATAATGTGAACATTTTTTTTACTGAGACCCTCCTTTATGTCTCTTCAAAGGAGTATTGGGGTGCATCCAAATTTTTGGCAGCCCTTGCAGTCACTGCATACGCAATAACAGTATAGGAGACTCACTCTTTAATAATGGGAACAACAAAGCATAGCCGACTGATGGCCCTTTAAGAATAGTAAGGCTGTAAAAAAAATGTTTTTGTGACTTTCACAATCCCTCCTTCATAAATGAAACAGGATGTTTCTGATGATGTTTCACACACCACATGGCCAGATAAGGTTGTAAAATGTTAAAATGACATTTCCCGGTGAATGCATTTGTCACGGTTGAAAGCAATGCAAAAGTGCAAAAACGCTACATGCGAACATAGCCCAAGGTGTGGAGGAGGATTTTTGTTTTTGGTTATTTATTTTGCCTTATATACAAGTCATTACCCTGGAAAGGATGTTCCTTAACATATTTTCCAGGAAAATCCATTTTGGTTTTGTTTTTGTATGTTTTATTGTCCGTAAAAGTGGAGTAATATCACTGACAACATTGTTGACAGCAGTGACCTGGGAGTCAGAAATGCTTCCAGGGGTCTTCCCCATGCTGTTCCCATGTAATTTTAGCACTGTTCCCATCGATTTGGGCAATTTTTAGGCCCTCTGCAGACTGCTGGGGGAGGCCACCGGAAAAATGCTCGAGTTACCCATAGACTTACATTGGGCTCGTTACTCGGACTGAGCAGTCAAGCATTCCAATTTGCTCGACCCGAACAACGAGTACCCGAGCATTTTAGTGCTCGCTCACCACTACTGACCAGCCTAAAGCTTCTACAATCTAAAAATGCATAAAAAATTGATAGTACTTGCATAATACTGATCATTTATAATTCATCCAAAACACCAGCACAAGGTTCCATAAAAAAATTACTTGATCTTTATTTCTTCATATGCAGTGCACTGAAAACATTGCAAAGTTAGCATGAAGAAATGAAAAATATGCTTTTGGGCTGAAGTGTTTCTGACTCATAGCCATGGGATATAAGTAAAGAGAGTTAGGTCTGAAATGCGTCAGCCCAAAAGCGTTTTTTTTATTTTCTCCCTTCTAACTTTGTAATCTTTTTAATGCACTCATCTGAGGAAATAAAGATCAAGTCCTTCTTTACAGAACATTGTGCTGGAATTTTGGATGCATTAGGGTGTTTTCACATTGTGTTTAGGCACCTGTTCAGTAGCCGCATTGGGGCTTACGTCCGAAAACGGGATTCGGACATATGCACCTATGGGACCATAGACTATAATGGTACCGTGAACGCGCGCTCTGCTGTGCATCATTTTCGGGCAGACACCCAGACAGAGTCTACTATACTATAAGTGCTCAGAGAGGAAAGGGGCTATGCACAAGGTGGTGTGCACTGAAGGAACATTTCTCTTTCTGTTGGAATGTAATCAGTGACCATTGTTTCATCGCCTCTAGCACTGCACATCTCATGTGATAAAATGAAGAGTGTTAACTTTTCGCGGAGGGGATTGATTTTTTATATGCTTTGTTTTGTTTTTTGCATGTTTTGCACAATTTAGCTTCAGCTTATCTCTATGCTCTATGAAACTTGCCAGCATCCTGGAAAAAACTATAGCAGGGGTGATTAGTTTAAATCAGTGTTTCCCAAACCCGATCATCACGGCCCCCCACAGGTTACGTTTTCAGGATCTCCTTAGTATTGCACAGGTGATTGAAGTATCATCAAGGCATCAGGAATTCTCTCACCTGTGCAATACTAAGGAGATTCTGAAAACATGACCTGTGGGGGGCTGTCAGGATGGGGTTTGGGAAACACTGGTTTAAATGAAAAAAGACCATGTCAAAAATGTTCGAATATTTTTAATTAAGTCATCAGCATATATAGAAGAAAGGGGGATTCATAGCAAGGGCTCAAATAGGCACTAGTGTTGAGCGAGCATGCTCGACACTGCTCGGTACTCGCCCGAGCATCTCACTACTCGGGATGTTCGGCGAGCACCGAGCATTTCCTGGTTACTCGGGCGGGAGCTCGGGTCTCCGCCTTGCATGTTTGGCGCTCTTTACAGAGCCAATGAACATGCAGGGATTGCCAGCCAGTCAATGTAATGCCACAACCATGTTGTTTGTGGGCATTACAGTGATTGGCTGGCCGCACAGCGTCACCTCGAGTATTTAAAACCAGGCGCCGCCATCTTGGACACAGTCGCTCCGGATCAGACAGTGTAGGGTCAGTGCTGCAGAACTAGGGAGAGATTCATACTGCGAAATAGTTAGTGTAGGGTCTCTGAAGCCTGCCAAATCAAACAAACAGTCCTTCTCAGGACTAATATCCATCCCAGATATCAGGCAGGCAGGCAGTATAGGAGACGCAGTGGTTATACCAGCAAACACTGCATTACAGTCCTGCGTGCTCCTGTTGGTCAAATTGCTAGACTTATCCCCAGGTCTCAGGGGCCAGGAAAAATCATTTTTTTTCATCTAAATCCTGTTTTGTTTTGTTTTTCCTCAGTCAGACTGTACAAATACCCATGTTATTAACCTTTTGGTATTTCCCCTCCCCCCAAAAAAAAAATTGAGTGTGTCTGTGAGTGTTCAGACACAAATATATCTGTTTAAAAGATTCTGGTGTAGGCCAGAGAACTAGAACTGTGTTTTTCCTCTTCCACGGTTCAAATCTGGGTTTTATCAACCAGCTTGCCTTTTTTCCATAAAAAAAACAGTTTGAGTGTGTCGCTGACTGTTCAGACACAAATACATCTATTTTAACAAGTCTGGTATACACCAGGAAATTATAACTGTGGTTTTGCAGTTCCACAGTTCAAATCTCTGTATTATCCACTTTTTTGTCTTTTTTCCATAAAAAAAAAACATTTTCAGTGTCTCGCTGACTGTTCAGACACCAATATATCTGTTTAAAAGAGTCTGGTGTAGGCCAGAGAAATACAACTGTGTTTTTCCTCTTCCACGGTTCAAATCTGGGTGCTATCAACCTGCTTGCCTTTTTTCCATAAAAAAAACAGTTTGAGTGTGTCGCTGACTGTTCAGACACAAATATATCTATTTTAAAAAGTCTGGTATACACCAGGAAATTATAACTGTGGTTTTGCAGTTCCACGATTCAAATCTCTGTATTATCCACTCTTTTGTCTTTTTTCCATTAAAAAAAAAAAATTTTCAGTGTCTCGCTGACTGTTCAGACACCAATATATCTGTTTAAAAGAGTCTGGTGTAGGCCAGAGAAATAGAACTGTGTTTTTCCTCTTCCATGGTTCTAATCTCCTTTTTATTACCCTTTTGCCATTGATAGTGTGAGTGTAAGCTATTTTACTTCATTTACAATGGGCTAGATGCGTTGCAAGGGACATGGAACTGGACGTTCTGGTGAAGGTGCATGCAGAGGACGGGGCCGTGGCCAAGGTGAAAATGTGCCACAACCAACAGCCACATCTTCTCGCTCCCAGTTCTTCACCGAATTACTAGGGAAGCACACAACAACAAGACCACTATTGCGAATTGATCAGTGTGAACAGGTTATTAATTGGATAGCAGATAATACTTCCAGTCACCAGGGCACCACCACCTCCGGTCTGTCTTCCACACGGTCAAGTGTTAGTAGCCGTGAGTCTCGACCGCATACTCCTCCTCACCCTGATGCTCCTTCCTCCCACCATGCCGAGTGTCGTGAGACAGCAACTGATCCCACAGTTGGACACTCTGAAGAGCTGTTCACTGGTCCATTTCCATATTTGTGCCCCTCGCCTGCTCCGCTTGAAGTGGTGGAAGAGGAGATCCCATGTAGCGTTGGCCAAATATTTGAACAGCCACGGTAGTACCTGTACAACTGTCATACCGTCGGTTCAGAGTGGGTGGCCTGAGGACAGGGGGTAGGAGGAGGAGGAGGAGGAGAGCATGGTCAGTCGTCATCTTGGTGAGGACACGGAAGTCTTGCCCGTTACCAGTCTGGCACGCATGGCTGACTTTATGTTACGCTGCCTTAACCCTGACCCTCGCATGGTCAAAATGTTGGGTGACAGTCATTACTGGTTGGTGACACTTTTAGACCCCCGCTACAAGGAGAACTTTCACTTTCTTATTTCTGAGGTGGAGAGGTCTACAAAAATGAGGCAGTACCAGAAGGCCCTTGCTGCAGAACTGTTAAAAAAATTCCCATCTAAACACGATAGCGGCAGAGGTCACAATTCATTGACCAACCAAGGCGTACAGGCGAGAGAGACACAACTCCAATCCAGCAGAGGCAGGGGAACACTGTCAACGTTCTGGGACAGTTTTCTGAGACCCGCCCAGCTTACAGGCCCTGAGGCGCGGAGTACTCTCACAAGGAGTGGAAAGTTTCAAAAGATGGTGAGCGAGTACCTTGCCGACCGTACCAGCGTCCTCCGTGATTCCTCTGTGCCTTTTAATTATTGGGTATCCAAGCTGGACACTTGGAATGAACTTGCTCTGTACGCCTTGGAGGTCCTGGCCGGCCCTGCCGCTAGCGTGTTATCGGAGCGTGTTTTTAGTGCCGCTGGGGGAATTATAACTGATAAGTGCACTTGCCTGTCAACTGACAATGCTGACAAGCTGACCCTTATCAAAATGAACAAGGGCTGGATTGGGCCAGACTTCTCATCACCACCAAATGACAGCAGAGTAACATAAAGTCAATGTTGTTTCGGGAGGTGTATTCCCATGCACCGCTTCACACCCACACATGGGTATACACTTCCCCATTTCGGCTGTTTTTTGCTCTTCTCCTTATCCTCAGCCTCCACCACCACTATACTACCAGGGTGACCGTGGTCCGTGTTGCCAGCATTGCAAGTTCCTCCGTCCTAATTTTTGGCAGCTTTTGCTTGGAAGGCATAGGCAAAGACTATGGGAGACCCACTCCCCCATAATGGGAATAATGCTTTTAATATGCTATACTGCATGGCTCTTGTACGGGGAATTGCAAGTTCCTCGGTCCTAATTTTTGGCAGCTTTTGCTTGGAAGGCATAGGCAAAGACTATGGGAGACCCACTCCCCAATAATGGAAATAATGTTTTTAATATGCTGTACTGCATGGCACTTGTAAGGGGCATTAAAATCATCTTGTTAAGCTACTGTGACCTCCACGTCTCTTCCACGGGGCATTGATATTGTCTTTTTATTCCACTGCGACCTCCACCACTCTTCCAAGGGGCATTGATATTGTCTTTTTATTCCACTACGACCTCCACCACTCTTCCAAGGGGCATTGATATTGTCTTTTTATTCCACTGCGACCTCCACCACTCTTCCAATGGGCATTAAAACGGTCTTGTTAAGCTACTGTGACCTCCACGTCTCTTCCAAGGGGCATTAAAACCGTCTTGCTAAGCTACTGTGACCTCCACGTTTCTTCCACGGGGCATTGATATTGTCTTTTTATTCCACTGCGACCTCCACCACTCTTCCAAGGGGCATTAAAACCGTCTTGCTAAGCTACTGTGACCTCCACGTTTCTTCCACGGGGAATTGATTTTGTCTTTTTATTCCACTGCGACCTCCACCCCTCTTCCAAGGGGCATTGATATTGTCTTTTTATTCCACTGCGACCTCCACCACTCTTCCAAGGGGCATTAAAACCGTCTTGTTAAGCTACTGTGACCTCCACGGGGCATTGATATTGTCTTTTTATTCTACTGCGACCTCCACCACTCTTCCAAGGGGCATTAAAACCATCTTGTTAAGCTACTGTGACCTCCACGTCTCTTCCACGGGGCATTGATATTGTCTTTTTATTCCACTGCGACATCCACCACTCTTCCAAGGGGCATTGATATTGTCTTTTTATTCCACTACGACCTCCACCACTCTTCCAAGGGGCATTAAAACCATCTTGCTAAGCTACTGTGACCTCCACGTCTCTTCCACGGGGCATTGATATTGTCTTCTTATTCCACTTCGACCTCCACCACTCTTCCAAGGGGCATTAAAACCGTCTTGTTAAGCTACTGTGACCTCCATGTCTCTTCCATGGGGCATTGATATTGTCTTTTTATTCCACTGCGACCTCCACCACTCTTCCAAGGGGCATTAAAACGGTCTTGTTAAGCTACTGTGACCTCCACGTCTCTTCCACGTGGCATTGATATTGGCTTTTTATTCCACTGCGACCTCCACCACTCTTCCAAGGGGCATTAAAACGGTCTTGTTAAGCTACTGTGACCTCCACGTCTCTTCTAAGGGGCATTAAATTCGTCTTGTTAAGCTACTGTGACCTCCACGTCTCTTCCACGGGGCATTGATATTGTCTTTTTATTCCACTGCGACCTCCACCACTCTTCCAAGGGGCATTGATATTGTCTTTTTATTCCACTGCGACCTCCACCACTCTTCCAAGGGGCATTAAAACGGTATTGTTAAGCTACTGTGACCGCCACGTCTCTTCCAAGGGGCATTAAAATCGTCTTTTTAAGCTACTGTCACCTCCACGTCTCTTCAACGGGGCATTGATATTGTCTTTTTATTCCACTGCGACCTCCACCACTCTTCCAAGGGGCATTGATATTGGCTTTTTATTCCACTGCAACCTCCACCACTCTTCCAAGGGGCATTAAAACGGTCTTGTTAAGCTACTGTGACCTCCACGTCTCTTCCATGGGGCATTGATATTGTCTTTTTATTCCACTGCGACCTCCACCACACTTCCAAGGGGCATTAAAACAGTCTTGTTAAGCTACTGTGACCTCCACGTCTCTTCCACGGGGCATTGACATTGTCTTTTTATTCCACTGCGACCTCCACCACTCTTCCAAGGGGCATTAAAACCGTCTTGTTAAGCTACTGTGACCTCCACGTCTCTTCCACGGGGCATTGACATTGTCTTTTTATTCCACTGCGACCTCCACCACTCTTCCAAGGGGCATTAAAACCGTCTTGTTAAGCTACTGTGACCTCCATGTCTCTTCCATGGGGCATTGATATTGTCTTTTTATTCCACTGTGACCTCCACCACTCTTCCAAGGGGCATTGATATTGTCTTTTTATTCCACTGCGACCTCCACCACTCTTCCAAGGGGCATTAAAACGGTCTTGTTAAGCTACTGTGACCTCCACGTCTGTTCCAGGGGGCATTAAAATCGTCTTGTTAAGCTACTGTGACCTCCACGTCTCTTCCACGGGGCATTGATATTATCTTTTTATTCCACTGCGACCTCCACCACTCTTCCAAGGGGCATTGATATTGCCTTTTCATTCCACTGCAACCTCCACCACTCTTCCAAGGGGCATTAAAACGGTCTTGTTAAGCTACTGTGACCTCCACGTCTCTTCCACGGGTCATTGATATTGTCTTTTTATTCCACTGCGACCTCCACCACTCTTCCAAGGGGCATTGATATTGTCTTTTTATTCCACTGCGACCTCCACCACTCTTCCAAGGGGCATTAAAACGGTATTGTTAAGCTACTGTGACCGCCACGTCTCTTCCAAGGGGCATTAAAATCGTCTTGTTAAGCTACTGTGACCTCCACGTCTCTTCCACAGGCATTGATATTGTCTTTTTATTCCACTGCGACCTCCACCACTCTTCCAAGGGGCTTTGATATTGTCTTTTTATTCCACTGCGACCTCCACCACTCTTCCAAGGAGCATTAAAACGGTCTTGTTAAGCTACTGTGACCTCCACGTCTCTTACAAGGCGCATTAAAACCGTCTTGTTAAACCACTCTGAACTCCACAGCTCTTCCAAGGGGCATTGAAATGTTGTTTTTAATTACCTCTAACCTCCACGACTCTTCCAAGGGGCATTACATTTCCTCCTAATTTTAGTCAGCTTTTTCTTTTCAATGCATAGGCGAACACTAAGGGAGACTCATTCCCCAATAATGGGTAGAAGGTTTTTAGTACACTGTAATCCACGTCTGTTTCAAGGGGCATTGCAGTTCCTCATAATTTTTGGAAAGCCTTCCATTCACTGCTTAGGCCAACAGTGTACAGGAGACCCAGTTGCTATAAATGGAAAAAACAGATTAGTTAAGGCCCTCTGACCTCCATGTCACTTCCAAGGGGCATTGGAGTGCTTTGAAATTTTTTGTAGGCATTGCACTCAAGGTATGCCCTATAACTGTGTAGCCAAACTGCTCCTTTTGGTACAGAAACATATCCTACAAGACATGTGTGGTTGACTGGCCTGAAATTGATTTGAATGGTCCCTGTTCCTCCTGCTCTTTCTCTTTGCCACCACCTCATCCATCATTCATCAACTGAAGCTTTGTTTGAACGGGAGTCATAGAACTGGGAAAGTAGCAAGAAAACATCCAGCAATCCTCGGAGGAGGTAGGATATGCGCCAAAACGCTGACCACCTCAGGCCTAGCCGCTACTACATACATGCGCTTGCATTCCAAGGAACAGAAAGCTAAGGAGATGGATGGCCTCATGATCATGAATAATTTACTCGTTGTGTAGTAGGCCGACCACTGCTGCTGTCTACCTTCTGAACTTTGTGTTGAAGCATGATTGACCCAGGACCCGCAATCCTCTATGTCTGGAGGACGTGTTGCATCCCAGTGTCCAACTGTGTCTCGGCTTCCACAATATTAACCCAGTGAGAAGGCGTCAGTGAGATGAACCATCCCTGGCCACATTCACTTGTCCACGTGTTTGTGGTTAGGCTGTCCTTCCCACTAAATACACTGGGAAGGGCACAGGTAATGTTTTGGTATGTGCGCTTGTGTATAAGGCGCACCCGGACAAATAGGGGCGGCTGGGGACCGTGTGTGGGCACCCGGCCGCGCGGCAAGCTAGCAGTATGGTATTGCAGCCTGGGGGTGGGTGGGTGGCAGGCTGCATTCCAAGAAAACAAAGCAGATGCTAACTTCTATCATCATCATCATGCTCCTCACCTTGGAACTCTCAACTCCCCTGATGGAGAAGCCAGGGCCCACCGGAGGAGTCTGGTGGTCTGGTGGGCTCGGTCAATGCTGCCCTAAAGCAGGCCAGGCTAAGAAAAGTGTGGGGAAGGTTAACGGGACAAATAGGGGTGGCTGGGGACCGAGTATGGATACCAGGCCGTCGACACAGCCATGATGTGGTGGCCAGATTCCGACCCCCACATGCCTAAAAGGCCCAATTTCAAGTGCAAGCAAGCAAGCAGTACGGTATTGCAGCCTGGGGGTGGGTGGGTGGTAGGCTGCATACTTGTGCTTGCATTGCAAGGAATGGGGGAGGTACAATTGAACACTGCCCTGGGACAAGGACTTGCACGGGGATAGTTGCAAGTCTGAATCTTCTGATGCGGCAAGGATCACTTCTGATGGGCACACTTTTAGGCAGTGACCTGGGTGTCAGAGATGCTTCCAGGGGTCTTCCCCATGCTGTTCCCATGTCTTTTCAGCACTGTATGCATGTGTCACACAGCACATGGCCAGATAAGATTGTAAAATGTTAAAATGACATTTCCCGGTGAATGCATTTGTCACGGTTGAAAGCAATACAAAAGTGCAAAAACGCATAAAAAATGCTACTTGTGAACATAGCCCAAGGTGTGGAGGAGTATTTTTGTTTTGGTTATTTATTTTACCTTATACACAAGTCTTTACCCTGGAAAGGATGTTCCTTAACATATTTCACAGGAAAACAGTTTCAGTTTCGTTTTTGAACGTTTTATTGTGAGCCCGTAAAAGTGGCTTAATACATCTGACCACGTTGTTGATAGCAGTGACCTGGGGGTCAGAAATGCTTCCTGGGGCGATCCCCATGCTGTCCCCATGTCATTTGAGCACTGTCACTATCGTTTTGGGCACTTTTTAGGCTTTCTACAGACTACCGGGGGTGCCGCCGCAAAAATGCACGAGTCTCCCATAGACTAACATTGGGCTCGTTGCTCGGGTTGAGCACCCGAGTATCACGGTGAGCTCGGCCCGAGCTTCGAGCACCCGAGCATTTTAGTGCTCGCTCAACACTAATAGGCACCCATTGCAGTGCAAGGTTTTGCAATGCTGTACTGGAATGCCTGATTGCTACCTTTACATTAATTCTTTTTTTTTTCTTCCTTGAAACTATAGTTGTTTGGAAACTAGAATAATATGTAAATTACCTATCTTAGAATATTAACTATCAGAAACTGAACATGTATTTTCAACCTTACATTTGCAATGGCAGCTGCATTTTTAATAACATCTAGAGCAAATTTAACTAGGGGGTTGGATGGCATTATTTATGGCATAGGATCATAAAATCAACATATGTTGCTTCTCGAAGGCATCTATTACACAAAACATTGTGAACAGTTAGACAACTTAAATAGCAAGGATGCAGCATATTGGGTAAAGCGCTTGTCATGCATGCTATTTTATTTTCGTTATGGACAGTTTAAGTATATGCTGTAAACCATGCAAAGAAAAACATACTGATGGGACTAAAAATAAAGACATTCAATTAAAGTCTGTTTAAGTGTGCTGGAGAATGTATTCCTTAAGCCATTCCAAGATTCTTCAAACCATTGCGTCTTACTGTAATATTAAATAATGAGAATATATGAAATACATTTTGTTACAATGATCCTGTCACTTTAAATTATTACTTTTTTAACCAGTTGCCGACTAGCACCATAAATGTATGTTGTAATCAACTTCCAATTCCCTCTATCCCACCATAGATTTATATCAGTCTTATCTTATGGGTGCTATCTGTACATTTATGAGATCAATATCAAGAGGAGAACTGTATTACTTTTCTCTTATCCTGCCTCAACTCCTGGGATTACTAGTAGCCATGATTCTGGCAGGCTAACCCCTTAGATGCCATAGTAAATAGCAACTGCAGCATCTAGGTGGTTAGACAGAGGAATGCTGCTCACCTTGCTTTTTATAGAGACTGGGTCTATGATGACAAGTATAATTTAATGCAACACAATTACATTGTGTTATATAAGCGATCAAAGTAAATGAAGTTCAATTCACGTAGTGTGACTAAAAAAAATCAACTTAGGAAAAAATAACATTTTTAAAAATGTCTAAAAAAAACCACAAAAACACAAACCCCCGCATCCCAACAAAAATTGTCTTCCCTAATAGAAAAAGCTTTATAGTGGAAAATATAAAAGTAAAAAGAATGCACATCAGTGGTATCATTGAATTCGAAATAACCCAAACTATGAAAATACCATATATATTTTTTAACCTGCACAGTGGACATTGTAAAAATAAATCCATAAATAAAAGAGCAATGCAAAAATTGCGCTCCTCAGTGTCTCTGAAGGATGGCATGCTGGATGGCAGTGTTCTGCTACCGTCCAGTCTGCCATCTCAATGCCATCCCAGCGTGGGAGAATTCTCCTGCTCAAGCGGTGACGTCATTTGCTGGCACCACATGCACAGGAGAATTCTCCCACGCTGTCAGTGACGTGCATGAGGTGAGCTGGGTTCATTGGACATGAACTCGGCTCATCTGGATGCCGTCACAGCCAGGCTTCAAACATCTGCCCCAGCCATCTGCTTAACCTCCGCCAGAGACTAAAATTACCGGGAACCCCACGCCAATTTTTTTTATAATAAATCCTTTATTTTAACACTAAATGGCAAGTACAGTAATCAACACTATCAATGTACTTATTATATATGTGACTGACATGTTTCTGTCTATCTAATCTATGTGTGATGCTTTATTCTTTCTGTTCTAAATTGTCGGGTACCGATGTATGCCGCTGATGAATTGCCGGCCGGCTTTTTTAAAGAGACAAAAACACAATAATTTTTTTTTTTATAAATCCTTTATTTTAACACTAAATAACAAGTACAGTAACCAACACTGTCACTGTACTTATTATATATGTGACTGACATGTTTCTATCTATCTAATCTATGTGTGATGCTCTATTCTTTCTGTTCTAAATTGTCGGGTACCGGTGTATGCCGATGATGAATTGCTGGTCGGCTTTTTTAAAGAGACGGGTGCATGAAAATTGGAGGTTACTAGTGTGTTCCAAGTGCCCTGCTCTGTTTTTCATGCACCCTCCTATATACCCTGCCTGCCTGTCTGCCTATATATTCTGCCTGCCTGATGTTTAATTGAGCACTGTTCCCATCAATTTGGGCAATTTTTTGATCTTCTGCAGACCAAAAAAATGCTCGAGTTTCCCATAGACTTACATTGGGCTCGTTGCTCGGGTCGAGCACCCGAGTATTCCAATGTGCTCAACCCGAGCTTTGAGCACCCGAGCATTTTAGTGCTCGCTCATCACTAGTCCTTTTACATTGTACTCCTGGGATTATAATATTGATTTATGCATGTAGCTTACAAAATTTACAAAGAAATTGCCATTCTCTAGATGTTTGCTCTTGTGCATGTTGTCCTTTTGAATACCTGAACCGGTACCCTTCTTTTTGTATTTGCATCTTTCATGCGCAAAAACATTTGAATACATGAGTGCTGGGACAGGGGCAGAGGAGCATGGGGTTGGCATGAGGAGGACAATGTGGAGGCCATAGTTGGTAAGGAAAGACAAAGTAGCAGTTACTGTATAGTTCATAGGGGAGGACAGTGTAGTGGTTATAATTTTTTAAGTGGGGATGGTGTAGAGTACATGTATCATAAAAGGGAAAGTGTAGGGGTCATATTTTGTGCAGGGAGCACAGTAGGGGGCAATTATTATTCAAGAGCACAGCATTGACAAGTATTTTTATTCATGTGTGTTATCGTGATAATTTTATATTCAAAGGCACTGTGTCAGGATGTGCTGCAGAAGGCTGGAAAAGAGGGAATTCTGCAAAGACGAGTTGTGGGTATGGAATCTCATCATGGCGTCTGTACTTCATGGAGATAAAAGGGATGGAGGCAACATCAATCAGAGAAGATGTCAACTGTAAAGTACCTGGGTGTAAAAGTTTATTTGTGACTACTTCTCATCAGTGGTTCTATATTGGTGCAGTTTCCATAAGGCTCACAGTCTGATGATGGCTCGTAACAACTCCCAGCATCTTCTTACCAATGTTAAGGACATAATGGGAGTTGCAGATGCATGTAGTACAAGTGTATATGGTGGGGTTGACCTGACCTTGCAACTAACCACTGCCCTAAGTTCGGTGCTTTTATGTATTGATGATGGTTCTCGTGTTGTATCCATATACCGACAGTGGTTCTGGTGATGTATTTATGTACTGATGATGATTCTGGTGATGAATTCATGTACTGACATTGCTTTTGGTGATGGATTTATGTGCTGACTGCGGCTTTGGTGCTGGATTCATGTTGTGAGTGGTTCAGGTGATGGATTCATGTTTTAAGTTAGGGTTTGTTCAAACTGAGTTTTTGGAGCAGTAACTGAGCAGAAACTCTCCAAATTATCCTCAAAAACTCACAACTTTTCAAAACTTGGTTCTGGTGATGTACTTCTGCTCTGATTTTGGTTCTGGTGATGTATTCATGTACGTACCCCTTTTATTTTATTTTTTTGTGCCCCTTGGGATTGGTTCAGTATTACAATGTGGTCATTGGACCAAAAAATGGCCTATTAGATTAGGTGTTAGTTTTCTAAGGTGCCCAGGATTTCATCCATTTTTTGTGTATTTATCTGCAATTATCGGCCTGTCACGCAAGTCTTAATTCTTATTCAGCTCTTATTCACAAATAGTTTTTTATGCCATTGCCAATTAAGATCAAATTAGTATCTTTGACATTTAACTTATTTCATTTTGATCAGTTAATTTAAAACTGCAAACATATTCATATAAAATGTGATTAAAATTTCATGCTAGAGAAAAGCTTGTAAGAAATAGCTTATCTAATATTTACATTTACAATACACTAAATTACTTTGCCGTATCAAATATTTAATTCTGATATGAAAGTGTTAGGTCATGGAAAGTCTTATTTCTAAATGAGTCTCATGCTGATTAAATTGCAGTCAGTGAAATATTTATTAGGGTAAATTTAAAGATATTCAGACAGCAGCTTATCTCCAACAGGAAAAAAGGATCAGGCATGTTAGATTTTTATTTCTCCCATCATTTGGCATCAGGAGACATTTGTACACATTAGTGGGGTTCTTTGGTATAAGTTGTTATTTAACCCCTTCTTGACATATGACATACATGTATGGGTTCGGTGGGTGCATGGAATAAGCTCAGAAAGCTGAGATTGCTCCATACGTGTCTGCTGCAAATGTTGTTACACAGCTGGAACCTGCCTCTAAAAAACTGCTCTTTAATCTCATGCTGCTGTTATTTTCTGACATCACACATCAGGTGCAGGTGTATGGAGATAGATCAGAAGCAGAAATTAAAGTTGTTTAACCTGGCTGAAAGGGGGGTGCGGATTCACCCAAGAGCGCAATGCCCCCCGCCACTCAGTTGTGGGGTGCTGATGGGTTGCCTATAGCTAGGCTTCCTAGTAGATTGTTAGTTTCTTTATATACTGAAATATTATACCTATACTGATTTAATTCAATATATTGTGCAATTGAAAAAACAATTACAGGTTCAAGAACCCGAGGGGGACTTAAAATATATTAAGAGCAGTTAAACAAAATTTAAAAAAAGCTACAATATTAAATCAACCCTCTTTCCCATTCAAAAAGAAAGAAATGAAAAAAAAAATTGCAAGGTTGGTATCATTGCATCTGTTCGATCTACCAAAATATATATTTTTTAATCCAGATGGTAAACCCCACAAAAAAATTGTGAGACTCCAGAATTGCCGTTTTTCAATCACTTCCTCAAAAACGCAAAAAAAACCAGCAATTAAAATGTTGCATATATTTCAAATCATACCAATAAAAATTACAGCTCACATTACAAAAAATATGCAAAGGAAGCTGAGGAGAAAAAATAGCACAAGGATAGGGTCTTATCTGGTTGATAAATATCAGAAATTGTATCGATGTATACTGACCTGATCCAGGGTTGAAACGCTGCTGCGGATCCACGAGTGATTTCACCAGAAGAGCAAGTAAAACATGAAAAGTTTGTGGTCCATATCCGCACAGCCAGCTTGTGAAGAAACATCAGATGACAGAAGTATGAAAACATTACGGTTTCTTTTATTTTTCTATGCGTTTCAAAGTGTAACCCACTTCTTCTTCAAGAAATAAAAAAAAGTTATTCTATAATACTTCTGGTGTCCGACTTTTCTTCAAAAGCTGGCAGCACAGATATGGGTCTGAGAAAGTGGTGACACAAACCAATACTTTTTTATTTACAAAAATTAAGAATTTTTAATAGAAAAAAAACCCACTATACATGTTTGGTATCTCCGTAATCTATGGAATTATGTTGCCAATACTTTTTACCACATACTGAAACCAAAAAAATCAATGTTGGAATTGGGTTTCCTCACAATTTCACCCCAGTTTGATTTTTATCTTGCATTTTTCAGTAAATTTTATGGTAAAGTGAATGGCATCATTAAAAATGAAATCATCTAAGTCTTTACACGACTATGTCGACATAATAATGAAATAGTTATGGCTCTTGGGAGAAATAGAGGAAAAAACAAAAAAGCAAAAACAAAAATTTTAGAAGGGGTCAAAAGCCTCCTTGTAAATCCTGGTAATCTGATGGTAGCCTGCTTACATGCTTTTTTGCTAAATGAAACAATATTATGATTGACATTAGTTGTGTTTTATCATGGCTTGCAACAATAATTGGAATAAGCAATGCAAAAAAAAATATGTATGAAATAACCTTATGTCACGATACTGTTGTCTGACAACCTGGGACCAGGGTTCCTACCCTATCCCTAACATTAGGGGCGCCCTAGCTATCCCTGCTCCCCAGGTTACTTTTGATGTTGAAAATGCTAGGGCCATGTAACTTGCTGAGCTGTTCTCCTGAATCAGACCTTGTCTGTCCTCTCCCACACCCAGTAAAGTGTGGAGGAATAGTGTATGTAAATACACAAACCAGACAAACAAGGAAATGATGTACAGGGATAAATAAAAATACCGAACATACAAAATATGCACTCACAGACAACAGAAGGAAAACACCGAAGGAATTAGCAAGGTAAACAAACATAGAAGGAAGGGACTATGCGCAGAGCTAAAACATCAAGCAACAGTCACAGAAAAACTCTCCTTAAACACCTCTACCGAACACCGAATCCTCTACTCCTCACCAGGCAGTACAAGACTTAAGACTTGCAATCCAGATTGCCAGAGCAGAGACTATATAGAAGAGGGGACTGGATGATACTGCACAGCTGAGAACTTCCAAGAAGGAAGCTACAGAGACTAGTGATGGGAGAGCACTAAAATGCTCGGATGCTCGATGCTCGGGTCGAGCACATTAGAATACTCGGGTGCTCGACCCGAACAACGAGCCCAATGTAAGTCTAAGGGAAACTCGAGCATTGTTCAGGCAGCTCCCCCTGGCATTCATCCTGATTTTTTTCTAAATTGGATCTAAATGCCCCCATAACAAGATTTTTAGGGAATTTTTTATCCTTAAATCTATTATACAATATTTTAGATTGTTCTATATAGTCGTTATCATTGGTATTATTTCTTCTGATATGGCAAAACTGACTAAAAGGAATATTTTGTTTCCATTTAGGATAATGGGAATTGTGATAATCCAAAAAGCCATTAGTATCAGTTTTTTTTTAAAAAAAAAGGTTTTTGTAATGATTTTATTGTTTTGATTGCTAATTTCTAGGTCCAAAAAATTTATTTTTTCTTTGTTTAACTCTGCAGAGAAGGAGATCCCCCAGGTATTCATGTTCATTGCTCTAATGAACTCTTGTGCCACATTCTCTTCACCCTTCCAAAATAGGATCAAGTCGTCTATATAGCGGCGATAATATGTTATATGATGGCAATAGGGTGGCTGGCAAATTGGCGATGTGGACTCGAAGTTCCCCATAAACAAATTTGCAAAACTTGTGGCTACCCGAGTCACCATTGCGATGCCAAGCTGCTGTATATACTGATGTTCCTGAAAGGTGAACACATTATGCTCCAAAATCAAACTTTAGACCATCCAACAAAAACACCCTTAGTTTTTCTGAAGGAGGGTCTCTGAAAGTCACAAAGCCTATTTTTCTAGGGCCATCAGGCGGCGTTTACTATTCTTAAAGGGCCAGCAGTCGGCCCTCACTATTCTTAGAGAGCCACCAGCCGGCTATGTTTTATTGTTCCCATTACTAAAGAGTGGGTCTCCTATACTGTTATTGCGTATGCAGTGAGTGGCAGGGCTGCCCAAAATTTGGACGCACCCCAATACCACTTTGAAAATTTGGACGCACCCCAATACCCCTTTGAAGAGACTTAGAGGAGGGCCTCCTGAAAACAATGTTCCCATTATTAGGAAGTAGGTCTCCCATTGTGTTTGCCTATGCAGTGAATTCAAGGGTTGGCAAAAATTTGGAGGCACTCCAATGCCCCTTGGAAGAGATGTGGAGGTCAGAGGGCCTCCTGAAAACAATGTTCTTTTTATTAGAAAGTGGGAATCCCATTGTGTTTGCCTATGCAGTGAATGCAAGGGTTGCCAAAAATTGGGAGGCACTTCAATGCCCCTTGGAAGAGACGTGGAGGTCAGAGGGCCTCCTGAAAACAACGCTCCCATTATTAGGAAGTGGGTCTCCCATTGAGTTTGCCTATGCAGTGAATGCAAGGGTTGCCAAAAATTTGGAGGCACTCCAATGCCCCTTGGAAGAGACGTGGAGGAGCGCCTCATAAAAAAATGTTCCCATTAGAAAGGAGCGGGTCTCCTATACTTGTAATGCCCATGCACTAAGTGTATGGGCTGACAAACATTTACCCCTGGGGGGTATACATGAACATACTGTATAAAAAATTTTTTTACTGACATCATAAACATCCTTTAAAAAAATTATGTGGGTGTTGCATCACGGACCACGGTCACCCTGGTGATATGGTGGTGGAGGATGAGGATGAGGAGAAGAAGGAAGACAAGAGCAAATAGCCAAAATCAGGAAGTGTATACCCATGTGTGGGTGTGAAGAGGTGCATGGGAATACACCTCCCAAAAAAGACACTGGATTTGTTTATGTTACGCTGCTATCATTCAGTGGTGTTGAGAAGTTTGGCCCAATCCAGCCCTTGTTCATTTTTATAAGAGTCAGCCTGTCAGCATTTTCAGTTGACAGGCGGATGCGCTTATCAGTTATAATTCCACCAGCGGCACAAAAACCCGCTCTGATAAAACGCTAGTGGCATAGCAGGCCAGGACCTCCAAGGCATAGAGAGACAGTTCATTCCACATATTCAGCTTTGATACCCAATAATTATAAGGCACAGAGGAATCACGGAGGACGTTGGTACGGTCGGCATGGTACTCCCTCAGCATCTTCCCAAACTTTTCACTCCTTGTGAGAGTACCCCGCGCCTCAGGGTCTGTGCGATGGGAGGGGCTGAGAAAATTCTCCCAGAACTTTGACAGTGTTCCCCTGCCTCTGCTGTATAGAAGTTGTGTCTCTCTCACCTGTACTCCTTGGTTGTCCAACGAACTGTGACCTCTGCCGCCAGCGTTTTCAGATTGGAATTTTTTTAACAGTTGGGCAACAAGGGCCTTCTGGTCATTTTTGTAGACTTGTCCACCTCAGGAATAAGAGATAAAAAGTTCTCCTTGTACATGGGTCTAGAAATGTCACCAACCAGTAATGACTGTCACTCAAAATTTTGAGAACACGAGGGTCATGGGAAAGGCAGTGCAACATAAACTCAGCCATGCGTGCCAGACTGCTAACAGTCAAGACTTCCGCCTCCTCACCAAAAGGACAACTGACCATGCTCCCCTGCTCCTCTTCCTCCTCCTCTCTGTCCTTAGGCTATCCATGCTGATCAGTCGGTATGACAGTTGTGCAGGTAGTACTGTCTATAGCGCATGAAACTAGCTCCTGTTCTTCCTCCTCCTCTTCCTCATTGTCACCCAATCCACGTTGGGATGAGATGAAGCTGGGCTGTGTGTAATCACTCTGTATGGTTCCTTGCTCCATCTCATCATGCGGTTTGTTTAACCCAATGTGCCGTCAGCGAGATGTACCGCCCCTGCCCACAAGCACTTGTCCACGTGTCCGTGGTTAGGTGGACTTTCCCGGTAACTGCATTGCTGAGGGCACACCAGGAGAAATAGTGGCGGTTGGGGACCGAGTGCCGAGGGATGGCTGCTGCCATCAGGTTGCAGAATGCTTCTGTCTCCACGAGCCTAAAAGGCAACATTTCGAGCGCAAACAGACGTAAAATGTGGGAACTTAGTAGTGTGGCCTGTGGGGCGTTGGCTGCGTATTTGCGTTTGCGTTCCAAGGACTGGGGTATGGACAACTGAACGCTGCACAGGGACAAGGACGTGATTCCTGATGCTGCTACTTGAGAGTGTGCAACGACAGGTGCAGGGCAAGAGGCATCTTCGCATGCACCATGGACATGGGATTGGCTTGATGCATGCACAACAGCGGAAGAAGCAGTGGTGCCACCGGCAGACACTGTTCCTGGACCCTGGAGTTCGGCCCACAAAGTCGGGTGCTTTACTGCCATGTGCCTGATCATGCTGGGGGTGGTCAGGATGCTAATTTTGCCACCCCTGCTGATGCTGGCCTGGCAGGTGGTGCAAATGGCCTTTTTGGGGTTATCGGCAGAGTCTTTAAAAAACAACAAGACTCGGGAAGACCTAACAGTTGTACTGGCAACTTCCTTTGTGCTGGTATTACGGGGAACGGTTGCCTGCCTTCTGTCTGCGGCCACCATACTGCTTCTTCCTGCCTGTTGGAGTGCTCCGCCTCCCTCCCCCTGTGTGCTGCTGTCCTCGCTCTGCATGTCCTCCTGCCAGGTTGGGTAAGTTACTATATCATTCACCACCTCGTCTTCCAATTCCGCACCCTGGTCCTCCTCCTGACTTTCTGGCAATTGTGTCTCATCATCGTCCACCTCTTGTGACACTTTCCCACCGTCACCTTCGTGTGACCGTGGCTGCTCAAATATTTGGGCATCGCTACATGCAATCTCCTCTTGTCCTGCTTCAAGTGTACCGGGCGAGAGGCCCGCACCTACAAATAGAAAAGTCAACAGCTCTTCGGAGTTTCCAAGTGTGGGATCAGTTGTCTCCAGGCACTCGGCATGGTGAGAGGAAGCAGGATCAGGGTGATGAATATGCAGTCCAGACTCACGGCTACTGAGACTTGACCGTGTGGAAGACAGGGTGGTGGTGGCTAAGTGACTGGAAGCATTATCCGTAGTGTTGATCGAGCACTAAAATGCTCGGGTGCTCGAAGCTCGGTCCGAGCTCGCCGTGATACTCGGGTGCTCGACCCGAGCAATGAGCCCAATGTTAGTCTATGGGAGACCCGAGCATTTTTGGCGCGGCACCCCTGGCAGTCTTTTAAAAGCCTAACAAGTGCCCAAAACGATAGTGACAGTGCTCAAATGACATGGGGACAGCATGGGGATCGCCAGAGGAAGCATTTCTGATGCCCAGGTCACTGCTGCCAACAACGTGGTCAGAGGTATTAAGCCACTTTTAAGGGCTCACAATAAAACGTTCAAAAACAAAACTGAAACTGCTTTCCTGTGAAATATGTTAAGGAACTTCCTTTCCAGGGTAAAGAGTCTTGTGTATAAGGTAAACTAAATAACCCCCCCCCCAAAAAAAAATACTCCTCCACACCTTGGGCTATGTTCACAAGTAGCATTTTTTTATGCGTTTTTGCACTTTTGTATTGCTTTCAACCGTGACAAATGCATTCACCGGGCAATGTCATTTTAACATTTTACAACCTTATCTGGCCATGTGCTGTGTGACACATGCATACAGTGCTGAAAAGACATGGGAACAGCATGGGGAAGACCCCTGGAAGCATCTCTGACACCCAGGTCACTGTCTAAAAGTGTGCCCATCAGAAGTCATCCTTGCCGCTTCAGAAGATGCAGACTTGCAACTATCCCCGTGCAATTCCTTGTCCCAGGGCAGTGTTCAATTGTACCTCTCCCATTCCTTGCAATGCAAGCGCAAGTATGCAGCCTGCCACCCACCCACCCCCAGGCTGCAATACCATACTGCTTGCTTGCTAGCTTGCACTTGAAATTGGGCCTTTTAGGCATGTGGAGGCAGAATCTGGCCACCACGTCATGGCTGCGTTGGCGGCCTGGAATCCATACTCAGTCCCCAGCCGCCCGGCGGCCGGGTGTCCACACTCTGTCCCCAGCCGCCTCGCGGCCGGGTGTCCACACACGGTCCCCAGCCGCCTGGGGGCAGCCAGGTGTCCATAAACGGTCCCCAACCACCCCTATTTCTCCTATCAACTTCCCCCCACTCACTTTTCTTAGGGCAGCATTGGACGAGACCACCAGAGAACCAGACTCCTCTGGTGGGCCCTGGCTTCTCCATCAGGGGAGTTGAGAGTGCCAAGGTGAGGAGCATGATGATGATGATAGAAGTTAGCATCTGCTTTGTTTTCTTTTAATGCAAACATAAGTGTGCAGCCTGCCACCCACCCACCCCCAGGCTGCAATGCCATACTGCCATACCCTATTTGTCCCGGTGTGCCTTATACATAAGATTAAGCGCGTAGACCAAAACATTACCTGTGCCCCCCCCCAGTGCATTTAGTGGGAAGGACAGCCTATTCCGCTGTATTGTGTGCATGCCAAACTCCTGTTCATGGTACATGCGAAGATGCCTCCCACCCTTCACCTGTCGTTGCAGACTTGCAACTATCCCCGTTCAAGTCCTTGTCCCAGGGCAGTGTTCAATTGTACCTCTCCCATTCCTTGCAATGCAAGCGCAAGTATGCAGCCTGCTTGCCACCCACCCACCCCCAGGCTGCAATACCATACTGCTTGCTTGCTTGCCTTGGGCCTTTTAGGCATGTGGAGGCGGAATCTGGCCACCACGTCATGGCTGTGTTGGCAGCCTGGAATCCATACTCAGTCCCCAGCCGCCCGGCGGCCGGGAGTCCACACACAGTCCCCAGCCGCCTGGGGGCAGCCAGGTGTCCATAAACGGTCCCCAGCCGCCCCTATTTCTCCTGTCAAGTTCCCCGCACACACTTTTCTTAGCCCGGCCTGCTTTAGGGCAGCATTGGACGAGACCACAAGAGAACCAGACTCCTCTGGTGGGCCCTGGCTTCTCCATCAGGGGAGTTGAGAGTGCCAAGGTGAGGACCATGATGATGATGATACAAGTTAGCATCTCGTTTGTTTTGTTGGAATGCAAGCGCATGTATGTAGTAGCGGCTAGGCCTGAGGTGGTCAGCGTTTTGGCGCATATCATACCTCCTCCGAGGATTGCTGGATGTTTTCCTGCTACTATCCCAGTTCTATGACTCCCATTAAAACAAAGCTTCAGGTAATAAATGATGGATGAGGTAGTGGCAAAGGAGAAAGAGCAGGAGGAACAGGGACCATTCACATCAATATCAGGCCAGTCAACCACACATGTCTTGTAGGATATGTTTCTGTAACAAAAGGAGCGGTTCGGCTACACAGTTGTAGGGCATACAGTGAGTGCAATGCCTACCAAAAATTTTGAGGCACTCCAATGCCCGTTGGAAATGACATGGAGGTCAGAGGGCCTTAACTAAACCGTTTTTTCCATTTATACCAACTGGGTCTCCTGTACACTGTTAGCCTAAGCAGTGAATGGAAGGCTTTCCAAAAATTATGAGGAACTTGCAATGCCCCTTACAAGAGCCATGCAGTACAGCATATTACAAACATAAGTCCCATTATTGGGGAGTGGGTCTCCCATAGTATTTGCTTATGCCTTCCAAGCAAAAGCTTCCAAAAATTAGGACGGACCAACTTGCAATGCCCCTTACAAGAGCCATGCAGTACAGCATATTACAAACATAAGTCCCATTATTGGGGAGTGCGTCTCCCATAGTATTTGCTTATGCCTTCCAAGCAAAAGCTTCCAAAAATTAGGAGGAAATGCAGTGCCTGTTCGAAGACTCGTGGAGGTCCCAGTAGCTTAACAAGACGGTTTTAATGCCCCTTACAAGAGACGTGGAGGTCAGAGTGGTATAACAAGACGCTTTTAATGCCCCTCAGAAGAGACGTGGAGGTCAGAGTGGTATAACAAGACGCTTTTAATGCCCCTCAGAAGAGACGTGGAGGTCAGAGTGGTATAACAAAACGCTTTTAATGCCCCTTACAAGAGACGTGGAAGTCAGAGTGGTATAACAAGACGCTTTTAATGCCCCTTACAAGAGCCATACAGTACAGCATCTTAAAAATATTATTCCCATTATTGGGGAGTGGGTCTCCCACAGTCTTTGCTTATGCCTTCCAAGCAAAAGCTTCAAAAAATTAGGAGGAAATGCAGTGCCCGTTCGAAGACTCATGGAGGTCCCAGTAGCTTAACAAGACGGTTTTAATGCTCCTTACAAGAGACGTGGAGGTCAGAGTGGTATACCAAGACGCTTTTAATGCCCCTCAGAAGAGACGGGGAGGTCAGAATGGTATAACAAGACGCTTTTAATGCCCCTCAGAAGAGACGTGGAGGTTAGAGTGGTATAACAAGATGCTTTTAATGCCCCTTACAAGAGACGTGGAGGTCAGAGTGGTTTAACAACATGCTTTTAATGCCCCTTGGAAGAGACGTGGAGGTCAAAGTGGTATAACAAGACGCTTTTAATGCCCCTCAGAAGAGACATGGAGGTCAGAGTGGTATAACAAGACGCTTTTAATGCCCCTTACAAGAGACGTGGAGGTCAGAGTGGTATAACAAGACGCTTTTAATGCCCCTCAGAAGAGACGAGGAGGTCAGAGTGGTATAACAAGACGCTTTTAATGCCCCTCAGAAGAGATGTGGAGGTCAGAGTGGTATAACAAGACGCTTTTAATGCCCCTTACAAGAGACGTGGAGGTCAGAGTGGTATAACAAGATGCTTTTAATGCCCCTTACAAGAGCCATACAGTACAGCATCTTAAAAATATTATTCCCATTATTGGGGAGTGGGTCTCCCACAGTCTTTGCTTATGCCTTCCAAGCAAAAGTTGACAAAAATAAGGACGGAGGAACTTTCAATAATGGCAACACGTACCACGGTCACCCTGGTGGTATAATGGTGGTGGAGACTGAGGATAAGGAGAAGAACATAAAACAGCCGAAATGAGGAAGCGTATACCCATGTGAAGCGGTGCATGGCAATACACCTCCCGAAATAACACAGTGGATTTGACTTTATGTTACTCTGCTGTCATTTGGTGGTGATGAGAAGTCTGGCCCAATCCAGCCCTTGTTCATTTTGATAAGGGTCAGCTTGTCAGCATTGTCAGTTGACAGGTGAGTGCGCTTATCAGTTATAATTCCCCCAGCGGCACTAAAAACACGCTCCGATAACACGCTAGCGGCAGGGCCGGCCAGGACCTCCAAGGCGTACAGAGCAAGTTCATTCCAAGTGTCCAGCTTGGATACCCAATAATTAAAAGGCACAGAGGAATCAGGGAGGATGCTGGTATGGTCGGCAAGGTACTCCCTCACCATCTTTTGAAACTTTCCACTCCTTGTGAGAGTACCCCGCACCTCAGGGTCTGTCCGAAGGGAGGGTCTGAGAAAACTGTCCCAGAACGTTGACAATGTTCCCCTGCCTCTGCTGGATTGGAGTTGCCTCTCTCTCGCTTGTATGCTTTGGTTGGTCAACGAACTGTGACCTCTGCCGCTATCGTGTTCAGATGGGAATTTTTTTAACAGTTCTGCAGCAAGGGCCTTCTGGTACTGGCCCATTTTTGTAGACCTCTCCACCTCAGGAATAAGAGAGTGAAAGTTCTCCTTATAGCGGGGGTCTACAAGTGTCACCAGCCAGTAATGACTGTCACCCAACATTTTGACAACGCGAGGGTCACGGTTAAGGCAGCGTAACATAAAGTCAGCCATGCGTGCTAGACTGGTAATGGGAAAGATTTCCGTGTCCTCACCAAGATGACGACTGACCATGCTCTCCTCCTCCTCCTCATCCCCCCTGTCCCCAGGCCACCCACGCTGAACTGACGGTATGACACTTGTACAGGTACTACCGTCTACAGCGCATGATAACAGCTCCTGTTCTTCCTCCTCCTCCTCCTCTCCCTCATTGTCCCCCAATGCACGTTGGGATGAGATGAGGCTGGGCTGTGTGTAATCGCCCACTACGGCTTCTTGATCCATCTCATCAAACTCTGGCTGCAATGCCTCCTCTTTAATTCTCTGCAGAGAACGTTGCAAAAGACAGACAAGTGCGATGCTGACACTAATGATGGCGTCATCGCCACTCACCATCTTGGTGGCCTCTTCAAAGTTTGTCAGGATGGTACATATGTCAGACATCCAGGTCCACTCATGAGGTCTTATGTGTGGAGTCTGACCTGAATATCGACGGACTTGTTGCAGCTGGTACTCCACAACTGCTCTCTTCTGCTCACAAATCCTTTGCAACATGTGGAGGGTAGAGTTCCAACGTGTGGGGACATCACACACCAGTCTGTGTGCCGGAAGCTGCAAACGCTGCTGCAACACAGCAAGGGCGGCGGAAGCTGTAGCCGACTTGCGAAAATGAGCAGACAGGCGGTGTACTTTGACGGGCAGATCTGGCAACTAGGGGTACGATTTAAGAAACCGCTGAACCACGAGGTTAAGCACATGAGCCAGGCATGGTACGTGTGTGATCTCGCCTCGCCTCAGAGCCGCCACCAGGTTACGGCCATTGTCACACACGACCATGCCTGGATGTAGGTTCAGCGGTCTCAGCCACAGATCTGCCTGCTCTTTCACAGCTGTCCACAACTCACAAGCAGTGTGAGGTTTCTCACCTAAGCTTATGAGTTTCAGCACAGCCTGTTGCCGCTTGGCGGAGGCAGCACTGCAGCGCTTCCAGCTTGTAACTGATGTGGTGATATCTGAGATGGAGGCTGAACATGATGAGGAGGAGAAGGAGGATGATGCACAGGAGCTGTACACTGTGGGGCAACTCTGACTGACATAGGCCCCGCAATCCTCGGTGTGGGGAGGATGTGTTCCGTCCCAAGGTCCGACTGGGTCCCGGCTTCCACTATGTTTACCCAGTGTGCCATCAGGGAGATGTACCGTCCCTGGCCACAAGCACTTGTCCACGTGTCCGTTGTCAGGTGGACTCTCCCGGTAACTGCGTTGTTGAGGGCACGGCAGATGCTTTGGGACACGTGCTTGTGTAGTGCGGGGATGGCACACCGGGCAAAATAGTGTCGGCTGGGGACCGAGTACCGAGGGACGGCCACCGCCATAAGGTTGTGGAAGGATTCCGTCTCCACCAGCCTAAAAGGCAGCATTTCCAACGCAAGCAGTCGTGAAATGTGCGAATTTAGGACTGTGGCCTGTGGGGCGTTAGCTGCGAATTTACGCTTTCGTTCAAAGGTCTGGGATATGGACAATTAAACGCTGCGGTGGGACGTGGACGTGGACGTTGATGCTGTTTCTTGAGAAACTGCCATAACAAGTGAAGACTGAGAGGAGGGGGCATCTTTACATGCAGTATGGACAGGGGATTGCCTTGCACACACAACAGGGGGTTCTATTGCACGCACAGCAGCGGAAGAAGCAGTGGTGACACCCGCTGACACTGGTCGTGGACCCTGGGTTTCGCCCCACAAAGTTGGGTGCTTTGCTGCCATGTGCCTGATCATGCCGGTGGTGGTCAGGCTGGTAGTTTTGTCACCCCTGCTGATGCTGGCATGGCAGGTGGTACAAATGGCCGTTTTGGGGTTATCAGCAGAGTCTTTAAAAAAATTCCAGACTCTGGAAGACCTACCGCTTGTACTGGCAACGTCCCTCGTGTTGGTGTTACGGGGAATGGTTGCCCGCCTTCTGTCTGCGGCCACCACACTGCTTCTTCCTGCCTGTTGGGGTTCTCTGCCTCCCTCCCCCTGTGTGCTGCTGGCCTCACTCTGCATGTCCTCCTGCCACGTTGGGTCAGTTACTAGATCATCCACCACCTCCTCCACTTCCACTTGCACACCACGATGCTCCTCCTCACTTCCTGGCAATTGTGTTTCGTCATCGTCCACCTCTTGTGACAAATTGCCAGCGTCGACTTCCTGTGGCCGTGGCTGTTCAAATATTTGGGCATCGCTACATGGGATCTCCTCTTCCACCACTTCAAGCGTAGCAGGCGAGGGGCACAAATATGGAAATGGACCAGTGAACAGCTCTTCAGAGTGTCCAAGTGTGGGATCAATTGCTGTCTGACGACACTCGGCATGGTGGGAGGAAGGAGCATCAGGGTGAGGAGGAGTATGCGGTCGAGATTCACGGCTACTAAGAGTTGAAGAAGACAGACCGGAGGTGGTGGTGCCCAGGTAACTGGAAGTATTATCTGCTATCCAATGAATAACCTGTTCACACTGATCAGCTCGCAATACTGGTGTTGTTCTGTGCTTCCCTAGTAATTCGGTCAAGAAGTGGGAGCGAGAAGATGTGGCTGTTGGTTGTGGCACATTTTCACCTTGGCCACGGCCCCGTCCTCTGCACGCACCATCACCAGAACGTCCAGTTCCACGTCCCTTGCCACGCGCCTTGCCCATTGTAAGGGAAGAAAAATAGTTTACACTCGCACTATCAATGGAAAAAGGGTAATAAAAAGTAGATTAAAACCGTGGAAGAGGAAAACCACAGTTCTATTTCTCTGGCCTACACCCGACTCTTTTAATCAGAACAATCAGGGAGAAACTATTACTGTTTTTCCTTACGGAAAAAATACCAAAACCTGAATAATAGAGATTTTTTACCGTGGAATGGCAAAACCACAGTTTTAATTTACTGGTGTATACCAGACTTTTTAAAATATATAGATTTGCGGCTGAACAGTGTGCGACACACTCAAACTGTTTTTTTTTAGATACCAAAGGCCCAAAACTGGATACTACACAGATTTTACCCGTTAAACTGCAAAACCACACTGGGATTTGTCAGGCGTACACCAGACTATTTTCAACAGATATATATTTGTGTCAGAAGACTCAGGAGACACTACTGTTTTTTTTTACTGCAAAAAATGCAAAAAGCAGGATAATAGAGTTTTTTACCGTGGAACAGCAAAACCACAGTTTTAATTTACTGGTGTATACCAGACTTTTTAAAATATATAGATTTGCGGCTGAACAGTGAGCGACACACTCAAATTGGTTTTTTTTTTAGATACCAAAGGCCCAAAACTGGATACTACACAGATTTTACCCGTTGAACTGCAAAACCACACTGGGATTTGTCAGGCGTACACCAGACTATTTTCAACAGATATATTTTTGTGTCAGAACACTCAGGAGACACTACTGGTTTTTTTTACTGCAAAAAATGCAAAAAGCAGGATAATAGAGATTTTTTACCGTGGAACAGCAAAACCACAGTTTTAATTTACTGGTGTATACCAGACTTTTTAAAATATATAGATTTGCGGCTGAACAGTGAGCGACACACTCAAACAGGTTTTTTTTAGATACCAAAGGCCCAAAACTGGATACTACACAGATTTTACCCGTTGAACTGCAAAACCACACTGGGATTTGTCAGGCATACACCAGACTATTTTCAACAGATATATTTTTGTGTCAGAAGACTCAGGAGACACTACTGTTTTTTTTACTGCAAAAAATGCAAAAAGCAGGATAATAAAGATGTTTTACCGTGGAACTGCAAAACCACAGTTTTATTTTACTGGTGTATACCAGACTTTTTAAAATATATAGATTTGTGGCTGAACAGTGAGCGACACACTCAAACTGTTTTTTTTTTAGATACCAAAGGCCCAAAACTGGATACTACACAGATTTTACCCGTTGAACTGCAAAACCACACTGGGATTTGTCAGGCGTACACCAGACTATTTTCAACAGATATATTTTTGTGCCAGAACACTCAGGAGACACTACTGTTTTTTTTTACTGCAAAAAATGCAAAAAGCAGGATAAGGCTATGTGCCCACGATGCAGAAATGAAGCAGAAAATTTCTGCAGCATTTCTGCATCTCCCTGGCAGAAAAAACGCATGCAGATTGTGCATGCATTTTTCCTGCGGAATACATGCGGAATACATGCGGATTCACATGCGGATTCACATGCGTTTCCGCATGCAGATTGACAAGCGCTTTCCAGGCGATTAGCATCACTTGGAAAGTGCTTGACAACTAGGTCACACTATATAAATCCATGCAAACAGCATGGATTTATATACTGTGACCGTAAAACAATGCTTAAAATAAAGCTATACTCACCCCCGATGCCCCGGCGTGTGCTGCAGCGCTCGTTCCTGTCTGGTTCCTGGCTGCCGGCATACCGCGAGACACAGCGGTGAAGGGCCTGCGGTCACATGACTCTGACGTCACCGAAGGTCCTTCAGCGCTGCCGGCATGCAGAGAGAGCCGTCGAAAAGGTGAATATAAACTTTATTTGTTATTTTATTCTTTTTTACACAGGTAGAATGGTACCCAGGTCTGGATGAGAGTCTTCTCTCCTCCAGAACTGGGTACCATCCGCACATTGAATCGCATATTATCCGCGTGTACAAATGTACAGACACGGATTCTATGCGTCTCAATGCAAGTCAATGGCGGCGCTTCCGCAAAATTAATGAACATGCTGCGGATTTATGAGCGCTGCAGAAACGCTGCGGAAAAATCCGCAGCATGTGCATTGACATTGCGGAATGCCATTGGGGACCATGGGGTGCGGATTACCAAGCGTTTTTGATGCGTTTACGCTGAGGAAATTCCGCAGCGGAAACGCATGAAAAACGCATCGTGGGCACGCAGCCTAATAGAGATTTTTTACCGTGGAACTGCAAAACCACAGTTTTAATTTACTGGTGTATACCAGACTTTTTAAAATATATAGATTTGCGGCTGAACAGTGAGCGACACACTCAAACTGTTTTCTTTTTAGATACCAAAGGCCCAAAACTGGATACTACACAGATTTTACCCGTTGAACTGCAAAACCATACTTCTGTTTCTGTGGCCTATACCAGACTCTTTTCAACAGATATATTTGTGTCTGAAAAATCAGAGACACACTTTTTTTTTTTTTTTTTTTTGGGGGGGGGGGTAAAAGGTTAATAAGACGGGTATTTGTGTGTAGGAGGAAAAAAAAAAGAGGATTTAGATGAAAAAAAAGGATTTTTACTGGCCCCTGAGACCTGCAGCTAAGTCCAGAAATTTCAGAAACAGGAGCACACAGGACTGTAATGCAGCGTTTGCTGGTATAATCCCACTGCTTCTCCTATATAGCCTGCCTGCCTGATATCTGGGATGGATATTAGTCCTGAGAAGGACTGTTTGTTTGTTCTGGCAGCCTTTACAGACCCTACACTAACTATTTTGCAGCAAAAATCTCTCCCTAGCTCAGCAGCGCTGTCCCTACACTGTCTGATCCGGAGCGTCTGTGTCCAAGATGGCGGCGCCCGGTTTTAAATACTCGAGGTGAAGCTGTGCGGCCAGCCAATCACTGTAATGCCCACAAACAACATGGCTGTGGCATTACAGTGACTGGCTGACAATCCCTGCATGTTCATTGGCTCTGTAAAGAGCGCCAAACATGCAGGGCGGAGACCCGAGCTCCCGCCCGAGTAACCCGGAAATGCTCGGTGCTCGCCCAACATCCCGAGTAGTGAGATGTTCGGGCGAGTACCGAGCAGTGTCGAGCATGCTCGCTCAACACTAGTGCCTATTTGAGCCCTTGCTATGAATCCCCCTTTCTTCTATATATACTGATGACCTTAATTAAAAATATTCGAACATTTTTGACATGGTCTTTTTTCATTTAAACCATGCTCGCTCAACACTAATTATCCGCTATCCAACCAACAACCTTTTGACACTGCTCTGGGTTCAATAGTGGTGTGCTGCGGCCCCCTAGGAATTTGGACAGGTAGGTCGGGCGACAAGATTTGGGTGTTTGTTGTGGCACAATTTCAGCTTGCCCACGGCCTCTGTTTCTGCATGCACCATCACCATCCCCATCACATTCAGTTCCCCATCCCCTGTCACGCGCCTTGCCCATTTTAAATGGAGGACAATATCTTCCACGCTCGCTACAAATGGCTGAATTTGGAGCGAAGTTATATGTAATCCGTGTTAGGGAGAAACCACAGTTTTAAATACCTGGCCTGTAGGTAACTATTTTGAACAGCAAAAAAAACTTTGCTGACACACTGAAAAAAAATTAGAATAGAGGCCAGAAATGGCAGGATTTTCATAAAACGTATATGTGATCCGTGTGACGGACAAACCACAGTTTTAAATACCTGGCTTGTAGGTAACTATTTTAAACAGCAAATCGGTGTCAAAAACTTTGCTGACACACTGAAAAAAATTTGAATGGAGGCCAAAAATGGCAGGATTTTCAGCGCAATTATATGTGATCTGTGTGACGGACAAACCACAATTTTAAATACCTGGCCTGTAGGTAACTATTTTGAACAGGAAACTGGTGTCAAAAACTTTGCTGACCCACTGAAAAAAATTTGAATGGAGGCCAAAAATGGCAGTATTTTCAGCGTAATTATATGTGATCCGTGTGACGGACAAACCACAGTTTTAAATACCTGGATTTTTAGCGCTGTAATATGGAAAGAACTGGCTGTATTCTGCAGTGCCAACAAGCAAATGGCGCAGAAAAACTGTCTTCTCTGGATTGCTTTTTAAGCAAATAATGAGGATTAAGAACCAAAAAAAAATATTCCTGGCCCCTGAGACCTGGGCCTTTGTCTAGAAATGTCTAACAGCAGCAGGAGGCAGAACTGGAATGGAGCCTCTTGTGCTATATGCACTGCAGTCTGCTATATACCCGGCCTGCCTGCCTATAACTGAGTCGGTCGACAGGGGTAGGGGTACTCGGATACCGGGATGGATGGGTTACTTCTGTGGGGATCACGGTTGGTCGGTTCCCGGTTCCGTGCCCTGGACCGTCAGTAAAGGGATGGGGGTCAGGATGATGAGAGTATTGTGTCCTGACGCCTCCTGTGGTAACTGGTAAAATCGGTTACCAGCGCTGTGTATGGTTGCTGAGGTGATCGGCATACGGCTTGTACGAACGCTATAGGCAGTAATGTCAAAGTAGGCACACACACACAATAAGACTTTGTTTCAGTACCTTTCTTTTACTGATGTCCGGTAACAGGTACAGTTCAGGAGGGTAACCAGGTTTTCGGTGCAGGGAGAGATATTTACTCTGGAGATTTGTGAGGCCTCCTCTAACAATGTGTGCATTGTTTGGGATCAGTCCTGCCTTAAGCTGAACCTGCCACCTTTTACTTTCTTTGGGGTCCTTCTCCACAACTGCCAATGAGGACCTTTCCTTGGGGCTACCAATTCTCTTTCTGGGCCCCTGGTCCTATACTTGGTCAAGTTTGGCAACTCTTTCCCCTTCTTCTTCAGGGGGAGTAGATCCTCCTGATCTGTCTGGGTTTTCTATGCTATTCCTGAATTAATAGCAATCTCGGACTCCGGTGTCCGGGTGAGCTAAAGGGATAATAGTTTTATCTCTTTCTTTCTCCTTCTAGCCTCCGTCCCTCTCTCTAGGGCGCTTTCACAACACAGACCTGTTTCCTTAACTGGTCCCCAGCCAACAGCTCTCTCCGTCCCTCTCCTCCTTCACCCATCTCTAGACTAACTGCCGCTTTGCTGTCTCCCTGGAAACTGACTCCTCCCCTCAGATCTGGGGTGGAAGGTGTTGTGTGTGCCCAAGTGTACATCTCTCCCTGCACCTATGGATCCTGTGGTAATCCCCCGCAGGGGTGCCACAAATACACTGCCTGCCTGATATCTCTGCAGATGGATTAGTCCTCAGAAGGACTGTTTGTTAAAATGGATATGTGTAATGTACTTGTTTTCTCCCTACACTACCTAATACACAACCAAATCTCTCCCTAGCTCAGCAGCACCTCTCCCTACACTGTCTGATTGCGGAGTAGACAGACGATCACAGCGGCACCAGGGCTGATATAGACCTGATGGTGCTGTACGGCCAGCCAAGCACTGTAATGCCACAACCACCATGGCTGCGGCATTACAATGAGTGGCAGGCAATCCCTGCATGTTGATTGGCACTCTAAAGAGCGCCAAACATGCAGGGAGGGGACCCGAGCATCTGCCCGAGCATCTCGCAAGTACTCGGCGAGCTCCAAGCATCTCGAGTACTGAGATGCTCGGCCGAGTACCGAGTACTTGCGAGTATGCTCGCTCATCACTAACAGAGACTCAAAGCTGAGCAGTTTAACTCCTGAACTGCTGAAAGAAAATAGCACCATTTAAAAAGAGGGAGAAGTGCTTCTATTCAATGCAGGAGTATGTGAACTCAGACACTGCGGTCTTCTGGCTCCTCTCTGCAACGGTAAACCCATGACACCTTACAACTGCGATACTATTATTTAAGGCCATAGTAAGGACCAGCACAACTTTGGTTATTTGCTAAAATTATGATTCAGCATTAATTAGGAACCAAAACCTATAACACTAGATCCCCACCTCAGCACTGTTTTAAGGGGTTTTGGTTCCCCTTCATGAGCGCAATTTATCTTTGTATGCTCCACGCTGGAATGCATACATCACTTCCAAAGTCTTATAATATATACATCACTCTATTGCACATTCGCTGTTCCTATTTATTCCCACACCTGAAAATATTTTTTAATCTATTGTATTAGTTCTCATTGGCTACGAGTGGACTTAAATGTTGACCATACCCCCATTTAAATCACTCCTTGAGAAAGCTAAGGCGGAATCTACTCATATTTGATAAGTTTTCCATGAACTTCCTTTTGTGTGAAATATTTAATGCTTAAATAAAATTGATTTTATATTTATTTATTGTATTTTCTATTTATTGAGTGGATATTTATTTTTTGTAGGTCCTCCTAATTAATTCTGTAAATTCGTCCATTAAATTCATGCAATTCTCCTCTAATTAATCACATGCCAATGATATGGACCATCTTAATTACTAATTTACAAACATTTTTATCATAATATTATGTATATAATTTATTTGTAAAAAATTATTGATGCATTTTATATTGAATCCAGAATGGGGAGCGCGTAAAGACCTGTATATATATATCTAAATGCTCCTATCAGTTAGGTGATGGGATTCATGATTGACTTGAGTTGGTGGAGTCTTTTGTAAAAGATTGCTATGAGCGGAGGGTGTAAAATTTATTCTATACACACCCACCATTTGATTTAAAAGAAAGGTAGCCAACATCAGGAACGCATAGTAATGTTAAGGTGGACTGTAACTAGTATCTTGGATCCATACCTACTGATATTATGCTACTGAGGCTGGTAGTATTATCTACAGGTTCTCCGGTAAGATAAAGGGTGCATTCACAATGTTGACCAGAAGTGACATCCCAAAATAATATTTATATGGTTACATACCGGGTATTATGTTTCCAGGAGGAATATGCAGTAATATGTATAGTACCACCAGCAAGATTGAATGTGCTTTGATAACGCCTCATGGAAATAGTGTTTCTTGATGACGTGTTTGGCAATGACACTACCCCTTGGTCAGTGCAAACTAGTTAGCATCATGAAGGTCTCATAGGAGGTGTGACTAAGTGTATAAATAGGATGCTGGACGGAGAGTCAGGTGCCACTGCCCACATGAGATGCAGCGAGACATGCTGCCGGTTCCTTTATAAGAAATATATCCTTTCCTCATGAACCAGAAAAGCAGAGGAACGCGTGGGTGAGATGAGAGATGGTTTAGGAACAGTTTAGCACTGCACTTCAGTTTAATTCAATTATAACTAGATTATGTCTAAAAAAACTGACCAGCAACTCCGAACAGAATAAAGCCAAAAGTGAACAGGTGCAAGCTGCTATGACGGCATAATAATTTGGTGCTGGATCCTACCTGCCCTTTAAAATTAGCTTTTAGCCTGGGAGAGGCATGATATTAGGATAGGGTACCATTAAACAAAGGTCATCTTGTTGTGTCTGATGGGCTCTCATGAATTGGCCAATTTATGCAGCAAGTACCTTCATTTTTATAAGTATATTCTATATAGCAGTAATGTAGTTCAAATTTCATATATTCAATGTTTGTATACATCTTAGCGCTTACAGACTGCTGCTGTGTTCTTTTGTTTGTAGATTATGTATCAGTTATGCGAGGAATTATAATAGTTTTAATTAGTCAAAGGATCAAAATCTAACCCATCACTATGGGAACATTAGATAGACAACTATAATAAAATAGGAATAGGAAATCTCAGATGTATATATAAACTCATTGTCCTATCCTGCAATGGATCTATAGAGGCATTACTAGTGGAGAATCAATATACAGGTGATTGAACAAAATTATATTTCCTGATATTTCTATATCTTAAATCGAATTTTAACATACGTACTAATATACAGTCATAGACAAAAGTGTTGGCCCCCTTGAATTTGTTCCATAAAATTAAGTATTTCTCACAGGAAATTATTGCAATTACTCATGTTTTGCTGTTTACATGTTTATCTCCTTTATGTGAATAGGAACAACACAAAAAAAAACTGAGAAAAAAAGGCAAATTGGACATAATTTCACACAAAACCCCAAAAATGGGCAACACAAAATTGTTGGCACCGTTCCATAAATGTGGGTAAGAGGCTTTGTTTCAAGCATGATGCTCTTTCAAACTCACCTGTGGCAAGTAATAGGTGTGGGCAATATGAAAATTCCACTTGAAACAAGATAAAAAGCGGAAAATTGACTCAATCTTTGCATTGTATGTCTGTGTGTGCCACACCAAGCACTGAGAACAGAAAGATTAGATGAGAACTGTCTGAAAACTTGAGAACCAAAATGATTGAAAAATATCAACAATCTCAAGGTTAGAAGTCCATCTCCAGAGATCTTGATTTTCCTTTGTCCACGGTGCACAACATAATCAAGAAGTTTACAACCCATGGCATTGTAGCTAATCTCGCTGGACGTGGATGGCAGAAAAAAATTGATGAAAGGTTGCAATGTAGGATAGAAAAAACAGCAAAAAAGGGCAGCAGTGTTTACCTGCCCAGATCTTCAAAGCCAAATGCACTACCTGGATGCAGCAGACCCACATAAAGAAGGCGGATACACAGGTGCAAAATACTGATGAAACAATCACTCATAACCTACCATTTCATGGAGGGGGTGACTGTCTAGTATTAGAATTGCACAAAGATAGGCTTGTATAGGGTGCTGTTCACACAGGGTAGAGCACAATATCCGACTTACAGCCTATTAGTTACGCCTATACTATTCGACTAGGCGGGCTGCCCGGTACTATCCAAGTGCACCCCCTGTGAACAGCACCCTATACAAGCCTATGTTTGTGCAATTCTAATACTAGACAGTCACCCCCTCCATGAAATGGTAAGTTGTGAGTGATTGTTTCATCAGTATTTTGCACCTGTGTAGTCGCCATCTTTATGTGGGTCTGCTGCATCCTGGTAGTGCATTTGGCTTTGAAGATCTGGGCAGGTAAACATTGCTGCCCTTTTTTGCTGGTTTTTCTTGAATTTTTGGGGGAATTTTAATTCTTCTTAGTGTGGTTTTTGCTGTGAGGGTTTAGAGTAGGACTCGTAAGCATGAGGACCCTTGACGCGGGTTACGAGCTTACGTATTTTGGCCAAAATATCAACTAATACCTCATATATTATATATATGTAATTTTGCACACTTTTATTCCAGGGTGCACCCAGGCTCATTAGTGCGGGCATTGTAAACTAGGGTGTCTGTTCCCAGGGGGTGCACTTGGATAGTACCGGGCAGCCCGCCTAGTCGAATAGTATAGGCGTAACTAATAGGCTGTAAGCTGGATACTATGCACTACCCTGTGTGAACAGCACCCTATACAAGCCTATCTTTGTGCAATTCTAATACTAGACAGTCACCCCCTCCATGAAATGGTAGGTTGTGAGTGATTGTTTCATCAGTATTTTGCACCTGTGTATCTGCCATCTTTATGTGGGTCTGCTGCATCCTGGTAGTGCATTTGGCTTTGAAGATCTGGGCAGGTAAACACTGCTGCCCTTTTTTGCAGTTTTTTCTTGAATTTTTGGGGGAATTTTAATTCTTCTTAGTGTGGTTTTTGCTGCAATGTAGGATAGTCCAGATGGTGGATAAGCAGCCCCAATCAAGTTCCAAAGAAATTCAAGCTGTGCTGCAGGCTCAAGGTGCATCAGGGTCAGCGCGAGCTATCTGTCGACATTTGAATGAAATTAAACGCTATGGCAGGAGACCCAAGAGGATCTCACTGCTGACACAAAAACATAAAAAAGCTAGACTGCAGTTTGCCAAAATGGATGTGAGTAAGCCAAAATCCTTCTGGGAAAGCATCTTGTGGACAGATGAGACCAAGATAGAGCTTTTGGATAAAGCAAATCATTCTACTGTTTACCAAAAACAGAATGAGCCCGACAAAGAAAAGAACACAGTACCTATAGTCAAATATGGTTGAGGTTCAAAGATGTTTTTGGGTTGATTTGCTGCCTCTGGTACTGGGTGACTTGAGTGTGTGTAAAGCATCATGAAATCTGAAGATCACCAAAGGATTTTGGATCACAATTAGAGATGGGCGAACCCTGACGCTTAGTATATAGCCGGCAAATGAGGTCAGTGCATGCGCAGTGAGTATTTTCCCACGCTTGCCGATGAGTTGAACTGAGTTCAACTCATTGGCAAGTGTGAGGAAATATTCACTGCACATGCGCTGACCTCATTTGCCGGCAATACACTGAGTCAGTGTATTGCCGGCTGCTGAACAAAGCGGGCACAATTTACAATGTGACCGCTCTGTTCATGAGATCTTCGTGGGACCCTCATTATTTGGACTGTGACGGAAAGGTAAGAATGAGGTTGCTTTATTATTTTAATTACAGGGGACATTGGCTTCAGCTGGAATGGGCGTGACGGTAAGTATGGCTTAATTTAGAATATTAAAGGGTGTCTTTTATTTCAAATAAAATATTTTATTCTGGTTATGGGTGTTTTTATTTTACATTTGCCTTACACTATGGGGTTAGTAATGGGGGGTCTTATAGACGCCTCTCCATTACTAACCTGAGCTTGATGTCAGCTGGCATTATAAGCTGACATCGACCCCAACTCTATAACCCCACTGCCACCGCTACAGGGCAGTGTGGCAGAGTGAGGCTAAGTGCCAGAATTGGCGCATCCTATGGATGCACCATTTCTGGGGCAGCTGAGGGCTCCTGTTTCTAGCCTCGGAGGGGGCCAATATTCATGGCCCCTTCCTAGTCTATTAATATCAGCCCCTAGCTGTCTGCATAGCCTTTGCTAGTTGTTAAAATAAGGGGACCCCACGTCATTTTTTGGGGTCCCCCATTTTAATTATGACTAGGACATGACAGGCAGAATCTGGTAGATTTTGAGTCACCCAACTTTGCTCTGCTCTCATCATGTGATTGACTTTATTTTGGGACTCGTATGGGCCTGAGGACTCACATGGGATATGTCTGTGAATTGACTGTTTCTTTTTCTCTTTAAAAGAACTGTAAGGCAGCAAGTCGGGTAGACAAATCATATAAATGACAAGACACCGTGGCCTAAATGTATTAAAGAATCGCAAATGTAAGTGAGCCATATTTATATAAATGACATTTATCATGAATATTGGCAGGACGTTCATTTCCACCAAAGTGCTACTCAGAGAAGTTCCATTTTCTATATTTTCCAAGTGCATTTTGGAGATGAGGTTTTAAAAAAAACTTAATTCAACACTGAGATCCGTTATCATGTTTTCCTATGAAATGACTAATGGAGATGCTTCACTCAAATGATTTAGCATTTTCACATCTAATTCCATAGGATTACATTTAATTCCAGCCTGTCAGTTAAAATAAAATAAGACTTATGATGTCTATAATAAAAACAGACCTTAACTTGTTTGCTCTAGATTACTGCACAAGTACTCATTAAAATTCATAAGTTTCCCAAGTTAGAAGCTACGGCAAAATATAAGCAGACAATTCCCATGAGCAAATGAAGAATAAAATGTGAGGTCACTTTGAAAACTGACTTTAATGAATTGCTAGTGGGAAAAAAAGTATATATTTTCTGTTGTTTTTGAGCTTTGTCTGCCATAGTGGTTTCTTTTCTTCTTCAGATCAGTTGGTCACTGCCCAGGAATCGGAGACCTAGCCTAGATGACACAGCCTTACTGTTGTTATAGTGGATGGTGTATCTCTAAACTATTGTTAAAGGAGACAGTCCAGGTTATACAGTGCATCCAACCTGCTGCCTTAGAAGGCTATTCAGATTTCAGAGTCAACCTTCTGTTATATAGGTGGTCCAGAATGCATGCTCTGATTCAGGCCCATCTATATAAGTTATATACTGTAACTGCTGTTATATGGGGTCTATCAGACTAAAATACTGTACCTTGTGGCTATTGTTGAAGTAGGTTCAGAACAGTGGGAGGAAACCTTTGCGACTTGGAGATCTACTGTTGTAACTTCAGAAGGTCATGAGATCTACTTAAATGGAGTGACAGCACCATAGGAACAATGGTGTGAGTTATATACAAGCCTGCTGATCCAATACGCTTCATATAACCTTTTGTATTTTATTAACGTTGCTAAAAAATTATTGGGATACACCTCTTAATCATTGAATTCAGGTTTTACATTGAGTTCCATTGTCATAGGTGTATAAAATCCAGCACCTAGACATATAGCCGGCCTTTAATAACATTTGTAAAAAAAAAAATGTATCACTAAATGAACCCACCAAATTAAAGTATGGAACAATAAAAGGATGCCAATGCACTGAATGAACCCACCAAATTCAATTGTGGCACTCTCAATGGATGCCACTGCGGTAATAAGTGAGATGCAAAGTGGGATCACTCAGTAGTGAAGCACTGAAGCTCATGGTGTATAGAAGTCACCAACACTCTGTTGACTCAAAAGCTACAGAGTTCCAAATCTCCTACAAGCCAGATGACTAGCTACAGGTGTCCCATTGACCTCACGCTACCGCTCTCAAAAGCTATCATGGTGCAGAGCAAGATGTCAACATAGGGTGGAATGGAGGTCTATCCTCTTCAGCAATGAGTTTCGATTTTATCTAGGATGCAATAATAGCCAGATATTGGTCTGGATACCACATGGGCAATGCCATTAAGAAGCCTTCACAAGGAAAAGTGAAAATGTCCCAGGTACCATTTTACAACACGACAACACCAGGCCACATGTTGTTTGCACTACTTTGAGCAGCCTGCATGGTATAACCGTGCTACCATGGCCTGCAATGCCTCTGGACTTGTCCACTATTGGCCACATATTGGATGTTATGGTTCAGCAATTACAATGGGAGCAGCCAGATGTGAATATTGATGTTTTGCTTGCCAAACTGCATTCGATAAGGCAGAACATTCCATAGACAATCATTAATAACCACATTAATAACATGCAAAGGTGTGTAAGTGCGTGTATTTCTGCAGATATTGATCTGCATGTCTGATTTCAGATTGCTAATTCATTTGTTCTCCTGGATAAGCTGCTGACAGACATGACCTTTTCATGGAGAACACAGGGGTGCTTGGCCAATCTAGCATTCTTGAGTAGCTGGCAGAGATGGCTATCACCCAACAGATCCGACGAAGCATCGTTCGGCAATGGCCATCTTGTGTGTATGGCAGGCTTAACTATGTAACCATGTTGGGTTCAAAATTCAGGCACAGTATCTTTGATTATGCCTCTAACCAAAACAGACAAGCTTACTTTTATGACATATTCTGATATGGGTTATTGTAGGTGATGCAAATAGAAGAACCTAATTCATACTGTGCAGAGAATTGAGCTCAACAGTGTTCATTCAGTAAATTTTAGTTTAGTTCAAAGACTGGAAATAAGACAAAAAGGCTGGGTTTTCACACATGTAGCCAAGGCAGAGGCCAATGGCAAAATATTTTGTGGAAAAAACATAGCCACTACCTTAAAAATTGCGCTGCCATTGCCTGTCACTGAGTGGTCTGGTTTCAGCCATCAGTGCAGGTGCCCAGCTTATGCATGGAAGAGGAATTAGTGTGTGACTTTTTTAATCAATGATGGTAAGATATTCCATTTTATAACATAGCATAATATCAAAATATAAAAACATTCATGCACTAATATTAGTTTGTATGAATTCTAAAGCACATACACGAGACACAAAGGAGTGAGGAGCCAGAAATGCATACACGCCTGGTCTATCGTACAGTGACACTAATGAATGCACGATCAATAGTTATTTTTTTATGACTAAGCACAAGCTGTGTTTATTTGTGACACTTTTGCTCTGCATTGTTCTGTTGCTGACATTAATATAAGGGGAGAATATGGCATTATTGATCTAGTTAACCTTCAAACATATGTTCCCAGGCACTTGCTTACTTGGCTAGTTAAGCTTAAATGCTAGAGAGCTATGTGCCTTCTGCTCATAGTAAATAAACAGATTTCTTGACTTAATCAAGAATACATTGAACTTTTCCTGAGTCACGGTATCATGACTTACAGCTGAATTATACAACAACAGTTCCTTGTAAATGAAATGGAAGAATAAGTAGCAATACTGTTAAAAATGGAATCAGCAGCCTAGTCTACTTAACCTGTAATTCAATTTGTTGTCTGGCATTTCTACAGATGGAGCATTTTTAGATTAATGGCACAATCCATTGACCCCTAAAGTGCTGTAGGTATTTCTATTGATTCTGGTTCAAAGGTAAAGAAAGGGGTTAAGTGCTGATGATGTGTATAAACACCATGCCACTTGCATTTTATGTTGCCATGAACCTGTGGGTACATCATCTGTAGTTCTAAAGAATCTATAACGGGGGATGAGTCCCTCTGTCTGACGCCTTTATAGACTGCGCAAGTGCGACACGCCTGCGAAGGCTGGCTCCAGACAGAAACACACATGGAGCCGTTACAGGTAAGAGGAGGTGTATGGCGCCGGAGATCACGGTATGTGTAGACACTGAACGCATACCGCGATCTCGGGTGTCATACTTAATAAATACTTACCTGACCGGGAGGAGCGTTGCCGCGGCACATCTCTTCGCCAGAGACCGGGACAGGAGGGAGGCGTCGGAATTGGCGCATGCCCATAGGGCTATCTGGCGCCATTTTACTGAAGACACATTTGCAGTGTGTCTTCAGCAAAATGGCGCCGAACAGCATGGTATGGGCAAGCGCGTACTCCGGCGCCGCACTTCTCCCCCGGCCTCTGGCAGAACAGGACACAGCAGGTGTGAGGGGTGCCGTATATACCAGGATTGGGGGGGGTGATGGGGCCACACATACCAGGATTGGGGGATGAGGGGTACCAAGCATACCAGGATTGGGGGATGAGGGGTACCATGCATACCAGGATTGTGGGGTGAGGGGTGCTAAGCATACCAGGATTGGGGGGTGAGGGGTGCCATGCATACCAGGATTGGAGGGTGAGAGGACCATGCATACCAGGATTGTGGGGTGAGGGGACCATGAATACTATCATTGTGGGGTGAGGGGACCACGCATACCAGGATTGTGGGGTGAGGGGACCATGAATACTATCATTGTGGGGTGAGGGGACCATGCATACCAGGTTTGGGGGGTGAGGGGCCCATGTATACCAGGATTGTGGGGTGAGGGGATTATGCATACCAGGATTGGGGGGTGAGGGGACAGAGACATCAGTTACTTAATGCCCAGTGCGGAGGTCAAACAATGTACTCCTGGGAGGAGGATTACTCAGTCAGTAAAGATAGCCTCATCAGCCTAATCGGTGAAAGGTGCTTTATACAGTGCCAGCTAGATGGACTCCTGGTAAAATCACTGTGGGACACAGGAGCTCAAGCCAGCCTTTTAAATGAAGAATGGAGAAGGCGCTACCTGCCACATACCTGCCTTCGGTCGCTAAAAGAACTCTTAGGACCAGTGGAACTCCACGGCAAAGCTGTCAACCAGACTGAAATCCCTTTCATAGGCTGGGTGGAAGTGACTTTCCAACTGAGGGACACGAAGAACAGAAACACCATTGAGCTTTTTGTACCTTTTCTCGTGACCAGTGATCAGAACATGGCAGAGGATCCTATCCTGGGTTATTATGTAATCAGTGAGGTCATCACGAAACACAAGTCAGGGACGCTGGTGGTGGATGCAATTGCCACATCACTTGCCATACCCAACGCCGTGGCGGAAAATGTGATTCATAGAGTAAAGAAAGCACAGAATACAATGAACCTAAAAGAAGTCAAGGTAGGCTGGCGCCCAACCATCCTCCCTGCAAACCAAATGGTGGGGGTGAGGTGTGGAGTCTGGGTAGAACCAGGAAGAAAAGTCCAGAAAAGACTGTTCATAACAAAAGACTCATCAGAACTACATAGAGCATGTATTCTGGCAGATGATGGCATATCATTTACCCTCAGATCCAGTTTAGATTTAATATTGAACAAAAGTTTTCTTGAGGTCAACAGAGGAAACATCAAAACATCAGCCTGAAGTTCATCAACAAACTTGCAAAGCTTGCTTTAATAAAGACTAGGGATGAGCGAATCTGACCTTTAAAGTATGGGGGTTGTACTGAACAGCTAGTGTCTGGTGTTGAACTTCAAACACAGGCTTTTTTCTGGAAGTCCGTTTTAAGGGTTCAGTACCAAATAAAGTTTGTTGAAAGGCTGCAGCGTGCCTAACAGCATGGTGCAGCATGATCTAACAGTGCAGCCAATCAACAAGCTTTTTGGCTGTTGGCATTTCCGAAGCCATCACAGCCATGCCAAGTATTGGCATGGCTGTGATTGGCCTGCGCAACACTTAACCCGGCCTGTAAAAACTCTGGATCACGGGTAGCGGCACTATTTTCAGCACTAATCTCAGCCTGGTGTAGCGTGCCCTAACAGCCTGGTGCAGTAGATAGTTAAAAGGAACCTGTCACTCTGTTTTTAACCATTATAGTGGCCCCAATGAGCTGTTAGTAATGCAATGGCAATGGCAATTTTTGCCAAAGAAAAGCTTCCATTATTAGGTTTAAAAAAAACCTTTATATCATTAGGGGATCCCCTCACATACCTTTATCTATTAGTCATAGGGGTGGCGACCTTATCTTTTCAGTCACGGACTTTTGAAATTAGGCACGTCCATAGCATTGCATTTGATTTCGTGACTGGCCCGATGTCACAGCAGCCACGTAGTATATCCCGTGCGTAGTATATCCCCCCCTCCATCTCCATGCAGTATAAAGAATGCTGTGTACTATTGTGTCCTTGTGAAGGAAACACCTGTGGTTGTGTATGCATAGAGGTGTGCTGCTAAAAGATCTAATCTGTGAATTATGCTACTGAAGAGAATGACGTTACTGTGCCTTCTGAAGAAACTATTGTATTGTTACTAGAGCCGGTTGCTCAAGAAACTCAGACTGTACTGTATTGAAGATTGTTGCAGTAATATCCCTGAATTGCACAGGCCGTGCTTCAGATTAAATTCCACTGTTAAAATGTTGAAAAAGACTCTTGTCAGATGTGTCTGGTCAGCAACAGAATCTATTGTGTGCCTGAGAGAAGCTGCAGCCTATGGTCACCCTGAGTAATGGTTCCCTCAGGATTCCATAAAATTCATGAAACCCATCTCGCCCTATCTGAACCTAGCGGCGTGCGTGTAACATATGGAATCAACAGAGCATCATTGTCATCAATTCTGATCCTTCTCGCATCAAGAGAAAGGTGGGAGGCATACTTAAAATTTCCACTAAGCGCCTTAAACCTTTGCAGGGATTATTTTGAACATAAAGAATCAGGGCGCTGTACCGAATGTCGTAAGGCACAGGAGCAGAGTGTAGGCCATTCGGTGTATTGACTATTCCAAACATTTGTATTGTAACGGAAAACTGTCAAAATTGGTGCGATTGATTTATTTAGACTCGAACCACAAATTCACAGTCTAATTTTCTTTTGCTGCAATTTTCCAAAATTATGCTATTTACACATATTTTGAACAATTCAACAAAAAGTATGCATTTTGGCAGTAAAATTTGAAATATGTAGGTAAACAAAAGCTTGAAGCTCATGGTCTCAATTTCTAACGCAAAAATGTGGAACAGGACCATCAAATTCCATTCCATTTACAATTCTAGTAACTTCTAATTGAGGAGAGATAAGGTCCCATATCTCATGTGATGCCAGAAAGCATTGTAAAAAAATATTGCAAACATTTCTAAATATAACGATATAGATGATTATCACCTTTGATGTTAATCCCTAGAGCACAGTGTCTCCTTAGTCCTGTTATGCACATTTCTATCTTTTATTCTTTATAGCATGAAGGTGAAAAATTCTTGTTCATCAAAACTGACAAAATGCACAGCAAAGTGCATTAGTCAGAGAAATAAATGGTAAATGCTAGAGGCAATTGACTCTTAACTTTTCAACCACGCAAGAATTTACTATAAGACAAGAGGTTAATGGCTATGACGGCCTCTTTTGTGTCTTTCTTTCTAAAGTGCAACTATTCCGCTGAGATATTTCTTCTCACAAGGCCATATGTTAATATATTATTGCATTAGCCTGCAAATAACACCAAACATTATAATATTATTATTAGTGTTGAGCGAGCACTAACATTCTCGGGTGCTCGAAGCTCGGGCCGAGCTCTCCGTGATACTCGGGTGATCGACCCGAGCAACGAGCCCAATGTTAGTCTATGGGAGACTAGAGCATTTTTGCGGTGGCACCCCCGGCAGTCTTTTAAAAACCTAACAAGTGCCTAAAACGATAGTGACAGTGCTCAAATGACATGGGGACAGCATGGGGATCGCCCCAGGAAGCATTTCTGACCCCCAGGTCACTGCTGTCAACAACGTGGTCAGAGGTATTAAGCCACTTTTACAGGCTCACAATAAAACGTTCAAAAACGAAAGTGAAACTTTTTTCCTGTGAAATATGTTAAGGAACATCCTTTCCAGGGTAAAGACTTGTGTATAAGTTAAAATAAATGACCAAAAACAAAAATACTCCTCCACACCTTCGGCTATGTTCACAAGTAGCATTTTTTATGCGTTTTTGCACTTTTGTATTGCTTTCAACTATGACAAATGCATTCACCGTGAAATGTCATTTTAACATTTTACAACCTTATCAGGCCATGTGCTGTGTGACACATGTGCTGAAAAGACAAGGGAGCAGCATGGGGAAGACCCCTGGAAGCATCTCTGACTCCCAGGTCACTGTCTAAAAGTGTGCCCATCATAAGTGATCCTTACTGCATCAGAAGATGCAGACTTGCAACTATCCCCATGCAAGTTCTAGTCCCAGGGCAGTGTTCAATTGTACCTCCCCCATTCCTTGCAATACAAGCTCAAGTATGCAGCCTGCCACCCACTCACCCCCAGGCTGCAATACCATACTGCTTGCTTGCTTGAACTTGAAATTGGGCCTTTTAGGCATGTGGAGGCGGAATCTGGCCACCACGTCATGGCTGTGTTGGCGGCCTGGAATCCATACTCAGTCCCCAGCCGCCCGGCGGCCGGGTGTCCATACTCCGTCCCCTGCCGCCCCACGGCCGGGTGTCCACACACGGTCCCCAGCCGCCTGGGGGCAGCCGGGTGTCCATAAACGGTCCCCAGCCGCCCCTATTTCTCCTTGGAACATCCCCCCACACACTTTTCTTAGCCCGGCCTGCTTTAGGACGAGCCCACCAGAGAACCAGACTCCTCCGGTGGGCCCTGACTTCTCCATCGGTGGAGTTGAGAGTGCCAAGGTGAGGAGCATGATGATGATGATGACAGAAGTTAGCATCTGCTATGTTTTCTTTTAATGCAAGTGTAAGTGTGCAGCCTGACACCCACCCACCCCCAGACTGCAATTCCATACTGCTAGCTTGCACTTGAAATGGGGCCTTTTAGTTTGGAGGAGGCCGAAGCTGGCCACTACCTCATGGCTGCTTCGGCAGCGAGGTATCCATACTCAGTCCCCAGCCGCCCATATTTGTCCTGGTGTGCCTTATACATAAGATTAAGCGCGTATACCAAAACATTACCTGTGCCCTCCCTAGTGCATTTAGTGGGAAGGAGAGCCTATTCCGCTGTAGTGTGTGCATGCCAAACCCCAGTTCATGGTACATGCGAAGATGCCTCCCACCTTGCACCTGTCGTTGCAGACTTGCAACTATCCCCATTCAAGTCCTTGTCCCAGGGCAGAGTTCAATTGTACCTCTCCCATTCCTTGCAATGCAATCGCAAGTATGCAGCCTGCCACCCACCCACTCCCAGGCTGCAGTACCATACTGCTTGCTTGCTTGCACTTTAAATTGGGCCTTTTAGGCATGTGGAGGCGGAATCTGGCCACCACGCCATGGCTGTGTCGGCGGCCTGGTATCCATACTCAGTCCCCAGCCGCCTGGTGTCCCCGCTTGCTCCCCAGCCTCCAGGGGGTGGCCGGGTGTCCATACTCGGTCCCCAGCCACCCCTATTTGTCCCGGTAACCTTTCCCACACTTTTCTTAGCCTGGCCTGCTTTAGGGCAGCATTGGCCGAGCCCACCGGACTATCAGACTCCTCCTGTGGGCCCTGGCTTCTCCATCAGGGGAGTTGAGAGTGCCAAGGTGAGGAGCATGATGAGGATGATAGAAGTTAGCATCTGCTTTGTTTTGTTGTAATGCAAGCGTATGTATGTAGTAGCGGCTAGGCCTGAGGTGGTCAGCGTTTTGGCGCATATCCTACCTCCTCCGAGGATTGCTGGATGTTTTCCTGCTACTATCCAAGTTCTATGACTCCCGTTAAAACAAAGCTTCAGGTGATAAATGATGGATGAGGTAGTGGCAAAGGAGAAAGAGCAGGAGGAACAGGGACCATTCACATCAATATCAGGCCAGTCAACCAGATATGTCTTGTAGGATATGTTTCTGTAACAAAAGGAGCGGTTCGGCTACACAGTTATAGGGCATACAGTGAGTGCAATGCCGACCAAAAATTTCGAGCCACTCCAATGCCCCTTGGAAATGACATGGAGGTCAGAGGGCGTTAACTAAACCTTTTTTTCCATTTATAGCAACTGGGTCTCCCGTGCACTGTTGGCCTAAGCAGTGAATGGAAGGCTTTCCAAAAATTATGAGGAACTGCAATGCACCTTACAAGAGCCATGTGTGGCACCCCAGGGGTCTGGTCACCACAGTAATAGAGATATTACGTCGGAGAGCAAGTGGGAGGTTTCCTGGTCAGGATCCCTTAAACATGCAACATCCTCCTGCCCCAATCCTGGGAGGGGAGAATTCTGCCCTTATAAACTGGATCTGGGGCGTTGTTGAGTGAGTCAGAGAACAGTCAGAGTCAGAGTGAGAGCAAGGGAAAGTAACAGCAAGGAGCTCTGTAGGAGCTAGGAGCTAAAGACCAGGGGCTGGAAGCTGAGCAGAGCTCACCCTGGCAGAAGACAATAGGAACCGGAGACAGGAGTCGGAAGCTGTGAGGACTTATATATCCAGCAGCGGAAACAAGCCGGCAGGGGATTTCAGGTCCTCTGGCCATAGAAGCCCGGAGGCTCAGTCACAAGCAAGGGACCAGCACCGCCGTCGTAGAGTGGAGGCTAACAGAAGGCCCCAAGTCACCAGCCATACGGGTGAGCACTACACGGTACACTCAGGGACGTGGGCTACTTCTACCCGCTTACAGCAAGGTAGCCAGGAAGAGTGCAGACAGACGGGGAGGCCTACAACTCCACCTGGCCAGGGGAACTCCTGTTTGCTCACAGACTGACCAGGCCTCTTATGCTAGCCAGTACTCCCGGGAGGGTCTACCTTATAATCATCAGTAAAGACCCTGAACTGCACTGCAAAGACTCTGAGTCATTCCTGCTGCGCTCGTGCACCATCACTCCCATCATCCACACTCACTGCCCTGAGGCTATATTCCTCCCGAGGGGAGTTATCCCATTCTATGCTGCGCACACAACACCAGCCTCAGCGGTCTGCCTCGCAGCGGTGGTACTCCCTGACCGCAATCCACAGGTGGCGCAGTCGGACAATTAACCTCAAAACCTAAGAAAGACTGCCACTGGTTTGACCAGCCTGAGCCACGGGACCGGGTCACCGCCACGGAGACTACAGACCCCAGAGACCCGGCACCGGGTATCCCACACATGTGTACACACGGCCCAGGGGGCGCGTCACATGCAGTACAGCATATTACAAACATAAGTCCCATTATTGGGGAGTGGGTGTACCATGGTATTTGCTTATGCTTTCCCAGCAAAAGCTGCCAAAAATTAGGACGGAGCAACTTGCAATGCCCCTTACAAGAGCCATGCAGTACAGCATATTACAAACATAAGTCCCATTATTGGGGAGTGGTTGTCCCATAGTATTTGCTTATGCTTTCCCAGCAAAAGCTGCCAAAAATTAGGAAGGAGCAACTTGCAATGCCCCTTACAAGAGCCATGCAGTACAGCATATTACAAACATAAGTCCCATTATTGGGGAGTGGGTGTCCCATGGTAATTGCTTATGCTTTCCCAGCAAAAGCTGCCAAAAATTAGGACGGAGCAACTTGCAATGCCCCTTACAAGAGCCATGCAGTACAGCATATTACAAACATAAGTCCCATTATTGGGGAGTGGGTGTCCCATGGTATTTGCTTATGCTTTCCCAGCAAAAGCTGCCAAAAATTAGGACGGAGCAACTTGTAATGCCCCTTACAAGAGCCATGCAGTACAGCATATTACAAACATAAGTCCCATTATTGGGGAGTGGGTGTCCCATAGTATTTGCTTATGCTTTCCAAGCAAAAGCTGCCAAAAATTAGGACGGAGCAACTGGCAATGTCCCTTACAAGAGCCATGCAGTACAGGAGATTACAAACATAAGTCCCATTATTGGGGAGTGGGTGTCCCATAGTATTTGCTTATGCTTTCCCAGCAAAAGCTGCCAAAAATTAGGACGGAGCAACTTGCAATGCCCCTTACAAGAGCCATGCAGTACAGCATATTACAAACATAAGTCCCATTATTGGGGAGTGGGTGTCCCATGGTATTTGCTTATGCTTTCCCAGCAAAAGCTGCCAAAAATTAAGACGGAGCAACTTGCAATGCCCCTTACAAGAGCCATGCAGTACAGCATATTACAAACATAAGTCCCATTATTGGGGAGTGGGTGTCCCACAGTATTTGCTTATGCTTTCCCAGCAAAAGCTGCCAAAAATTAGGACGGAGCAACTTGCAATGCCCCTTACAAGAGCCATGCAGTACAGCATATTACAAACATAAGTCCCATTATTGGGGAGTGGGTGTCCCATGGTATTTGCTTATGCTTTCCCAGCAAAAGCTGCCAAAAATTAGGACGGAGCAACTTGCAATGCCCCTTACAAGAGCCATGCAGTACAGCATATTACAAACATAAGTCCCATTATTGGGGAGTGGGTGTCCCATAGTATTTGCTTATGCTTTCCCAGCAAAAGCTGCCAAAAATTAGGATGGAGCAACTTGCAATGCCCCTTACAAGAGCCATGCAGTACAGCATATTACAAACATAAGTCCCATTATTGGGGAGTGGGTGTCCCATAGTATTTGCTTATGCTTTCCTAGCAAAAGCTGCCAAAAATTAGGACGGAGCAACTTGCAATGCCCCTTACAAGAGCCATGCAGTACAGCATATTACAAACATAAGTCCCATTATTGGGGAGTGGGTGTCCCATAGTATTTGCTTATGCCTTGAAAGCAAAAGCTGCCAAAAATAAGGACGGAGGAACTTGCAATGCTGGCACCCTGGTGGTATAGTGGTGGTGGAGGCTGAGGATAAGGAGAAGAAGATTAAACAGCCGAAACGAGGAAGCGTATACCCATGTGTGGGTGTGAAGCGGTGCATGTGAATACACCTCCCGAAATAACACAGTGGATTTGACTTTATGTTACTCTGCTGTCATTTGGTGGTGATGAGAAGTCTGGCCCAATCCAGCCCTTGTTCATTTTGATAAGGGTCAGCTTGTCAGCATTGTCAGTTGACAGGCGAGTGCGCTTATCAGTTATAATTCCCCCAGCGGCACACTAAAAACACGCTCCGATAACACGCTAGCGGCAGGGCAGGCCAAGACCTCCAAGGCGTACAGAGCGAGTTCATTCCAAGTGTCCAGCTTGGATACCCAATAATTAAAAGGCACAGAGGAATCACGGAGGACGCTGGTACGATCGGCAAGGTACTCCCGCACCATCTTTTGAAACTTTCCACTCTTTGTGAGAGTACCCCGCGCCTCAGTGCCTGTAAGCTGGGCGGGTGTCAGAAAACTGTCCCAGAACGTTGACAGTGTTCCCCTGCCTCAGCTGGATTGGAGTTGCATCTCTCTCGCCTATACGCCTTGGTTGGGCAACGAACTATGACCTCTGCCGCTAGCGTGTTCAGATGGGAATTTTTTTAAGAGTTCTGCAGCAAGGGCCTTCTGGTATTGCCCCATTTTTGTAGACCTCTCCACCTCAGGAATAAGAGAGTGAAAGTTCTCCTTGTATTGGGGGTCTACAAGTGTCACCAACCAGTAATGACTGCCACCCAACATTTTGACAACGCGAGGGTCACGGTTAAGGCAGCGTAACATAAAGTCAGCCATGCGTGCCAGACTGGTAACGGGCAAGATTTCCGTGTCCTCACCAAGATGACTTGCAAAAAGAACTTCGGCACTCCATACATGAATATATAAGAAATATTGTATCTAGACTAATGTCACTTAGAAAAATGAAGGTTTTTTGCGCATAATTTGGCCAATTTATGTGTGCCCATCAACCGCGACAAGGTCACCTTCGTATGATGGGAAACTACGCTACGCTACCACTGGATATGCCACTCTTGGGCTGTAAGCCTGTATGGACAATATGTCTCTGCTTGGGCTTTTAACCTACAATGTATGGGCTGGTAGAGCTAGTTAAAACCACCTGTGACTGAATGGGAGGGACACATGGTCAGAAAAAAGGCTGTCAAACTTCTAATAGTGTGAACACGTACCTGCTGCAATACTCCAGGAGCGGGATCCCAAAAATGATTAGTAGAAAAAAAAGAGAGGGGTCGCTCACTGGTCTATTCGGGTGCTCTGAAGAAAAGAGTAATCTAAATTGCAAAAAGAACTGGCCAAATTATGCGCAAAAAACCTTCATTTTTCTAAGTGACATTAGTCTAGATACAATATTTCTTATATATTCATGTATGGAGTGCCGAAGTTCTTTTTGCAATTTAGAGGTTTATCACCTAAGCTTATGAGTTTCAGCACAGCCTGTTGCCGCTTGGCGGAGGCAGTACTGCAGTGCTTCCAGCTTGTGACTGATGTGGTGATATCTGAGATGGAGGCTGAACATGAGGAGGAGGAGGAGGAGGATGATGTGCAGGAGCTATACACTGTGGGGGCAACTCTGACTGACATAGGGCCCATAATCCTTGGTGTGGGGAGGATGTGTTCCGTCCCAAGGTCCGACTGGGTCCCGGCTTCCACTATGTTTACCCAGTGTGCCGTCAGAGAGATGTACCGTCCCTGGCCACAAGCACTTGTCCACGTGTCCGTTGTCAGGTGGATTCCCCCAGTAACTGCGTTGTTGAGGGCACGGCAGATGCTTTGGGACACGTGCTTGTGTAGTGCGGGGATGGCACACCGGGCAAAATAGTGTCGGCTGGGGACCGAGTACCGAGGGACGGCCACCGCCATAAGATTGTTGAAAGATTCCGTCTCCACCAGCCTAAAAGGCAGCATTTCCAATGCAAGCAGTCGTGAAATGTGCAAATTTAGGACTGTGGCCTGTGGGGCGTTAGCTGCGAATTTCCGTTTTCGTTCAAAGGTCTGGGATATGGACAATTGAACGCTGCGGTGGGACGTGGACGTTGATGCTGTTTCTTGAGAAACTGCCATAACAAGTGAAGACTGAGAGGAGGGGGCATCTTTACATGCAGTATGGACAGGGGATTGCCTTGCGCACACACAACAGGGGGTTCTATTGCACGCACAACAGTGGAAGAAGCAGTGGTGACACCTGTTGACACTGGTCGTGGACCCTGGGTTTCACCCCACAAAGTCGGGTGCTTTGCTGCCATGTGCCTGATCATGCTGGTGGTGGTCAGGCTGGTAGTTTTGTCACCCCTGCTGATGCTGGCATGGCAGGTGGAACATATGGCCTTTTTGGGGTTATCAGCAGAGTCTTTAAAAAAATTCCAGACTCTGGAAGACCTACCGCTTGTACTGGCAACGTCCCTCGTGTTGGTGTTACGGGGAACGGTTGCCTGCATTCTGTCTGCGGCCACCACACTGCTTCTTCCTGCCTGTTGGGGTACTCTGCCTCCCTCCCCCTGTGTGCTGTTGGCCTCACTCTGCATGTCCTCCTTCCACGTTGGGTCAGTTACTAGATCATCCACCACCTCCTCCTCTTCCACTTGCGCACCACGATCCTCCTCCTCACTTCCTGGCAATTGTGTCTCGTCATCGTCCACCTCTTGTGACAGATTGCCAACGTCGACTTCCTGTGGCTGTGGCTGTTCAAATATTTTGGCATCGCAACATGGGATCTCCTCTTCCACCACTTCAAGCGTATCAGGCGAGGGGCCCAAATATGGAAATGGACCAGTGAACAGCTCTTCAGAGTGTCCAAGTGTGGGATCACTTGCTGTCGGACGACACTCGGCAAGGTGGGAGGAAGGAGCATCAGGGTGAGGAGGAGTATGCGGTCGAGACTCACGGCTACTAAGAGTTGACCGTGTGGAAGACAGACCGGAGGTGGTGGTGCCCAGGTAACTGGAAGTATTATCTGCTATCCAATTAATAACCTGTTCACACTGATCAGTTCTCAATACTGGTGTTGTTCTGTGCTTCCCTAGCAATTCGGTCAAGAAGTGGGAGCGAGAAGATGTGGCTGTTGGTTGTGGCACATTTTCACCTTGGCCACGGCCTCGTCCTCTGTACGAACCATCACCAGAACGTCCACTTCCACGTACCTTGCCACGCGCCTTGCCCATTGTAAATTAAGTAAAATAGCTTACACTTGCACTATCAATGGAAAAAGGGTAATAAAGAGTAGATTAGAACCGTGGAAGAGGAAAACCACAGTTATTGTTTACTGGGGTATACCACACTTTTTTAAATAGAGATATTTGCGGCTGAACAGTGAGCAACACACTCAAACTGCTTTTTTTTTAGATACCAAAGGCCCAAAACTGGATAGTACAGCGATTTGACCCGTGGAACTGCGAAACCACACTGGGATGTCGGGCCTACAGAAGACTATTTTCAACAGATATATTTTTGTGTCACAACAGTCAGGAGACACTACTGTTTTTCTTTACGGAAAAAACTACCAAAACCTGAATAATAGAGATTTTTTACCGTGGGATGGCAAAACCACAGTTATTGTTTACTGGGGTATACCACACTTTTTTAAATAGAGATATTTGCGGCAGAACAGTGAGCGACACACTCAAACTGTTTTTTTTTTAGATACAAATGGTCCAAAATGGATAATACAGAGGTTTGAACCGTGGAAGTGCAAAACAACACTTCTGTTTCTCTAGCCTACACCAGACTATTTTCAACAGTTATATTTGTGTCTGAAAAATCAGAGACACGCTTTTTTTTTGGGGGGGGGGGAGACGCACCAAAAGGTTAATAAGACGGGTATTTGTACAGTGTGAAGGAGGAAAAAAAAAGGAGGATTTAGATGAAAAAAAAAGGATTTTTCCTGGCCCCTGACACCTGGTGCTAAGTCCAGCAATTTCAGCAACAGGAGCACACAGGACTGTAATGCAGCGTTTGCAGGTATAACCACTGTGTCTCCTATACAGCCTGCCTGCCTGGTATCTGGGATGGATATTAGTCCTGAAAAGGACTGTTTGTTTGTTCTGGCAGCCTTTACAGACCCTACACTAACTATTTCGCAGTTTATATCTCTCCCTAAATCAGCAGCGCTGTCCCTACACTGTCTAATCCGGAGCGACTGTGTCCAAGATGGCGGCGCCCCGTTTTAAATACTTGAGGTGACGCTGTGCGGCCAGCCAATCACTATAATGACCACAACCAACATGGCTGCAGCATTACAGTGACTGGCTGGCAATCCCTGCATGTTCATTGGCTCTGTAAAGAGCGCCAAACATGCACGGCGGAGACCCGAGCTCCCGCCGAGTAACCCGGAAATGCTCGGTGCTCGCCGAACATCCCGAGTAGCGTGATGCTCGGGCGAGTACCGAGCAGTGTCGAGCATGTTCGCTCAACACTAATTATTATCCATAATTTTATGTTTTCAAGTCTTTACTGTTTATCCTTTATTGAGTATCCAAAAGTGTGTGCCCAAGTGCCCAAATTGTGCACTCTCTCCCATTCTGAAAACAGAGGAAGCTTTACCTCTGAAGCAAGAGAAAAGCGCAAGGTACTGAGCCTGGTCTGATCCAGCGATCTGGCCAAGTTCAGAGCAGTGATATTAAGCTATATACAGTGGGTATGGAAAGTATTCAGACCCCCTTTAAATTTTTCACTTTTTGTTTCATTGCAGCCATTTGGTAAATTCAAAAAGTTCATTTTTTTCTCATTAAATAAAGTACACTCTGCACCCCATCTTGACTGAAAAAAAACAGAAATGTAGAAATTTTTGCAAATTTATTAAAAAGAAAACTGAAATATCACATGGTCATAAGAATTCAGACCCTTTGCTCGGACACTCATATTTAAGTCACATGCTGTTCATTTCCTTGTGATCCTCCTTGAGATGGTTCTACTCCTTCATTGGAGTCCAGCTGTGTTTAATTAAACTGATAGGACTTGATTTGGAAAGGCACACACCTGTCTATATAAGACCTCAAAGCTCACAGTGCATGTCAGACCAAATGAGAATCATGAGCTCAAAGGAACTGCCCAAGGAGCTCAGAGACGGAATTGTGGCAAGGCACAGATCTGGCCAAGGTTATAAAAGAATTTCTGCATTACTCAAGGTTCCTAAGAGCATTGTGTTTTGGATCCTTGTCATGTTGGAACATCCAAGAACGTCCCATGCGCAGCTTCTGGGCTGATGAGTGCAAATTTTCCTCCAGTATTTGCTAATAACATGCTGCATTCATCTTTTCTTCAACTTTTACCAAGTTTCCTGTGCCTTTGTAGCTCACACATCAAGGTTTCTAAGAGCACAGTGGCCTCCATAATCCTTAAATGGAAGAAGTTTGGGACCACCAGAAGTCTTCCTAGACCTGGCCCTCCAGCCAAACTGAGCAATCGTGGGAGAAAAGCCTTGGTGAGAGAGGTAAAGAAAAACCCCAAGATCACTGTGGCTGATCCCCAGAGATGCAGTAGGGAGATGGGAGAAAGTTCCACAAAGTCAACTATCACTGCAGCCCTCCACCAGTCGGGCCTTATTGCAGAGTGGCTCGACAGAAGCCTCTCCTCAGTGCAAGACATATGAAAGCCCGCATAGAGTTTGCTCAAAAACACATGAAGGACTCCCAGACTATGAAAAATAAGATTCTCTGGTCTGATGAGACGAAGATAGAACTTTTTGGTGATAATTCTAAGCGGTATGTGAGGAGAAAATCAGGCACTGCTCAACACCCGCCTAATACAATCTCAACAGTGAAACATGGTGGTGGCAGCATCATCCTATGGGGTTTTTTTCAGCTGCAGGGACAGATCGACTGGTTGCAATTGAAGTAAACATGAATGTGGCCAAGTACAGAGATATCCTGGATGAAAACCTCTTCCAGAGTGCTCTGGACCTCAGACTTGGCCGAAGGTTCACCTTCCAACAAGACAATGACCCTAAGCACACAGCTAAAATAACAAAGGAGTGGCTTCAGAACAACTCTGTGACCATTCTTGACTGGCCCAGCCAGAGCCCTGACCTGAAACCAATTGAGCATCTCTGGAGAGACCTGAAAATGGCTGTCCACCAACGTTCACCATCCAACCTGACGGAACTGGACAGGATCTACAAGGAAGAATGGCAGAGGATCCCCAAATCCAGGTGTGAAAAACATGTTGCATCATTCCCAAGAAGACTCATGGCTGTACTAGCTCAAAAGGGTGCTTCTACGCAATACTGAGCAAAGGGTCTGAATACTTATGACCATGTGATATTTCAGTTTTCATTTCTAATAAATTTGCAAAAATTTCTACATTTTTTTTTCAATTTACCAAATGGCTGCAATGAAACAAAGAGTGAAAAATGTAAAGGTGTCTGAATACTTTCCATACCCACTGTAGCAAACAGCCTGCAAATGGTCATTCTTTGCCTAGGAGACCAGCTACCTCTGAGGTGGCCGGTTGCCTATGCAATTTGTCCACTACAGAATTAAAAATTCTTCCACTCTTAAGGACACAGAGGATTTTTCAGAAGAAGTAAATTGCACAGTGGTTTGTTTTTACAACTACTTTGCAATTTTACCAATTTAATAAGATGACACAGCTCCTTCAACAGCAAAGGTTTCCATCCTTGTATAGTTGACTTGACAACCTTGCTAACCAATCTGCCAGCTACATTTTCTGACTACATATTTAAAATTCTTGCAGGATTACCAGAAATACCATCTTTTAAAGTCACACTTTTAACAATTATACTGCTGTATAATAAAATATGTGTTTAATAGATGATCAAACATCAGGGGAGATAAGGATTTGGCATGTCCGACTTTGGATAGCCAATTCTTTTGATCTCTAAAAAAATAACCTGCCGCTAAGACGTCTGGCAGTGGCTCTTTCATACAGAACATTGAAGCTCTTGGCAGAGCAAGTGTTCCTGTGTATGGGGCGAGATACTTGTAGCTGCTGGCTGAACGATCATCCAAACCATCATCCGGTTGACAGATATCTAAAGTGTAATGGAAGGTACAGGCCCCCATAAACATCAGATTAAATTCTGCTGAAAGTGTACATTTCACTGGAGAGGGCCAACCATCTGATGCAAATAGCAAATAGGGGCCTTCTGACTCTCCACAAAGAGAAGATTTTTAGGAGATAAGAATTGGGCACTTTGATTCCAAACACGCCATCCATGTGTTCTCCCAGAAGAAAAGCCGATGCCACACACCCCTAGTGCAAGTAACATTTAGTAATCATCCTGTCCTTTAAATAGGAGATAGCAGAGACATATTTTGGAAATCGAGCATCCAGTATTGATTTCAGTAAAATGTTGATCCTCCTGCTATGTGCATAAACTAGTTAAGTTAATTGGACCTTGTTCGCCTTATAGAAGTGCGATGAGGTCTCATAGAACTATATTGATCCCTTTCAAGCTCTTTAATGCAAACACAGCCCTAGAAATGTTCAAGTGAGCGTAACATATTTGGCTAGGGGAAAACTGATGGCAACCGGTGCGTTAACAAACTTTTTAAGCTTCTTAAAGGGAACCTGTCATCGGAAATGATGCTATTACACGGCTACAGCGGCCACTCTGTATTGAGCGTTGACTGAACCCGCTGCGCCCCCACCACCATGACTGAAACTGAATGCTGGCTGGGAGAATAAAGTTAATTCTCTCCCTGCTGCATTCGGCTGCGTGCAGGCACCGGACAGCATAATAATGCTATTAACCTGCAGATTGATCGTATATCTGCTGGTTAATAATGTTATGGCTGGTGACAGGTTCCCTTTAAATTGTAGAAATGGTTCAAAAATTATCTCTTTGGGACGACAAATGCCTGCTTTATGTTTTTAAACACCGGTGGTAAAAAGAAAGAAGAGGCATTTTCACAAGGGGAAAAATTATTTGTGTTTGAAGAGTATCAAGAGCTTTGTTTTTTGATAAATGAAAAAGTGATAACTTTTCAATAAGCCATCCATAAATTATCACTTTATTTAAAGAGCAGAAACAAGTATGGTGTTTTGAACGTGAAGAAACAATGGCTTCTCAACTAAGAGTGAAAACAATTATCCCTTTTTCAGAGTCGACACCAAGCGTCACGGGTTTACCACGACAGAGGGGGGCCAGAAGACCGCGGCGCCTGATTTCCCAAGGTCCTGCACTGATTAGAAGCACTTCACTTTCATATTAAATGGTGCAGGTTTCTGCTAGCAGTGCAGGGGTTAATCTATTCAGTTGGGAGCTGCTGGAGATTTCCAACTTTGATGGTCTTAGCTGTTCAGTATTGGCCACTCCCTTCTCCTATATATACTTGCATCTGGCAATCAGGGAATGCCAGTGTTCATTTTATGCTTCTTGGTTCTCCAGTCGGAGGTGTTCGGTTGTTTGAAGAGGCATTTTCAGTGTTGATCTAAGGACTGTTGTTTGGTACACTGGGAAGAATAGGAAGAAAAACCAATGTGTTGTTTGTGAGTGCATATTTGTATGACTGGTATTTTCATTTATCCCTGTACATCTTCCTTTATTAGTCTGGTTTATTAGTCAACTCCCCACTTCCCTGGGTGGGGGAGGGAACTGACTAGGGCTGACTTAGGAGCTCTGCAAGGTATGTGGCCCCGGCATCTTCACCATTAGAAGTAATCCAGGGAGTAGGGATAGCTAGGGCGCCCCTAACTTTAGGGATAGGGAAGGAGCCCCTAGCCTCGGGATAGGGAAGGAGCCCCTAGCCTCGGGATATCCGACAACAGAGCCATGACACCAAGCTTGCTATTCTCAAAATGACTAAACAATTACAATGGATTTTTATCATGGCACCCAAAAATTATCCTATTTTTAAGGAACAGCAACAGATTAGTCGATTTCAAAGTTAAAAAGTAGTGCCTTTTCAACAAGCCATAAAACAAAATCATATTTTGCGAGCAGTTTAATTTTTGTGTTTCCTAAAGAGGGTACACTTCCCAGCAGCAGTACAGCATAGCTATACAAAACATTGGAGAAGCACATGTGACGCGCCCCTGGGCCTGAGTCGCGCAGCGTTGCGCACGCGGGAGCCTACCCGGAGCCGGATCAGATAGGGGTAGTAGTCTCGTGGCGATGACCCGGTCCGTGCCCAGGGAGTCAGACTAAGTGGCGGTATATTAGCAGTAGATGAGGACGACTACGCCACCCGTTGAATGCAGCTATGGAGCTGCCGCTGCAGGGCAGACCGCTGAGGCCGGTGGTACGATTGTGCAGCGTAGATGGTATAACCCCCAACGGGAGGGGTATGGCCTCAGGGCAGCCGACGTGGATGATGGGGGTAGCAGGAACCACTCAGAGACGATGCAGTGTAGTTCAGGGTCTTTACTGGTGATAAAGATAGACCCTCCCGGAGTACTGGCTAGCGATCGGGGCCTGGTCAGTCTTTGAGCAGATGGGATTTCCCCTGGCCAGGCGGAGTTGTAGGCCTCCCCAACTAATTGTACTCTTCTGGCTACCTTGCTAGAGGCGGGTAAAAGTAGCCCACGTCCCTGAGTGTACCGTGTGGTGCTCACCCGTATGGCCGGTGACTCGGGGCCTTCTAGTGGCTTCCGCTCCACGACGGCGGTGCTGGTCCCACGCGTGTGACCGTGCCTTCGGGTTTCTTGGCCAGAGGACCTGAAATCCCCTGCCGGTCGGTTTCTGCTGCTGGGTAAGGATTAGTCCCCACAGCCTCGGACTCCGGGTCCGGTGGTAACTCTTCAATCAGGGCGAGCTCTTCAGCTGCCAGCCCCTGATTCCTTTTAGCACTGCTCCCACTGAGCTCCTGATCTTTCTTTCCTAAGCTGCTCCTCTTCTTCTCTCTAACCCTGCCTCAGCCCCAGTTTTATATAGGGGAAGTCCTTCCCCTCCCAGGACCGGGCAGGAGGTGTGGCATGAATAGGATTCCTGACCAAGAGACCTCCCACCTGCTCTCAGACATAACATTGCTATTACTGTGGAGACCAGACCCCTGGGGTGCCACATTCCCCCCTAGTGAAAGTTAGTACTCCGGGACTAAACATACTTTTGTAAACATAACAAGGTGCAAACAATAACATTCTAATAGAGACAACACATAAGGTGGTCACGGCGTGTCCGCAACTGGGTGTAACTTTTGAGGAAAACAAGGGTGTCCATTTCACCAACACAGGGAGACGTAACCAGGTAGGGGTCTGTCCTGCCCCGAGTCCTTAACAGTCTTTCAGTCCGTCCTGGGTTACGCTCCAACTATATGCACAAAGGATTCCCGGTAAATCCACCAAAGACTCCTATAAATAACTAGAAACACATAATTATACACAAGCAACAATAAACAGGTAAACATTAATAAAATAGCTTGAACATTTAGATCCTCCACCGTATGGGCAGCTGGCCTCTAGTGACCCTAGTGGACCTACGGAGCTGGTTGATTGGTCCTGAGCTACAGGGTATAGGAGCTGTCAAGGGTAAACTGGGCAGCCGTCTACGGACTCTTTGGCTCACTAGGGGTATGGCAGGCTCACTATAAGCAGAGGGTTGATTCTCCTGGTCTGCTTGTGTGGGGTCTTCTGCCTCCTGGACCGGCTGTTCTTCCAGCTCTACCTGTGTCTCCGTAGGCACTTGGGATGCTGGTTGGAGGAACGTGAGGACGGGTACCACAACAGCACCATTGACTTGAGTCCAAGACCGAGGAAAGTCTCCGAGCACAGTACTAACCATATCTTCCCTTTCCTCTACGGGTCGAGGGTCCTCTTGTTCCTCTTCAGGGTTCCGTAGCTGTTCGGGACACTTCTTTAGGTGATCCCGGGATACAATGGCTGTGGTTTCCCCTCCGTCTTTACTGATTGTACAGATCTTTGGGTTGTCGTGGCTTGAGGGCAGTACGGTGTACGGGTCCTTCTCCCATTGGTCGTCCAACTTGTGGAGCCGTCTTTTCCTCTTCAAGACCTGCTCTCCGGGCACCAGGGGAACAGCGGGAGCATACTGGTTGTAAGTTTTCTCTTGTCTTTCCCTAGCTTGACAGAGACTACGCTCCACGCTCTCCTGTACTTTTCGGTATTGCTGCTGCCTCTCTGTGTCCCAGTTGGCTTCTGGTGAAGTGTCCTCGGGTGTCAGGACTCCCATCTCCAGATCAACAGGAAGCTTACCAGGTCTTGCCCTCATTAGGTAAGCCGGGGTACAGTTGGTGGAACCTACAGGGATGTGGTTGTATAGGTCCACCAGGTCGGGCAGCTTCTCAGGCCACAGACTGCGTTCCTCCAGGGGCAATGTTTTCAGGAGATCTATCACCACCTGGTTCATTTTCTCACAAAGTCCATTAGTTTGCGGGTGATAGGGTGTTGTTCTTATCTTCCGGCATCCATACAGGGTGCAGAACTCCTGGAAGACCTCCGCTTCAAAGGCAGGCCCCTGGTCCGTCAGCACCTGCTCCGGGTATCCATGCGGACGGCAGAAGTGCTGCTGGAAGGTTCTAGCTGCTGTGTGAGCCGTTAAGTCCTTGACGGGGACGACAACCAAGAACCGGGAGTAGTGATCCACGATGGTTAACGCGTAGACGTAGCCACTTCTGCTTGGGGTCAGTTTTACATGATCCAAGGCTACCAGTTCCAACGGCTGTCTGGTGATGATGGACCGCAGGGGAGTCTTCTGGCTGGCACGGTCCCTCCTTCTTAAGTTGCATGGGCCACAGTCTCTGCACCACCTCTCGATGGTTCCTCTCATGCCTACCCAATGGAACCGCCCGCGCAGCAGGAACTCCAGCTTCTTCCATCCGAAATGCCCAGCTCCGTCGTGGTATGCCTCCATCACCATAGCTGCGTCTCTTCTTGGCACCACTACTTGCCAGATTAGTTCATGCGTCCGGGAGTTAACCATTCTGCGGCACAACTTTCCCTTGTAAAGGAACAGTCGACTCTTCTCAGCCCACAGTTGCTTGGCTTCCTCCGGAGCGTCTGGGTCAAGGCGTGCATCTGGCCGAGTCAGCATCTCCTTTACCAGACGGACGGCAGGGTCACTGTCTTGCGTCTCCACCCAGTTGTAATGAGGTAAGGGGTTGAACGTAGCGGTTTGCTTACTTCTTACACGGTGGGAATACTGGATAGTCCCATGACGGTGGAACGCGGGGAGCTCAACTTCTTATAGTTCCTCTGAATCTTCCCCTACGTCCGGTAGGTTCGGCATCCTGGACAGGGCGTCCGCGTTGGTATTGGAGCATCCTGCCCGGTATTTGATTGTAAACTCATAGTTGGACAAGCGGGCCATCCATCTCTGCTCTAGGGCACCGAGTCTTGCAGTGTCCAGGTGTGTCAACGGGTTGCTATCCGTGTACACGGTGAACCGGGAAGCAGCGAGGTAGTGCTTAAAGCGTTCGGTGACTGCCCACACCACTGCCAGGAACTCTAGCTTAAATGAGCTGTAATTCTCAGGGTTTCTTTCGGTGGGTCGCAGTTTTCGGCTGGCGTAAGCAATTACCCGTTCCTTCCCCTGCTGGATCTGGGACAGTACGGCTCCTAGCCCGATGTTACTGGCGTCGGTGTAGAGGATAAAGGGCTGGCTATAATCAGGGTACGCCAGGATTTCATCCCCCGTGAGGGCCATCTTCAGCTGGCGGAAGGACTCTTCTTCCAACTTCTCCCATCTGAAGGGCGGCTTCTGGTTCTTGGCCTTCCTGGACTGGCCTATCAGGAGGTCCTGCATAGGAGCTGCCTTTTTGGTGAAACCGGGAATGAACCTTCGGTAGTAGCCTACCAACCCGAGGAACTGCCTCACTTCCTTTACGCTGGAGGGGCTTGGCCATTCCTTAATTGCGGTGATCTTATCAGGGTCGGGAGCCACTCCGTCAGCACTCACCACGTGTCCCAGGTACTGCACCTTTGGCTTCAGGAGGTGACACTTGGAAGGTTTCACCTTTAGGCCGTAACTTGCCAGAGCTTCAAACACTTCCGCCAGGTGCTTCAGGTGGTCCTCGTAGGTCTTGGAGTAGACGATGACATCGTCCAGGTATAACAGGACCGTCTCAAAGTTCCGGTGTCCCAGACAGCACTCCATCAATCGCTGGAAGGTTCCTGGTGCGTTGCAGAGTCCAAACGGCATGCAGGTAAACTCGCTAAGTCCCATCGGGGTGGTGAATGCGGTCTTCTCCCGATCCGCCTCTGCTACAGGAACCTGCCAGTACCCGCTAGTGAGATCCAAGGTGGAGAAGAAGTTAGCAGATTTTAAAGCAGCCAAAGACTCCTCTATTCTTGGTAAGGGGTACTCATCTTTGTGTGTGATACGGTTAATTTTCCGGTAATCTACACACATTCTCATGGTGTTGTCTTTCTTTTTGACCAAGACTAGTGGAGCTGCCCAGGGGCTACAGCTATCCCTGATTACCCCAGCCTCCTTCATGTCTCTAAGCATCCCCTTGGCGTGTTGGTAGTGTGCAGGGGGTACGGGCCGATACCTCTCTTTTATGGGAGGATGGTCTCCCGTGGGGATGTGGTGTTCTACCCCCTTGACTCGCCCGAAGTCTAACGGGTGTTTACTAAACACTCTCTCGTACTCTTGAACCACCCGGCAGACTCCCTGTTTCTGGTGGGAGGGAGTGGAGTCAGTACCCAAATGTAGTTGCTGACACCAATCCTCCATTATTTTCTCAGAGCCGTTACCTTCCTCCGGATGAGATGGAGGCAAGGGTTCCACAGACTGTATAGAATTTTGGTTGATAGTATATAATTTGGCTAGCGTAGCATACCGGGGCAGGTATACTTCCCTTTTCCCAATATTTATTATGCGAACGGGTACCCTCCCGTGGCGTACATCAACTACCCCCCGGGCTGTCAAAATGGTGGGCCTACTGTCTGAGTAGACTGGCTCTACCATGGCCTGGTAATCTCTACCTCTCAGACCAATAGCTGCCCGGCACCAAATCATCATTTCACTTTTCGGGGGTATGGCAATAGGGAAAGGGTCACACATTCTTACGCTACCAATCTCACCGCCGGAGAGTTCCACTTGTTGCCGTCGCATCAGTGCCCAGATCTCTTTCTGGAGCACTCGCTGCTGGCCGGAGCTGGCGTTCTTGGCAACCTGCTGTAAAATGAAAATCACCTCTGCAAGACAATTTTCAATCACATTAGTTCCTAGAGTTATCTTTGGGTGACTCTCGCGCTTGTCAATGTCCACAATGATCAGTCCCTGTGCTGCCAGTTCGACTCTACCTATTTTAATGGTCATCTTTTTAAATCCGATCTGCGGCACGGGTTGACCATTGCTGGCAATGATACTCAAGTCGTCGTCAGGGTAGCGGGTTATATCCGAGTCATTCCAGTACTGCTTGAAGAGCACGTACGGGATGGTGGTGACCTGTGACCCGGTGTCCAGTAGGGCACTCATAGGAATGCCATCCAGTACCACAGGCAAGACTGGACGTCCTCCCACATATTTGTCACGCCAGTTCGATGGGCCTGGTGATCTTTTTCCTGGGGGTTGGCCCTCTACCCCAGGTTGTGCCAGTTTAAAGGACAGTACCTTGCCATATGTCCGGGTTGATTGCAGCGGCGGCAGATGGGTTGTCCGTCCTCGTTGTATCGGTCGCTGGGTCTTCCTCTGGCCGGTGGGGTCCTCCTTGGTCGACGCCACGGGATGTCCTCCGGTCCGGATGCCAGCTGGATCTTCCCTGGAGTGGAAACCTGTAAAGACTGCACAGTTCGGGTTAGCGCAGCAACGCTTTTAGCTAGCTCTTGGACCTGATGGTGCAGGTCTGGAGCCGGGTCATTGTTCAAAGCCTGCGCATCAGCCCCCACAGGCCCTGCCGACAAGGGCGCCGCCTCCTGGTGGTAAGTGATAGCTGGGCGCCTGTGGGTCACAACGCCACCCGGTGCCGGTTCTCGGAGCACCCGGATGGCTCTGTCCTTGAACTGTGCAAAGTCCAGATGAGGATCCTGTAAGGCTATGGCCCGCAACTGGGTTCGGTGGACATTGCAATATAGTCCCTCTATAAATTGTTCGGTCAACAGCCTGTCCTCGTTTCCCACGCTGTCGGGGTCGGTCTGCTTAATGGCTCTCAGGGCCTCTTGTAGGTTTAGTGCATAGTCCCTTATACTCTCATGTGCTCGCTGCTTGCACCCATAGAATTTAAGCTTAATCTCGGCTGAGGTGCGGGTATCAAAGGTGTCCCTCAGCCGGGTTAGTATCCCCGCGACAGTCCTCCTCCCAGGTGGCCAGGACTTTACCTCCCTTTGGGCTGCCCCGGTTAGTTGGGCCACCAGGATGCTCACTTTTTGCTCTTCTGTGAGGGGGTACACCTGGAAGAGGCTATCCAGCTTTTCCCTAAAGTCATTCAGGGTATGTGACTCCCCTGAGTATTGGGGTAGCCAGGCTGCTACCGGGATATAGGGCATGGTAAAAGGCATGACTGCAGCAGCGCTGGCGCTGGCGGGGGTTGAGGCAGTGAAGCTCTCCTCCGTATCCGACATCTTCCTCCCCCCTAGTGGACCGTGGCCTACCTTGCGATGATCCTCTTCCGTAGGCCGCGGCTCCGCAGTGGATCGTCAGGGTTGAGGACCTTCCGTCGCGCTCCTGTGACGTCAGCGTCTGCTGGGCTCCTTCCAGGACCTTACGCGACGTCTGGACGTGAGGCGGGGCTTCAGTTCTCGCGCGCTTTTGGAGTCCACGCCCCTCTTCTTCCCGCGCGGCGTCTTCAAGATGGCGTCCAACGGCGGGAAAACTCCACGGAAGGCGGGAAGAAGGCTGAAAATGGCGCCGGATGGCGGGAATCTTCACCGATGGCGGGAAGAAGGCTGAAGATGGCGCCGGATGGCGGGAATCTTCACCGATGGCGGGAAGAAGGCTGAAGATGGCGCCGGATGGCGGGAATCTTCGCCACAGGTAAGTTTAAAAGTCTCTTTTTTCAGGCACGCAGTACCCGGTGGTTGCGGGCACGGTATCCTGCCGACTACGCCAAAAGCTGACGCGCCCCTGGGCCTGAGTCGCGCAGCGTTGCGCACGCGGGAGCCTACCCGGAGCAGGATCAGATAGGGGTAGTAGTCTCGTGGCGATGACCCGGTCCGTGCCCAGGGAGTCAGACTAAGTGGCGGTATATTAGCAGTAGATGAGGACGACTACGCCACCCGTTGAATGCAGCTATGGAGCTGCCGCTGCAGGGCAGACCGCTGAGGCCGGTGGTACGATTGTGCAGCGTAGATGGTATAACCCCCAACGGGAGGGGTATGGCCTCAGGGCAGCCGACGTGGATGATGGGGGTAGCAGGAACCACTCAGAGACGATGCGGTGTAGTTCAGGGTCTTTACTGGTGATAAAGATAGACCCTCCCGGAGTACTGGCTAGCGATCGGGGCCTGGTCAGTCTTTGAGCAGATGGGATTTCCCCTGGCCAGGCGGAGTTGTAGGCCTCCCCAACTAATTGTACTCTTCTGGCTACCTTGCTAGAGGCGGGTAAAAGTAGCCCACGTCCCTGAGTGTACCGTGTGGTGCTCACCCGTATGGCCGGTGACTCGGGGCCTTCTAGTGGCTTCCGCTCCACGACGGCGGTGCTGGTCCCACGCGTGTGACCGTGCCTTCGGGTTTCTTGGCCAGAGGACCTGAAATCCCCTGCCGGTCGGTTTCTGCTGCTGGGTAAGGATTAGTCCCCACAGCCTCGGACTCCGGGTCCGGTGGTAACTCTTCAATCAGGGCGAGCTCTTCAGCTGCCAGCCCCTGATTCCTTTTAGCACTGCTCCCACTGAGCTCCTGATCTTTCTTTCCTAAGCTGCTCCTCTTCTTCTCTCTAACCCTGCCTCAGCCCCAGTTTTATATAGGGGAAGTCCTTCCCCTCCCAGGACCGGGCAGGAGGTGTGGCATGAATAGGATTCCTGACCAAGAGACCTCCCACCTGCTCTCAGACATAACATTGCTATTACTGTGGAGACCAGACCCCTGGGGTGCCACACATGTGATCTGTTTGGGCACTGTTTGCATATTCCCACTGCATTTTGGAGTAAGTGAAGAGTCTCCGCGAGCTCAAAGAACACTGGATTTTGGCTGTTGGAGCTGAAAAGGGGACATCGGTAAACCGCTTTTTTTTAAGCTTTTTTCACTGTTTTCAGAACATTAACAATAAGAACATGGAAGAGTCCAGGAGCCATTTGGTGAGCTGCATATCCTGCTACATGTTCACAGACTTGCCAGTGGAAAAGCCAAACTTCACATGCCAGAAATGCAAGCTTGTGTCCCTGTTGGAGGAAAAGTTGCGAAATCTAGAAGAGAGGTTAACTACCTTGAAAATCATTAAGGAAGGTGAAGAGTTCTTAGACAGAGCAGAATTATCTCTTCATGATTCAGAAAGAGAAGAAATTCGAACTGCACCTGACGGAACAGAGGAATGGAAGCATGTGACCCACAGAAGCAGGAGGATCGAGAGGCAGTCAGCACCCATACTGCTCAGGAACCAGTACCAGGCTCTCACGCAGGAGAACCATGAAGAAATACAGCAAAATAAGACTTTGCCAGCAATGAATAACCTTGTAAGCCCTCAGAATCCTCCTGGATGGAGAAAGAAGAATGTTGTGAAGAAAAAACGGAGAGTGGTGGTCATGGGGGATTCCCTGTTAAGAGGAACAGAGGCCGCTATCTGCAGACCAGACATAACCTCAAGAGAAATGTGCTGTCTTCCAGGAGCAAAAATTAAAGATGTGTCTGACAGGATATCAAGACTCTTCAGACCTACAGATCACTACCCATTCCTGCTAATACATGTGGGGACAAATGACACCGCAAGAAAGGACCTGGAAACCATCTGCAGTGACTTTGAAGACTTAGGCAAGAAAGTGAAAGAATTGGGAGCGCAGGTGGTCTTCTCATCCATCCTCCCAGTGGATGGCCATGGAACAATGAGGTGGAATAAGATTCTACAGGTGAACAACTGGCTACGTCGATGGTGCCGTCAACAAGGATTTGGATTTCTGGATCACGGAATGAATTACCTATACGATGGACTACTTGCTAGAGATGGGGTGCACCTTACGAAGACTGGAAAACATGTATTTGGAAGTCGCCTTGCTACACTCATCAGAAAAGCTTTAAACTAGAACAATGTGGGAAGGGAAGCAAAAGGCCAGAAAAAGCCATACAGCTGACAAATACTATTGAGATCTCTGCTACTGGAAGTGGAAAGGAAGAACAAAGACAAAACAATTTAAATAATAAAAATATGGGAGGAAGAGAAACCAATCACAAACTAAAATGTTTTTATACAAATGCACAAAGCATGGGCAACAAACAAGGAGAATTGGAACTACTAATGCAGGAAAAGGAATATGATGTCATTGGAATCACTGAAACTTGGTGGGACGATACACATGATTGGAATAAAAGGCTAAAAGGATACAACTTATTTGCAAGAAACAGACTTGATAAACGAGGAGGAGGTGTTGCATTGTATGTTAGAAAAGTGTATATCTGCACAGAGATTGAAGCTTCAGAGACTGGGAGTTCTGTGGAAACTGTTTGGGTAAGAATACAAGGAGAGAACAACGGAAAGGACACCATTGTAGGCATTTACTACAGGCCACCTGGGCAAGCTGAAGATATGGATGAACTCTTTATGTATCAAATGACCAAGTTCTCCAAAAAATATGACGTAGTGGTCATGGGAGATTTCAACTATCCAGACATTTGTTGGGAATCTCTCTCAAGTAAAACTAACAGGTCAAGCAAATTCTTATCCTCTCTTGCTGACAACTTTATCTTCCAAAAGGTAGGGGAGAAAACAAGGGGATCTGCTACTTTGGATCTAATCCTTATAAACAGGGAGGAAATGGTTGAGGAGGTAAAGGTGGCTGGGACCCTAGGAGGCAGCGATCATGCTATTATAGAATTTTGGATAACTAGAGGAGGAAGACATGTGAAGACTCAAACTTCAAGGTTAGATTTTAGAAAGGCAGATTTTAAGAGACTCAGAAAGAGAATAGGAGGGATCCAATGGCTGGATGTCCTTAAGGACAAAAATGTCCAGGAAGGATGGGAAATTTTTAAAAATGAAATTCTCAAAGCACAATCGTTAACAATCCCGAAAAGTAGGAAGAATGGGAAGCATTTAAGGAAACCAGGATGGATGAACACAGAACTTAAACACATGCTAAAAAGAAAGAAAGAAATGTTTATTAAATGGAAAGAGGGAGGCATATCTAAAGAAGATTATAATGCAGTCTGCAGATCCTGTAGGGCACGTATCAGGTTAGCTAAAGCTGACAATGAATTAAGGCTTGCAAGAGATGTCAAAAGCAATAAAAAAGGATTTTGGGGGTATGTCAAAAGTAAAAGAAAAGTCAAAGATGCTATAGGATTTTTACAGGATGAAAATGGAGAAATGGTAAGAGAGGATGTTGAGAAGGCCGAACTTTTTAATTCCTATTTTGCATCTGTTTTCTCTCAGAAAGAAAATGTAACATCAACTGATCTTCACTGTCCTTTTAAAGGAATAGAGGAATCCAAGTTATCTGTAAACAGAAAGATTGTGAGGGAATATTTAGCTAACATAAATGAGTTCAAGTCTCCAGGTCCAGATGAATTACACCCCAGAGTACTGAAGGAGATCGTAGAAGAAATTTTAGAACCACTCTCCATAATCTTTGAAAATTCTTGGAGAACAGGAGAAGTCCCAGAAGACTGGAGAAGAGCAAATGTTGTTCCTATCTTCAAAAAGGGGAAGAAGGTGGACCCAGGGAACTATAGGCCGGTGAGTCTGACTTCTATACCAGGAAAGATCTTTGAACAAATTATTAAACAACATGTATGTAAGTACATGGATAAGAATGAAGTGATTAACCAGAGTCAGCATGGGTTTGTAACTAACAAGTCATGTCAGACTAACTTAATTTCCTTCTATGACAGAATCACTGACTGGGTGGATCAGGGAAATGCTGTAGATATAGTATATCTTGACTTCAGCAAAGCATCTGACAAAGTATCTCACACCATCCTTATTGAAAAAATGACCAAGTATGCAATGGACCAGGCAACTGTTAGGTGGATTCATAACTGGCTTAGTGATCGGACTCAAAGGGTGGTTGTAAATGGCTTCACATCCAGCTGGATGATTGTCTCAAGTGGGGTACCACAGGGCTCCGTCCTGGGACCTGTATTGTTCAACATCTTTATCAATGATTTAGATGAAGGAATTGAGGGTAAACTGATTAAATTTGCTGATGACACAAAGCTAGGAGGGATAGCTAATACTAGAGAAGAGAGAGAGAGGATTCAAAAAGACCTAAATAAACTGGAGCAGTGGGCAGCAACCAACAGAATGGTTTTTAACAGGGAAAAATGCAAAGTACTACATCTGGGCAATAAAAATGAAAAAAGCATATACAGAATGGGAGGAATAGAGCTAAGCAACAGTACATGTGAAAAAGACTTAGGTATACTAATAGATCATAGACTGAACATGAGTCAACAGTGTGATGCAGCAGCAAAAAAGGCAAATACAATTCTGGGATGTATTAACAGAAGCATACAGTCTAGATCACGTGAAGTCATTATCGGTCTTTACTCCTCTTTGGTCAGACCTCATCTGGAATACTGTGTACAGTTTTGGGCACCACATTTTAAAAAAGACATAGACAAACTGGAGCAAGTTCAGAGAAGAGCGACCAGAATGGTGACTGGTCTGCAAACCATGTCCTATGAGAAACGGTTGCAGGATTTGGGAATGTTTAGCTTGCAAAAAAGAAGACTGAGAGGAGACTTAATAGCTGTCTACAAATATGTCAAGGGCTGTCACATTGTAGAAGGATCATCTTTATTCTCATTTGCACAAGGAAAGACTAGAAGCAATGGGATGAAACTAAATGGGAGGAGACACAGATTAGATATTAGAAAAAACTTTTTGACAGTTAGGGTGATTAATGAGTGAAACAGGCTGCCACGAGAGGTGGTGAGTTCCCCTTCAATGGACGTCTTCAAACAGAGGCTGGACAGACATCTGTCTGAGATGATCTAGTGAATCCTGCTTTGAGCAGGGGTTTGGACCAGATGACCCAGGAGGTCCCTTCCAACTCTACCATTCTATGATTCTATGATTCTATGATCTAGCAGCAAGTGGCAGCAACCAAACAGTATAGAATAGTTCAGGACAGGCAAGATGTCTGATAGTGCAGTGCCAGCAATGGGAGCCAAGGAAGTAACAGTACAGGTCTGCAAAACACAGTGGACAGCCAAAAGATGTGTGGCTTGTGTGGTTGTGCCATGGCAATGGCAGTGGCATAAGCTGCAAGCTATAAAAATATAATAGTGCAGGCAGAGAGATGTCTGGCTTTGTAGGGCCAGCTCTGGAAGATCTAGCACCAGAAGTACAGTATTGCACTATTAGAATACGCTGGGCAGCAAGGAGATGTGTGATTGGCATGGCAGTGCAGTGGCAGCAGCAGAAGTCGCACAGTATAAAAATATGATGTGACAGGCAAAGAGATGTCTGGAAAAATAGAGCAACTCCAAAATGGCAGCCCCAAGCAGCAGTAGTAAAGTATAGATAATGTGATGAACAAGGAGTAGATGCCTGGTTGGGCATGGGTCAATGGTGCTTGAGGCAGTAGAACAGTGTAAAAGACAATGGATTGGCACTAAGGCAGATGGTGTGGCTGATCTAATCATTGGCATCAGTTGTACAGTTGAAACCAGAACTTTACATACACCATATAAAAAGACACATATGCATGTTTTTCTCAATATCTGACATAAAATCAGAATAAACTTTCCAGTTTTAGGTCAATTAGGATTACCATAATTTTTAATATTTGCCAAATGCCAGAATAATGAGAGAGAATGTGTTAAGGTATTTTATTACTGCAAAGTCAAGAGTTTACACACACTAAGATTACTTTAAACAATTCTGGACAGCCCATATGATGATGTCATGTGTTTGCAAGCTTCTGATAGTTTTTTTGGCAACGAGACACACCTGTGGATAGATTTTAATGCACACCTGAAACACACTGCTTCTTTGTGTAGCATCATGGGAAAGTCTAAAGAAATCAGCCAAGATGTCAGGAAGAGAATTGTGGACTTGCACAAGTCTGGCTCATCCTTGGGTACAATACCAAGATACCTGAAGGTGCCTCATTCATCAGGTTTGTTGTGGTACAATGTTCTTTCCATTTGATGATAATCGATTTGATGGTGCTCCAGGGGATCATTAGAGATTGGGATATTTTTTTATAACCCAAACCTGACTTAAACATCTCAAAAACTTTGTACCTGACTTGTTTGGAGATCTCCTTGGTCTTTATGGTGTTGTTTGGTTAGTGCTGCCTCTTGCTTATTGGTGTTGCGACCTCTGTGGCCTTTCAGAAAAGGTGTGTATATGCTGACAGATCATGTGACACTTTGATTGCACACAGGGGGATCTCCTTTCACTAAGCATGTGGCTTATGAAGGTAATTGCTTGCACTAGAAATTTTTAGGGGCTTCCTTGCAAAAGGGGTGAATACATATGCACATACCAATTTTTAGCTATTTGATCCCATAAATTTAATTTATGCCTATATTTTTCTCACTTCACACACCCAAATTGATTTACAAAAATATTTAAACACAGGTTGTAATGTAACAGAATAGGTAAAAAGCCAAGGGGGTGAATACTTTCGGAAGCCACTGTATATTTTGCATGAAAGGAGTTGTCCATCATTATTGATAACTGATCCACAGGATAAGTCATCAATATGAGATTGGTGGTGGTCCAAATATATCTTAGTGGCCTTTAATAAAGCCCAAACCTCAAATACTACCCCTTCTTAAATGTTGTTCTCCCCATTGTAAAAATAGAAAAAAACTCACCTCCCGCACTAGAGTCATTCCAAAAATGTTGGTGATGTGTCTCTCAGTGCTCACGTGACACCGTTATGCTATGTGAGCACTGCAGCCAATCAGCAACTGCTAATGGACTAATGGATATTGGTATCTGAGCAATTGAGCACCACAAAATACTCAAAACTGCTTGCTACTCGATCGAGCACCCTAATGCTTGATCGAGCAGTGCCGAGAATGCTATCTAGTGATGAGAGGGCATGCTCGAGATGCTCGGTGCTCGCCGAGTATTTCCGGCGTTGCTCGGCGGAAGCTCAGGTCCCCTCCCTTCATGTTTGGCGCTCTTTAGAACATGTGGGGATTGTCAGCCACACACTGTAATGACACAGTCATGTTGGTTGTGGCATTACAGTGATTGGCTGGCCGCACAGCATCATCAGGTCTATATCAGACCTGGCGCCGCCATGCTCATCACAGTCACTCCGGAATCAGACAGTGTAGGGAGAGCTGCTGCTGAGCTAGGGAGAAATGTGCTTGTTTCTAGTTAGTGTAGGTATACCAGACTATATTAGAGACACATATCCATCTCAACTAACAGTCCTTCTGAGGACTAATCCAGCTGCAGAGTTATCAGTGCTAGGCAGGCAGGCGGGGTATATAGCAGACTGCAGTGCACATAGCAAGAGGGTCCATTCTAGTTCTGTCTGCTGGTGCTTTTACAGATATTTGTAGAAATAGGCCCAGGTCTCAGGGGCCAGGAATATTTTTTTTTTATCTTAATTCTGATTATTTGCTTAAAAAGCAATCCAGAGAACACTGTTTTCTGTGCCATTTGCTTGTTGCCACTGCAGAATACAGCTAGGTTCTTTCCATATTACAGCGCTAAAAATCCAGCTATTTAAAACTGTGGTTTGTCCGTCACACGGATCACATATAATTGCGCTGAAAATATAGTTATTTCTGGCCTCCATTGAAATTTTGTTGCAATGTGTCAGTGAACTTATTGACACGAGGTTGGCGCTGTTAAAAATAGTTACCTACAGGCCAGCTATTTAAAACTGTGGTTTGTCCATCACACGGATCACATATAATTGCACTGAAAATATTGCCATTTCTGGCCTCCATGAAAATTTTGTTTCAATGTGTCAGTGAAGTTATTGACACCAGTTTGCTGTTAAAAATAGTTACCTACAGGCCAGCTATTTAAAACTGTGGTTTGTCCGTCACAAGGATCATATATAATTGCACTGAAAATATTGCCATTTCTGGCCTCCATTTAAATTTTGTTGCAGTGTGTCAGTGTACTTATTGACACAAGGTAGGCGCTGTCAAAAATAGTTACCTACAGGCCAGCTATTTAAAACTGTGGTTTGTCCATCACATGGATCATATATAATTGCGCTGAAAATATTGCCATTTCTGGCCTCCATTTAAATTTTGTTGCAGTGTGTCAGTGTACTTATTGACACGAGTTAGGCGCTGTTAAAAATAGTTACCTACAGGCCAGCTTTTAAAACTGTGGTTTGTCCGTCACATGGATCACATATAAGTTCACTCCAAATTCAGCCATTTGTAGTGAGCATGGAAGATATTGTTTTCCATTTAAAATGGGCAAGGCACGTGGCAAGGGGTGGGGAACTGGACATGATGGTGATGGTGTATGCAGAGGCCGAGGTCGTGAGCAAGCTGCAATTGTGCCACATCAAACACCCACATCTTCTCACTTGACCTTCCTGTCCCAATTAATAGGGGACCGCAGAACACCACTATTGAACACAGAGCAGTCACTTAGCCACCACCACCACTACCCTGTCTTCCACACGGTCAAGTCTCAGTAGCCGTGAGTCTGGACCGTCTCCTTCCTCCCACCATGCCGAGTGCCCAGAGACCAATGATTCCACATTTGGACACTCCGAAGAGCTGTTCACTATTCCATTTATAGATTTAGGCCTCTTACCTGGTCCACTTGAAGCGGGGCAAGAAGAGATTGCATGTAGCGATGCCCAAATATTTGAGCAGCCACGGTCATACGAAGGCGACAGTGGGAAAGTGTCACAAGAGGTGGACGATGATGAGACACAATTGCCAGAAAGTCAGGAGGAGGACCAGGGTGAGGAAGTGGAAGACGAGGTGGTGGATGATATAGTAACTGACCCAACATGGCAGGAGGACATGCAGAGAGAGGGCAGCAGCACACAGGGGGAGGGAGACAGTGCACCCCAACAGGCAGGAAGAAGAAGGGTGGTAGCCGTAGACAGGGCAAAGTGAGCAATCATTCCCTGTAACACCAACACAACGTATGTTGCCAGTACAACTGTTAGGTCTTCCCGAGTCTGGTTATTTTTTTAAGATTCTGACGATAACCCCAAAAAGGCCATTTGCACCACCTACCAGGCCACCATCAGCAGGGGTAGCAAAACTAACAGCCTGACCACCACCAGCATGATCAGGCACATGGCAGCAAAGCACCGGACAAAGTGGGCCGAACCACAGGGTCCAGGAACAGTGTCTGCGGGTCACTCCACTGCTTCTTCCGCTGTTGTGCGTGCAAGCCAATCCCCTGTCCATAGTCCATGTGAAGATGACTCCTGCCCTGCACCTGTCGTTACACACTCTCAACTAGTACCAACAGCAAGCACGTCCTTGTCCCAGCGCAGCGTTCAGTTGTCCCTACCCCAGTCCTTGAAACGCAAGCACAAATACGCAGCCAACGCCTTACAGGCCACACTACTAAATTCCTACATTTCACGATTGCTTGTGCTCGAAATGTTGCCTTTTTAGGCTTGTGGAGACGGAAGCTTTCCGCAACCTGAAGGGCGCGGCCGGCCCTCGGTACTCGGTCCCCAGCCACCATTATTTTTCCCGGTGTGCCGTCCCCGAATTCCACAAGCACGTGTCCCACAACATTAGTGGTGCCCTCAACAATGCAGTTACAGGGAAAGTCCACCTAAACACAGCAAGTGGACAAATGTTTGCGGTCAGGGACGGTACATCTCGCTGAGGGCTGTGACAGCGTCACTGGTTTTATATGTGAGGGGAGGTATGTGTCACTCAGGATGCTCTCCTGTGTGAACTAAGACCTACTTTATTTTTCTGCCAGCGTGTTATATGCTGGTAGGTTTACTCTGTTAAAGGGTGTGCGGTTTTATGGGAATGGCAAAGAGGGCGGGACGCCATTCCCCCTACCTCCCCTCAGGGTGTGGCTGAGCAATGTGTAAAAGCTCAGTCCTTTTTTTTGTCTCTGGAGTGTGGTCTGGAGAGGGAAGTCTCCAGACAGTATTGTGGAAGCAGCAGAGCTTGTTACCTGTGCAGTTTATGCTACCGAGAGCGAGAGGAACCCGCTCACCTATGGACTGAGCTATACTTTGTTTTGTTTTCCCAGTTAACCCAGGGGGGTCTTGTTTATTTTTCCTACGGAACCCTGCATGAGTTTATGCCAGATAATAAACCAGCAGAAAGGTAACCAGAGAACGTGTGTCCTGAGTCTGCCTCCGGGAGAGCCGAGAGAGTGTCTTGCCACAGTTGGTGTGAGAGTGCGTGCAGGATTCCAGGAACACGTGTACCTGCCACAAAGACCGGTGGATGTCCTGGGTGAAGGCTGCCAGCCAGCCAGAGAAGTCCAGCAGCATGGAGGAGCTCATTAAGCACCTGGTCCAGAGCCAACAGAGCATGCAGCAGCAACACCTACAGAGCCAGCAGAGTATGCAGCAGGCCCAGGAGAGCATGCAGCAGCAGCACCAGGAGACGACCAAACTGTTGCTTCAGCAAATCGAGTTGCAGCAAAAGTCGCAGCAGCAGCACCAGCAGGAGGCGCAACAGCAGATACAGCTTTTGGCCGACGCCATCCAGAGCAGGGCGGCCGCCCCACCTCCAGGTCCGACTGATGATTCTCACGTCAGGAAGGCGGTAAGGCGGGCCATGCAGAAGATGACCCCTGGGGATGATGTAGAAGCATTTCTGACTGTTTTTGAGAGGGTGGCTGAGGTTCTGGCGCCATATTTATCGGGTGAACCCCAAAAGGCGTATTTTGACTTGGCGCTGCAAGATGCTAAGGAGTATCCCAAACTAAAGACAGAGATCTTAGCACGTCTGGGAGTAAATATGGCGGTGAGAGTCCAACGAGTTCATCACTGGGCGTATACTAGCGACAAACCCCCTCGCTCGCAGATGTTTGACCTCCTGCATCTTGTTCAGAAGTGGCTACAACCGGAGTCCTCCACTCCGGCCCAGATGGTTGAGCGGGTGGTGATTGACAGATTCATGCATTCCCTTCCCAAGCCAGTACAGACCTGGGTTGCCCAGGGTGATCCCCAGAATGCAGATGACTTCATCGGCCTGGTAGAGAGGTACCAGGTAGTTGAGAGATCTCTTGGGAAACCGGATGCAGTCACTTCTCCCTACTGGGATACCCAAAAGTGTTCGGGTTCAGCACGGAAGGGGTCTAGAGCCACCACTGGGGGACGTCCACTCCCACTGAAGGTGCCATTAGAACGGTTGGTAAAGATATAGTTTGTTGGCGGTGTCACAACCCTGGACATGTAGCCGCCAGGTGTCAAATATCCCCTGAGCCCATGGACTGCAGCCAAGGCAGACGAGTCTCCTATTATGCCTATCCAGCCTGTAGTGTGGACTGTCGACCTGGCAAGGGGCCGCAGGCGTGTGCAGTGTCCATTAATGGAGTAAAAGTGCTTGGGCTGTTGGACTCCGGGAGTCTGGTGACCTTGATCAGAGCAACCCTTCCCCACCAGTTGATCCCTTCCAAAACTCTGGGCGTTCGGTGCATCCATGGTGACGCCAAGGACTATCCTGTGGCCACAGTGACAGTGGGGACAGACTGTGGTGCCCAGTCCCATGAAGTCGGGGTAGTGAAGGACCTGATACACCCCGTCATATTGGGCCGTGATTTTTCCTTATTCTGGGACTTGTGGGGGAAGGGAACTGGACTAAGTAGCATGGGGAAAAGCCAGGTCCTTGAAGAAGAACCCCCGACGAAGTCTCAGATGGAGGAGTTCCCACTGTGCGTCCTTGTCGGTGACGAGGGTGAGACGGTGACCGAGGAGGCCGACCTCCCTGCGCTAGATATGTCCAGAGAGAACTTTGGGACTGCTCAAGTTCGAGACCTGACCTTAAAAGGGGCGTTCGACCAGGTTACTGTATGTAATGGGGTTGCCCAAGAGCCGGGGGCCAACACCAGATTCCCCCACTTTGCAGTTCAGGGGGAGTTGCTATATACGGTGGCCAAACTGAGAGGCGGTGAGATAGTGGAACAGCTGTTAGTGCCGGGGCCATACAGATGGCGCGTGCTAGATATGGCCCATTCACATGTTCTGGGGGGACACCTAGGGGCCGAGAAAACTCAGGAGAGGATACTGACAAGGTTATATTGGCCAGGGTGTTATCGAGAAGTTCAAAACTATTGTAGGTCCTGCCCTACCTGCCAAATAACCTCTCCCTCCTCCCACTTCTGTAGCCCCTTAGTCCCACTACCTGTGATAGAGGTTCCCTTTGAGAGGATTGCCATGGACCTTGTGGGCCCCTTAGTTAAATCAGCTCGGGGCCACCAATATATCCTGGTCGTCATGGACTATGCGACCCGGTACCCAGAAGCGGTTCCCTTAAGGAACTCGTCCAGTAAAAGTTTAGCCCGAGAGCTGGTCCATATTTTTGCTCGGACAGGTCTGCCAAAAGAGATTGTGACAGACCAAGGAACCCCCTTCATGAGCAACGTGATGAAGGAGCTTTGCAGAGTCCTTCAGATAACTCAGCTTCGGACCTCGGTTTATCATCCACAGACGGACGGCCTAGTGGAACGCTTCAACAAGACCTTAAAGGCGATGCTCAAGAAGGTCGTGGAAAAGGATGGGCGAGACTGGGACTACCTGCTCCCATTTCTGCTTTTATCGGTCAGAGAAGTTCCTCAAGCCTCCACTGGCTTCTCTCCATTTGAGCTCCTATATGGGCGGCATCCAAGAGGTCTCCTAGACATCGCCAAGGAAACTTGGGAGGCTGAAGTCACGCCACACCAGAGTATCATCGAACATGTCGCCCAGTTACAGGAGAGAATGTCAAAGGTGATGCCCATCGTGAAGGAACATCTCCTCCAGGCGCAGGAAGCCCAGGCGAGGGTCTATAACCGGTCAGCGAGACTAAGACAGTTCCAGCCCGGGGACCGTGTTTTGGTGCTGATCCCTACCGTCGAGAGCAAGTTCCTCGCCAAATGGCAAGGTTCATACGAGGAGGTGAAGAAAGTCAGCGAGGTTAATTATAAAGTCCACCAGCCTGGCCGAAGAAAGAAAGCCGCATCAAATATATCATGTAAATTTGCTAAAGCCGTGGCGGGACAGTGAACCTGTGGAAACTCCTTGCCTGGGAGCCGCACCAGAAGGCAAGGTGGAGGAGGTCACTATTGCAGAGACTCCGGCCCAGAAGCAACAGTGTCGAGAATTACTACAGCGGAATCGGGAGCTGTTCTCAGAGTTGCCGGGGCATACTCAAGTGGTAGAGCATGACGTGCTGACAGAGCCGCACGTACGAGTGAATCTGAAGCCGTATCGGATTCCGGAAGCACGCCGGGAGGTGATCTCGGCTGAGGTGAAGAGGATGTTAGACCTCGGGGTAATAGAGGAGTCAAAGAGTGGGTGGTCGAGCCCAATCGTCCTCGTGCCGAAACCCAAAGGAGAGTGGAGGTTTTGTAATGACTAACGCCGGCTGAATGAGGTATCCAAGTGTGACGCGTACCCGATGCCCCGCGTCGATGAACTCATCGAGAGGCTTGGACAGGCGAGGTACATCACCACTCTTGACCTGACGAAGGGCTACTGACAGATCCCCATGTCCCAGATGGCTAAGGAGAAGACGGCTTTCTCAACACCTGATGGGTGTTTTCAATACACGCAAATGCCGTTCGGACTACAGGGGGCCCCAGCCACGTTCCAGAGGGCTATGGATCGGATCCTAGCCCCACATAAGAAGTATGCCGCATCCTACCTTGACGACATTGTGGTCTTTAGCCCAGACTGGGCTAGTCACCTACCTAAACTACAGGCCGTTCTGGAGGCGCTAAGGAAGGCAGGATTTACCATAAATCCGAGAAAGTGTGCCATCGGAAAAGAGGAGGCCAAGTACCTGGGCTATGTTGTTGGGAGAGGCGAAATAAAGCTGCAAACCAAGAAAGTGGAGGCAATTCAAAGCTGGCCACAACCGCTCTCGAAGAAGCAGATGAGAGCATTCCTGGGAATGGTGGGATACTACCGGCTGTTTATCCCGAATTTCGCCATGATTGCCGCGCCACTAATGGATCTTCTAAAAGGCACCAAATCAACCAGGGTGAAATGGACGGAAGAAATGGAGACCGCGTTTCAACAGTTGAAGCTAACACTGTGCAAGCAACCGGTCCTGGTTGCGCCAGACTTCAAGAAAGAATTTGTGGTCCAGACAGACGCTTCAGAGGTTGGTCTAGGAGCCGTACTCTCCCAAGAGATAAATGGGGAAGAACATCCCATTCTCTATCTAAGCCGAAAGCTGTCCTCCTGCGAGAAGAACTACGCCATAGTAGAGAAAGAGTGTTTAGCCATAAAATGGGCCGTGGATACACTGAAATATTACCTACTAGGCCGGAAGTTTAAATTAGTATCAGACCATGCCCCGTTGAGATGGTTGAGAGAGAAGAGGGGTAAAAATGCCAGGGTAACTAGATGGTTCCTAGAGCTTCAAGATTTTAACTTTCACGTGGAGCATAGGCCCGGGAAGTTACATGGGAATGCAGATGCCCTCTCTAGGATTCCCTGCCTGGTGTCAGAAGGTGCCCAAACCCCCGGATTTGGGCAGAGGGGGGGAATATGTGACAGTGTCACTGGTTTTATATGTGAGGGGAGGTATGTGTCACTCAGGATGCTCTCCTGTGTGAACTAAGACCTACTTTATTTTTCTGCCAGCGTGTTATATGCTGGTAGGTTTACTCTGTTAAAGGGTGTGCGGTTTTATGGGAATGGCAAAGAGGGCGGGATGCCATTCCCCCTACCTCCCCTCAGGGTGTGGCTGAGCAATGTATAAAAGCTCAGTCCTTTTTTTTTCTCTGGAGTGTGGTCTGGAGAGGGAAGTCTCCAGACAGTATTGTGGAAGCAGCAGAGCTTGTTACCTGTGCAGTTTATGCTACCGATAGTGGGCGGAACCCGCTCACCTATGGACTGAGCTATACTTTGTTTTGTCTTTCCCAGCTAACCCAGGGGGGTCTTGTTTATTTTTACTGCGGAACCCTGCATGAGTTTATGCCAGATAATAAACCAGCAGAAAGGTAACCTGAGATCGTGTGTCCTGAGTCTGCCTCCGGGAGAGCCGAGCGAGTCATCTTGCCACAGGGCACACTGGGTTAACATAGTAGAAGCCGGGACCCAGTCGGACCTTGAGACAGAACACATCCTCTCGACGCCGAGGATTACGGGCCCTAGGTCAATCAGGGTTGACCCCACAGTCTACAGCTTCTGCACCTCATCCTCCTCAGCCTCCTCCTCCTCTTCAGCCTTCATCTCCGAAATGACCACAACAGTCACAAGCTGGAAACACTGCAGCACTGCCTCAGCCAAGCGGCAACAGGCTGTGCTGAAGCTAATATGCTTAGGTGACAAACCGCACAATGCTGAAGAGTTGTGGACAGCTCTGAAAGAGGAGGCAGATCTGTGGCTGACACCGCTGAACCTACAGCCAGGCATGGTTGTGTGTGACAATGGCCGGAACCTGTTGGCGGCTCTGAGGCGAGGCGAGCTCACACATGTAACATGCCGGGCCCATGTGCTTAACCTCGTGGTTCAGCGGTCTCTCAAAACCTACCCAGAGTGGCCGGATCTGCTTGTCAAAGTACGCCACCTGTGTGCCCATTTTATAAAGTCAGCTACAGCTTCCGCCGCCCTTGCCCTTCAACAGCGACTGATGTGTGATGTCCCCATGCATTGGAACTCTACACTGCAGATGTTGGGATGGATTTGTGAGCAGAAGAGGGCAGTTGTATTCAGTTCAGACTCCACACATAAGACATCAGGAGTGGACATGGAAGTCAGACATCTGTACCATCCTCCGAAACTTTGAGAACTCCACCAAGATGGTGAGTGGCGATGACGCCATAATTAGCGTCACCATCCCGCTTCTCTGGCTTATGAAACACTCTCTGCTCACAATCAAAGAGGATGCAATGCAGGCGGAGCACGATGAGATGGAGCAAGGAACCATACAGGGTGATTACACATAGCCCAGCCTCATCTCATCCCAACGTGGATTGGGTGACAATAAGGACGAGGAGGAAGAGGAGGAAGAACAGGACCTAGTTTCATGTGCTATTGACGGTACTACCTGCACAACTGTCATATCGTCTGTTCAGCGTGGATGGCCTGAGGACAGGGAGGAGGAATAGGAGGAGAGCATGGTCAGTCGTCCTCTTGGTGAGGACATGGAAGTCTTGTTAGCAGTCTGGCACGCATGGCTGAGTTTATGTTATGCTGCCTTTCCCGTGACCCTCGCGTTCTCAAAATTTTGGGTGACAGTCATTACTGGTTGGTGACACTTCTTAACCCACGCTACAAGGAGAACTTTATATCTGTTATTCCTGAGGCGGACAGGTCTACAAAAATGGAGCAGTACCAGAAGGCCCTTGTTGCGGAACTATTAAAAAAATTCCCATCTGAAAACGCTGTCGGCAGAGGTCACAGTTCGTTGGACAACCAAGGAGTACAGGCGAGAGAGACACAACTCCAATCCAGCAGAGGCAGGGGAACACTGTCAAAGTTCTGGGAGAATTTTCTCAGCCCCTCCCATCGCACAGGCCCTGAGGCGCGGGGTACTCTCACATGGAGTGCAAAGTTTGGGAAGATGCTGAGGGAGTACCATGCCGACCGTACCACCATCCTCTGTGATTCCTCTGTGCCTTATAATTATTGGGTATCCAAGCTGGACACGTGGAATGAACTGGCTCTCTATGCCTTGGAGGTCCTGGCCTGCCCTGCCGCTAGCATTTTATCAGAGCAGGTTTTTAGTGCAACTGGTGGAATTATAACTGATAAGCGTACATGGGCATTACAAGTATCGGAGACGTGCTCCTTTCTAATGGGAACATTTTTTTATGAGGCCCTCCTCCACGTCTTTTCCAAGGTGCATTGGAGTGCCTCCTAATTTTTGGCAGCCCTTGCATTCACTGCATACGCCAACACAATGGGAGACCCACTTCCTAATAATGGGAACATTTTTTCATGAGGCCCTCTACGTCTCTTCCAAGGGGCATTGGAGTAGGTCCAAATTTTTGCCAGCCCTTGTATTCACTGCATAGGCAAACAGTATGGGAGACCTACTTCCTAATAATGGGAACATTGTTTTCAGGAGGCCCTCCTCTAAGTCTCTAAGTCTCTTCAAAGGGGTATTGAGGTGCGTCCAAATTTTCAAAGTGGTATTGGGGTGCGTCCAAATTTTGGGCAGCCCTGCCACTCACTGCATACGCAATAACAGTATAGGAGACCCACTCTTTAGTAATGGGAACAACAAAGCATAGCCGGCTGATGGCTCTCTAAGAATAGCGAGGGCCGACTGCTGGCCCTTTAAAAATAGTAAAGGCCGCCTGATGGCACTATAAGAATAGGCTTTGTGACTTTCAGAGTCCCTCCTTCATAAATGAAACAGGACGTGTCTGATCATGTCTCACAGACCACATGGCCAGATAAAAGTTGTAAAATGTTAAAATGACATTTCCCCGTGAATGCATTTGTCACGGTTGAAAGCAATGCAAAAGTGCAAAAATGCATCAAAAACGCTACATGTGAACATAGCCCAAGGTGTGGAGGAGTATTTTTGTTTTTAGTTATTTATTTTGCCTTATATACAAGGCATTACCCTGGAAAGGATGTTCCTTAACATATTTCCCAGGAAAATCCATTTTGGTTTCGTTTTTGTATGTTTTATTGTGAGTCTGTGAAAGTGGAGTAATACCTCTGACAACGTTGTTGACAGGAGGGACGTGGGAGTCAGAAATGCTTCCTGGGGTCTTCCCCATGCTGTTCCCATGTCATTTGAGCACTGTTCCCAGTGGCATACCGCCAATGGCGGCAGACCACGCCACTGCTATGGGGCCCGTGGCCGTAGGGGGCCCGTGAGGGCCCCAAGCAGCGTGGGAACGAGGAGCATACGTGAGTAGGAGGTTGCGGCGGCAGAGGAGCGGGTTGCGGCAGTGGAGGAGCAGGGCACACGTAGTACCCCTGCCGCAGCTACTACGTGTGCCCACTGCTAAAGGGACATGAATATTCCCTCTTCTCCACTCCCATGGGCGTGGAGAAGAGGGAATATTCATTCTCTTCAGCAGCGGGCACGGAGGAGCGCTGAGCCGCGGCTCCTGTCAGTGCCCGCTGCTAAAGAGAAAGCATATTCACACTTCTTCACGTCCAGAGTCCCGACGTGGAGAGGAGTGAATGTGCCAGCAGCAGCAGCAGCTCACCTCGGCTTCTGAGAGCGCGCGCTGCTCAGATGCCGACATGAGCTGCTGCAGACAGGACTCAGCGCTGGAGCAGAGGTGAGGAAGGAAGGTGAGTATAAGTGTTTATTGCTTTATGTGTGCAGTGATTGGGGGATGAGGGGGCCACACATACCAGGATACTTGGATTGAGGAGGCCACACATACCAGGAATGGGGGATTGAGGAGGCCACACATACCAGGATTTGGGGATTGAGGAGGCCACACATACCAGGATTTGGGGATTGAGGAGGCCACATTTACCAGGATTGGGGGATTGAGGATGCTACACATACCAGGGATTGGGGGATTGAGGAGGCCACACATACCAGGATTGGGGGATTGAGGAGGCCACACTTACCAGGATTGGGGGATTGAGGAGGCCACACTTACAAGGATTTGGGGATTGAGGAGGCCACACTTACCAGGATTGGGGGATTGAGGAGGCTACACATACCAGGGATTGGGGGATTGAGGAGGCTACACATACCAGGGATTGGGGGATTGAGGAGGCTACACATACCAGGGATTGTGGGATTGAGGGGGCCACACATACCACGGATTGGGGGATTGAGGAGGCTACACATACCAGGGATTGTGGGGGCCACACATACCAGGGATTGTGGGATTGAGGGGGCCACACATACCAGGATGGGGAAATTTACCAGTAGCTGCTGCATTTCCCACCTTAGGCTTATACTCAAGTCAATAGGTTTTCCCATTTTTATGTGGTAAAATTAGGGGCCTCGGCTTATATTCGGGTCGGCTTATTTAAAATATACGGTATTTTAAAATCAGTGAGTACGTGGTGCCCATAATACTGCAGGACTGTGGCGTGCATTATACTATATGGGGGCTGCATTTTACCCTATGGGGTGTGTAATATACTGTATGGAGGACTATGGGGAGTGCATTATATTCCATGGAGGACCATGGGAAGTTCATTATACTATATGGAGGATTATGGGGGGCGCATTATACTATATGGAGGTTTATGGGGGGCGCATTATACTATATGGAGGTTTATGGGGGGAGCATTATACTATATGGAGGATTATGGGGGCGCATTATACTATATGGAGGATTATGGGGGGAGCATTATACAATATGGAAGATTATCGGTGGTGTATTATACTATATGGAACATTATCGGTGGTGTATTATACTATACGGAAGGCTATGTTGGGCCATTATAATATTTGAGGGCTATGTGGGGGGCCATTATACTGTATGAAAGCAATTACAGTGTGAAGGTTTGTGTGGGGTCCATTATACTGTTTGGAGGGCTGTGTGGGGCCATTATACTGTTTGGAGGGCTGTGTGGGGGCCATGAGAGTGTATGGAGGGCTCTGTGGGGTTCACAGTTGGGGGATTATATTGTGTTAGGGTCAACATACTTTGCCGTGGGAGTTGAAGTGGGGTACAATAGGGTCATTATACTGTGCATGTGGAGGAATGCACCGTAGGGGTATCATACTGTTTGGGGGGCACTTTTGTTGGCATCATACTTTATGGGGCAATGAAAGAGGAATCTACGACTTCAGAAGGAGGAAAATTACTATGTAAAGGATGGAAAGTTATGAGATCTGCTCTTCTGTGACAGACAAATATTTATTTTTTGGGGGGGCGGGGCCCAATTAGAGCTTCTGCTATGGGGCCCCATGACTTCTATGACTGACTGTTCCCATCGATTTGAGCAATTTTTAGGCCCTCTGCAGACCTCTGCTCGAGTTTCCCATAGATTTACATTGGGATCGTTGCTCGGATCAAGCATCCGAGCATTCCAATTTGCTCGACCCGAGCATCGAGCACCCGAGCATTTTAGTGCTTGCCCATCACTAATGCTAACCCATCACTAGTTGCAGAGATATGTTGTCAGTCAATGTGTAATTGTATAGAATGTTTAACGTGAATTTTATTAGATTGGCTTAATAATTGCTAATCCAGGAAATGGGGCATTTGCAACCATACAAACACCATATATTTAATTTCTCACAAACCACAGGTTCAGCAAAAATTTAAAATAGGTTCCAGATTGTGAAACAGCAGGAAGATAATTTTCCAACTTGATAACACTGGAGACCATACAGCAACTAAGAAATTATAGTATGCAGGTTTTTAATAAAAAATGAGCTGCATTTTTTGGGACTTTCAGATAGATAGATAGACAGATAACATAAATGAAAATTCCATTCAGAACTTATCTACAATATGATGGAGAGTCTTTGAATATAACACATTTGCAACAATTCCCTAAGATGCCAGCAACATGGCAATATTGGAGGTACACTTTTCTAGGAATTTGAAAAATCACCATAACATTTAGGAATGTGATTAAGTGAGATAATATCCAATACATCTTAAACTCCCACTGCTTCATTGCCCCCACTTGGGAGGTCTCCAACCCCAGAAAATTCCTTTAGGCTATGTGCACACGAAGCGTTTTTATTGCATTTCCGCAGCGGTTTTTCAACCGTGGAAATGCTACGAAAATGCTTGTTAATAGGTCTGCCAGCTATAGCAATGGTAATCCTGATATTCTGTGCACATGATTCGGAAATTTCTGCTCAGGATTGCCATTGCGGTAAAAACCGCACCATGACCATTGTGTGGGCATTTCCGCCATGAATTCGCGCCCATTGACTTGAATTGAACCGCAGCAAATCAGCAGGTATAATATTTATACCTGTGGATTGGCTGCATTTCAATTAAAGCCAATAGGTGCGAATTTGCGGCGGAAATGCGGTGCGGGTGGTACCCGGGTCGGGAGATGAGGACTACTACTCCTCTCATCCGACCGCCGCTCCCGTATAACAGCGAGAGAGGCGTGGCTGGGGGGAGCAGAAGTCTCCTCAGCCAAGCCGGCTACCACGCGGTGTAAAAGAAGAAAAAAAAAAGTAAAAAATTTAAAAAAAAAACACTATACTCACCTGTCCGGCGCCCCTCAGTGTCCTTCTGGTCCTGGTCCCCAGCGACGTTCTCCTCCCGGCAGTACACTGCGCTGCCAGGACCTGCGGTCATGTGAGCGATCAGCTGATCGCTCACTTGACCTCACCGTGGGAACATTCTGAAGAATGTTCCCATGGTGGTGAGCTCACCGAGGCTGATCAGCTGATCTTCAGCTGATGAACCCCAGTGACCTCACTCCAGCAGCAATGTATACTGGCAGGAGTGATTTTACACTCCTGTCAGTGTACATTGCTGTCTTCTACAGCCGTGACCCGTATTGCCAAGGGACAATCGGCGTAATCGTGACAGGTGAGGTATATGGTTGTTCGTTATTTTTTCCTTTTTTTTCAGAAGATCGATGGCTTTGCGGACTGAGTACAATAAAAAAAAAATTAAAACCATGTGTTTTTTATTTTTTATTTCATTAAAATACTTTATTCTGGCCATGTCTTTTATTGAAAAGGCGGCGATAATTTTACTACGCAGTTAGTAATGGGGGCGTTTTGTAGACGCCCTCCATTACTAACCTGGGCTTCACGTCAGCCGCCATACAAGGCTGACGTGAACCCCAACCCCATTACCCCACTCGCCACCGCTACAGGGCAGTGGGAAGGGTGGAGGCTTAGCGCCAGATTTGGTGCATCTTATGGATGCGCCATTTCTGGGACTGCTGAGGGGTGATATTAACCCCTTTACCCCCGAGGGTGGTTTGCACGTTAATGACCGGGCCAATTTTTACAAATCTGACCACTGTCACTTTATGAGGTAATACCTCTGGAAAGCTTCAATGGATCCCGCTGATTCTGAGAATTTTTTTTCGTGACATATTGTACTTCATGATAGTGGTAAAATTTCTTTGATATCACTTGCGTTTATTTGTGAAAAAAACAGAAATTTGGTGAAAATTTTTTAAATTTCGCAATTTTCAAAATTGTAATTTTTATGCCCTTAAATCAGAGAGATATATCACACAAAATAGTTAATAAGTAACATTTCCCACGTGTCTACTTTACATCAGCACAATTGTGTAACCCAATTTTTTTTTTATTAGGGAGCTATAAGGATTAAAATTTGACCAGCGATTTCTCATTTTTACAACAAAATTTACAAAACCATTTTTTTAGCGACCTCATCACATTTGAAGTGACTTTTGGGTCTTTATGACAGAAAATACCCAAAAGTGACACCATTCTAAAAACTGCACCACTCAAGGTGCTCAAAACCACATTCAAGAAGTTTATTAACCCTTCAGGTGATTCACAGGAATTTTTGGAATGGGGAAGAAAAAAATTAACATTTAACTTTTTTCACAAAACTGTTACTTTAGACCCAATTTTTTTTATTTTTGCAGGGGTAACAGGAAAAAATGGGCCCAAAAATTTGTTCTGCAATTTCCCCTGAGCACGCAGATACCCCATACGTGGGGAAAAAACACTGATTGGGCGCACTGCAGGGTTCAGAAGGGAAGGAGCGCCATTTGACTTTTTGAATGTAAAATTAGCTTGAATAATTAGCGGACACCATGTTGCGTTTAGAGAGCCCTTGATGTGCCTAAATAGTAGAAACCCCCATAAGTGACACTATTTTGGAAACTAGACTCCTCAGGGAACTTATCTAGATGTGTAGTGAGCACCTTGAACCCCCAGGTGCTTCACAGAAGTTTATAACATTGAGCCGTGAAAATAAAATATTCACCTTTTTCCCTCAAAAATGTTTTTCAGCCCCCAATTTTTTTTTTCACAAGGGTGAGAGGAGAAAATGGAACCTAAAAACTGTTGAGCAATTTCTCCTGAGTATGGCAATACCCCATATGTGGGGAAAATACACTGTTTGGACGCATGTTAGGGTTCAGAAAGGAAGGAGCACTGTGTGACTTTTTGAACGCAAAATTGGCTGGAATCAAGAGCCGACGCCATGTCGCATTTCGAGAGCCCCTCATGTGCCTAAATAGTGGAAACCCCCCACAATTGACTCCATTTTGGAAACTAGACCCCTCAATGATTTTATCAAGGGGTATAGTGTACATTTTGAACCCAGGGGTACGACAGAATTTGATAACATTAGGTCATCATATTGAATAAGTTGTCATTAGTCTTGAGCGCAAGTGCTCGCTAGTTGAGTTTGCATTGGGTACTCGGGTATGCACCATGTATTACAGGTGCTCAATTGACATGTTAGAGTCCCCGCCCCGCATGTTTCACGGTTGTTAGACACCCCAAAAAAAACATGCGGGGATTGCTCGTGCATGGCAGGCGATCCCAGCAACATTTTTTTGGCCGCGAAGCACATGGGGCAGAGACTCGAGCATGTCACTCAAATACCCGCGATACTCAGTGCATACCCGAGAATCCGATGCAAACTCAAGTAGCGCGCACTTGCGCTCAACACTGGTCGCCATATCGTCATCATTTTTATTTTCTTGACTTTTGAAAAAATCCCAACCATAACCCCCAACCCTAATACAACCCCATCCCTAACCCTAGCCCAACCCTAACCCTAGTCCAACCCTAACCCCAACCCTAACCCTAGCCCAACCCTAACCCTAGCCCAACCCTAATCCTAGCCCAACCCTAACCCTAGCTCAACCCTAACGCTAGCCCAACCCTAACCTTAGCACAACCCTAACCCCAACCCTAACCCCAACCCTAACCATAGCCCAACCCTAACCCTAGCCCAACCCTAACCCTAGCACAACCCTGACTCTAGAGTTTATTTTTTACGCCGTTCCAAGTGCGGTATAAGTAATTAGATGACTTTATTCTTCGGGTCGGTGCGATTACAGCGATACCAGATTCATATCGGGTTTTTATGATTGACAGCTGTCACACACTAAAAGACACTTTTTTTTGCAAAGACTAGTTTTTGCATCGCCATATTTTGAGAGCTATAATTTTTCCAGATTTAGGCCGACAGAGTCATGTGATGGCTTGTTTTTTGAGGGACAAGTTGACATTTTTATTGGTACCATTTTCGGGCATGTGACATTTTTTGATTGCTTTCTATTCTGATTTTTGGGAGGCAGAATAAACAAAAACCAGCAATTCCAGAATTGTTTTTTTGGGTGTTTTTTTATGCCGCTCCACGTGTGGTAAAATTGATAAGGCAGCTTTATTCTTTGGGTCAGTACGTTTACAGCGGTACTGCATTTATATAGTTTTTCTATGTTTTGGCGCTTTTACACAATAAAAACTATTTTCTAGAAAAAATAATTTTTTTGTATTACTTTATTCTGAGAACTTTTTTATTTTTCGGATGATGGAGCTGTATGGCGGCTTGTTTTTTGCAGGACAAGAGATGACGTTTTCAACGGTACCATTTTTATTTACATTCGTCTTTTTGATCACGTTATTCCATTTTTTGTTTGGCGGTATGATGATAAAGCATTTGTTTTTTGCTTCGTTTTTTTTTTTTTTACCGTGTTAACTGAAGGGGTTAACTAGTGGGACAGTTTTATAGGTCAGGTCGTTCCGGACGCGGCAATAGCAAATATGTGTACTTTTATTGGTTTATGTTTTTTTCATAATAATAAATAAATATTATGGGTACAATATATTTTTATTTTTTGAGGATTATTTTTTTCATTTTTTTTTTTTTATTTTTACAAATTTTCTTTATTTTTTTCACTTTTCTACCCTTTTTTTACTTTTACACATTGTCCCACTATGGGACTTTCAATTTTTGCAGCCTGATGAACTGTATAGCATAGAGAGCAGCTTTTCCCTATGCCATGCAGCCTGTCAGCGCTGCACGCAGGGGAGACATTACTTTGGTCATGCACTGCGCATGACCAAAGTAACGCCTTGCCTCCTTGTGACCCGGATGTTGTCATGAAGACATCGAGTCATCATGACAACATCTGGGAGCTGCCGCAGACATCGCTGGAGGCCGGAGAGGAGGTAAGTAACGGCGCTTACCTTCCTCCTTGCCCCTGCAATGCTGCGATCGGCTTCGATTGCTGCATTGCGGGGGTTAATGTGCAGGGAGTGGTGCGGGACCACTCCCTGCACATAGCACTGGGTGTTAGCTGTGACAGTCAGCTGACACCCGGTGGCGATCGCCCCGCACCGCTTGTGTGCGGGCGCAATCACATTATGCGTAATAGTACGTATCTGGTCCATAAGTCCCAGGGCACAGCTACTCACTATTACTTGGGTTAATAGCCGCGGAGGGGGCTAGTATTCATGGCCCCTTCCCTGGCTACTAATATCAGCCCGCAGCTGTGTGTTTAGCCTTTTCTAGTTAGATTTTATAGGGGGACCCCATGTCAATTTTTTTCTCTGGTCCCCCTGTAATCTAGCCAGCAAAGGCTAAACAAACAAGCTGTGGGCTGATATTAATAGCCAGGGAACATTTTAGGCTAATGGTCCCTTCCCCAGCTACTAATATCAGCCCCTAGCGGTCGGCTTTCCCTCTCCTGGTTATAAAAATGAGGCCGTAGCCCAGGCCATTTTTTTTTTTTTTATTTTAGGCTCTGTGCCCACGATCCAGACGTAGCAGCAGTTTGGATGCATAGTTTTGGCTGCTTCCAAAACATTGCATTCTATTGAAAACAGGTAAATCCACATGTGTTCCCTGAACCATGCATATTTACCTCATTCAATACATTCTAGTGGTCAAATTTATGTTGCAGAGACTAGCGACTGGACTGCGCAAGAGAATTTGACATGCGGCGGTCCTGAAAGAAAAGCCGCATGTCAGTGTCCAAGAATGATCCGCAGCCTCAGATGCACGCATAGTGGACATGGGATTTCTAGAGATCCCATCCACTACGCTGTAACATCTGGATGCTGCGGGTTTGACGCTGTATAAACACGCAGCGTCAAACCTGCATCGGCTCCTTATCGTGGCGATGTACCCAAACTCACCCACAGCATGTCAATTTCTATAGCAGACACGCTAGTCTCCGCTGCAGATTTTGACCGATTGAAGTGTCATTATATGCGGTGGATTCACATGTACCGACAACAAAAGTGCGGTATTAGAACACTGCGTTTTGGACGATGCAAAAATACGCTGCGTCCAAAGCGATGCTGAGTGTTGATCGAAGGGACATAGTGGCTAACCAAACAGCTGTGAGCTGTTAATAATGGCCAGGGACCATGTTTGCAAATGGCACCTTCCTAGGCTAAAAACAGCAGCTCACAACTGCCACATAAATTACATGAATGTAAATGCTAATGAGATTGGGCGAATGGGATTAGCTGACACCTAGCTCTTTTGTTTGGTGATGACAAGGTGTCAATCAGACCCTTTCATCACCAAACCTAATTAAAGTAAAGAGTTAAATAAACACACAGACACAGAGCAAACACTTTATTTGAAATACAATAGACACATTCTTTAATCATTTAAATTAACCAATATACTCACCCCAGTTCTGACTGTGATCCAAGGGTTTAAGCAATGTCCCACCAAATAACTTTATTTAGCTCCAAAAAGCATTCGTTGATGTACAAAAACGCTTCAAAAACCACATCAAAAATGCATCACAAACCACACGTTTTTTTCCGCAGCATTTTTCCTGCAAAGGAGATGCAAAAATGCTCAGGAAATTTTGGCTTCAAATCCTGAACGTGCACACATAGCCTTAACATAGTCAGCTGTTGCAGTCGACCCTTCCACCTCCTCACATGAAGGAGCAGGTGTCACTGGTGCCAACCAGTAGCACTATCATCAAATCCCAAATACCCAGGCACTACTTCCAACCCCCCACAGTATTCTCCCTGGTAGTCCTATAGATATGCTCAACCCGTTCTCTTAAGCCCCCGCGATCAGACATGTATTAACTGTCCTGTGTTCAGGTAATAGAAATGTAATTTTGGGGAAAATTTCTTTGTGTTTATCTGGAGTTTACAGGGATTATCCGGCCTTCCGCTACAAGTCTGTAGTCACTCTATATGACTGCAGACTTGAGAATCCTCACAACTCGAGCACTGCTCGCTGTAAGGATTCTCCTGTGCTGGCACCTGGAACGGCAGGCTCGTGATTGCAAGGATGATATTTGCATATACAGTACAGACTAAAAGTTTGGACACACCTTCTCATTTAAAGATCTTTCTGTATTTTCATGACTATGAAAATTGTACATTCACACTGAAGGCATCAAAACTATGAATTAACACATGTGGAATTATATACTTTACAAAAAAGTGTGAAACAACTGAAAATATGTCTTATATTCTAGGTTCCTCAAAGTAGGCACCTTTTGCTTTGATGACTGCTTTGCAAACTCTTGGCATTCTCTTGATGAGCTTCAAGAGGTAGTCACCGAAAATGGTCTTCCAACAATCTTGAAGGAGTTCCCAGAGATGCTTAGCACTTGTTGGCCCTTTTGCCTTCACTCTGCGGTCCAGCTCACCCCAAACCATCTCGATTGGGTTCAGGTCTGGTGACTGTGGAGGCCAGGTCATCTGCCGTAGCACTCCATCACTCTCCTTCTTGGTCAAATAGCCCTTACACAGCCTGGAGGTGTGTTTGGGGTCATTGTCCTGTTGAAAAATAAATGATGGTCCTACTAAACGCAAACCGAATGGAATAGCATGCCGCTGCAAGATGCTGTGGTAGCCGTGCTGGTTCAGTATGCCTTAAATTTTGAATAAATCCCCAACAGTGTCACCAGCAAAGCACCCCCACACCATCACACCTCCTCCTCCATGCTTCACGGTGGGAACCAGGCATGTAGAGTCCATCCGTTCACCTTTTCTGCGTCGCACAAAGACACTCAACAGACCAAAGCACAGATTTCCACTGGTCTAATGTCCATTCCTTGTATTCTTTAGCCCAAACAAGTCTCTTCTGCTTGTTGCCTGTCCTTAGCAGTGGTTTCCTAGCAGCTATTTTACCATGAAGGCCTGCTGCACAAAGTCTCCTCTTAACAGTTGTTGAAGAGATGTGTCTGCTGCTAGAACTCTGTGTGGCATTGACCTGGTCTATAATCTGAGCTGCTGTTAACCTGCGATTTCTGAGGCTGGTGACTCGGATAAACTTATCCTCAGAAGCAGAGGTGACTCTTGATCTTCCTTTCCTTGGGGGGTCCTCATGTGAGCCAGTTTCTTTGTAGCGCTTGATGGGTTTTGCAACTGCACTTGGGGACACTTTCAAAGTTTTCCCAATTTTTCGCACTGACTGACCTTCATTTCTTAAAGTAATGATGGCCACTCGTTTTTCTTTGCTTAGCTGCTTTTTTCTTGCCATAATACTAATTCTAACAGTCTATTCAGTAGGACTATCAGCTGTGCATCCACCGGACTTCTGCACAACACAACTGATGGTCCCAACCCCATTTATAAGGCAAGAAATCCCACTTATTAAACCTGACAGGGCACACCTGTTAAGTGAAAACTATTTCTGGTGACTACCTCTTGAAGCTCATCAAGAGAATGCCAAGAGTGTGCAAAGCAGTCATCAAAGCAAAAGGTGGCTACTTTGAAGAACCTAGAATATAAGACATATTTTCAGTTGTTTCACACTTTTTTGTTAAGTATATAATTCCACATGTGTTAATTCATAGTTTTGATGCCTTCAGTGTGAATGTACAATTTTCATAGTTATGAAAATACAGAAAAATCTTTAAATGAGAAGGTGTGTCCAAACTTTTGGTCTGTACTGTATGCGGTCACTAGGTGCTGATTAGATGGGTTCGGCCTCGCTCAACGTAAGTGTATTGAGCGAGGCCGGACATGGTTTAGTTGGAATGTGGTCGTAAGTATGCAAATCGCACACTTGCGGTCACATGACCACCCGCTCCAAGCGCCAGCACCAGAGCACGTAGTGTACGCGATGTGAGGATTCACAAGCCTGCAGAAACAGAGTAACTGCAGACTTGTAGCCTAAGGACGAGCAACCCCTTTAAATATTTAAGTTTATACATTTCAGTTATACATTGGAGATGGAAACTTTATTTGGAACCTCTTCATCGCTATTTGCTAATGGGAAAATCTGCCAATTTTTTTTCCTTGAGTTATAATCCATCATGCCAACCATGTAGGATGACTGAGGTAAAAAAAAATGGCACAAAAACAAAATGTGTAAATAGACTCTAACAATTTAATTATTTGTATCTGAGCTGCCGCTCAAGAGTCTAAGTTAAAAAACGTGGAAATGAAATAATGAAATATCTTTTTATTGTTTAATAGATTTTTTTGTTTTTTTCCATTTTTATAAAGTTAGTTAAATTTTGTTTACGTTACATCACATTACCATTATCTTTGTATAATGTTTATTTATACAATTATGTCCAGATATTTATTTTTTAAATATTAACATGGGGTATTTTATTCATAGTCGTTTTAACCACTTAGTAACTGTTCTATATTTATTTTACGGCAGCCGCTAAAGACATTTCTTCTGATGGGCAGCACGGTGGCTCAGTGGTTAGCACTGCAGCCTTGCAGCACTGGGGTCCTGGGTTCAAATTCCACCAAGGACAACATCTGTAACAAGTTTGTATGTTCTCCCTGTGTTTGTGTGGGTTTCTTCTGGGTTCTCCAGTTTCCTCCCACACTCCAAAGACATACTGATAGGGAATTTAGATTGTGAGCCCCAATGGGGACAGCCATGTTAATGTATGTAAAGTGCTGTGGAATATGTTGGCGCTATATAAAAATGAAGATTATTATTATTACACCGCTTACTATGCCAGTAGTTGAGAAGAAGATTGCAGTACTATCTGTTGCAGTGTCCCAATGTCCATACTGTTGCTATCAGTCTTGAGCTTCAGACACTAAAGCAGGAAGTACGGCGGCGTCTAAAAATCACTAAAGTTGATAAATCCCCGGGCCCGGATGGGATACACAAGCGAGTACTGCAGGAATTAAGTAAAGTCATAGATTGACCATTATTTTTAATCTTTAAAGATTCCATAATAACAGGGTCTGTACCACAGGACTGCCGTATAGCAAATGTGGTGCCAATATTCAAAAAGGGGATAAAAACTGAACTTGTAAATTATAGGCCAGTAAGCTTAACCTCTACTGTGGGTAAAATCCTGGAGGGTTTCCTAAGAGATGCTATAACAGAGTATCTGAAGAAGAATAACCTCATGACTAGTGTTGAGCATTCCGATACTGAAATATCGGGTATCGGCCGATATTCGCGGTATCGGAATTCCGATACTTAATTCAGATACTTTTACAATATCGAATACCGGAATCGGAAGTTCCCATAATGCCTGCGCTCTGCAGTGTCTCTGAAGGATGACAAGCTGGATGGCAGCGCTCAGCTACAATCCAGCCTGTCATCAGAATGCCATCCCAGCGTGGGAGAATTCTCCTGATTGTTTAAAAGCCGGCGGGCGGTAAAAAGCCGCCGGCTTTTAAACAATCACACAGCCCCATACTGCTTCCCCGCAGCCTCCCACCCCGATCCTCCGCTCCCCTCGCCACCTCCCATCCCGATGGTAAGTTAGGACCGGGCGGGGAGCGCAGCACCAAGGAGCGGGGAGCGAAGGACCCGGGCTGGGAAGCCGGAGGTGAAAAGACTTCACCGCCGGCTTTCCCGTTCTGCGCTGCGCTTTCCCGCCGGTTATTTCAAATGAACAGCTGAGGTATCAGGTGATGCCGATCAGCTGTTCATTTGAAGTCGCCGCGGTGCCCTCAGAGGGTTCATGTGAGTTCATGCTTGACTGCATGAACTCACATGAACTTTCCCACGGCCGCACAGGTCAGCCTCACCTCCCAGACCATCAGACCCATCATGATTAGTGTGTGCGGGTGTCTGTGCGATGTCTGCGGGTGTGTGCGGTGTCTGTGCGATGTCTGCAGGTGTGTGCGCGGTGTCTGTGCGATGTCTGCGGGTGTGTGCGTGCAGGCAGACATAGGCCGATGTGACCCTACTACTCCCATCGGCCTATGTCTGTCCCCCGTCCACTCGTGCCAGCAGAATCAGCTTGATGGGAGCAGTAGTTCCCATCAGCCTGATCCTGCTATTTAAACTGCCCCATGTGTTATTTTTGCCCCTATACGTGTTTTTTTAGGCCCCCATATATATTTGTTTTTGGTCCCCAATAAATTTTAAATACATGTCATTGGTGGCCAGTGGTTACCTAAAATAAATTAGTTTATACATTACCTGTCCCCGCCGATCGCCACCTAAAATAAAGTAAAAAATAAAAAAATACACCTATACTCACCTAGACACCTAATTCCCCGAAGCCATCGATCTCCTGTAATAAAATATAAAATAATAAACCACAACCTTATCCTTACCCCTCCGTAGTAGGCCACGAGTGTCCCACGATGATCTCCAGTTTAGAGCAGCCACATAGAATGTGACCGCTCTGAACCGCTGCCGCCGCTAGAATGACAGCATAAGCGGGTTCGCCGGAGTTCAGGCAGCGCTGCTCCGGTTAGCTCCTTTACAGCCCTGCTGTACCGTGAGAAATTCCCACGGTACACCAGTGCCGTAAAGGAGGTCTCCGGAGCTGCGCTGACTGAATGCACTCCGGTGACCTCAGTCAGTGGCTCCCGCTGCCAGGAGCGGACGTGTTCCCGGCAGTGTGAGCTTACAGCAGCCAAGCACAGCTGTCACCATCTCCAGATGTGACAGCTGTGCATGGGAGATCAGCGCAGGAACGTGGACAGGTAACTATTTTTTTAAGTAAACTAAGAATTAAATAAAATGGTGTGTTTTATTTCAAATAAATTATTTTTTTCTGGGTGTAGTGTGTGTTTTTTCTTTTTAACACTTTGTAGGTTAGTAATGGGGGTGTCTTATAGACGCCCATCATTACTAACCTGGGCTTCATGGCAGCTGGCGCTGACATGAACTCCAACCCTATTACCCCCTGCCACCGCACCAGGGCAGCGTGGAAGAGCGAGGCTAAGTGCCAGAATTGGCGCATTCTATGGATGCGCCATTTCTGGGGCGGCTGACGGCTGGTGTTTCTAGCCTGGGAGGGGGCCAATATTCATGGCACCCTTCCTGGGCTATTAATATCAGCCCCCAGCTGTCTGCCTAGCCTTTGCTAGCTATTAAAATAGGGGGGACCCCACGTCATTTTTTTGGGGGGTCTCACATTTTAATAGCTAGTAAAGGCTAGGTATTCAGCTGGGGGCTGATATTAGTAGCCTGGGAAGCTCCGTGGGTATTACCCCCTTCCCAGGCTTCAAACATCTGCCCCAGCTGTCTGCTTAACCTCCGCTAGAGACTAAAATTATGGGGGATCCCACGGCAATTTTTTTTTTAATAAATCCTTTATTTTAACACTAAATGACACTTGAGGGGTTAATAAAGATGCAGTCCCTAAATTATTATTTATTTTTTAATTAATTTTTCCCAAAAATGTTGACGTGAGCTTTGCCATATTTTTGTATGCCAGCCAGGTACAGCATCCAGGAACGGGCTGCCCCCAACCACCAGCTGCCTATTTATACTTGGCCGGACACAACAATATAGGGAAGCCCTTTTTTTCTTAATTATTTCATGAATTTCATGAAATAATTTAAAAAAAAAATACGTGGGGCTTCGCCCTATTTTTGTGTCCAGCCAGATACAACTAGGCAGCTGGGGGCTGGAATCTGCAGCGCAGGGAGGCCCAAGCTTTCTGCCCCCCCCCCCCCCCGCTGCAAATTGCAGTCCGCAGCCACCCCGGAAAATGGCGCGTTCACAGAAGCGCCATCTTCTGGCGCTGTACCCAACTCATCCAGGGCCCTGGTGCTGTGGCTCACTGGGTAATAAAGGGGTTAGGGCCAGCTTGGCATTATCAGCTGGCCCTAAGCCCGAAATTCATGGGGTCACGCCAATATTATACATGACCGCCATGAATTTCTAGTAAAGTATTTAAAAAAAACACAACACCCAGAATAAAGTCCTTTAATTGAAATAAAGACACAATTCTTTATTGTTCTAAATTAAACCATACTTACCATCACGCCCATTCCAGCTGAAGCCAACGATCTCCTGCAATAAAAGAAAAATAATAAAGCAACATCATCCTTACCTTTCCATGGTTCCCAGGACAGCTTCAGCTCTGCTACATCGAGATGACAGGCTGGACCACAGCAGAAAGCTTCCATCCAGCCTGTCATCCCGCAGACACTGAGAAGAGCAGGCTTGCTTGCGCTCCTCAGTGTCAGGGTGTGACGGCATCCAGATGAGCCGAGTCTCTCACGCTCACCACATGCGCAGGAGAATTCTCCCACACTGTCAGTGACGTGCATGAGGTGAGCTGAGTTCATTGTCGGCTCATCTGGATGCCGTCACAGCCGGACACTGCAGAGCGCAAGCAAGCCTGCGCTTCTCAGTGTCTGCGGGATGACAGGCTGGATGGAAGCTTTCTGCTGCGGTCCAGCCTGTCATCTCGATGTAGCAGAGATGAAGCTGTCCTGGGAACCATGGAAAGGTAAGGATGATGTTGCTTTATTATTTTTCTTTTATTGCAGGAGATCGTTGGCTTCAGCTGGAATGGGCGTGATGGTAAGTATGGTTTAATTTAGAACAATAAAGTATTGTGTATTTATTTCAATTAAAGGACTTTATTCTGGGTGTTTGTGTTTTTTGTAACTTTGACTATGGGGTTAGTAATGGGGGTGTCTTATAGACGCCTCTCCATTACTAACCTGGGCTTGATGTCAGCTGGCATTATAAGCTGACATCAACCCCAGCCCTATTACCCCACTGCCACCGCTACAGGGCAGTGGGAAGAGCGAGGCTAAGTGCCAGAATTGGCGCATCCTATGGATGCGCCATTTCTGGGGCGGCTGACGGCTGGTGTTTCTAGCCTGGGAGGGGGCCAATATTCATGGCACCCTTCCTGGGCTATTAATATCAGCCCCCAGCTGTCTGTCTAGCCTTTGCTAGCTATTAAAATAGGGGGGACCCCACGTCATTTTTTGGGGGGGTCCCCCATTTTAATAGCTAGTAAAGGCTAGGTATGCAGCTGGGGGCTGATATTAGTAGCCTGGGAAGCTCCGTGGGTATTACCCTCTTCCCAGGCTTCAAACATCTGCCCCAGCTGTCCGCTTAACCTCCGCTAGAGACTAAAATTACGGGGAACCCCACGCCAATTTTTTTTTAATAAATCCTTTATTTTAACACTAAATGACAAGTACAGTAACCAACACTATCACTGTACTTATTATATGTGACTGACATGTTTCTATCTATCTAATCTATGTGTGATGCTCTATTATTTCTGTTATAAATTGTCGGGTACCGCTGCTGAATTGCCGGCCGGCTTTTTTAAAGAGACGGTGCATGAAAACACTAATATTTTTTTAAATAAATCCTTTACACTAAATGACAAGTACAGTAAGCAACACTATCACTGTACTTATTATATATGTGACTGACATGTTTCTATGTATCTAATCTATGTGTGAAGCTCTATTCTTTCTGTTCTAAATTGTCGGGTACCGGTGTATGCCGCTGCTGAATTGCCGGCTTTTCATGTTTCACTGTGAGCACTGTTCCCATCGATTTGGGCAACCACCTCCCCCAATACATTCTACATTATTGTTAGTTGTTTTCCTTCATGTAGAATTAACCTACAAGGAAAGAAAGGGTTTATTTTCATTCCGATATTTGTGATATTTATGTACTTTTTGGGTATAGGCCCGATCCAATCCGCTCCAATATTTCCTGATATCGGAAGGTATCGCTCAACACTACTCATGACCCAATATCAACATGGGTTTACGAGGGACCGTTCCTGTCAAACTAATCTGATCAGTTTTTATGAAGAGGTAAGTTCCGGACTGGACCAAGGAAATGCAGTGGATGTTGTGTATATGGACTTTTCAAAAGCTTTTGATATGGTTTCACACAAAAGGTTGATACATAAAATGAGAACAATGGGGATAGGGGAAAATATATGTATGTGGGTTAAAAACTGGCTCAGTGATAGGAAACAAAGGGTGGTTATTAATGGAAAACACTCAGACTGGGTCTCAGTTAACAGTGGGGTACCACAGGGGTCAGTATTGGGCCCCCTTCTTTTTAACATATTTATTACTGACCTTGTAGGGGGCATACAGAGTAGTATTTCAATATTTGCAGATGACACTAAACTCTGCAGGGTAATCAATACAGAGGAGGACAATTTTATATTACAGGGGGATCTATGTAAACTAGAAGCTTGGGCTGATAAATGGCAAATGAGCTTTAATGGGGATAAATGTAAGGTAATGCACTTGGCCAGAGGAAATAAAATGTATATTTATATGCTTAATTGTAAAACACTGGGCAAAACTGTCACTGAAAAAGACCTGGGTGTATTGGTGGACGACAAGTTCACATTTGGTGGCCAGTGTCAGGCAGCTGCTGCAAAGGCAAATAAAATAATGGGATGCATTAAAAGAGGCATAGATGCTCATGAGGAGAACATAATTTTACCTCTATACAAGTCACTAGTGCGACCACACTTAGAATACTGTGTACAGTTCTGGTCTCCGGTGTATAAGAAAGACATAGCTGAACTAGAGCGGGTGCAGAGAAGAGCGACCAAGGTTATTAGAGGACTGGGGGATCTGCAATACCAAGACAGGTTATTACACTTGGGGTTATTTACTGTGGAAAAAAGAAGGCTTAGGGGTGATCTTATTACTATGTACAAGTATATGAGGGGACAGTACAATGACCTTTCTACTGATCTTTTTACTCTGAGGCCAGAGACGGGGACAAGGGTGCATCTTCTACGTCTGGAGGAAAGAAGGTTTAATCATAATCACAGACACGGATTCTTTACTGTAAGAGCAGTGAGACTATGGAACTCTCTGCCGCATGATGTTGTAATGAGTGATTCACTACTAAAATTTAAGAAGGGCATGGATGCCTTTCTTGAAAAGTATAATATTATAGGTTATATATACTAGATTCCTTGATAGGGCGTTGATCTAGGGAACTTGTCTGATTGCTGTATGTGGAGTCGGGAAGGAATTTGTTTCCCCAATGTGGAGCTTAGTGTTTGCCACATGTTTTTTTTTTGCCTTCCTCTGGATCAACATGTTAGGCTATGGGTTGAACTAGATGGACTTAGTCTTCCTTCAACCTTAAAAAACTATGTTACTAAGTTACTGATTGGAGACCAATAAAGTCTGTCAGATCACAGGCCCATAGGACATTAAAAGTCAATTATACTTGCCAGGTCTCCTTAAAGAGGAAGAGGACCTTTCACTAGTTTTAGCAAGTTAAACTGGCCATATCATGGAATAGTGGCTGCAAAGCTGATAAAAACATATTTTTTTAATTTCTCTTCTCCATTGTTGAGATATTAGCTTGTAAAGTTTATATGCTAATTTCCACTGTAACTAAGGGGGTGTTAGCACAGATTCTTGTCTGGGGGTATTTACTTTTTCCCCAGCAAGGCACAGACCAATCATACTCAAGAAGCATCATGCGTAAAAAAAAACACCCCCAGTGAAGGTCAGAACTGTCTTTCTCTATGTAATATGGTAATACGTAACAAAACACAGCTCTGCTTTCTTCCCCAGGTCACACAGATCTCAACACTGGCATTTAGTGTGATTACAAATGAAGGGAATGAAGGGGAGGAGAGAAGAGCTGTTTGTCAGTACATACACTTTTCTGCACCTATCCCAAGAAAAAGGGACTACTGCTTTGATAGCTGAAAAAGATTCAGAGCGGTGTATATAACACGCTGCAGCTCTCGTCTAACGGCACTGACAGTGATGGTGGAGGGGGAGAAGAGCAGAGCTAATAGTGCAGTGAAATAAGTGCTGCAAGATGTCCCATATATCATTCTGAATCTGTTTCAGCTATTATTATTCGCCGATGTCTGGGAAAGATTTAGAGCAGTCACCAGTGCATATGAAGACACCCAGCTCTGTTCTCCACTCCTTTCCCCTCTCCTGCTTAATTGCAGTAGATGCCGGCAGTGATATCTGTGTGATCTGTGGAGGAAAGCAGAGCTCTGTGTCATTACATGTCTTACCATATCACACAGAGAATGTTGATTCTGACCGATTCTGGGGCTTTTTCTTTTTTTTTTTGAATGATGCCTCCTGCTTATAATTGGTCAACGTCATGCAGTAAAAAGTAAATGACTCCAGAAAGGAATCTCTGCTAAATCACCCATAGTTACAGCGGAAATTAGCATATAAACTTTACTAGCTAATATCTCAGCAACGGAGATGAGAAATTAGAAAAACAAAACAAAAAAGTTTTACTCAGCTCTGCAGCCACTATTCCATTATGTGGCCAGTTTAACATTCTAAGCTGGTGAATAGTCCCCTATAAATGTCTGGGATACTCCTGGAAGTGGGGGAGACATTCTTGACTCCCAGTAGAGTTAATAAATCTCCAGGTTAACACAAAATCCTCCCAAAACTGCCTCCAGGTTGGTTTCAATGTAATGAGGTGGTGACCTCGCTAAGAGGAGCAATACATCCTTTTATTTGCACACTGGTCCAGATGCACAAACTACTGTCTCTGTGTTTCTCCTGTGAGAGACGTTTTTAGAAAAAAAAATTCTTTCTGTTGATAAATTTTATTATTTATTATTTTATTCTTTCTGTTGGCTATTTTATTTAGTAATTTTCAAAAACCTTCTTGTCTCAAAAGGAAATTTCCTGACTCCATTTTTTATAGTAACTGTTTATCTAATAGATTTAAGTATGACATCAACAGTAGAATAATATAACAGAATTTGTACAATAATCACACTTTAGTGGAGCAGTGCCGCTGGTGTTATTTTTTATTATTCTCTTTACTATCTTCCCGGACACTTCGTAATCTTTATTTCCAGCTCACTGTTTTTCCATTATATCAGATTTGAAATTTTATTACAGTAAATCCTTATTTTCATTCCTCTTTTTTTACTATCTACACTAACAACTGTCTTTTCCATTCAAAATGACTGAATATTAGATTAAGGAACGTTCTGCATTGCGTTCTGTCAGCCCCAGACCTTCTTATCGAAAACATAGCACCAACCATATGCCACATTGGAGAGCTTGCTCTGTCCTGCACCCTACACTTATTCTTCCTCTAGCCAAAGTCGCAACGGGAGTATCCTTGGGATCCCACAGTGAACCTAGGTGGCCCATGCTAACACAAAATGACCTCCTCTGACAACAAAACACTGATCAGAGACATAAGAAAAAAACTGCATCACAGTCAGTACCCCAACCAGGGAATATATCAGAAATGAATAAAGATTACAGCATAAGTATTAGAGGTAGATACAACAAAATTGGTAAGAGGGGCAGGGTTCTCATTCCTAATCTTGTAATTTTCATTCACTCTCTGCTCTTGCTGATGGATGGGGATCCCTTCTCTCCTTCACCTCTATTAGCTCAGAATTTACTAATAGGATATTTAAAATGGGCTTTATAAATCAGAATACCCCCATAGGGAAGAATTGTAAGCCTGAATGAACTCTATTTCTACTAAAGGTCCCTAGACAATTTAGTGTTCCATGCACGGTAGATAGCTGTCGGCTGAATGATGGTTTGCACAATTGTTTGGTCAACAGATATCTCTTCTGACTCCTCCACATACAAGGGTGCTCCATGTGCCAAGCGCTTCTGTCTTCTCTTCAGGGTAGAAGAAGGCAGACTCTTCTGATGGCGGCTTAACTTTCCGAGAATAGAAAAAATTGGCAGTCTGAAATGAAACATGACAGATCCTTCTACCCTGACATGGGGGAGAGTCAGGAGGCCCCCATAAACATTACACTGTCGGACAAGCCCTCTGATATCGGCTGGTTTGGCTTACAAGAATTTAATCTATATGTGGCTTTTTACTGCAGATACTGTAATCAAATTAATGCTTCAAAATGCACCATTAATAGTTAAATGTCTTTCAGGCTAATTAAATTTTAATTGTTAAAATACATCTATAACAAATTACCTAGTCAAATATCGACTGGTTATTGAAGTATTGTTTGTGTTGTTATTAACTTTGTGTTCCAATTGGGGTAACCCATTCTATATCATTTTAAGCATTCATTTTATGACCACGTATATAAATAACATTATTATTGAGATAATAATCCTTTTTTTGTTATATACCATTATTCTCTTATTATTTTGGGTATATGCACTGGGACAGCAGAGAAATTTCTGCTTAGTTTGATTGCTATTACCTTACTCTTACATGTAGTCACCAACTCACCATACATCTTTTTTGAGTAGTCATAACAAGTCCCCAGAGACTCATGACATTAGAATATCACTATCATTGTCCCTATGCTGCTGCCTTTGATTACACTTTGATGAAATTGTTTTAGCTTAATATTATTGATTTATCAATTTGATTGTACTTTTGAGGAGCATTTGGCACAAATCTGAATTATTCCTTTTGCTTTTTTTGCACAAACCACTGAATTAATTGACATAATTTAGACTTATATGTAGTCTTTTGATGTGTGTGCTTTGGCATCTTTTATGATGTATATGCCCCAGCATCTCCTGTCATGTATATATGCCCCCAGCCCCTCTCTTGTGATATATGTGCCCCCGGCATCTCCTGTGATGCATGTGCCCCGGGCATTTTCTGTGATGTATGTGCCCCCAGCCCCTCATGTGATGAATGTGCCCCAGAATCTCCTGTGAGGTATATGCCTCCGGCCCCTCCTGTGTTGTATGTGCCCTCGGCCCCTACTGTGATATATGCACCCTGGCCCTTCCTGTGATGTATGCGCCCCTGGCCCCTCCTGTAATGTATGTGCCCCTGGCCCCTGCTGTGATGTATGTGCCCCTGGCCCCTTCTGTGATGTATATGCTCCCGGAGTCTCCTGTGATGTATGTGTCCCAGGATATCCTATGTGATGTATATGCTCCAGTCCCAGTGTCTCCTATGTGATATATATGCTGCAGTCCCAGTGTCTCCTATGTGATGCATATAGAGCAGTATCGGTATCTGCTATATGATGTATATACTGCAGGATCCCCATTGCTTCTATAAAGGTAACGTGAGCAGTGACTTACCCATGTGAGGAGATCTGCAGTGTAAGAAGGATCTGTTTCCAGAATTTACTGCTGCAATTTCTTTTCAAAATTAATCATAAAGATTCGACTGCACTTCAGACCGATGCAAATCTGGATGAGCAGTTGCGAGTAGCAATATCATCAATACCACCTAACAACACACATTGCACTGAAGAGAAGCAATTCCAGCCACCACATTAGGGGTGAGTTAATTACATGTTTGACCAAATATAGCAGGGTAATTTTAAAAATGTTGTATGGCCCCAGAGTGATAGTATAAATATCCAAATGGCCCCTGGCAGAAAAAAAGGTTTCCCTTTCCCGTTTTAGGTCAATTAGGATTACCATAATTTTTAATATTTGCCAAACGCCAGAATAATGACAGAGAGAGAATGTTTTAAGGCATTTTTATTACTTACTGCAAAGTCAAAACTTTAGATACACTAAGATTACTATGCCTTTAAACAATTCTGGACTGCCCATATGATGATGTCATGTGTTTGGAAGCTTCTGATAGGATTTTTTGGCAACATCTGAGTTAATTAGAGACACACCTTCGGATGTATTTTAATGCACACCTGAAACACACTGCTTCTTTGCGTAGCATGTGAGAGCAGGAGTTACTTTATTTGGAGTGATGAGACTAAAATTTTACTTTTTGGTCGCAACCATAAACATTACATTTGGAGAGAGGTCAACAAGGCCTATGATGAAAGGAACACCATTCCTACAGTAAAGCACGGAGGTGGATCGCTGATGTTTTGGGGATGTGTGAGCTACAAAGGCACAGGAAACTTGGTAAAAGTTGAAGGAAAGATGAATGCAGCACGTTATCAGCAAATACTGGAGGCAAATTTGCACTCATCAGCCTGCAAGCTGCGCATGGGACGTACTTGGATGTTCCAACATGACAACGATCCAAAACACAAGGCCAAGTCGACCTGTGTGGCCATCTCAGTCTCCTGACCTCAATATCATTGAGCCACTCTGGGGAGATCTCAAGCGCGCAGTCCAGGAATTTACAGGAACTGGAGGCTTTTTGCCAAGAAGAATGGGCATCTTTACCATCTTAATTTACCAGAAATTAAAGAACCTCATCCACAACTACCAGAAAAGACTTCAAGCTGCCATTGATGTTAAAGGGGGCAATACATGGTATTAAGAACTGGGGTATGTGAACTTTTGATCAGGGTAATTTGGATGTTTTTGGTTGTCATTAAGATTTAAAAAGAGAAAACACAGTAGTTTGACAATAAATGGCTTCACCCAACCAATAACCATGAGTGGAGAAAAAGTATTTTTGTTATCATTCATATTCTCTGAAACAAGGCAAAGAAAGGAAAAATTCTGCTGGGGTATGTAAACTTTTGAGCACAACTGTATGTATGCTAATGCCACCACATATTTAGAGATAAGCTGAGCCAATTATATTGTTTTAAAGTACGAATATTAATAACCTATATAAACCTGGACCAGAGCATGGAATAAAATAGTTATTTTCTGGTACTGAAAGTGTCAGTGTGGTTCTCTCTCTTCATACATGTATTTAGGTATTACATTTTAATTTGGAGCAGACACAACATCTCAGAATGTCCCATAATAAGTGGTGGTGACAAGCATCATGGGAAAGTCTAAAGAAATCAGCTAAGATATCAGAAAGAGAATGGTGGACTTGCACAAGTCTGGCTCATCATTGGGTACAATTTCAAGATACCTGAAGGTGCCTCGTTCATCTATACAAACAATTATACGCAAGTACAAACAAGATGGGAATGTCCAGCCATCATACCGCTCAGGAAGGAGATGGGTTCTGTGTTCCAGAGATGAATATGCTTTGGCCGCCAATTGCATATCAACCCATGGACAAAAGCAAAAGACCTTGTGAAGATGATGGCGGAAGCTGGTAACATTTTGTCAATGTTCACAGTGAAACGAGTACTGTATCAACATGGGATGAAAGGCCACTCTGTCAGGAAGAAGCCATTACTCCAAAAGATACATAAAAAAGGCAGATTAATGTTTGCAAATGCACAGAGGAACAAATACCTTAATTTTTGGAGACATGTCCTGTGGTCTGATGAAACTAAAATTTAACTTTTTGGCATAATGACCATCATTACGTTTGGAGGAAAAAGGGAAAAGCTTGGAAGCCTAAGAACATCATCCCGACTGTGCAACACGGGGGTGGCAGCATCATGTTGTGGGGTTGTTTTGCTGCAGGAGGGACTGGTGCACTTCACAAAATAGATGGAATCATGAAAAAAGAAGATTATGTGGCAATACTGAAGCAACATCTCAAGACATCAGCCAGGAAATTAAAGCTTGGGCGGAAATGGGCATTCCAAATGTACAATGACCCGAAACATACTGCCAAAATGGTAACAAAGTGCTTAAGGATAACAAAGTCAATGTTTTGGAGTGGCCATCACAAAGCCCTGATCTCAATCCTATTGAAAATTTATTGGCAAAGCTGAAAAGGCAGGTGCGAGCCAGGCGATCTACAAACCTGGATCAGTTACACCAGTTTTGTCAGGAGGAATGGGCCCAAATTCCAACCAACTATTGTGAAAAGTTTGTGGAAGGATATCCCAAACATTTGACCCAAGTCATTCAGTTTAAGGGCAATGGTACCAAATACACGGCTCAAAAAAATAAAGGGAACACTTAAACAACAGAATATAACTCCAAGTAAATCAAACTTCTGTGAAATCAAACTGTCCAATTAGGAAGCAACACTGATTGACAATACATTTCACATGCTGTTGTGCAAATGGAATAGACAATAGATGGAAATTATTGGCAATTATCAAGTCACACTCAATAAAGGAGTGGTTCTGTAGGTGGGGACCACAGACCACTGTAGCACCGGCGTCTCTGCCTCCTGCCCGGCAGAGACGCCGTCCCCCTTACCGCCGCGGTCCTGCTCCGGCGTCGTCCGGCCTCCCTGCAGCTGCTGCTGGTGCACGCAGCTTCCCCGGCTCTGTGCTTAGGGCACGCGCACGCACTGCCTCCCTCTTAAAGGGGCCGTGAGGGCTGTCCTAAAAAGTCCCCAGCCAATGGCCAGAGGACTTCCTCTAAAAAAGGCACCTCCTCCAATATGGAGGTGCCCATGCAAGGTTGTTGCTTTGTGATTCTTACTTTGCTTCAGCCCCCAGGTCCTCTGCAAGTCAGTCCTGTCCGCCAGTCTGATCTTCAGTCCAGTCCGCCAGCCTGACTACTCTCCAGCCCGACAGACTGTCCACAGTCCAGTCCGCCTGTCTGTCTATGGGCTCTGCCCGCCTGCTTACCTGGAAGCTCCTGCCTGTTACCTGCCTGCCCGCTTACCTGGAAGCACCAGCCAGCTACCTGTTGTGCCGCCAGCTTGCCTACCCAGAACACTCACCTGACTATCTGCCTAATCAGCCTGCTTGTCTACCCGGACCACCCGTCAGCCTGCCAGCCGAAGCTCATCCGCTGTACCGGTCAGTTCCTGCCTTCTGACCCGTGGGAGTCACATGCTCTCATACAAGGTACCTGGTCCCTCTGCTCAGTTCCTCCCTGGTTCATGGAGTCGACTGAGCCGCCGTGCGACCTTGGTTGGACCGAGTTGATACTTGGTCACGCCCCTCTGGCCCCTCCTTGCACCGCAGCACAGAGGTTCCACCACCCGGATCCGTAACAACCACATCTCAGTACCAATGCTTTCTGGCTGATGTTTTGGTCACTTTTGAATGTTGGTTGTGCTTTCACACTCGTGGTAGCATGAGACGGACTCTACAACCCACAGAAGTTGCTCAGGTAGTGCAGCTCATCCAGGATGGCACATCAATGCGAGCTGTGGCAAGAAGGTTTGCTGTGTCTGTCAGCGTAGTGTCCAGAGGCTGGAGGCGCTACCAGGAGACAGGCCAGTACACCAGGAGACGTGGAGGGGGCCGTAGGAGGGCAACAACCCAGCAGCAGGACCGCTACCTCCACCTTTGTGCAAGGAGGAACAGGAGGAGCACTGCCAGAGCCCTGCAAAATGACCTCCAGCAGGCCACAAATGTGCATGTCTCTGCACAAACGGTTAGAAACTTACTCCATGAGGGTGGTATGAGGGCTCGACGTCCACAGATGGGGGTTCTGCTCACAGCCCAACACCGTGCATTTGCCACAGAACACCAGGATTGGCAAAGTCACCACTGGTGCTCTGTGCTCTTCACAGATGAAAGCAGGTTCACACTGAGCACATGTGACAGACGTGACAGAGTATGGAGACGCCGTGGAGAGCGATCTGCTGCCTGCAACATCCTTCAGCATGACCAGTTTGGCAGTGGGTCAGTAATGGTGTGGGTGGCATTTCTTTGGAGGGCCGCACAGCCCTCCATGTGCTCGCCAGAGGTAGCCTGACTGTCATTAGGTACCGAGATGAGATCCTCAGACCCCTCGTGAGACCATATGCTGGTGCGGTGTGCCCTGGATTCCTCCTAATGCAGGACAATGCCAGACCTCATGTGGCTGGAGTGTGTCAGCAGTTCCTGCAAGATGAAGGCATTAAAGCTATGGACTGGCCCGTCCGTTCCGCAGACCTGAATCCGATTGAGCACATCTGGGACATCATGTCTCGCTCCATCCACCAACGTGACGTTGCACCACAGACTGTCCAGGAGTTGGTGGATGCTTTAGTCCAGGTCTGGGAGGAGATCCCACAGGAGACCATCCGCAACCTCATCAGGAGCATGCCCAGGCGTTGTAGGGAGGTCATACAGGCACAAGGAGGCGACACACAATACTGAGCCTCATTTTGACTTGTTTTAAGGAGATTACATCAAAGTTGGATCAGCCAGTAGTGTGTTTTTCCACTTTAATTTTGGGGGTGACTCCAAATCCAGGCCTCCATTGGTTAATAAATTTGATATCCATTGATGATTTTTGTGTGATTTTGTTGTCAGCACATTCAACTTTGTACAGAACAAAGTATTCAATGAGAATATTTCATTCATTCAGATCTAGGATGTGTTATTTGAGTGTTCCCTTTATTTTTTTGAGCAGTGTACTAATGAAATGCATGTAAACTTTTGGCTTTGCAGTAAGTAATAAAAATGGCTTAAAACATTCTCTCTCATTATTCTGGCATTTGGCAAATATTAAAAATTATGGTAATCCTAATTGACCTAAAATGGAAAAGGTTTATTCTTATTTCATGTCAGATATTGAGAAAAACATGCATATGTGTCTTTTTATATAGTGTATGTAAACTTCTGGTTTCAACTGTATTTCAGGTTATTATAATAAAAGATCATAATTAAAGAGTTATCAGTCTAAAACCTGAGAAATGAGTAATTAAAGCAGAAAATACAAATATATGGCAAATGCTAGTGTGGCGCCCCTGAGGGTTCAGTCGCCACAGAGGTACTGCATCTCACCCAGAGGTGTGGTATCTCACTCTCAGGTAAGGATGGAGTACTGCCCGGGACCCAACCACTTGCATACATTACATTCCACTTCAGAGGGAAGGACGAGATTGCTCCTAAGGGAGAGCATAGTCCCTGGTCCCTGGCTGGAGGGTGGAACCATGTAGTGGGTGTGGGTGGAGGAAGTAGTTTAGGGGAGCACTTCAGTAGGAGTATAAGAAAGCAGGGAACCATCTAGAAGGAGTTCAGTAAGGGGAGAGTCATGCTCAGGACAGCAGTGGAGGAGGTCCAGGCTCCTGGCTCCAGAGCTTGGAGCAGGAGTTGAGAGGAGTGGGGCCTAGTAAGAGAGGCCCAGGAAAGAGAGAGAGAGAGGACGGGAGCAGGGAAGGCTCCAAGAGGAACAGAAGGGATCCTAGGGGCAAGGGAAGTGCGGATGCCACCCGTGCGCCCGAATCTGCAGGAACGTGGAGGGATCAGGTCGCAGAGGGGACCGGCCCATAAACTAGTGGATAACTACAAGGCTCAGCTAGAAACCGGAGGCTTCTGTACTTTCAGAGTGCAGCTGCTCACAACCGCAACTACATCGCTAAAAAGGTAGCCACATAGGATTCAGGGGACTGCAGGTTGCCCGCCAAAATCCGAGGTTACTGGCTTAGGACACTGGTTGCGAGGCGCAGGGCAGGAGGGTGAGAGCCAGAGCAGGAAGACGACCGAGGAAGGCACACGGAATGGGGTCTCATTATGTACTCCTGAAATACCTGAGGGATTGCTGAACCCCTTCCTTGGCGAACGCAGGATGACGTGGGAGGTTACCCTGGTACTGGTAGCCTGGAGTTCAACAACTGTGAGTAAACCTTGAAGACTGCATCCCACTGTGTCCTGGAATTATTATCTGCGCCATCCTCTGCACTACACTGCACAGCAACATCTACCTCATCTATAACATCACTGCACCGCCCTGGAGCTTAGCTCTACCTGTGGAGAGCTGTACCAACTCTGCTGCGTCACCATCAGCTCCAGAGGATCTGCACCGCAGCGGCGTCTCCATATAGCCGCATACCACAGGTGGCGTCATGAACATTAAACTATAAAAACTATAATCCCCTTATATTGACCGCCCTGGGTCACGGACCGGGTCACTGCCACTGTGACATCCCCTGCACCGACCGGCCCGGCACCGAGTACCCCACGGCCCAGGGGGCGCGTCATACTAGCATGGCTTATCATTTTCAATGATGACCAAAAAATTTTTTTAAAGAGAACCTGCCCGCTGATACATGCTGCCCAATCCGTGGGCAGCATGTATCAGGCACTTGTTGTATTATCTCAGACAGATATGTTTGACTCTGAAACACTGAGGCACTTCAAGGAAAAATATACTTTAAAAGCCACCACTTACAGAGGCAGAGACCTGTTAATCCAGGGTGGAGGGTGTAGAGAAGCCGCTGGGGACTCTCCTATCTGACTAGTCTCCAGCACAGCTTGGTCCCTAGTGGCTTTTAAAGTATGCTCTCTGAAATGTCACAACGTTTCAGAGTCAAATATACCTGTTTGAAATCATGCAGTGCTTGATACATGTTGCCTATGGATTGGACAGCTTGTATTAACAGACAGGTTCGCTTTAACTCATATGTTCCACTAAATGGACATTATGAAACGAAGAAGTTCAAGCAAATCAAATTATTACATTTTCGTAAAAAATTATGTTTGCTTTAAGTTTTTTTTATTTAAATATTTGCATTTATATTGTTCATTTTCATATTTGTCTGTATCATTGCCAGAATTTTGTTTATGCAGTGGGAAGTATTCCCCAAGGACAGAGCAGTCAACAGAAGTCAGTGACCACTTCTGCCAATCACACTGCATTATTTTCAGCACTGATCTAAACTGATAGAGTTTGGCACAAGAAAGCACGTTGTCTTCCATACATCACTACCTTTTAACTTTTTTGTTATCACTGACAAAGGAGAGCAGCATGAGTAGTAAGGGAACATTGTACAAGAACCCCTGGATGGTACTAATAAAGTGGAAAACTGAATTGGCACAGTTGAGGAAAAGTGTCTGGCACTGCTACATTTGTTTTTTTGGTTAGGACTGTTAGGGTATGTGCACACAGTGTCTTTTAAACTTCAGTACACCCGCATTGGTTTTGAAGCAGAAGGAAAGACTCCTTCTTTGAAGTGTTTTCTTTAGATGTTTTTGATGCCGGATTTTTTTTTTCTTATTTAACATATAAGATAGTGGTGGCTTCCAAGCAAAAGCCACCTGAAGAATGGCCAGATCACTTCTTTTAGCTGATTTACGGCTTTTGAAACCTCAAGTGGTTAAAAAAAAGCGTTAAAAAAAAACCTAGAAATATGCACAGAAAGTCGTTTTGATATTACTTTACATATGTTCATTATTTTTAACGCTTATTGAGTGCTTTTTCAGGTGGTTACAACCTGAAAAAGGCATTGAGTACACATACCTTTATAGATGCCTTGATCTATGTGAGCACTGTAAAGAACTTTTAATTGTGCACTGTATGGCTGAATTATTTTTAATACTGTGCAATATTATATAATGTTTATAGCGGTGAACAGGCTGATATTTTGTCAGGACCATGTGCTGATATGGCATTTGGGCATGGTATTGCATTTTTACAAGTATAGCAGTATTATACAGGAGTTGTATAATACTATTTCAGTACTGGATTATTTAGGAACAGAAATGTGTGTATTTTTTTTAAATAAACAGACATTGCTGTAGTTATAATGACATTGGGGGAGCTAAGATTGCTATTACAGTTTTATTCTTGTTCAAAAACAAACTCAATAACATTACTAATGTCTATTAGTGACTAAAACACAAGTTTAAGTGACCATTAAATATTTTTACAATGTTTAGTAAATATTCAACTTAATGCAACTAAAAATCCAGCTAGGTTGTATACATATAAGTGCACATTAAAAAAAATGCTGTCACTTTAAATCCAAGAAAGTCTGACTGCTGAAAACATAACGCCCATCATATTATCAGCCATGTGCACAATGCTGAAATAATATACTGCAATACAACCGTTTTCAGGAGCTGACACCATTCAATTAATATGCTTTTTCACACACAAACGCACATATATATATATATATATACATATATATATATATAATTTGGGTGTTATAAACATATATTGGGGACAACGTTAAATTTACAGTCGGAGGAAAACACATTACCGTAGATCCTTAATTAAAAATAAGAATAACTCACAAAGATCTACCCTGTGATCCTCTGCAGTGTCCTACACATGTTTGTGAAGCTTGTCAGCATCACTGCACGACATAGCATGTGTAGGATTACAAATACCAAATCCTATAAAATGATGAACCATTAAAACATGGCTGTTACCCTAATTCACCTTGGTGTCTGCATCTTCAATGAATGTAAAGTTATCTGCAGCATCCCTAGAGAAGATGAGCCAGACAACATGCAAGGTGAGAGGTCCAGCAATGCAGCATCCCACCCACTATGCCACACAGTGAGCACATGGTGAGCACTCAGCAGCACCCTCATCTCCTTGGGGACTCACCTCAAATGTAGGAGACCCACCCTTGTCTCTCAATGTGCAGCCCAGAAGCTCTGCAAAAAACTTTGCCATATACAATCAGTGTATCTGACCAGCAGATATTGCAGTTTAATTCTAATGAAAGGCTTAATATCCAGAGTTGTCCAGGAAAATGTTTTTTAGCATCTGGGTTTCCACATTTCCAAATCTTCCATCCAGCCTTGGCTGGTGATGATGTGAGGGTGCAGCTCCAAGGAATGTCTCTGGTCCAGCATTGTCAGGCTCTTTAGATAGACACACAGGGACTTGAAAGGAGAAATCAGCAGCACTGTCTAGGCTTTTGATGTCTGCTCCTAGCCTTTCCAGCTGAATGTCACTATTACCATAGTAAAAAAGAGAAGGGCCCTGTAGAGGGGGTAGAGAGAGGGACAACACTGCGGCACCCAGAAGACTCTTTGGCTACAGGGATTTGTGACATTGGCAGCAGCTCTTGTGACTTGTGCTGCAGCCTTGTGGGGCTTCTTACACTGCTTTATGTCTGTCCTAGTCACTGCATAAAGATGCAAACACCATTGTCTATACTGGCGTATACTTCTGCGAATCCCAATGTACATTAGTCAAAGTCGCTACGAATAATAACAACTATATTATCATTAATAAACATATAGTTCTGCTTATTTTCCCTGTGCATGCTAGAAGTGACGTGAACTTTATTAACAAGTTTCGTTTGTAGCATGGAAAATAAAACTGAAACAACTTTAAAAATTGTTTAAAGAGGTTACCCCATGTGGAAAGTTCATTTTAATGAATAGATCTTGGAATAACAAGTTACACAATAGGATTAGTGATGAGCGACCACTAAAATGCTCGGGTACTCGTTGCTCGGGTCGAGCAAATTGGAATACTCGGGTGCTCGACCCGAGCAACAAGCCCAATGTAAGTCTATGGGAAACTCGAGCATTTTTCAGGCGGCTCCCCCCGGCGGTCTGCAGAGGGCCTAAAAATTGCCCAAATCGACAGGAACAGTGCTCAAATTACATGGGAACAGCATGGGGAAGACCACTGGAAGCATTTCTGACTCCCAGGTCACTGCTGTGATCAACCTTGTCAGAGGTATTACGCCACTTTTACAGACTCACAATAAAACATGCAAAAACGAAACCAAAATGGATTTTCCTGGGAAATATGTTAAAGAACATCCTTTCCAGGGTAATGACTTGTATATAAGGAAAAATAAATAACCAGCAACAAAAATGCTCCTCCACACCTTGGGCTATGTTCACATGTAGCGTTTTTGATGCGTTTTTGCATTTTTGCATTGCTTTCAACCAAGACAAATGCATTCACCAGGAAATGTCATTTTAACATTTTACAACCTTATCTGGCCATGTGGTGTGTGACACATCATCAGACACATGCATACAGTGCTAAAAAGACATGGGAACAGCATGGGGAAGACCCCTGAAAGCAACTCTGACTCCCAGGTCAATGCCTAAGTGTGGCCATCATAAGTGATCCTTGGCGCATGCGAAGATGCCTTCCGCCATGCACCTGTCGTTGCAGACTTGCAACAATTACCGTCCACATCCTTGTCCCAGTGCAGCGTTCATTTGTCCCTACCCCATTCCTTGGAATGCAAGAGCAAGTGTGCAGCCAGCCACCCACCCTCAGGCTGCAATACTATGCTGCCAAATGTTTGACAGCTGCTTGCACTTGAAATGTGGCCTTTTAGGCTTGTGGAGGCAAAAGTGACGCGCCCCCCGGGCCGGTCGGTGCTGGGGGTGTCACAGTGGCGATGACCCGGTCCGTGACCCAGGGCGGTCAATAAAAGGGGAATAAAGAAAAGAGAATAAAGTTTTTATATATAATGTTCGTGACGTCACCTATGGTATGCGGCTATATGGAGCCGCCACTGCGGTGCAGATCCTCTGGAGCTGTTGGTGACGCAGCAGAGTTGATACAGCTCTCCACAGGCAGAGCTAAGCTCCAGGGCGGTGCAGTGATGATTAAATGAGGTAGATGTTGCCGTGCAGTGTAGTGCAGGTGATGGCACAGATAATAATTCTAGGACACAGTGGGGATGCAGTCTTGTGTTTACCAAGGCAGGGGCTCAGCAATCTCCCAGGTGTTTCAGGAGTACATAACGGGACCCCATTCTGTGTGCCTTCCTCGGTCGTCTTCCTGTGCTGGCTCTCAGCCTCCTGCCCTGCGCCTCGCAACCAGTGTCCCAAGCCGGTAACCTCGGATTTTGGCGGGCAACATGCAGTCCTCTGAATCCTATGCGGCTACCTCTTTAGCTATTTAGTTGCAGTTGTGAGAAGCTGCACCCTGAAAGTACAGAAGCCTCCGGTTTCTATCTGAGCCTTGTAGTTCTCCACTAGTTAGGGGCCGGTCCCCTTTGCGGCCTGATCCCTCCGCGTTCCTGTAGATTCGGGCGCACGGGTGGCTTCCGCACTCGCCGTGCCCCTGGGATCCCCTCACTTCTGGAGCCTTCCTCTGCTCCCATACTCTTCCAGCCTGTCCTCCTGGGCCTCTCAACTTAGGCTCGCTCCTCTCTCCTCTCCTTCTGAGCAGAGCTCCTACAGAGCTCCTGCTCCCAACACTCTCTCCTCAGATTGATCTCTCTGACTGGACTCTCTCTCCCAAGATGGTTCCCCTTTTTATAAGTGCTCCCCTGATCTGCTTTCTCCACCCACACCCACTACATGATTCCCCCTCACTCGATTCCCCCAACTTCCAATCAGGGACAGGGCTCAGCATAAGCCAGTGCATCTGGCCCCGCCTGCTGGTCTGGAATGGTGTAGTGTTGGATGCAGGTGGGTGCGTCTCGGGCAGTACTCCATCCTTACCTGAGAGTGGGATACCACACCTCTGGATGAGATGCAGTACCTCTGTGGCGACTGAACCCGCAGGGGCGCCACAAAAGCTGTCCACGACCTTATGGCAGCGGCGGCCGTGTGTCCATACTCAGTCCCCAGCCGCAGCCGTCACTATGTCGCCTTCGACTTCCACAAGCACGGGTCCCATAACATTAGCTGTGCCCTCCCCAATGCACTTACTGGGAAGGACCGCCTAACCACAAACACGTGGTCAAGTGAATGTGACCAGGGACGGTACGGAGTCAGTCCACAGCTTTTTTTCTGAGAGTTGTATGTCACCACAGCCATATTCTTTAGCTTGGTGAAAGGATTTGGGAAACCGTTTCTACTCCAGCTGTCATTTCTCTCAGGAAGTCCTCTAAAGCTGCTTGCACTTGAAATGTGGCCTTTTAGGCTCGTGGAGGCGGAAGCTGTTCTGTCCACAACCTCATGGCGGCGGCGATCAGGTGTCCATACTCGGTCCCTAGCCGCCACTATTTCTCCACAAACATGTGGTCAAGTGAATGTGGACAGGGACGGTATGGAGCCATTACACATCTTGTTAGTGAGTTGTATTTCACCACAGCCATATTTTTTAGCTCGGTGAAAGGACTGACTTTTGGGAAACCGTATCTACTCCGGCTGTTATTTCTCCGTCACCAGGTTCCGCCCATTGTCACACACGACCATGCCTGGCTGTATGTTCAGCGGTGAGAGCCACAGATCAGGCTGCTGTGTTACAGCTTTCAACATCTCTGCAGCGGTGGGCGGTTTGTCACCTAAGCATTAAGCATGTTACCTTCAGCACAGCCTGTTGCCGCTTGGCCAAGGCAGTGCTGCAATGCTTTCAGCTTGTGACTGATATGGTCTTTCAGAGATGGCGGTTGTACTGGAGGAGGTGATGCAGGAGCTGAACAATGTGATTAGATTGAGGTTACATTGGCGACTCTGGTTTTTATAATAAAGAATGATCCTACTGTGTTTTGTTTTTTTTTATGTTCATTTTTAAGACAAATGCATTCACCGGGAAATGTAATTTTAACATTTTACAACCTCATCTGGCCATGTAGTGTGTGACACATCATCAGACACATCCTGTTTCATTTATGATGGAGGGACTCTGAAAATCACAAACCTTTTTTTATAGGGCCATCAGGCGGCCTTTACTATTCTTAAAGGGCCAGTAGTTGGCCCCTGCTATTGTTAGAGAGCCATCAGCCGGCTATGCTTTCTTGTTCCCATTATTAACAAATGGGTCTCCTGTACTGTTATTGCGTATGCAGTGACTGCAAGGGCTGCCAAAAATTTTAAGGCACTCCAGTGCCCCTTGCAAGAGATGTAGAGGACAGAGAGCCTCCTAAAGACAATGTTCCCATTATTAGGAAGTGGTTCTCCGATAGTGTTTGCCTATGCAGTGAAGCAACGGCTGCCAAAAAATTGGAGGCACTCTAATGCCCCTTGCAAGAGATGTAGAGGTCAGAGAGCCTCCTAAAAACAATGTTCCCATTATTAGGAAGTGGGTCTCTCATAGTGTTTGTCTATGCAGTGAAGCAACGGCTGCCAAAAATTTGGAGGAACTCCAATGCCCCTTGCAAGAGATATAGAGGTCAAAGAGCCTCCTAAAAACAATGTTCCCAATATTTGGTAGAGGGTCTCCCATAGCGTTTGCCTATGCAGTGAAGCAACGGCTGCCAAAAATTTGGAGGAACTCCAATGCCCCTTGCAAGAGACGTAGAGGTCAGAGAGCCTCCTAAAAACAATGTTCCCATTATTAGGAAGTGGGTCTCCCATAGTGTTTGCCTATGCAGTGAAGCTATGGCTGTCAAAAATTTGGAGGAACTCCAATGCCCCTTGCAAGAGACGTAGAGGTCAGAGAGCTTCCTAAAAACAATGTTCCCATTATTAGGAAGTGGGACTCCCATAGTGTTTGCCTATGCAGTGAAGCAACAGCTGCCAAAAATTTAGAGGAACTCCAAAGACCCTTGCAAGAGACGTAGAGGTCAGAGAGCCTCCTAAAAACAATGTTCCCATTATTAGGAAGTGGGTCTCCCATAGTGTTTGCCTATGCAGTGAAGCAATGGCTGTCAAAAATTTGGAGGAACTCCAATGCCCCTTGCAAGCAAGAGACATAGAGGTCAGAGAGCCTCTTAAAAACAATGTTCCCATTATTAGAAAGTGGGTCTCCCATAGTGTTTGCCTATGCAGTGAAGCAACGGCTGCCAAAAAATTGGAGGAACTCCAGTGCACCTTGCAAGAGACGTAGACGACAGAGAGCCTCCTAAAAACAATGTTCCCATTATTAGGAAGTAGTTCTCCCATAGTGTTTGCCTATGCAGTGAAGCAACGGCTGCCAAAAAAATGGAGGCACTCCAATGCCCCTTGCAAGAGATGAAGAGGTCAGAGAGCCTCCTAAAAGCAATGTTCCCATTATTAGGAAGTGGGCCTCTCATAGTGTTTGCCTATGCAGTGAAGCAATGGCTGCCAAAAATTTGGAGGATCTCCAATGCCCCTTGCAAGAGACATAGAGGTCAGAGAGCCTCCTAAAACAATGTTCCCAATATTATGAAGTGGGTCTCCCATAGTGTTTGCCTATACAGTGAAGCAACGGCTGCCAAAAATTTGGAGGAACTTCAATGCCCCTAGCAAGAGATGTAGAGGTCAGAGAGCCACCTAAAAACAATGTTCCCATTGTTAGGAAGTGGGTCTCCCATTGTGTTTGCCTATGCAGTGAAGCAATGGCTGTCAAAAATTTGGAGGAACTCCAATGCCCCTTGCAAGAGACTTAGAGGTCAGAGAGCCTCTTAAAAACAATGTTCCCATTATTAGAAAGTGTGTCTCCCATAGTGTTTGCCTATGCAGTGAAGCAACGACTGCCAAAAATTTGGAGGAACTCCAGTGCACCTTGTAAGAGACGTAGAGGTCAGAGAGCCTCCTAAAAACAATGTTCCCATTATTTGGAAGTGGGTCTCTCATAGTGTTTGCCTATGCAGTGAAGCAATGGCTGTCAAAAATTTGGAGGAACTCCAATGCCCCTTGCAAGAGACATAGAGGTCAGAGAGCCTCTTAAAAACAATGTTTCCAGTATTAGAAAGTGGGTCTCCCATAGTGTTTGCCTATGCAGTGAAGCAACGGCTGCCAAAAATTTGGAGGAACTCCAGAGCCCCTTGCAAGAGACATAGAGGACAGAGAGCCTCCTAAAAACAATGTTCCCATTATTATGAAGTGGGCCTCTCATAGTGTTTGCCTATGAAGTGAAGCAACGGCTGCCAAAAATTTGGAGGAACTCCAAAGCCCCTTGCAAGAGACATAGAGGTCAGAGAGCCTCCTAAAAACAATGTTCCCATTATTAGAAAGTGGGTCTCCCATAGTTTTTGCCTGTGCAGTGAAGCAATGGCTGTCAAAAAATTGGAGGAACTCCAATGCCCCTTGCAAGAGACGTAGAGGTCAGAGAGCCTCCTAAAAACAATGTTCCCATTATTAGGAAGTGGGTCTCTCATAGTGTTTGCCTATGCAGTGAAGCAACGGCTGCCAAAAATTTGGAGGAACTCCAATGCCCCTTGCAAGAGATATAGAGGTCAAAGAGCCTCCTAAAAACAATGTTCCCAATATTTGGTAGAGGGTCTCCCATAGTGTTTGCCTATGCAGTGAAGCAACGGCTGCCAAAAATTTAGAGGAACTCCAAAGACCCTTGCAAGAGACGAAGAGGTCAGAGAGCCTCCTAAAAACAATGTTCCCATTATTAGGAAGTGGGTCTCCCATAGTGTTTGCCTATGCAGTGAAGCTATGGCTGTCAAAAATTTGGAGGAACTCCAATGCCCCTTGCAAGAGACGTAGAGGTCAGAGAGCTTCCTAAAAACAATGTTCCCATTATTAGGAAGTGGGACTCCCATAGTGTTTGCCTATGCAGTGAAGCAACAGCTGCCAAAAATTTAGAGGAACTCCAAAGACCCTTGCAAGAGACGAAGAGGTCAGAGAGCCTCCTAAAAACAATGTTCCCATTATTAGGAAGTGGGTCTCCCATAGTGTTTGCCTATGCAGTGAAGCAATGGCTGTCAAAAATTTGGAGGAACTCCAATGCCCCTTGCAAGCAAGAGACAAAGAGGTCAGAGAGCCTCTTAAAAACAATGTTCCCATTATTAGAAAGTGTGTCTCCCATAGTGTTTACCTATGCAGTGAAGCAACGGCTGCCAAAAAATTGGAGGAACTCCAGTGCACCTTGCAAGAGACGTAGACGACAGAGAGCCTCCTAAAAACAATGTTCCCATTATTAGGAAGTAGTTCTCCCATAGTGTTTGCCTATGCAGTGAAGCAACGGCTGCCAAAAAAATGGAGGCACTCCAATGCCCCTTGCAAGAGATGAAGAGGTCAGAGAGCCTCCTAAAAGCAATGTTCCCATTATTAGGAAGTGGGCCTCTCATAGTGTTTGCCTATGCAGTGAAGCAATGGCTGCCGAAAATTTGGAGGATCTCCAATGCCCCTTGCAAGAGACATAGAGGTCAGAGAGCCTCCTAAAACAATGTTCCCAATATTATGAAGTGGGTCTCCCATAGTATTTGCCTATACAGTGAAGCAACGGCTGCCAAAAATTTGGAGGAACTCCAATGCCCCTTGCAAGAGACGTATAGGTTAGAAAGCTTCTTAAAAAAAATGTTCCCATTATTGGTAAGTGGTTCTCCCATAGTGTTTGCCTATTCAGTGAAGCAACAGCTGCCAAAAATTTGGAGGAACTTCAATGCCCCTTGCAAGAGATGTAGAGGTCAGAGAGCCACCTAAAAACAATGTTCCCATTATTAGGAAGTGGGTCTCCCATTGTGTTTGCCTATGCAGTGAAGCAATGGCTGTCAAAAATTTGGAGGAACTCCAATGCCCCTTGCAAGAGACATAGAGGTCAGAGAGCCTCTTAAAAACAATGTTCCCATTATTAGAAAGTGTGTCTCCCATAGTGTTTGCCTATGCAGTGAAGCAACTGACGCGCCCCCCTGGGACATATTCCTTTTTGAGGGGAATACCCGGCACCGGATCAGATGGGGGGGGTTGTAGTCTCCGAGCGGCTGTGACCCGGCCCGTGCCCAGGGCGTCAAGCTCAGTGTTATGTGGCAGTCCTACAGATGTTATTAAGAGTTCTTTTGTGTCGACTACGCCACCCGTTGTGATGCGGTCACTGTGGCCGCCGCTGCAGCAGGGTCCGCTGAGGCTGATGGTGGGTGCGCAGCTTGGTGGGATAACCCCCAACGGGAGGGGTATAGCCTCAGAGGGGACAGGTGCAGAGGATGGGGGTTGTGGTGGTGTAGTGCAGACGGCAGTGAAGACAGAGTCGGGTTGTGCAGTTAAGGGTGTTTACTTACTGCAGATGTTGTACTGGTCACTCCAGCTGCGAGTGACCACCCGAGCCGTGCTGCGTCCACCAGGTCCTGGATCCAGCCAACCCCCAAACAAGTCCGGAGCGTGGCCCTGAGCTCTCTTTCTGTCCCGTTCTCTGGCCGTCCCCACCAGTAATCCACCTAGGTCCAGCTCCCTCGGGCCTTCTGTTGGGACACCCTTGGCCCTGGGTTCCCTGACCCTTCATGTGGTGTGCCTTCGGGGTGGATGTGATGGGTGACCGTGGCAAACGCTGCCCACGGTCTCCGGTCTCTGGCTGGGGAATGTTTTTACCCCCACCAGCTTGGGTTCCGGTACCCTGATGCCGACTCTTCACCCGGTGCTTTTAGTTGGGATCTCAGAGTCCTTCTCTTCTGTGCTCTGGGTCTCTCTCTTTTCTCCTCTCTCACTCTGGGTCTTTGTCTTTCTTCTCTCCTCTGCTCCTGACTTGTTCTCTGCAACTCACTGACTCTCTGCATCTGACCCTGATCTTTGTTGGTGCCCACCTTATATACACCCTCTATGTGTGAGCTCAGGTGGCCAGCACCCAATGAGCTCCTAACTTTACCCAGGCTGCTCCCCCTATCTGCCCCTACACTACTTGGGATGTACCACCCCCCTCCCACTCCAGCCAGGAACAGACTCGGTCGTACCTGCACATTTCTAAGTGGGAGTACCGTCGGCCTGTTCCCCGGAAATGGGATGTGTGTAGTGCATGCAGCCTACCGAGCTCAGTTCCACACTCCTTCCTTACCCGGGAGTGGAATATCACACCTCTGGGTTGAGGTGCAATACCCCTGTAGCAGCCGAATCCTCAGGGTGCTACATTCCCCTCTGGTAAATCACAGCACGTCCTCGGGCTGTAAGACATAAATAACACCAAAAACATACATTTTTTTTTTTTTCATAAACATATAAAACATATAAAACATTATATATATAAAACTTTTCATATCAACATTCTCGTCGTCTCTTGTTTCAGGTTCCTCCTCCGGACACTGTGCAGCGTGTGTCCGGGAAAAGTGCGACAGTCTCTTAGAAAAACTGGTTTTCCTATAAAACCGGTAGGGGGCGCTTTAGGAAGCGCAACTATATACAGGGGAAGTTGGCCGCTCTCAGTCCTCGGCCAGGTAGAGGGAAGGGAATGGCTGCTCACAGTCCTCAGCCTGTGGGATTAAGGGGTTAACGGGTAAACAGTTCACTCAGCTGGTCCCAACGGGGACTATATATATGTAGCAACAGTTTCTCTATACCCCGATCGGGTAACTATTTACATCACTTCTCTGCCGCACTCAACGGCGTCTTCCTCCTGCTCTTTGCTTATAGCTGGTTGTAACTTCAGACCCGTCCGGGTCCTCTTGCTCCTCCTCCTCGCACTGCAACTCCTCCTCCGTCAGGCGGTGTACGTGGAGGGCGTAAGGTCCTTTGGCACACTTGTGCCGGGTAAAGGTGACCTCGTCCCCGATATAAAGGTCACGACCTCTGTGCCCCTCCGGCAGATGGGACTCCACATCTCTGCGCGTGACAAAGACGTCGCCGGGGGTGTTGTTGTCTCGGATGAAGCCCCACCCATGCTGCTGGTTAAACTTTATTACAGTCCCGGTGGTACGGGGACTGTGCGCTGCACGGGGGTCCCTCCTGGTCCGGCTCTTTTGCTCGGCGCTCCTTATTTGGGCCTGTTGTTCCCGGACCCGCCTCTCTCTCCGCTCCCTCGCAAACTCCTCGAGCTGTTGGCGGCAGCACTCAGCACGCTCCGCTGCAGCTGCCCTGGTTTCCTGAGTGAACCCCATTAGATCTTCTCCGGTGGGGTCCCACTCAAACTGCGCTTCCGCTAGCGGGGGCGAGATCCTTATTACGGGCTTCGGAGCCGGAATCAGGGGTGCACACATGGCCCCAACCCTCCTCTGGTGCTCCAGTTCGTAATACTTCTGGGGCCAGATGAAAGGCTGCCCGTCCGGCCACGTGTGCTGGGCAAACAAGTCCTCTCCCAGACGCGGCACCCTTGGTTTTACGGGTGCGGGCGCGGTGGTGGTGGCGCCCGGGTTGCCCAGGCCTTGCGGCCAGGCCTGGGGCACCTGGAAGGTGAAGGGCACCGTTAATACGGCGGCGCCCTGGGCTACCTGGCCTTGCGACCAGGCCGGAGGCTCCGCGGAGGTAGGGGGCGCTGTTGGTGATGCGACGCCCGGGAATTCTAGGCCCTGCGACCAGGCTGGTGGTACTTCCTGCTTGGTCACGCTCGGGGTCGAGGCGTGTGACGTCACAGGGGTCGCGGCGGCGGCTTCCGGTTGGGGCCTAGTCTGCGTCGGTGACATGGCGTTTTCGGGCACAGCAGGGGGACTTTCGGGCTCTGCGACGGGGAGCTGGGGCAGGTAAGCGGTGTCACGGCTTGGGGTATAGGCGTCCCCTTTACCTGCCTCCATGCGTTCGGCTCCCTCCTCGGCGCCGTCTCCGGCCTTGGTTCCTCCCGCGCCATCCTCAGAGGCGGTCTGCTTCCTCATCTCGGCTGGCGTGCTCCGGGTCTTGGTTTGCTGGGCCATCTCCCGGCTCCACTCCGCCAATGTCTCTCGCTGTACCCGGGCCATCCTCCGTGCGAGGCCCTCCAGGGCAGTCTGTGCACACTCCCGGTCTCGGGGGAGCTGTGCAAGGACCTCCACTAGGCCTAGTGGGGTCGTGGTGTCCAGCAGGCTCCTGACCAACGGGTCGGTGCTGCTCTGCTCTTCTTCCAGCAGGCTCCTGGCCAGCGGGCCGGTGCTGCTCTGCTCTCTGGACATCTCCGGGTGAGCTTCACTGCTACTCCTCTCCAGACTTCTTGCCTCCGGGTGTGCTCGCTCCAGACTGCTCCAGGCGGCACCCATCTTCGTTCTTTTCTTTCGTCTCCTCCCACTTCGAGGGCGGTCCCGGGGCAACTCGGTGACTGTCAGCTCCAGGGGTAGTTCTTTCACGCTGACAGACACCTCTAGCATCACAGTCTCTGTTGGTGGGGGCGGTTTCCACTTTTGGCGCCATTTTCTGTCCTGGCCCACGATGGGAGGCGGCCTCCTGCCCTCCTTTGGCACGCCCATAATGGCGTCCGCTGCTCTTCCAAGGCGGGAAAAAGCTGGAAATGGCGGGAATCGCTTCCCAGTGGCGGGAAACTCGGCAGATGGCGGGAACAAGCTGGAAATGGCGGACAATCGGCGGGAAACGACTGGTGATGGAGTCCGATGGCGTGGACCCTCCGGAACCGGCGGGAGACTTCTTTCTGAGGTAAACTTGCACTTTTCTTCAGGCACGCAGTACCCGGTTGTTGTGGGCACGTAATCCTGCCGACTACGCCAAAGTTGACGCGCCCCCTGGGACATATTCCTTTTTGAGGGGAATACCCGGCACCGGATCAGATGGGGGGGGTTGTAGTCTCCGAGCGGCTGTGACCCGGCCCGTGCCCAGGGCGTCAAGCTCAGTGTTATGTGGCAGTCCTACAGATGTTATTAAGAGTTCTTTTGTGTCGACTACGCCACCCGTTGTGATGCGGTCACTGTGGCCGCCGCTGCAGCAGGGTCCGCTGAGGCTGATGGTGGGTGCGCAGCTTGGTGGGATAACCCCCAACGGGAGGGGTATAGCCTCAGAGGGGACAGGTGCAGAGGATGGGGGTTGTGGTGGTGTAGTGCAGACGGCAGTGAAGACAGAGTCGGGTTGTGCAGTTAAGGGTGTTTACTTACTGCAGATGTTGTACTGGTCACTCCAGCTGCGAGTGACCACCCGAGCCGTGCTGCGTCCACCAGGTCCTGGATCCAGCCAACCCCCAAACAAGTCCGGAGCGTGGCCCTGAGCTCTCTTTCTGTCCCGTTCTCTGGCCGTCCCCACCAGTAATCCACCTAGGTCCAGCTCCCTCGGGCCTTCTGTTGGGACACCCTTGGCCCTGGGTTCCCTGACCCTTCATGTGGTGTGCCTTCGGGGTGGATGTGATGGGTGACCGTGGCAAACGCTGCCCACGGTCTCCGGTCTCTGGCTGGGGAATGTTTTTACCCCCACCAGCTTGGGTTCCGGTACCCTGATGCCGACTCTTCACCCGGTGCTTTTAGTTGGGATCTCAGAGTCCTTCTCTTCTGTGCTCTGGGTCTCTCTCTTTTCTCCTCTCTCACTCTGGGTCTTTGTCTTTCTTCTCTCCTCTGCTCCTGACTTGTTCTCTGCAACTCACTGACTCTCTGCATCTGACCCTGATCTTTGTTGGTGCCCACCTTATATACACCCTCTATGTGTGAGCTCAGGTGGCCAGCACCCAATGAGCTCCTAACTTTACCCAGGCTGCTCCCCCTATCTGCCCCTACACTACTTGGGATGTACCACCCCCCTCCCACTCCAGCCAGGAACAGACTCGGTCGTACCTGCACATTTCTAAGTGGGAGTACCGTCGGCCTGTTCCCCGGAAATGGGATGTGTGTAGTGCATGCAGCCTACCGAGCTCAGTTCCACACTCCTTCCTTACCCGGGAGTGGAATATCACACCTCTGGGTTGAGGTGCAATACCCCTGTAGCAGCCGAATCCTCAGGGTGCTACACAACGACTGCCAAAAATTTGGAGAAACTCCAGTGCACCTTGTAAGAGACGTAGAGGTCAGAGAGCCTCCTAAAAACAATGTTCCCATTATTAGGAAGTGGGTCTCTCATAGTGTTTGCCTATGCAGTGAAGCAATGGCTGTCAAAAATTTGGAGGAACTCCAATGCCCCTTGCAAGAGACATAGAGGTCAGAGAGCCTCTTAAAAACAATGTTTCCAGTATTAGAAAGTGGGTCTCCCATAGTGTTTGCCTATGCAGTGAAGCAACGGCTGCCAAAAATTTGGAGGAACTCCAGAGCCCCTTGCAAGAGACATAGAGGTCAGAGAGCCTCCTAAAACAATGTTCCCAATATTATGAAGTGGGTCTCCCATAGTGTTTGCCTATACAGTGAAGCAACGGCTGCCAAAAATTTGGAGGAACTCCAAAGCCCCTTGCAAGAGACATAGAGGTCAGAGAGCCTCCTAAAAGCAATGTTCCCATTATTAGAAAGTGGGTCTCCCATAGTTTTTGCCTGTGCAGTGAAGCAATGGCTGTCAAAAAATTGGAGGAACTCCAATGCCCCTTGCAAGAGATGTAGAGGTCAGAGAGCCTCCTAAAAACAATGTTCCCATTATTAGGAAGTGGGTCTCCCATAGTGTTTGCCTATGCAGTGAAGCAATGGCTGCCAAAAATTTGGAGGATCTCCAATGCCCCTTGCAAGAGACATAGAGGTCAGAGAGCCTCCTAAAACAATGTTCCCAATATTATGAAGTGGGTCTCCCATAGTGTTTGCCTATGCAGTGAAGCAACAGCTGCCAAAGATTTGGAGGAACTCCAATGCCCCTTGCAAGAGACGTAGAGGTCAGAGAGCCTCCTAAAAACATTGTTCTCATTATTAGAAAGTGGGTCTCCCAAAGTGTTTGCCTATGCAGTGAAGCAACGGCTGTCAAAAATTTGGAGGAACTCCAATGCCCCTTGCAAGAGACATAGAGGTCAGAGATCCTCTTAAAAACAATGTTCCCATTATTAGAAAGTGGGTCTCCCATAGTGTTTGCCTATGCAGAGAAGCAACAGCTGCCAAAAATTTGGAGGAACTCCAGTGCACCTTGCAAGAGACGTAGAGCACAGAGAGCCTCCTAAAAACAATGTTACCATTATTAGGAAGTGGGCCTCTCATAGTGTTTGCCTATACAGTGAAGCAACGGCTGCCAAAAATTTGGAGGAACTCCAATGCCCCTTGCAAGAGACGTATAGGTTAGAAAGCTTCTTAAAAAAAATGTTCCCATTATTAGTAAGTGGTTCTCCCATAGTGTTTGCCTATTCAGTGAAGCAACAGCTGCCAAAAATTTGGAGGAACTTCAATGCCCCTTGCAAGAGATGTAGAGGTCAGAGAGCCACCTAAAAACAATGTTCCCATTATTAGGAAGTGGGTCTCCCATTCTGTTTGCCTATGCAGTGAAGCAATGGCTGTCAAAAATTTGGAGGAACTCCAATGCCCCTTGCAAGAGACATAGAGGTCAGAGAGCCTCTTAAAAACAATGTTTCCAGTATTAGAAAGTGGGTCTCCCATAGTGTTTGCCTATGCAGTGAAGCAACGGCTGCCAAAAATTTGGAGGAACTCCAGAGCCCCTTGCAAGAGACATAGAGGACAGAGAGCCTCCTAAAAACAATGTTCCCATTATTAGGAAGTGGGCCTCTCATAGTGTTTGCCTATGAAGTGAAGCAACGGCTGCCAAAAATTTGGAGGAACTCCAAAGCCCCTTGCAAGAGACATAGAGGTCAGAGAGCCTCCTAAAAACAATGTTCCCATTATTAGAAAGTGGGTCTCCCATAGTTTTTGCCTGTGCAGTGAAGCAATGGCTGTCAAAAAATTGGAGGAACTCCAATGCCCCTTGCAAGAGACGTAGAGGTCAGAGAGCCTCCTAAAAACAATGTTCCCATTATTAGGAAGTGGGTCTCCCATAGTGTTTGCCTATGCAGTGAAGCAATGGCTGCCAAAAATTTGGAGGATCTCCAATGCCCCTTGCAAGAGACATAGAGGTCAGAGAGCCTCCTAAAACAATGTTCCCAATATTATGAAGTGGGTCTCCCATAGTGTTTGCCTATGCAGTGAAGCAACGGCTGCCAAAGATTTGGAGGAACTCCAATGCCCCTTGCAAGAGACGTAGAGGTCAGAGAGCCTCCTAAAAACATTGTTCTCATTATTAGAAAGTGGGTCTCCCAAAGTGTTTGCCTATGCAGTGAAGCAACGGCTGTCAAAAATTTGGAGGAACTCCAATGCCCCTTGCAAGAGACATAGAGGTCAGAGAGCCTCTTAAAAACAATGTTCCCATTATTAGAAAGTGGGTCTCCCATAGTGTTTGCCTATGCAGAGAAGCAACAGCTGCCAAAAATTTGGAGGAACTCCAGTGCACCTTGCAAGAGACGTAGAGCACAGAGAGCCTCCTAAAAGCAATGTTACCATTATTAGGAAGTGGGCCTCTCATAGTGTTTGCCTATACAGTGAAGCAACGGCTGCCAAAAATTTGGAGGAACTCCAATGCCCCTTGCAAGAGACGTATAGGTTAGAAAGCTTCTTAAAAAAAATGTTCCCATTATTAGTAAGTGGTTCTCCCATAGTGTTTGCCTATTCAGTGAAGCAACAGCTGCCAAAAATTTGGAGGAACTTCAATGCCCCTTGCAAGAGATGTAGAGGTCGGAGAGCCACCTAAAAACAATGTTTCCATTATTAGGAAGTGGGTCTCCCATAGGGTTTGCCTATGCAGTGAAGCAATGGCTGTCAAAAATTTGGAGGAACTCCAATGCCCCTTGCAAGAGACATAGAGGTCAGAGAGCCTCTTAAAAACAATGTTCCCATTATTAGAAAGTGTGTCTCCCATAGTGTTTGCCTATGCAGTGAAGCAACGACTGCCAAAAATTTGGAGGAACTCCAGTGCACCTTGTAAGAGACGTAGAGGTCAGAGAGCCTCCTAAAAACAATGTTCCCATTATTAGGAAGTGGGTCTCTCATAGTGTTTGCCTATGCAGTGAAGCAATGGCTGTCAAAAATTTGGAGGAACTCCAATGCCCCTTGCAAGAGACATAGAGGTCAGAGAGCCTCTTAAAAACAATGTTTCCAGTATTAGAAAGTGGGTCTCCCATAGTGTTTGCCTATGCAGTGAAGCAACGGCTGCCAAAAATTTGGAGGAACTCCAGAGCCCCTTGCAAGAGACATAGAGGACAGAGAGCCTCCTAAAAACAATGTTCCCATTATTAGGAAGTGGGCCTCTCATAGTGTTTGCCTATGAAGTGAAGCAACGGCTGCCAAAAATTTGGAGGAACTCCAAAGCCCCTTGCAAGAGACATAGAGGTCAGAGAGCCTCCTAAAAACAATGTTCCCATTATTAGAAAGTGGGTCTCCCATAGTTTTTGCCTGTGCAGTGAAGCAATGGCTGTTAAAAAATTGGAGGAACTCCAATGCCCCTTGCAAGAGACGTAGAGGTCAGAGATCGTCCTAAAAACAATGTTCCCATTATTAGGAAGTCGGTCTCCCATAGTGTTTGCCTATGCAGTGAAGCAACAACTGCCAAAAATTTGGAGGAACTCCAATGCCCCTTGCAAGAGACATAGAGCTCAGAGAGCCTCCTAAAAACAATGTTCCCATTATTAGAAAGTGGGTCTCCCATAGTGTTTGCCTATGTAGTGAAGCAACGGCTGCCAAAAATTTGGAGGAACTCCAATGCCCCTTGCAAGAGATGTAGAGGTCAGAGAGCCTCCTAAAAACAATGTTCCTATTATTAGGAAGTAGGTCTTGCATAGTGTTTGACTATGCAGTGAAGCAATGGCTGCCAACATTTTGAAGGAACTCCAATGCCCCTTGCAAGAGACGTAGAGGTCAGAGAGCTTCCTAAAAACAATGTTCCCATTATTAGGAAGTTGGTCTCCCATAGTGTTTGCCTATGCAGTGATGCAATGGCTGCCCAAAATTTGGAGGAACTCCAATGCCCCTTGCAAGCAAGAGACATAGAGGTCAGAGAGCCTCCTAAAAACAATGTTCCCATTATTAGGAAGTGGGTCTCCCATAGTGTTTGCCTATGCAGTGAAGTAACGGTTGCCAAAAATTTGGAGAAACTCCAATGCCCCTTGCAAGAGACGTAAAGGTCAGAGAGCCTCCTAAAAACATTGTTCCCATATTAGGAAGTGGGTCTCCCATAGTGTTTGCTTATGCAGTGAAGAAACGGCTGCCAAAAATTTGGAGGAACTCCAATGCCCCTTGCAAGAGACGTAGATATGTTGATATGGTACATATGATGGTGGCGGGAATTGGATGTTTCGCCCCCAGCAGTTCGCCCCCAGCAATTCGCCTCCGGGTACATTTTACTCCGGCACATTTCGTCCCCAGCATTTGGCCCCCAGGATGTTTTGCCCCCGCACATCTCACCCCTGCACATATCGCCCCCAGTTCAAAACGTCCGAGGGCGAAAGGTGCGGGGGCGAAATGTGCGGGGGTGAATCTTCCTGGGGGCGAAATAATAGGGGTGGGGCGTAATGTGGGGGGGCGAAATGTACCTGGGGGCGAACTGATGGGAGCAAACTGCTGGGGGCAAATTGCTGGGGGCGAACTGCTGGGTGCGAAACTTCCTATAACTGATGGTGATATAGTGGTGGAGGATGAGGATGCGGAGAAGGAGGAGGACAAGAGCAAATAGACAAAATCAGGAAGCTTATACCCATGTCTGGGTGTGAAGGCAGAGGTGCATGGAAATAGAGTTAGACCTCCCCAAAAAAAGACACTGTATTTCAGTTTATGTTACACTGCTATTATTCGGTGGTGTTGAGAAGTCTGGCCCAATCCAGCCATTGTTCATTATTATAAGAGTCAGCCTGTCAGCATTTTCAGTTGACAGGCGAATGCGCCTATCGGTTATAATTCCACAGGCAGCACTAAAAACCCACTCTGACAAAACGCTAACTGCAGGGCAAGCCAGGACCTCCAAGTGTAGCGAGCCAGTTAATGCCTCGTGTCCAGCTTGGATACCCAATAATTATAAGGCACAGAGGAATCACGGAGGACGTTGGTACGGTCGGCAAGGTACTCCCTCACCATCTTTCGAAACTTTGCACTCCTTTTGAGAGTACCCCCCGCCTCAGGGCCTGTGCGATGGGAGGGTCTGAGTAAACTGTCCAAGAACTTTGACAGTGTTCCCCTGCCTCTGCTGGATTGCATTTGTGGCTCTCTCTCCTGTACTCCTTGGTTGTCTAACGAACTGTGACCTCTGCCTCCAGCGTTTTCTGATGAGAATTTTTTTAATAATTCCGCAACAAGGGCCTTCTCGTACTGCACCATTTTATTAGGCCTGTCCTGCAAGGGAATAAGAGACTGAAAGTTCTCCCTGTAGAGTGGGTCTACAAGCGTCACCAACCAGTAATGACTGTCACCCAAAATTTGGACAATGCAAGGGTCACGGGAAAGGCATAAACTCAGCCATATGTGCCAGACTGCAAAGAGGCAAGACTTCCGTGTGCTCACAAAGAGGACGACTGATTATGCTCTCCTCCTCATCCTCCTTCTCTTCCTCCTCCTCCTTCTCTTCCTCCTCCTCCCTGTCCTCAGGCTATCCACGCTGAACAGACGGTATGACAGGTGTGCAGGTAGTACCATCTAGAGTACTGGAAACTTGCTCCTGTTCTTCCTCCTCCTCCTCCTTTTCCTCATTGTTACCCAATCCACATTGGGATGAGATGAGGCTGGGCTGTGTGTAATCACTCTGTATGGTACCTTGCTCAATCTCATCATGCTCTGCCTCCAATGCATCCTCTGTAAATGAGAGCAGACAGCATTTCAGAAGATAGAGAAGCAGGATGGTGACGGTAATTATGGCGTCATCGCTGCTCACCATCTTGGTGGAGTCCTCAAAGTTTTGGAGGATGGTACATATGTCTGACATCCATGTCCACTACTGAGGTTTTATGTGTGGAGTCTGACCTGAATACCGATGGCCTTGTTGATGCAGGTAGTCAACAACTGCCCACTTCTGCACACAAATCCTTCCCAACGTCTGCAATGTAGAGTTCCAACGCGTGGGGACATCACATACCAGTCTGTGAGCCGGAAGCTGCGAACGCTGCAGAAGCACGGCAAGAGCAGCGGAAGCTGTAGCTGACTTTCTAAAATGGGCACACACACGGCGTATTTTGACAAGCGGATCCGACAGATCCAGGTAGGTTTTGAGAAACCGCTGAACCACGAAGTTAAGCACATGGGCCAGGCATGTGTGTGAGCTCGCCTCGTCTCAGAGCCGCCACCAGGTTCCGGCCATTGTCACACACGACCATGCCTGGCTGTAAGTTCAGCGGTGTCAGCCACAGATCTGCCTGCTCTTTCAGAGCTGTCCACAACTCTTCAGCTTTGTGCGGTTTGTCACCTAACCATATTAGCTTCATTACAGCCTATTGCCGCTTGGCCCGATGCTATGATGCACTGCTTTCAGCTTGCGACTGATGTGGTAATTTTGTAGATGGATGCTGAAGAGGAGGAGGAGCTGCAGGAGCTTTAGAATGTGGGGGCAACCCTGATTGACCCTGGGCCCGCAATCCTCGGCGTCGGGAGGACGTGTTCTGTCCCAAGGTCCAACTGGGTCCTGGCTTCCACTATGTTAACCCAGTGTGCTGTCAGTGAGATGTACCATCCCTGCCGACAAGCACTTGTCCACCTGTCCGTGGTTAGGAGGACTTTCCCAGTAACTGCATTGTTGAGGGCATGGCTAATGTTGTGGGACACGTACTTCTATAATGCGGGGACGGCACACCTGGAGAAATATTGGCTGCTGGGGACCGAGTACCGAGGGACGGCCGCCGCCATGAGGTTGCGGAAAGCTTCCGTCTCCACAAGCCTAAAAGGCAACATTTCGAGTGCAAGCATTCGCGAAATGTGTGAATTTTTAGTGTGGCCTGTGGGACATTAGCTGCGTATTTGCGCTTGCGTTCCAAGGACTGGGGTAGGGACAACTGAACGATGTGCTGGGACAAGGACGTGGACGTTCTTGCTGATGGTGCTAATTGAGAGTGTTCAACGACAGGTGCAGGGCGGGAGGCATCCTTGCTTTCGCCATGGACAGGTGATTGGTGTGCACGAACAACAGCAGAACAAGCAGTGGTGTCACCTGCAGACACTCTTGCTGAACCCTGGGGTTTGGCCCACTTAGTCGGGTGCTTTGCTGCCATGTGCCTGATCATGCTGGTGGTGGTCAGGCTGCTAGTTTTGCTACCCCTGCTGATGCTGGCCTGATTATCTGCTATCCAACCAATAACCTTTTCACACTGCTCTGTGTTCAATAGTGATGTTCTGCGGTCCCCTATTAATTGGGACAGGAAGGTCGCGCAAGAAGATGTGGGTGTTTGTTGTGGCACAATTTCAGCTTGCCCACGGCCTCGGCCTCGTCCTCTGCATGCACCATCATCACCATCACATCCACTTCCCCATCACTTGCCACGCGCCTTGCCCATTTTAAATGGAGAACAATATTTTCCGCGTTCACTACAAATGGTTGGATTTGAACCGCAGTGATATGTGATACGTGTGACGGAAAACCACAGTTTTAAATAGCTGGCCTGTACGTTACTATTTTTCACAGCGACCTGGTGTCAATAACTTCACTGACACACTGCAACAAAATTTAAATGGAGGCCAGAAATGGCTGAATTTGGGGCAAACTTGTATGTGATACATGTGACAGAAAACCACAGTTTTAAATAGTTGGCCTGTAGGTTACTATTTTTCACAGCGACCTGGTGTCAATAACTTCACTGACACACTGCAACAAAATTTAAATGGAGGCCAGATATGGCTGAATTTGGAGCGCACTTGTATGTGATATGTCGCGCCCCCGGGGGCCTTACTGTTTGGGGACAGTATATATATATCACGGTGGCTGGCCCATGGCGGACAGTGCACAAAGGGGTGTCAATTATTAATAAAAGTTCAGAGAAATTTGTGACGCCACCTGTGGTGTCTGGTGAAGGTCACCAGCGCTGCAGCAGCCCACTGAGGCAGGTGTCAAGGCAGCTAAAGATGGTACAGCTCCCCACAGGTGGAGCGGGCCTCAGGGCAGTGTAGATAGATAGATGCTGGAATGGTGTGCTGGGCTTTGTAGTGTGGTGAGGATCAGTGATGCCGGTGAAGAAACAGACAGAGGCTGTTCGATGCAGTCGTCCAAGGTTTTACTTACAGTTCTTAGGCAATTCACAAATGCACTTTGCAGGTGAAGGCCTCCCTCGGCACGCTGCGTTCACCGGACAGGGGTTCAATCCTTCTTCAAGCAGCTTAGGAATGACTGGCGGAACCCCACTTTCTCGTGTACCTATATTGACCCTTTTCACACTCGGTCCTTCTTCTTCGTTGTCCTACGCTGCCCACTCTCATTCCCGCTCGGGTATGCTGAAGTCCTTCCTGTACGTCGGATCCGGGACCAACCTGACCCCCTGGTGTTTTAAGTGTAGCAACCGATCCTTCCTGACACCTGGCAGGAGCGGGGCGTACGGGTGCCGTCCTGCACGCGCCGTACCCCCTGGGATCTTCCACGTAGAATGGAGCCTGCTCCCCTCCGGGGCCTCTATCCTGGGCCCTAACTTGTGGAGCAGAGCTCTGACTGAGCCTATGCTCCCGGACTGTTCCACTGAACATCCCTAACTAGAACTCTCTCGACCTAATATGGCTTCCTATTATATACTTACTGTATATGTGCTCCGTGTATCTGTTTCCTCCACCCACTATTGGTTCCCCCTACTTTTGGGTTCCCCCTACTCCAGCCAGGGCCAGGGCTCAGCAGAAAACTACATTGCGTCTTGCCCCTCCTGCTGGCCTGGAGCAGTGTTGTGTTGGATGTAAGTGGTTGGGGTTCCGTGCAGCATTCCCTCCTTACCTGAGAGAAGGGAGACACCACACCTCTGGGTGAGGTGCAGTACCTCTGTGGCGACTGAACCCTCAGGGGCGCCACAGATACATATGACGGAAAACCACAGTTTTAAATAGCCGGCCTGTACGTTACTATTTTTCACAGTGACCTGGTGTCAATAGCTTCACTGACACACTGCAACAAAATTTAAATGGAGGCCAAAAATGGCTGAATTTGGAGCTAACTTGTATGTGTTATGTGTGACGGAAAACCACAGTTTTAAATAGCTGGCTTGTATGTTACTATTTTTCACAGCGACCTAGTGTCAATAACTTCACTGACACACTGCAACAAAATTTAAATGGAGGCCAGAAATGACTGAATTTGGGGCGAACTTGTATGTGATACGTGTGACGGAAAACCACAGTTTTAAATAGTTGGCCTGTAGGTTTCTATTTTTCACGGCGACCTGGTGTCAATAACTTCACTGACACACTGCAATAAAATTTACATGGAGGCCAGAAATGGCTGAATTTGGAGTGAACTTGTATGTGATACATGTGACGGAAAACCACAGTTTTATATAGCTGGCCTGTAGGTTACTATTTTTCACAGCAACCTTGTGTCAATAACTTCACCGACACACTGCAACAAAATTTAAATGGAGGCCAATATTTTCCACGTTCACTACAAATTTCTGGATTTTTCTCGCTGTAATATGGAAAGAATCTGGTTGTATTCTGCTGTGGCAACAAGCAAATGGAGTAGATTTTCTGGATTGCTTTTTAACCAAATAATCAGGATTAAGTTAAAAAAAATAATTATCCCTGGCCCCTGATACCTGGGGCTATTTGTCGAAATATCTGTAACAGAAGCAACAGAAAGAACTGGAATGGAGCCTCTTGTGATATATTATACACTGCAGTCTGTCACATACACTGCCTGACTGCCTGCCTAGCTCTGATATACAGTACTGACCAAAAGTTTGGACACACCTTCTCATTTAAAGATTTTTCTGTATTTTCATGACTATGAAAATTGTATATTCACACTGAAGGCATCAAAACTATGAATTAACACATGTGGAATTATATAGTTAACAAAAAAGTGTGAAACAACTGAAAATATGTCTTATATTCTAGGTTCTTCAAAGTAGCCACATTTTGCTTTGATGACTGCTTTGCACACTCTTGGCATTCTCTTGATGAGCTTCAAGAGGTAGTCACCGGAAATGGTCTTCCAACAATCTTGAAGGAGTTCCCAGAGATGCTTAGCACTTGCTGGCCCTTTTGTCTTCACTCTGCGGTCCAGCTCACCCCAAACCATCTCGATTGGGTTCAGGTCTGGTGACTGTGGAGGCCAGGTCATCTGGCGTAGCACCCCATCACTCTCCTTCTTGGTCACTTACACAGCCTGGAGGTGTGTTTGGGGTCATTGTCCTGTTGAAAAATAAATGATGGTCCTACTAAACGCAAACCGGATGGAATAGCATGCCGCTGCAAGATGCTGTGGTAGCCATGCTGGTTCAGTATGCCTTCAATGTTGAATAAATCCCCAACAGTGTCACCAGCAAAGCACCCCCACACCATCACACCTCCTCCTCCATGCTTCACGGTGGAAACCAGGCATGTAGAGTCCATCCGTTCACCTTTTCTGCGTCGCACAAAGACACGGTGGTTGGAACCAAAGATCTCAAATTTGGACTCATCAGAACAAAGCACAGATTTCCACTGGTCTAATGTCCATTCCTTGTGTTCTTTAGCCCAAACAAGTCTCTTCTGCTTCTTGCCTGTCCTTAGCAGTGGTTTGCTAGCAGCTATTTTACCATGAAGGCCCGCTGCACAAAGTCTCCTCTTAACAGTTGTTGAAGAGATGTGTCTGCTGCTAGAACTCTGTGTGGCATTGACCTGGTCTCTAATCTGAGCCGCTGTTAACCTGCGATTTCTGAGGCTGGTGACTCTGATAAACTTATCCTCAGAAGCAGAGGTGACTCTTGCTCTTAGTTTCCTGGGGCGGGCCTCATGTGAGCCAGTTTCTTTGTAGCGCTTGATGGTTTTTGCAACTGCACTTGGGGACACTTTCAAAGTTTTCCCAATTTTTCACACTGACTGACCTTCATTTCTTAAAGTAATGATGGCCACTCGTTTTTCTTTACTTAGCTGCTTTTTTCTTGCCTTAATACAAATTCTAACAGTCTATTCAGTGGGACTATCAGCTGTGTATCCTCCAGACTTCAGTACAACACAACTGATGGTCCCAACCCCATTTATAAGGCAAGAAATCCCACTTATTAAACCTGACAGGGCATGCCTGTGAAGTGAAAATCATTTCCAGTGACTACCTCTTGAAGCTCATCAAGGGAATGCCAAGAGTGTGCAAAGCAGTCATCAAAGCAAAAGGTGGCTACTTTGAAGAGCCTAGAATATAAGACATATTTTCAGTTGTTTCACACTTTTTTGTTAAGTATGTAATTCCACATGTGTTAATTCATAGTTTTGATGCCTTCAGTGTGAATGTACAATTTTCATAGTCATGAAAATACAGAAAAATCTTTAAATAAGAAGGTGTGTCCAAACTTTTAGTCTGTACTATATATATATATATATATATATATATATATATATATATATATATATACATATATATATATATATATATATATGTTGTGGAGCACCTAGACTAACAGGACATTCCATGGACCCTCTTGCTACATGCACTGCTGTCTGCCACATACACTGCCTGCCTAATTCCTGCTATCACCACTATCCTCAGAAGGACTGTTAGTTCAGATGGATATTATAGATATATGTTGTGGAATACCTATACTAACTCTAAACAAGCAAATCTCGCCCTGACGCAGCAGAACCTCTCCCTACTCTGCCTGATTCCGGGGTAGACTGTGACGATTATGGCGGCGCCCGGTCTTATATACACCTGATGATGCTTTGCAGCCAGCCAATCACTGTAATGCCACAACCAACCTGGCTATGGCACTACAGTGTGTGGCAGGCAATCCCTGCATGTGACTCGCCCCCTGGGCCGTGGGGCACTCGGAACCGGGCAATAGGGAGACGATGGGGGTAGTAGTGGCGACCCGGTCCGTGGCTCAGGGTGGTCAGACCAGTGGTAGTCCCTTTATAAGTTTTAAGTGATGTCCGACTACGCCACCCGTGGATTGCGGTCAGGGTTAACCGCCACTGCAGTGCAGACCGCTGGGGCTGATAGTGTGTGCAGCTGAGACTGTATAATTCCCCACGGGAGGAGTGCGGCCCCAGGGCAGTATAGTAGAAGATGGGGGTGATGGTGTAGGGTGTCCCAGCGCCGTTAGTGCTGGAGGAGCAAGGAGCACACAGACAACAGGTTGCAGTCCAGGGTCTTTACTAGAGCAGGTGAACTGACCCACAAACAGGCTCGGCTAGGAGAGGGGGCCTGGACGTCTGAGAGCAAACGGGAAATTGGCCCTGGTCAGGGTGAGGGTGTAAGCCTACCGTGCTCTCTGTGCTCCTTCTGGCTATTTCCCTCCTTGTAGGGTAACAGCCCACGTTCCCGAGCTCACCGTGTCTTCTCGCCCGTATGGCTTGCAACGTGGGTCCCTTTCTACTCCCGGCCTGGTACGGCTTTGCTGGTCCCTTCTGCTGTGGCAGAGCCTCCGGGCTTCTTAGGCCAAGGAACATGCAGTCCCCTGTGGACTGGTTATCTGCTGTAGGACGTGGAATCCTCACAGCCTCAGACACCAAAGTCTGGTAGAGTAGTCTCTTTGTCTGCCAGGACAGGCGCACTTCACCTCTTGTCCCTGGCTTGTGGCTCTCCTACCGCCACACGTCCTCTTAGGGTGCAAAACAACTGTCTCTCTCTGCTCTGGGACACCTCTCAATCCAGAGACAGGTCGTCCAGTTCTCCCTAACCCTGCCCCCAGTTCCAGCTATTATAGGGGCAGCCTGCTCCCCCTACTGGCCTGAGACAGGAGGTATTGCATGCTAATTTTCCCCTGACCAGAGAACCTCCCCCTTGCTCTCAGACACAGCTTTATTATATTTGTGGCATCCAGGCCAGGGTGACACATTCCCCACTAGTTGAATCTAGTACTCGGGGGCTAAACAGTAAACAAACATAATATACATGACTATAAAACATTAGTAGACAAACGACGCACAGATTGAGTTCTTAAGGTCACAGTGTGGTCTGTGACCGGGTGTCCATATCACCAACACAACGGGGAGTCTTAACCAGGTGGGGGTCTGTCCTAGCCCCAAGTCCTTGACAGTCTTAGTTCATTCCTTGGTTAGGCTCCGAACGCAGTCCATACAAAGTCCCGGTTATTAAAAGTCCATAAACTTTGAGTCCGTACGGTAACTGTAAGAAACTGAAACACAGAATTACCAATCATGCATGTAACTTTGCAAACATTCCAACACTTGGCAACAGGGTTAATTACAATTTTAGTGCACCCTATATTCTCCAGCGAGCGGGTATCTGCCCCTTTGTGCTCCTGGTTGACCTCCTTAACCCACTGTCTGGTGGTGGACTGACCTGGCTTTCCCCACTAGCGTTAGGGGTACAGCTATCAACTGGACTTACAGGCAGGGCAGGCAGCTGTCTGCGGGTCCTTTTGCTTACCACAGGCATGGCAGGCTCACTGTCAGCAGAGGGTTGACTCTCCTGGTCTGCTGGTACAGGCTCTTCTGCCTCTGGAACTGCTTGCTCTTCTTCACCTTCCTGCTCTGGTGTAGGTTGTTGCTGAGCCGGTTGCAGGAAATGCAGGACGGGTACCACTATGGCATCGTTTATTCGAGTCCAGGACTGCGGGAACTCTCAGAGAATGGTGCTGATCATTTCTTCCTTGTCCTCTGCGGGTTCAAGGTCACTTTGATCCTCTTCTGCACTACGGAGTTGCTCGGGGCACCTTTTTAGGTGGTCTCTGGAGACGGTACTAGTGGTTTCTCCTCCATCCTTGGTGATCACGCACACCTTCAAGTTGTCGTGATCAGACTGCAGTACGGTGTAGGGTTCCCTTTCCCACTGGTCGTCCAACTTATGTAGCCTTCTCTTTCACTTCAGGACCTGCTCACCAGGTTCTAGGGGACCAGCAGGGGCGTGTTGGTTGAAGAGTTTTTCTTGCCTCTCTCTCACCTGGGCCAGGCTCTTCTCCACACTCTCCTGTACCTTCTTGTACTGCAGTTGCCTTTCCGTATCCCAGTCCGCATAAGGGGAGGTGTCCTCAGGTGTTAGGACTCCCATCTCCAGGTCTACGGGCAGCTTACCTGGTCTAGCTCGCATCAGGTAAGCGGTAAGCCGGGGTGCAGTTTGTAGCATTCACCGGGAAATGGTTGTATAAGTCTATTAGATCCGGCAGTTTTTCAGGCCACAGGCTGCGTTCCTCCAGGGGCAACGTCTTCAGGAGATCAATGACTATATTGTTCATTTTCTCACACATCCCGTTGGTTTGTGGGTGGTAAGGCATTGTCCGAATCTTATTACAGCCATAGAGGTTGCAGAACTCTTGGAAGATTTCAGCCTCGAACGCTGGACCCTGGTCTGTCAGGACCTGTTCCAGATACCCGTGTGGACAGCAGAAGTATTGCTGGAAGGCTCTGGCCGCCGTCTGGGCTGTCAAGTCTTTCACCGGGACCACCACTAGAAAACGGAAATAGTGGTCCACGATTGTCAGGGCGTAGATGTATCCTGACCGGCTTGGAGCCAATTTGACGTGGTCCAGAGCTACCAGCTCAAGAGGCTGCTGGGTGAAGATGGGCTTCAAGGGTGTCTTCTGGCTGGTGTGGTCTTTTCTCCTTAAGTTACAAGGGCCACAGTCCCTGCACCACTTCTCTACAGCCCCTCTCATGCCGACCCAAAAGAACCGTCCTCTTAGCAGGAACTCCAGTTTCTTCCAACCGAAGTGCCCCGCTCTGTCATGGTAAGCCCCCAGGACCATAGCTGCATCCTGCCTTGGGACCACGACTTGCCAGGTCAGCTCGTGTGTCCGGTGGTTGACAAGTCATCTGCACAGCTTGCCTTCATAGAGGAACAGCTTGCTCTTCTCTTTCCATAGCAACTTGGCTTCCTCTGGAGCATCCGGACCTAAGCGGGCGTCTTCCTGGGTCAGCAGATCTTTCACCAGGCGGCCTGCAGGGTCACTATCTTGGGTCTCGGCCCAGCTGTGGTGAGGTAGGGGATTGATCATAACGGTTGTTAAATCCTCCTCCTTCACACGGTGGTAGTATTGAGCGGCCCCATACCTGTGAAACACGGGGACTTCTACCTCCTCCAGCTCTTCCGGGTCTTCGTCACCTTCAGGTAAGTGAGGCATTCTCGATACGGGGAAAGCGTTGGCATTGGTTTTGCCTGCCCGGTACTTGATCACGAAGTCATAATTGGAGAGACGGGCCATCCACCGCTGTTCCAGGGCACCAAGTTTTGCACTGTCTAGGTGTGTTAACGGGTTGTTGTCCGTGTACACAGTGAACTTTGCGGAGGCCAGGTAATGCTTGAAGCGTTCCGTTACGGCCCACACCACCGCCAAGAATTCTAGCTTGAAGGAGCAGTAATTCTCCGGGTTCCTCTCGGTGGGCCTCAGCTTCCGGCTGGCGTACGCGATCACCCTTTCTCTGCCCTGTTGGTTTTGTGACAGTACGGCTCCCAGTCCCACATTACTGGCGTCTGTGTGGAGAATAAAAGGCTGGCCATAATCAGGGTAGGCCAGGATCTCATCTCCTGTGAGGGCCATCTTCAACTGGCGGAAGGACTCCTCTTCCGGTTTATCCCACTTGAAGGGTGGCTTTTGGCTTCTGAACTTAGACTGTCCTATCAGGAGGTCCTGCATAGGAGCTGCCATCTTAGTGAACCCCGGGATGAACCTTCGGTAGTAGCCTACCAACCCGAGGAACTGCCTCACTTCTTTGATGTTCGAGGGGCTTGGCCAGCTCTTGATTGCCGTGACCTTGTCAGGGTCGGGGGTTACTCCTTCCGCACTTACCACGTGCCCTAGGTACAGGACCTTCGGTTTCAACAGGTGACACTTCGATGGTTTCACCTTCAGGCCATAGCCTGCCAGGGCTTCGAACACCTCGGCCAGGTGCTTTAGATGGTCTTCGTAAGTCTTCGAATAGACGATCACGTCATCCAGGTAAAGGAGGACCGTCTCGAAGTTTCGGTGCCCTAGACAGCATTCCATCAGCCTCTGGAAGGTCCCTGGTGCGTTGCAGAGCCTGAAGGGCATACAGTTGAACTCGCTCAGTCCCATCGGGGTGGTGAAGGCGGTCTTCTCCTTGTCAGCCTCTGCCACAGTAACCTGCCAGTACCCGCTAGTAAGGTCCAAAGTAGAAAAGAAGTTAGCTAATTTTAGTGCGACTAAAGACTCCTCTATTCTAGGCAGCGGATATGCATCTTTGTGGGTGATACGGTTGATTTGTCTATAGTCCACGCACATTCTCATGGTACCGTCTTTCTTTTTCACCAGAACCAGGGGGCTGCCCAGGGGCTACAGCTATCTCTAATGACCCCAGCCTCTTTCATTTCTCTTAGCATGCCCTTTGCATTCTGATAATGTGCAGGGGGTACAGGCCTGTGTCTCTCTTTTATTGGTGGGTGGCTCCCCGTGGGGATATGGTGTTCTATCACTTTTACTCTGCCGAAGTCTAGTGGGTGCTTACTAAAAATCCTCTCGTACTCCTGAACCACTCGGTAGACTCCTTGTTTTTGGTGCAGGGGAGTGGAGTCAGCACTCACATGGAGTTTCTGGCACCAGTCCTCCTTTTGTTTCTGGGAGCCATTACCTTCCACCTGTGGAGATGGAGGCAAAGGCTCCACGGCCCTGATAGCTTTGTGTTCGACAGCAAACAGTTTGGCAAGTGTAGCGTACCTGGGTAAGTGTACCTCCCTCTCCCCAATGTTGAGAATGCGAACAGGCACCCTCCCATGACGGACATCAACCACCCCCCGGGCTGTCAAAATGGTGGGCCTGCTGTCTGAGTACACGGGTTCTACCGTGGCTTGGTAGTCTCTACCTCTCAACCCGATCGCAGTCCGACACCAGATCATCATTTCACTTTTGGGAGGCATGGAAATGGGGAATGGGTCACTCATTCTTACACTACCGATCTCACCACCAGACAGTTCTACCTGCTGCCGTCTCATCAGGGCTTTTATCTCCTTGTTGAGGACTCTCTGTTGGCTGGAACTAGCATTCACCACCACCTGTTGTAGAATTACAATTACCTCTGAAAGACAATTTTCAATCACGTTAGTACCCACAGTTATTTTAGGGTGACTTTCACGACGGTCAATGTCCACAATAATCACTCCCTGTGCCGGCAGTTCAACTTTACCAATCTTAATGGTCATCTCCTTGAACCCCATCTGCGGCACGGGCAAGCCATTACTGGCGATGATGCTCAAGTCACTGTCTGGATACCGTGTTATATCAGCATCAGTCCAATACTGCTTAAAAAGTACATAAGGGATAGTGGTTACTTGCGACCCGGTATCCAGCAAGGCGCTCATGGGGATACCGTCCAGCACCACGGGTAAAACTGGGCGCCCCCCAACGTACTTATTACGCCAATTGTAAGGGCCTGGTGATCTTATGCCTGGGGGTTGGCCCTCTGCCCCAGGTTGGACCCGTTTAAATTACAGTACCTGGAAATGTGTCCGGGCTGGTTGCATCGACGGCAAATGGGCTGTCCATCCTCTGCGAAGCGGTCTGTGGGCCTCCCTCGGAACGACGGGATCCTCCTCTGTCGACGCCACGGGACTTCCTCCGGACTTGAAGCCAACTCGATGGGTCTTGACGGGTCCACTTGCAACGCCTGGACGGTCCTGGTCAACGCCGCGACGCTCCTGGTTAGCTCCTGGACTTGGTGGTGCAGATCTTTCGGCGGGGCTTGGTTCAGGGCCTGTGCATCAGCCCCCACGGAGTCCATAGAGGAGGGCGCCGCCTCCTGGTGGTAGGTGAGAGCAGGGCGCCGGGGGTTTATAGCGCCACTTGTTGCGGGTTCAAGGAGCACCCTTATGGCCCTGTCCTTGAATTGGGCAAAGGTCAGGTCAGGGTTCTGAAAGAACATGAGGCGCAGCTGGGTCCTGTGGGCGCTAGACAGCAGACCTTCTATGAACTGTTCGGTTAGTAGCTTATCCGTATCCTGCACGCTGCCAGGGTCAGCTTGTTTGATGGCTCTCAAGGCTTCCTGCAAATTTAGGGCATAGTCTCTGATGCTGTCCTGTGCCCGCTGCTTACATCCATAGAACCGCATTTTAATTTCAGCGGAGGTACGTGTATCAAAGGTACCCCGCAGCCGGGCCAGAATGCCCTTTACAGTTCTTTTCTCCTCAGCGGGCCATAACTTTACCTCCCGCTGGGCTGCGCCAGTTAGCTGCTCGGTCAGTATGCTAATCTTCTGTTCCTCTGTCAGGGGGTAAACTTGGAACAGACTGTACAGCCTTTCCTTAAAGTCAGTTAGGGCATGGGGCTCCCCTGAATACTTAGGCAGCCAGGCCGCTCCAGGAATGTAGGGCAGGGAAAATGGCATCACCGCTGCTGCAGCTGCGCTGGTGGTAGTGGGCGCCTCCGTGTCCGACATCTTCCTCCCCCTTAGTCAAGCGTGGCCTACCTTCCGACGATCCTCTTCTGTAGGCCGCGGCTCCGCTGGTGCTGCTCCGGATGAGGACCTTGCGTCGCGTCCTGGTGACGTCAGCGTCGCTCTCTCTCTCCCTTCCAGGACCTTGCGCAGCGTCGGTGCGTGGGGCGGAGCTTCGGGTCTCGCGCGGTTTGGACGTCCATGCCCCTCTTCAGGGAGACGATGGGGGTAGTAGTGGTGACCCGGTCCGTGGCTCAGGGTGGTCAGACCAGTGGTAGTCCCTTTATAAGTTTTAAGTGATGTCCGACTACGCCACCCGTGGATTGCGGTCAGGGTTAACCGCCACTGCAGTGCAGACCGCTGGGGCTGATAATGTGTGCAGCTGAGACTGTATAACTCCCCACTGGAGGAGTGCGGCCCCAGGGCAGTATAGTAGAAGATGGGGGTGATGGTGTAGGGTGTCCCAGCGCCGTTAGTGCTGGAGGAGCAAGGAGCACACAGACAACAGGTTGCAGTCCAGGGTCTTTACTAGAACAGGTGAACTGACCCACAAACAGGCTCGGCTAGGAGGGGAGGCCTGGACGTCTGAGAGCAAACGGGAAATTGGCCCTGGTCAGGGTGAGGGTGTAGGCCTACTGTGCTCTCTGTGCTCTTTCTGGCTATTTCCCTCCTTGTAGGATAACAGCCCACGTTCCCGAGCTCACCGTGTCTTCTCGCCCGTATGGCTTGCAACGTGGGTCCCTTTCTACTCCCGGCCTGGTACGGCTTTGCTGGTCCCTTCTGCTGTGGCGGAGCCTCCGGGCTTCTTAGGCCAAGGAACATACAGTCCCCTGTGGACTGGTTATCTGCTGTAGGACGTGGAATCCTCACAGCCTCAGACACCAAAGTCTGGTAGAGTAGTCTCTTTGTCTGCCAGGACAGGCGCACTTCACCTCTTGTCCCTGGCTTGTGGCTCTCCTACCGCCACACGTCCTCTTAGGGTGCAATACAACTGTCTCTCTCTGCTCTGGGACACCTCTCAATCCAGAGACAGGTCGTCCAGTTCTCCCTAACACTGCCCCCAGTTCCAGCTTTTATAGGGGCTGCCTGCTCCCCCTACTGGCCTGAGACAGGAGGTATTGCATGCTAATGTTCCCCTGACCAGAGAACCTCCCCCTTGCTCTCAGACACAGCTTTATTATATTTGTGGCATCCAGGCCAGGGTGACACACATGTTCATTGGTTCTCTAACGAGTGGCAGAGATGCAGGGAGGGGACCCAAGTCCCCCACCTGAGCAACAAGGAAATACTCGCAGAGCGCAGAGCATCTCGAGCAGTGAGATGCTCAGGCAAGTACTGAGCAGTGGCGAGCACGTTCGCTCATCACTAAATAGGATGTGTTAAAAAAATGTTCCTGTGCCGAGATAATCTTATAAATATGTCCCTGCTGCGTACTGTGTAATGGCTGTGTCTTACCATGCAGGAACATGGTGTGATCATACCACAGCTCCTGGGCAGTGGAGGAAGCAAAAGAGTATACAGACATTACAGCAGGGAATCACAGCTGATTCTTTTTGTGAGGTAATACATTTTCCTACCTGCTTAAAAGCATGCTTTACCTTACAGAAAAAAATCAACTGTGATTTCCCATGCCCAGGAGGTGTGGTATGATCAGATCATGTCCCGGTACAGTCAGACACAGCCGTTACACAGTACATAGCAGGGGCACATTTATTACATTTATTTATTGCAGTACAGGAACATTTTCTTTTAAAAACTTTTTATTTTTCAAGATCTATTGATTAGCGGTGTGGACCCGTGGAAGTTTGAGTTCATCGGTTTCTGCCGAACTTGAGTCCAAAGGAAGCAAAATGGGGGTAAGAGCAGGACAATTGCCCTGAAAACAAATGTAACTTAAAATAACTTCAATATAACTGAAAATAACATAGAATAAAGAAAATTAAAAATAATAATCTTGAACCAGGAGGTGGAGGTCCAAGTGGAGGAGGAGGTGGAGTGGGTGGAGGAAGTGGAGGTGGACGTGGCAGTGTAGGTGGAAGAAGCAGGGGAGGAGGTATCCAACATTGTTTTTGTGTTTTTTTTTAAGGAACTGACTTAAAAAGACATGGATTGAAAAAAAAAAAATCAAAATCAAAATCTAGAACCAGGAGGTGGAGGTCGATGTGACGTGGATGTGACAGTGCAGGCAGAAGAGGCAGGGGAAGAGGTCTCCAACTATTTTGGTGTTTTTTTTGTTTGTTTGTTTTAGGGAACTGACATAATAGAATAAAAAAATAAACAATAATAATCTAGATCCAGTGAGTGGAGGTCCAAGTGGGGGAGGAGGTGAAATATGTGGAGAAGGTTGAAGTGGACGAGGCAGTAAGGTGAAAGAGGCGGAGGAGAAGATAGTCAACACTGTTTTCGTGTTTTTTTGTTTTTAGTTTTGTTTTTTAGTTCTTCATTTTTTATTTGGGGAGGCCCTAGAATTAAACGAATGCCAAGTAGAGTATAACAAAAGCTGGGTGTGGCTAGTTGTCTAGTCAGCCAAAGGTACTATTAACAGATTGCCTTAGGCAAATAATGCCTAACTAAAGACTATAAAATATAACTTTTAATCACACTGTTAAAGGAATATAACATTTTGTATGAGTCAGTATATTATTGGACACGGATAAACTATCTATTCACTGAAATCAACACTCTATTTTGTGTTTTTTAACATTCCAATTCTGTGGTTAAAGGATAGCTTTGGTGCGGCCGCTACCTATACTATCCTATCACTAAGTATCCACCACTCACTAACACCATTAAAACATAGTCCTAAGCCTCCCCAATATGTTTCACCAGTACAACTGGCTTCATCAGGGACCCTGCCTTCCAAGGTGCTGGTGGTGCCTCAGATGCATTTGTGATTTCCTCCTCCTCCTCCTCTGCTTTGTTCTTCCACTGAGCCCCCGCTGTCAGGTGGGAACTCTGTCAGTAGTGCCTCTACTAGCGTCCGCTTGTATTCAGGCATTTTACGACCCCGCTCCAGTGACGGAAGTGATGATGGTATGTTGTCCTTGTAGCTGGGATCCAGCAGGGTGGCCACCCAGTCATCAGCAGTGGTAACAATTTGGGCAATTCGGCAGTCATTGCGCAGGCACAGCAGCATGTATTGGCTCATGTGTACCAGGCTGCCGAGAGGCAACAATAAGCTGTCATCGGTGGGAGGTCTAACGTCTGGGTCCTCTGTATCCCCCCGGCCACACTCCAGGGATGCCCGCAAGCTGCTTTGAGTGCCACCCGGGTGTGAACACAGTTCCTCCTCCTCCTTCTCCTCCTCATCCTCCAAAACTGTCCACTGGCTGTTTTTTTTTTCAGTTTTTCATTTTTACGAATCAATTTGTGAAGCACCTGGGGGTTCCAAGTGCTCACTATGCATCTAGATAGGTGCCTAGTTTCCTAAAATGCGGTCACTTGTGGGGGAGCTCCAATGTTTGGGCACACAGGGGCTCTCCAAACGCAACATGGCGTCCGCTAACAATTTGAGCCGATTTTCCATTCAATTTGTTAGCGGACACCATGTCGCGTTTGGAGAGCCCGTGATGTGCCTAAACAGTGGAGCTCCCCCACAAGTGTCCCCATTTTGGAAACTATACCCCTCAAGGATTTTATTAAGGTGTATAGTGAACATTTTGAACCCAGAGGTACGGCACAGAATTTGTCATCATATTGAATAAGTTGTCATTATTCTTGAGCGCAAGTGCTCGCTACTTGAGTTTGCATCGGGTACTCAGGTATGCACCATGTACAGCGTGTGCTCGAGTGACATGCTCGAGTCCCTGCTCCGCATGTTTCACGGTTATTAGACACCCAAAAAAAAACATGCGGGGATCGCTCGTGCATGGCAGGCAATCCCCGTAAAGTTTTTTGGCCGCGAAGCATATGGGGCAGAGACTCGAGCATGTCACTCAAATACCCACGATACTCAATGCATACCAGAGCACCCGATGCAAACTCAAGTAGCGAGCACTTGCTCTCAACACTAGTCGCCATATCGTCATCTTTTTTTCTTACTTTTGAAAAAAATCCCAACCCCAGCCCTAACCCTAGCACAACCCTAGCCCTAGCACAACCCTAGCCCTAGCACAACCCTAGCCCCAGCACAACCCTAGCCCCAGCACAACCCTAGCCCCAGCACAGCCCTAGCCCCAAACCCAGCCCTAACCCTAGCCCAATCCTAACCCAAGAGTTTATTTTTGACGCCGTTCCTTGTGCGGTATAAGTGATTAGACGACTTTATTCTTCGGGTCGGTGTGATTACAGCAATGCCAGAATCATATGGGGTTTTTATGACTGACAGCTGTCACACACTAAAAGACGCATTTTTTGTAAAATCTAGTTTTTGCATCGCCATATTTTGAGAGCTATAATTTTTCCAGATTTTGGCAGACAGTCATGTGACTCGTTTTTTGCGGGATGACTTGACGTTGTTATTGGTGCCATTTTCAGGCACGTGACATTTTTTGATCGCTTTCTATTCCGATTTTTGGGAGGCAGAATAAACAAAAACCAACAATTCAGGAATTGTTTTTTTTTTTTTTTTTATTCTGTTCCGCGTGTGGTAAAATTGATGAGGTAGCTTTATTCTTCGGGTCAGTACGTTTACAGCGGTACCACATTTGTATAATTTTTCTATGTTTTGGCGCTTATACACAATAAAAGCTATTTTATAGAAAAAAATATTTTTTAGCATCGCTTTATTCTGAGAGCTATAACTTTTTTATTTTTCGGCTGATGGAGCTGTATGGTGGCTTGTTTTTTGCGGCACGAGATGATGTTTTCAGCAGTATCATTTTTATTTATATGCATCTTTTTGATCGCGTGTTATTCCACTTTTTGTTTGGCGGTATGGTGATAAAGCATTGTTTTTTGCTTCGTTTTTTTTTTTTTTTTTTTTACCGTGTTCACTGAAGGGGTTAACTAGTGGGACAGTTTTATAGGTCAGGTTGTTCCGGACGCGGCGATACCAAATATGTGTACTTTTATTGTTTTGTGTTTTTTTTTATAATAATATTTATTGATGGGTACATTATATTTTTATTTTTGGTGTATTATTTTTTTTTATTTTTTTATAATATTTTTGCACATTTTTTTTTTTATTTTCCACTTTCACACAGTTTATACACTTTATTACTTTGTCCCACTCTGGGACTTTCACTTTTTTTTCTGATCGCCTGCATGGCACAGGAATGAAGCACCATCCCTATGCCATGAAGGCTGTCAGAAGTGCACAGTGTGAAGATTGCTTGGAGATGCACTGCGCATGCCCAAGCAATCTTCCTGCTCTCTGGTGACCCGGATGTTGTCATGACGACATCGGGTTGTCATGGCAACACCTGGGAAGCCTTTGCAGACTGCGCTGGAAGCCGGAAGAGGAGGTGAGTATCGCCGATCACCTCCTCTTGCCCCCGCAATGCCGCGATCGACTTCGATCGCAGCATCGCGGGGGTTAATGTGCTGGGAGCGGTGCAGGACCGCTCCCTGCACATAGTACCGGGTGTCAGCTGTGACAATCAGTTGACACCCGGCGGCGATCGCGCCCGCACAGCCTGTGTGCGCGCGCGATCGCCATGACGTACTAATACGGGTCTGGCTCTTAAGTCCCAGGGCACAGACGCGTATTAGTACGTCAGATGTTATTAAGGGGTTAAACAAGGAATCCTTTTGAATTTTTTATATTAAATACTAGAACCCCATTAGGTCTTAATGCGAGGCAAAATTTGATTTTGCAATATTTGTAGGGTTTTTTCTGCTATGGCTGCTTCCCTCCCCTCCCTACATCTCTCTTTTTGTTCTAACCATGCATTTTGCTGCTATTTTCTCAACATGTTTTCACAGGTGTATCAATTAATATGCACTATTCTCATTGGATCACATTTGACATGTGGTTGCTGTTTTTTTACTATATGCTGTATATTGTTAGCTTTAAGACGCAGTATGTAACCTTGAGTAAGGCTTGCTAAAGCTGAAACGCGTTGGTTTTTGTGCCCCTGGATGTACTGCCATCGTCCTTTTCATGGAATTTTCAATAAATCATGTATTTTATCTACTTAACCTGCTGCCTCGCTGGAATTCTTTTTCTTCGTCTCAGATGTACCAACCTGGTTCTGGGCTCATCGGTGCGAGACTACCAGCTGTATCCTGTTACTATGTTTCGTTGAGCTGACTCCCTCTCTCTCTCTTCCTTGCTTTATTATTATAACCATGGAGAGAGAAATGTACAGCAATCCTCAGTGGTGATAGGACATGTGCTAGAATGCCTTCCACCTCTGTCCCAGCCACCACTACATTTACCCAGTGGGCTGTTATGGAAATGCAGTGTCCCTGGCCGTGCTTACTGGTCTACGTATCTGTGGTTATGTTGACCTTGCCACTGATGGCGTTGCACAGTGCACACCTGATTTGGTCCGCAACATGTGTATGCAAGACAGGGATGGCCCACCTTCAAAAGTAGTGGCGGCTGGGAACAGTGTACTGAAGGACAGCCACCGCCATCAGTTATTTAAAACTTTCTCCACCATCCGAAATGGCAGCATTTCAAAGGCCAGGAATTTGGAAATACTGTCATTCAGGACCAGGGCTCGTCGGTGGGTAGGAGGGTATTTCCTCTTTCTCTCGAGGGTTTGGGGGATGGAGAGCTGAACACTTCCATGGGACGGTGTGGAGATGCTCTTTGACTCTGCTGGTGGTGGTGCTGTCCCATCCTCTCTTTGTGGGGAGGCAGGTGGCCCTGTTGATCGTGAGTAGGAGGAAGAGGCCGAGACCACAGCAGAAGAGGGAGCAGGAGGAGGCTCAGATCTGTACACCACTGCGCCTCATGCTTGGAATTCCGATGCCTTTTAATGTAGGTGGTTCTCAGGTTTACAAGATTTATGCCTTGCTTCAGGCTCTGATGACACAGTGTGCAAACCACGCGTGTTTTGTTATCAGCACAATTCCTGAAGAAATGCCACGCCAGGGAACTCATTTGAGCTGGCTTTGGTTTTCTCATTACCTCAGAACAGTGGGAAGTAGCTGCCAACATACTGGCTAGGGGCTGCCCACTATGCTTTTGCACCCTGCTCCCTCTTTTGCTGTGCTGCTGGGGCAGTGTGGCCACCTCCTCTTCCTCTGAACTGCGCACATCGCTAGGATGGCCTTCGCTCCATATGGGGTCTAGGACCTCATCATTCCCCGCATCATCTTGCGCACCACTTCTCACCCCTGCCCTCCTTGCTGCTCTGCACAGTGCAGAAAGAACCAGCAGTTGGCACCTGTGTTTCATCGTCTTCTCAGATGTGCTGCGGTGGTCAACTGACCATGTACACTACCACATAGTCATCCTCCAACAAAACAAGTGGTTGGGAATCAGTGCACTCAGTCTATTCCACTTCTGGGGCAGGGCCAGATGGATGGGCCACGGAACTCCAGCCAGCGGAATCATCGAAAAGCAGAAGAGACTGCTGCATAACTTGTGGCTCAGAATGCTTGGCTGATTTGCAAGGGGGTGAGGTGGAAGGCGAATGCTCATAGTCCTAAGGTGCCAACTCTGCGCTTTCTGCAGAGGACCGGATGGAAGACAATGCGAAGGAACTGGAGGCACTCTCAGCCATCCAATCTAACACTGCCTCAAGATGTTCTCTCCTCACCATTCGGCCAGCGGTACTCGGACTTACGATATGACGCAAAACGTCCTTTCACCTGCATACTCCTGAGGAAGGTGTTGCTCTTGGACACGTGACAGACACAGATTGACCACATCTTTTCTCTGCAGCAGCTACACCTTCACCACTGACAGCACCACATTCACGTTCCCTATTTGATGCTCTTCTCATGTTTTTCCACCTAAAAAAATTCCCTGTAGAGAAGAGGCTGGATTAGGACAGTCTGCACCAGGCTGTTAGAGCAGTATGCACCAGACTGTATTACAAGCACACTATACCAGGCTGTATTACGTGCTCGCTACACCAGGCTGTATTATGGGCATGCTGCACCAGGCTGTATTACGGGCACGCTACACCAGTGTCACGGACTTACCGCGACAGAGAGGAGCCAAAAGACCACACTGTCTGATTTTTCCTTCTCCTGCACGGATTAGAAGCACTTCACCTTTATATTAAACAGTGCTGGTTTCTTCCAGCAGTGCAGGGGTTAATCTGTTCAGTTGAGAGCTCCTGGAAGCTTACCTGCCTTGATGCTCTCTATTGTTCAGTGTTGGCCACTTTCCTCTTCTATATATACTCACCTCTGGCAAGCAGACATTGCCAGAGTTAGCTTCATACTGCATGGTTCTGAAGTTGGTGGAGTTTTGCTGTTTGAATAGGAGTTTGGTGGATTTCTCTAAAGATTTTTGCTTGATTTTGGTTGTGTGCAAATCCTCTTTATCTACTTTGATTTTTCCCTTCCTTCACTCCTCGGTGTTCCCCTCTGTTGCTTGTGAGAACATATTTGCATGATTGGTATTTTTCTATATCCCTGTACGTAAAGTATTACCTTGTAAGTCTGGTTGGTATATTGCCATACACTACTACTCCCCTCTTCCCTGCGTGGGGGGAGGGAACAGACTAAGGGCAGATTCAGGAGCTTAGCAAGGTATGTGGCCTTGGCATCTTCACCATTAGAAGTATTTTGGGGAGCAGAGATAGCTTGGGAGCCCCCAGCACAAGGGACAGGGAAAGAGACCCTGGCTTCTGGGATACCAGACAACATAGTCATGCCAACCATGCTGTATTACAGACATGCTGCACCAGGCTGTATTATGGGGACGCCACACCAGCCTGTATTATGGGCATGCTACACCAGACTGTTTTACAGGCTCGCTACAACAGGCTGTATTACAATCACGCTACACCATGCTGTATTATGGGCATGCTGCACCAGCCTGCATTATGAGCATGCTACACCAGGCTGTATTACGGGCACGCTACACCAGGCTGTATTATGGGCACACTGCACCACATTGTATTACGGACATGCTTCACTAGGCTGTTATGGCACTCTACATAAGGCTATTAAGGCACTCCACACAAGGTTGTTAGGGCACTCTACACAAGGCAGTGAGGGCATGCTGCACCAGGATTTTATAGGACTGTACACCAGGCTGTGAGGGCACCAGGCGTCAGAATGGCAGCATAACACATGATCCGGCCTTTATTCTAAAGGTTTTCTCTTTCTCGGCTTTAAGGCGTAAGCTCTAAAGGTCAATGGGGTTCTCCCCTGTAAATTGTAAGCTCTTATAGTCAGCGGGGCCCTCTCTCTCTCACCTGTAAAGTGTAAGATCTTATGGTCAGCGGGGTCCTCTCTCTCCTGTAGAGTAGAGAGAATCTGGGCAGTGAAAGAGATAGAAACTGGGAAAAGAAAGGAGTGCTATCTGAGCGCAGTAAATAACATCACATATGGAATTTTGAAAAGTAACTATAGAGGCTCACTCACGTGGGTTATGCAGATCCAGGCACAACTCTAGTGTGGATTTGATGAAATTTAAAAGGTCCTCAACCAACTGTCTGCTGCTCGTCTGAAAGCCATGGTTGCACACCTTGTCCTGGACCTACAAGTTGCCTGCACGTGGGTTTGTAGCAAGAGATTACCGGAGGCGCTCCCGTGGATGATGGAAGAGACTTCACTGTGAGTTCTGTGAGAACATTTAGATGGGCTCGCAGGTGAAACTGCTCAAAAGCGCATGAGTACAAGATGAAAAATTTATTTAGAATTAAAAACCAGTCAAAGGATGAGTGATTAGCATATAATGGCACAAAATGTTCCTGCTCTCAAGGAGCCTTCATCTAAATTTTCTCACAGAACTCACAGTGAAGTCTCTCCTGTAGAGTGTAAGCTCTTATGGTCAGTGAGGTAATCACTCTCCCGTAGAGTGTAAGTTCTTATGGTCAATGGGGTCCTCTCTCTCCTGTAGAGTGTAAGCTTGTAACGCTAATGTCGGTGCCGGCGTCCCTGCATGTTCCCTCTCCCTCCTCTCAGCAGGGACACCGGCTTACTCATTGCCCCGGTTTCTCAGCAGTGTCTCTGTTTCCTGCATGGGTTCCTAGTCCCCTGGGCCGGACCTCCCGGCAGCGCTCCTGATGCACACGCGCTCCCCGGGTCAGCAGTCGCAGTACCAGGGACTGTCCTTGGAGTCGTACCTGCAGGCCACCTGCAGCTCAAGCCTAACTGCACCATCAGGAACTCTAGCTAAAACCAGGTGGCGACTTAGCCCCGCCCTTCCAAAGGTAAATCCGGACTGTGGCGCAGTGGGTTCACGATCCATGTGTGTGACAAAGCTCTTATGGTCAGTGGGTTCCTCTTTCTCCTGTAGATTGTAAGCTCTTATGATCAACTGAGTTCTTCCTCTCTCTCTTCTGTAGAGTGTAAGCTCTTATGGTCAGCGGGGTCCACCTTTGGAGACTATTATCATTAGTATTGCTATTTTTCTTAAATATACAGTGGTGTGAAAAAGTGTTTCCCCCCTTCCTGATTTCTTATTCCTTTGCATGTTTCAACAAGGAATAAGTTGGGCATGGGCACCACTTAAATAATCTATAGTGATCAACCTGTTGCATATATAACCATAAGACCATAAACAATGAAGAAAGAGTATGCAACACACAGGGATCTCTATACAAATATAAATATAATTTTTATTGATGCACAAAAAAACACATACAACTAGGATTAAAAACATTTAAAAACTGAGAGGGATATACACCCATAAATACAGCCCATGGTAAGGCTGTACTCCCGCAAGCCCCGTGAACAAGGCACTATCAAAGTCAAAGTAGTGCTAAATGTCAATACAAATACGGGATTAACATAATATGAACATGCAATCAAATCATATCCCAAATTATATCACAAAAACAGTACTGAAAATAGGCACATAAAATAAGACACCTGATAGAACTAAAGAATAACATAATAGCTCCAGGTAACGTATGCTAACAAGTAAACACAAAATGCAGTTTTTAAATGAAGGTCTTTATTATTAAGGGTAAAAGAAATCCAAACTTACAGGGTCCTGTGTGAAAAAGTGATTGCCCCCCCCACTTAAAACACAAATTAACTGTGGTTTATCACTTTTTTGGAAGCTGAGTTCAATTTCCACAGCCACACACAGGCCTGATTACTGCCACACCTGTTCTCAATCAAGAAATCACTTAAATAGGACATGCCTGACAAAATGAAGTCGTCCAAAAGACCCTCAAAAGCTAGACATCATGCTGTGATCCAAAGAAATTCAGGAACACATGAAAAACAAAGTAATTGAGATCTATCAGTCTGCAAAAGGTTATAAATAGAGATGAGCGTTGTTCTACTCGAACTGTTCGCCAATCTCAAATTCGAGCTGTTTTGGGCGGTGTTCGAGCCGTTCGGCGAACACGAACAATTTGAGAAAAATTCGGCTGTTCGAGGTTATGTTCGATAACTGTTCGTGCACCAAAATCATAACTGGATTTTTTCTCAGTAATGATGAAAATTAATGTTAATACGCAGTTTGAGTGTACAGCGGGGTGGGGGGAGGGGCAGGGGATCGATCTCTGCAGGAACAATGAAGATCTCCATTTTTTTTTTCTCTTTCCCGCATTTACAGTGGGGAGGTGCAATCTGTCAGCCTATCAGCAGCGCACACACGGAGCGAAGTGCTTTTTTTCACACAAGCAAGGGCATGTGTCATTGGCAGTGTATGTCACATGTCCTTGCCCTATAAGACCAAGCCATTTTCCCCATCGCCACCATTTTCTCACTGCTGCAGCTGCGTGTTAGATGGCACCGCTGTTGCTGTCTGCGCTATACCTTGTTAATTTCAAGCCAATTTTCGCACAAATCTACAGATAGCTTGGGAGTAGGGAATAGTTGTGATTGCAGTCCTTTTAAGGACTAGGTTACAGCATTTCCTACGACTTTTATCAGGCAGGTCTGTGCTCTTAAATAGATAGATTGTGGGAGTAAAGACTAATTGTAATTGGAGTCTTTTTCAGGACTAGGTTACATCAGTTCCTATCAGTTTTTGCCAGGCAGGTCTGTGCCAGTGCTGTGCAAGTTTTTTTCACACCATTTGGCTGAATCTAGCAAAGCTAATCCTTTTTGGCCTATTGCAGAGTGTGTTAGTCAGTGGAGTAGCCTATCTGTGTTGCAAGATATACCACCTGTGTATAGAATACCAATTTTTTTACTGCACCTAGTGAAGTAAAATCTTTTGGGCATAGCATCATTCTATTAGTCCATCTATACTGACCTCCATCAGGTTGCAAATTGAATATAATTTTTTTCTGCATCTAGCTCTGAAAAAATATTGGGCTTCTAGCTGTGTGTGGGACTTGTTGTATTAGTCCATCTATACTGACCTCCATCAGGTTGCAAACTGAATATATTTTTTTCTGCATCTACCTCTGAAAAAATATGTGGCCTTCTAGCAGTGTGTGGGACTTTCTCTATTAGTCCATCTATACTGACCTCCATCAGGTTGCAAACTGAATATATTTTTTTCTGCATCTACCTCTGAAAAAATATTTGGCCTTCTAGCAGTGTGTGGGACTTTCTCTATTAGTCCATCTATACTGACCTCCATCAGGTTGCAAATTAAAAATAATTTTTATCTGCATCTACAGTACCTCTGAAAAAATATTTGGGCTTCTAGCTGTGTGTGGGACTTGTTCTATTAGTCCATCTATACTGACATCCATCAGGTTGCAAATTGAATATAATTTTTATCTGCATCTAGCTCTGAAAAAATATTTGGCCTTCTAGCAGTGTGTGGGACTTTCTCTATTAGTCCATCTATACTGACCTCCATCAGGTTGCAAATTGAATATAATTTTTATCTGCATCTAGCTCTGAAAAAATATTTGGCCTTCTAGCAGTGTGTGGGACTTTCTCTATTAGTCCATCTATACTGACCTCCATCAGGTTGCAAATTAAAAATAATTTTTATCTGCATCTACCTCTGAAAAAATATTTGGGCTTCTAGCTGTGTGTGGGACTTGTTCTATTACTCCATCTATACTGACCTCCATCAGGTTGCAAACTGAATATATTTTTTTCTGCATCTACCTCTGAAAAAATATTGGGCTTCTAGCTGTGTGTGGGACTTGTTGTATTAGTCCATCTATACTGACCTCCATCAGGTTGCAAATTAAAAATAATTTTTATCTGCATCTACAGTACCTCTCAAAAAATATTTGGGCTTCTAGCTGTGTGTGGGACTTGTTCTATTAGTCCATCTATACTGACCTCCATCAGGTTGCAAATTGAATATAATTTTTATCTGCATCTAGCTCTGAAAAAATATTTGGCCTTCTAGCAGTGTGTGGGACTTTCTCTATTAGTCCATCTATACTGACCTCCATCAGGTTGCAAATTGAATATAATTTTTATCTGCATCTAGCTCTGAAAAAATATTTGGCCTTCTAGCAGTGTGTGGGACTTTCTCTATTAGTCCATCTATACTGACCTCCATCAGGTTGCAAATTAAAAATAATTTTTATCTGCATCTACCTCTGAAAAAATATTTGGACTTCTAGCTGTGTGTGGGACTTGTTCTATTACTCCATCTATACTGACCTCCATCAGGTTGCAAACTGAATATATTTTTTTCTGCATCTACCTCTGAAAAAATATTGGGCTTCTAGCTGTGTGTGGGACTTGTTGTATTAGTCCATCTATACTGACCTCCATCAGGTTGCAAATTAAAAATAATTTTTATCTGCATCTACAGTACCTCTGAAAAAAAATTTGGGCTTCTAGCTGTGTGTGGGACTTGCTCTATTAGTCCATCTATACTGACCTCCATCAGGTTGCAAATTGAATGTAATTTTTATCTGCATCTAGCTCTGAAAAAATATTTGGCCTTCTAGCAGTGTGTGGGACTTTCTCTATTAGTCCATCTATACTGACCTCCATCAGGTTGCAAATTAAAAATAATTTTTATCTGCATCTAGCTCTGAAAAAATATTTGGCCTTCTAGCAGTGTGTGGGACTTTCTCTATTAGTCCATCTATACTGACCTCCATCAGGTTGCAAATTAAAAATAATTTTTATCTGCATCTACCTCTGAAAAAATATTTGGGCTTCTAGCTGTGTGTGGGACTTGTTCTATTAATCCATCTATACAAACCTCCATCAGGTTGCAAACTGAATATAATTTTTTCTGCATCTAGCTCTGAAAAAATATTTGGCCTTCTAGCAGTGTGTGGGACTTGTTCTATTAGTCCACCTATACTGACCTCCATCAGGTTGCAAATTCAAAATAATTTTTTGTCTGCATCTAGCTCTGAAAAAATATTTGGCCTTCTAGCAGTGTGTGGGACTTTCTCTATTAGTCCATCTATACTGACCTCCATCAGGTTGCAAACTGAATATATTTTTTTCTGCATCTACCTCTGAAAAAATATTGGGCTTCTAGCTGTGTGTGGGACTTGTTGTATTAGTCCATCTATACTGACCTCCATCAGGTTGCAAATTAAAAATAATCTTTATCTGCATCTACAGTACCTCTGAAAAAATATTTGGGCTTCTAGCTGTGTGTGGGACTTGTTTTATTAGTCCATCTATACTGACCTCCATCAGGTTGCAAATTGAATATAATTTTTATCTGCATCTAGCTCTGAAAAAATATTTGGCCTTATAGCAGTGTGTGGGACTTTCTCTATTAGTCCATCTATACTGACCTCCATCAAGTTGCAAATTGAATATAATTTTTATCTGCATCTAGCTCTGAAAAAATATTTGGCCTTCTAGCAGTGTGTGGGACTTTCTCTATTAGTCCATCTATACTGACCTCCATCAGGTTGCAAATTAAAAATAATTTTTATCTGCATCTACCTCTGAAAAAATATTTGGGCTTCTAGCTGTGTGTGGGACTTGTTCTATTAATCCATCTATACAGACCTCCATCAGGTTGCAAACTGAATATAATTTTTTTCTGCATCTAGCTCTGAAAAAATATTTGGCCTTCTAGCAGTGTGTGGGACTTGTTCTATTAGTCCACCTATACTGACCTCCATCAGGTTGCAAATTCAAAATAATTTTTTGTCTGCATCTAGCTCTGAAAAAAAATTTGGCCTTCTAGCAGTGTGTGGGACTTTCTCTATTAGTCCATCTATACTGACCTCCATCAGGTTGCAAACTGAATATATTTTTTTCTGCATCTACCTCTGAAAAAATATTGGGCTTCTAGCTGTGTGTGGGACTTGTTGTATTAGTCCATCTATACTGACCTCCATCAGGTTGCAAATTAAAAATAATTTTTATCTGCATCTACAGTACCTCTGAAAAAATATTTGGGCTTCTAGCTGTGTGTGGGACTTGTTCTATTAGTCCATCTATACTGACCTCCATCAGGTTGCAAATTGAATATAATTTTTATCTGCATCTAGCTCTGAAAAAATATTTGGCCTTCTAGCAGTGTGTGGGACTTTCTCTATTAGTCCATCTATACTGACCTCCATCAGGTTGCAAATTGAATATAATTTTTATCTGCATCTAGCTCTGAAAAAATATTTGGCCTTCTAGCAGTGTGTGGGACTTGTTCTATTAGTCCACCTATACTGACCTCCATCAGGTTGCAAATTCAAAATAATTTTTTGTCTGCATCTAGCTCTGAAAAAATATTTGGCCTTCTAGCAGTGTGTGGGACTTTCTCTATTAGTCCATCTATACTGACCTCCATCAGGTTGCAAACTGAATATATTTTTTTTCTGCATCTACCTCTGAAAAAATATTGGGCTTGTAGCTGTGTGTGGGACTTGTTCTATTAATCCATCTATACAGACCTCCATCAGGTTGCAAACTGAATAAAAAATTTTTCTGCATCTACCTCTGAAAAAATATTTTGGCTTCTAGCTGTGTGTGGGACTTGTTCTATTAGTCCATCTATACTGACCTCCATCAGGTTGCAAATTGAATATAATTTTTTTCTGCATCTAACCCAGCCAATAGTTTTGGCCTAATACCACAGTTTGGCCACTCAGCTCTGCTCGGTTCCCATCCATTGTTTTTTTGTGCAAACAACTCCAGAGTTGTGAATTAGTTAACCACCAAAATGAGTGGAAAAAGGCCTGCTGCTGGTGGAAAGGGGAATAGGCGTGTTGGGAAGGGGAAAAAAGGTTGTGTCCGTGGGGTAGGTGTTAAAGCAACAGTAACATCTGCAGAAGAAAGACCATCTTCCAGCCAAACTAAAATGTCTACTTCTTTTAGCGGACAATGTGATAAGATCCCTTTCTTACGGCCACGCCAATTGCTACAAATTCCAGATGAGGCACAAAAACAGCAGGTGCTTCAACGGATATCAAGTGCTCCTTTAAGTGGGCTCTCCTCCACATCAACTTCAACATCACAAATACTCCAGTCCTCAAAGGTGTCACCCCAATCGCACTTGCTTCCTTACAGCTCCCAAATCTCCAGCTGCCCGTCTGAGTATGAGGTAGAACAGATGGTTGAGTCTGCAGAGCTGTTTACTCATACTATAGCCTGGGAATCAGAGGTCGACTCCAGTGCTTCTGTGAATCCAGACGAGGAAATGATCTGCACTGATGCCCAGAATCTTTATGAGTCGGATCCAGGACCAGACGCAGAAGGTTCTGACCATAATGTAGACCCTCATTCCCAAACTGTAACTCCTGTTGGTGGAGACAATGAGGAAGACGATGATAAGACTCAAATACCTGATTGGAGCGACAACTTTAGTTTTTTGTCAGGGCAGGAACAGGTTGGCTCTGAGGACGACGGGTGTGATAACGCACAGGGTGATGATGATGAGGTTGGAGATCCCACTTACTGTCAACCCACAGTCAGCCAAGAGATGAGGTCAGCAGAGGAGGTGGAGGAAGATGCTAGTGACGACGAGGTCAGGTTGCGCCTTCCTGGACAGAGACGTAGTACTGGAAGCACGTCAACAACTGCATCCTCAAACACAACTCTGCCTCTCACAACAAGTCGTGGTGGCTCTTCAGGTCGCATGGGTGCTAAGCCTTGCATAGCCTGGGCATTTTTTCAGATCGATAAAGATGACCCAACTCGTGTTATCTGTAACATTTGTCAGCAAAAGCTAAGTAGAGGCCAAAAAATACATAGTTTGAGTACTTCATGCATGAACCGGCACATGGACATGAAGCATAAGTTGCAGTGGGAAGCTCAGTGTGCTACAATGCGGCCTAGCCGGCAGGGCCAACCACCGTCTGCCATATCTTGTGCATCCGCGGCCTCTTCATCCTCTGTGACTGGGGGGACAGCAGTCACACCTGTTTTGGGGCGCAGACCTGTCACCTCTTTACCCGCAACAGCCAGCGTGATTGGCAGGTCATCATTTTCTTTGGAGGTGGTAACACCAGCTGGTGTTGAGCGCTGTCCGACATCGATAGCACCACCTTTGGATTAAGGCAACCTAACATGTCCGCCTGCATGTACCTCACAGACCGGCAGTTTGCCGGGGACACCCTTATCAACCCCGTCTAAGCACAATAGCCAGCCCTCGGTCCCTCAGATGTGGACAAGTAAAAGACCATTTCCTCCTAGCCATGAGAAAGCTAAGAGGTTGAATTTCACCATCTGCAAGCTCTTGGCTACAGAAATTCTGCCTTTCCGCCTGGTGGACACAGAGGATTTTCGAGACCTTATGTCCGTCGCAGTGCCCTAGTACCAGATGCCCAGTCGGCACTACTTCTCAAAGAAAGGTGTGCCTGCGCTCCACCAGCATGTCGCACACAACATCACCGCTTCTTTGAGAAACTCTGTGTGTGACAGGGTGCATTTCACCACAGACACTTGGACGAGTAGGCATGGACAGGGGCATTACATGTCGCTGACTGGGCACTGGGTAACTATGGTGACAGCAGGACAAGGGGCTGCTGTCCAAGTCTTGCCGTCCCCACGAGTTGTGCGTCAATCCTCTTTATGTCAAAGTTCCTCCACTGCTTCTGCCTCCTCAACCTCCTCTCGGTCTTCCACCTGCACCCAAAGCCTGTCTGGTCATGCCACAAGCTTTCTAACTGCGCAGAAGGGATCCTGCACACCTCCTTACTATGCTGGCAGTAGGGCTCAACGTCATCAGGCGGTTTTTACATTGAAATGTCTGGGAAATGTGAGTCACACAGCTGAGGAGTTGTGGTCAGCTCTGGAGAACCAATTTCATGAATGGTTGTCTCCACTGGACTTGAAACCAGGGAAGGCCGTGTGCGACAATGCTGCAAACCTGGGTGCGGCCCTTCGCCGGGGCAATGTCACACACGTGCCTTGTATGGCTCACGTGTTGAACCTGGTTGTCCAGCAATTTTTAGCCCACTATCCCAGACTAGATGGCCTTCTGCAGAGGGCACGGTCGCTGTGTGCTCACTTCCGCCGTTCACATCCCGCAGCTCAGCGACTTACATCTCTACAGAAGTCGTTGGGCCTGCCACTTCACCGGCTAAAATGCGATGTGCCTACCCGGTGGAATTCAACTCTGCACATGTTGCAGCGACTGTGGCAGCACCGACAAGCCCTGGTGCAATACGCTCTGACGTATAGCCTGGGCCAATGAGATCCAGAGGTGGGGCAAATCACGCTGGAGGAGTGGTCTCAGATCAGGGACCTATGCACCCTTCTGCACAGTTTTGAAATGGCGACGAAGATGTTTAGTGCTGACGATGCCATTATCAGCATGACTATTCCGGTGATTTACATGCTGGAGCACATGTTAAACAGAATTCGGAGTCAGGTGGTGGCACAAGAGGAGGTGGAGGAAGTAGAGGAGGAGGAGTTGTATGCGGAAGGGCTAACATCTGCAAGGTCCAGACGGTCGGCAGCACCAAGGCGGCAGGCATGTGAGGGTGGGGGAGATGGTTTTACCAGGGCGCATGGTAGCAGCCAAACTAGTGAGGAAGGTGCAGGAGCCCAGGAAGAAGTGGAGGACGAACTGATGGAAGACTCATCAGATGAGGGAGACCTTGATCACATTTCTGTTGTGCGAGGTTGGGGGGAGAGGACAGAGGAAGGAAGCATGATTGTTACCTCGCCACCAACACAACAGGGACTTGGTGCTCCTGGATGCGCAACACACATGAGTGCCTTCTTGCTGCACTACCTGCAACATGACCCTCGAATTGTGAGAATTAGAAATAATCCTGACTACTGGGTTGCCACACTGTTAGATCCCCGGTACAAAAGTAAATTTGCAGAAATTATTCCTGCCATAGAAAGGGATGCACGCATGCAGGAGTATCAGCAGAGACTGTTGCAGAATCTTACATGTGCTTTTCCACAAAATACCAGTGGTGCACGTAGTGAATCTCACAGTTCCAACTTGCCAACCGTGGGACCGTCAAGTGTTCAGCACTCAAACCGTAACAGAACCACAGTATCTGCTGGTAACATCAATTTTGCGGAATCATTTCACCACTTTTTTAGCCCATCCTTTGCAAGGCCACAGGAGACAAGAAGTCTGACACATAGTCAACGCCTAGAGACGATGGTACAGGAGTATCTCCAAGTAAACATTGAAGCCATGACTGTGTCACTGGACCCTTGCTCTTTTTGGGCTTCCAATCTGGATAAATGGCCGGAGCTAGCCACTTACGCCTTGGAGATCTTGTCATGCCCCGCAGCCAGCGTTCTGTCTGAACGTGTGTTCAGCGCTGCTGGTGGTGTGCTGACAGATAAGCGCACGCGGCTCTCCACTGATAATGTAGACAGACTCACGTTCATAAAGATGAACAAATCATGGATCCGAAACGACTTTTCTACCCCTGTGTCATCCTGGGGAGAGTAAAAGCTTGATGATTGGTTAAAATCACCCTACCAACCGTTTTAAGCTTTCAAATTACTAATCATGTTTATCTGTATCTTGGCTGGAAAATAATTTGGGCTTTGTAGCAGTGTGCAGCACTGATTCTATTAGGCCATCTATAATAAGCTCCACCAGATTTAAAATTACTAATCATCTTTATCTGTATCTTGACTGGAAAATAATTTGGGCTTTGTAGCAGTGTGCAGCACTGATCCTATTAGGCCATCTATACTAAAGCTTCACCAGATTTAAAATTAATAATAATTTTTAGCTGCATCTAGCCCGGAAAATAATTTTGGGGCTCCGAGATGCGCAAGACACATAAGTGCCTTCTTGCTGCACTACCTGCAGCATGACCCTCATATTGTCAGAATTCGAAGTAACCATGACTACTGGGTTGCCACACTCTTAGATCCCCCAAACTTTTCGATCAACCTTTTCATTTTAATAAAGACCAAAAAAATGGTCATTTTTGAAATTATAAGCATTAGCAGGTTGTTAGAAACTGAAATCAAACAGTTTTCAACTCAAAACTTTATTCTAGGTGATGTTACATTTTCACATAGGACCCCTTGTTCGAAAGGAGCTTCTGAACTCTCTCGTCCATTGAATTTGTCAGGTTTTGGATGGTTTCTGCTTCAATTGTTTTGCATGAGGACAGAATACCCTCCCAGAGCTGTTGCTTAGATGTGAACTGCCTCCCGCCATCATAGACACTCCTTTTAATGATGCTCCAAAGGTTCTGAATGGGGTAGAGGTCAGGGGAGCATGGGGGTCACACCATAAGTTTGTCCCCTTTTATGCCCATATCAGCCAGAGATGCAGATGTTTTATGTGCAGCATGAGATGGTGCATTATCATGCAAAAAAATGATCTTGCTGTGAAATACACGGTTCTTCTTCTTGAACCATGGCAGGAAGTGCTGTTTGAGAAAATCCACATACATTATGGAGTTCATCTTTAGCGCCTTCAGGGATCCTAAAGGGGCCGACAATCTCTCTCCCCATGATTCCAGCCCAAAACATTACTCCACCTCCTCCTTGTTGGCGCTGTAGCCGTGTTTGCGTGGGGTGTCCATCAACCAGCCATCCTCCACTCCATCCATCTGGACCATCGAGCGCTGCACGGCACTCATCCGTGAACAAAACAGTTTTGAAATCAGTCTTCATGTAATGTTTGGCCCACTGGAGCCGTTTCTGCTTGTGTGAAGTGGATAGAGGAGGTCGACAGGATGGCGTATGCACAGCTGCAAACCTCTGAAGGACCCTGCATCTTGTTGTTCGGGGGACGTTGGAGGCACCAGCAGCTTCAAAAACTTGTCTGCTGCTATGACAAGGCTTTTTTGCCGCTGCTCTTTCAACCTGACGTAATTGCCTGTAGGAAAGAGTCCTCAATTTGCCCTTATCAGCACGCACACGTGTGTACTGTGAATCAGCTACATACTTCTTGATTGCCAAGACACTTCATCCTGATCATCGCACAATGTTGATTGTAGTCATGCCTTGACCTAAACACTCCACAATTTGTTGCTTCTCAGCAGCCGACACATCCTTTTTCTTTCCCATTTTGGCAGAAAATGTAGGCTGCTTAATAATGTGAGACAGCCTTCTTAAGTAGTCTTGCCTTTCATTGGACACACCTGCCAAACTAATTAGCACAGGTGTCTGCAATTGCTTACAGTGATATAAAGAGCCCTGACACACATCACCATCAATGAGTTTAACTGACAAACAAACAAATTCTTCCCTTATCACTCCTAAACACTTTTTGCATAATAATTTGGAACACAGTGTACATGTGCTTTTCCACAAAACACCAGTGGTTCATGTAGTGAATCTTACAGTTCTAACTTGCCAACCGTGGTCTGTATGGAGTTGTTCAATAAAGGGCCCAAAATTAAGATAACATAGATGGGAGAGGTCTCTATGAATAGGAATTCCTAAGTATTTGATACCCTGTGAGGGCCAGGCAAAGGGAAAGTTGGACTGGATGGAATCCTATATGGATTTGGGGAGGGAGACATCGAGGGCCTCAGACTTCGCTGCATTGATTTTAAAATTTGACCATGTAACAAAGTGATCTATTTCAGCCATAACAGCATGGATGGATATATGTGATTGAGTGATATATACTAGGACATCATCAGCAAATAGAGAGCACTTGTACTCGGTGCCTCCCACCTCAATCCACCTAATATTGGGGTTATGGCGAATTGATGAGAGCAGGTGCTCCGTCACTAGGATGTATAAGAGAGGGGACAGAGAACATCCCTGCCTTGTCCCATTGGTGATTGTGAAAGGTGATGAAAATGTTCTGACGCGCCCCCTGGGCCTTGGGACACCCGGAGCCGGACCCTTTTTGGTGGATGCTGGTGGTTGTAGTCTCCGTGGCGGCGACCCGGTTCCGTGGCTCAGGGCGGTCAAACCAGTGGCGGAACTATTTATGTGGTTTTGATGTTTAAATGTCCGACTACGCCACCCGTGGATTGCGGTCAGAGTGAACCGCCGCTCCAGGGCAGACCGCTGAGGCTGGTGTTGTGGGTGCAGCAGAGCGTAGCATAACTCCCCACGGGAGGAGTATGGCCTCAGGGCAGTGTATGCGGAGGATGGGGGTGATGGTGCAGGGCAGCAGCAGTAACGACACGGAGTCAGTGATGCAGTCCAGGGCCTTTACTCACAGTTCTTATTATCCAGACCACGTCTGCAGGTAACGGCTGCCCACGTCGTACTGTGCTCACCAGGTGAGGGGCTCAGACAACTCCCAGATAACTTTGGAGCGCTTCACAGGACCCCCTTTGTGTGTCCTTTGTCTGGCCTTTCTTACCAACCCTTATGTGGTGCCTTCCTAGCGGGTGTAGCGAGGGGCTGCGCCACATAAAATGTCACAGCCTCCTGTTTCTAGCTGAGGGTCGTTTCCTGCCTCCACTAGTTTCGGGGACCGGTCTCCCCCTTTGGCCTGACCCCTCCACGCAGGTGGATTCGGGCGTGCGGTGGCGACTCGCCCGTCCGCACCCCTGGGATCCCTTCGTTCCTCGTTCCTGGAGCCTTCTCCGCTCCTCTTCCTTCCTTCTCCCTCTTCCAGGCCTGGGCCTCTGTTACTAGGCCCGCCTCCGGAGCAGAGCTCATGCAGAGCCCCTGCTCCCTGCCACTTCTGCTCAGACTTCTCTGCACTGAACTAAGATGGTGCCCACCTTTTATACTCCCTTCTCAATGCACCCAGGAACTGCTTCCTCCCTGCTCCTGCACTACAGGGTTCCCCTTCCTCAGTGTTCCCTCCCCCCACTCCAGCCAGGGACAGGGACTGTCGTGCCCATCTCAGGGGCATATTGGTCGCCCTGCCCCACGGCAATGTGGTGTAATGCATGCAGGTGTCGGGTCCTGATCCACACTACATCCTTACCTGAGAGTGAGATATCACACCTCTGGGTGAGGTGCAATACATCTGTAGCAACCGAGCCCTCAGGGTGCTACAGTTCCATTTATCTTCAGCCTAGGTGACGTATTGCGATACAGGGCCGTGATTTTGGCTATAAAAGGGTCCCCTAGACCCCTACCCCAAGCTTTTTAAGAGAATCATATATGGCGTGCCAGGAGACTCTATGGAATGCTTTCTCAGCATCCAACGAGAGTATCTAATTACAAATTTTTAACTGCATCTAGCCCAGGAAATACTTTGTGCCTAGTAGCAGTGTCTGCTAGTCAGCGGATTATCCCGGCTGTTAAGCAAGCTACACCACCTGTAGTTTGGACACTTAATTTTTTCAAAGGAAATGCTTCGGGACCACGGGATACTCAGTGAAGAGCATCAGGAGGCACCCCAAGGCATAGGGGCTGGCACTGGCAGTAGGATGCCTTGCGGTGGACAGCCGAGCTCGATCCTTATAAAAGCTTTTTAACTGCAGCAGCTTTAGTGGACGCTACTGGAGCTGGAATTACGCGGCTGCTGGCATGAGACTTGCCCTCCAATAGATCCTTGTAAATGGATTTAAAGTGTATTCATTCAAATTAGAGAGACAATTTAAATTAAAAAGCTTAGAGCTGCCTCCACCACAGGGGGGCTCGCTCGACCCACCAGCGGACAGGCACCAGTATTGGGAGAGGGGGGCTGGCCGTCAGGGTTCACCGCGGCTCTGGCACAAACCCGGCGACGCGGAGGTGGCACGGGCAGGAGCGGACTGAACGTGTCGGCTTCTCACTTTTTGGATTTTAGAAGGGCATGACATGCCTATATCTGTGTCTCCCCCTCCTTTTACTCCTCCACCTCTTTTCTTTTCGCATGACTATATGTACTTGTCACTTTTCCATGTGTTAGTTGTGTCTTCTGAGCAGGTTGTCAGCTTTTGGACACCTTTGAAGGTGTTTTCTATGTGTTTCTATGTGTTTTTGTTTGCCTGCCATTGGTTTTAACGGTGTTCGAAGGTGTTCGACGAACAGTTCGACGAACAGTTCGGCGAACACACGGGTGTTCGACGAACCGAACCGAACTCGAACACTACGGGGGTGGCTCAACACTAGTTATAAAGACATTTCTAAAGCTTTGGGACTCTAGCAAACCAGAGTGGGAGCCATTATCCACAAATGGCAAAAACATGGAGCAGTGGTATCCTTCCCAGGAGTGGCTTGCCAACCAAAATTACCCCAAGAGCGCAGCAACAACTCATCCAAGAGGTCACAAACAAACACCACAACAACATCCAAAGAACTACAGGCCTCATTTGCCTCAGTTAAGGTCAGTGTTCATGACTCTATCATAAGAAAGAGACTGGGCAAAAATGGCATGCATTGCAGAGTTCCAAGATTAAAACCACTGCTCAGCAAAAATAACATAAAGGCTAGTCTCAGTTTTGCAAGAAAACATCTTGATGATCGCCGAGACTTTTAGGAGAATACTCTGTGGACTGATGAGACAAAATCTGAACTTTTTGGAAGGTGTACGTCCCATTACATCTGGCATAGAAGTAACACAGCATTTCAGAAAAGGAACATCATACCAACAGTTAAATATGGTGGTGGTAGTGTGATTGTCTGGGGCTGTTTTGCTGCTACAGGACCTGAAAGACTTACTGGGGTAAATGGAACCATGAATTTTGCTGTCTACCAAAAAAATCCTGAAGGAGAATGTACGACCATCTGTTCGTGACCTCGCGGTGAAGCATACTTAGGTTATGCAACAGGACAATGATCCAAAACACACTAGATATTTTCTGAATGGCTTAAGAAAAACAAAATTAAGATTTTGGAGTGTCCAGGTGCTGATTTCCTTTTGCCTTTGTCCATTCCTTTCGGACAGCAGATGTTTTTCATTTGTTATCTAGCCTGTCCTATTGTAAGGGGGAAGACCGGGGTGTAAGTGCTTTCAGAGCAAGGGATCCAGAACTGCCGGGGCCGTACCTCTTGTTGCAGGTGGAAGACAGACTGCAAGCAGAGGAGTCATGTGACAGGGAAGCAGGGGGTGTGTTGAGAGAGAGAGCTGGGAGGTCAGGTGACAGAAGGACTCCTGGTGTGACGAGAGAGAGGGAGAGACGAGGACGTTTGCGCTGGAAAGCGGAGCTGAGTCCTGCGGAGCAGAGCAGTGTGAGAGGGTCCAGGCTCCTGGCTACAGGACTTGGAGCAAGCGATCCGAGTGCAGTGGACCAGAGGAGTCAAACTGACTGTAGGGAGAAGAGACGCAGGGTCCGTGGAGCTGAGCACGTGAGGTGCCGTGTTATGGACAAGGGGCTCAGCGGGTAAAACCGGAGACCGCGCGCTGCCGCCAGAAGACGGAGCATTGTTTGGGTGGGGAAGCCCGAAGACAGTGTCACCAGCACCAGCTGGCAACTGCCTTGTAGAGGATACAAGTCAGCTAAGTGAAAAAACTGTCGTTTGTTACCCGTTCGACTCTGCTACATCTAGTTAAACTGTAAACTGTCAGTTACAGACTAATATCAGCTATTTCCCCATATTTTCCCCTGTTACTCCCTGAGTGGAGATTCATCTTGTTATCATAAACTTTCCCTGTTTATTAACCCTGTATTGGCTGCTCTGTGCTTCTGTGTCACTGCGTCTAAAGTACCTGCGTTACATTTGGTGTAGTCGGCAGGATGCAGTCGTTAGACACAGACACTGCAGAGCAGTCCATCCTGGGAGCCCCTAAATCTAGCTTACCGCTGGGGGCCATGCTCAGCAATCTCCCAAAGTTCACCGGGGACAATATGATGCTGTGGGACTGGATTGAGAGAGTTAGGAGTATGTTACGTATGCACCCGATGACCCCAGCTATGCAAGCCGAAATAGCCTTACTGGCCCTGGACGGCGAGGCCCGACAGGGATACTGTAGAAAAAGTGGTGCGGATACTGGAGGAAATGCATGGGAATCCCACCAATGTAGGAGAGCTGAGGATACGACTGTTTCACCAAGTGCAGCAGGAGGGGGAGACTGTGACGCAGTATGTTAATGCCTTACAGAGGGTGCATGCCTATATCACTAGAAATAACAACATGGGGAATTTGTGAATGGGCCCCCCTGACGTGATCTTAAGGGACCAGTTTGTGGCAGGCCTCAGGGACGTGCAGTTGAAGCAGGCCTTGCGGGAGCGCCTGCGCGCCAACCCACGTATGACTTTTCTAGAAGTGGGGGCGGAGGCACGTGTGAGAGAGCAGGAGATGCGGGATGAATGGTCCAATCTCAAGAAGACCCCTGCCCCGACACCAGAGATACCCAGATCGATTGCCCCAGTTATGGAAAGAATCTAATTCAGGACCCCCCCTGCAGGAGAGTTCCATAGAGGAGGGAGGCAGCCCTACACAGATAGAGACACAACCTGCTGGAAGTGTGGATGCGCAGGACATTACGCCAGGGGCTGCGCTAGCCGAGGGCGGCCCCTGTCGCGACGGCTGCTAAACTAGTGGGCTCCGTGTTCAGGGGACACAGCACGGAGCCTGAGGAAGGGGATAGAAAAAAAGGAAGTCCCAAGGACCTAGTTTCCAGCAGCCCGACTGTCTGGGCCGAAATAAGCGGTCGGGCTGTTCACTGCCTGGTTGACACGGGATCCCAGGTGACTACGATGACAGAAGCCTACTTTCAACAGCGATTTCCTGAGATAGCGCGGCCTGAATGGGGACCAGTAATTAGACTCACGGCAGCTAATCAATTACCCATCCCGGTCGCAGGAGTGGTGTGGATGAAGATACGAGTGTGTGGAAAAGATGTGGGAAAAAAAGGAGTCATCCTGGTCGCAGGGTGACCTTCGGAATGAATGTGCTGAAAGAGATCGGGCAAATTATGCTTAGTGAGCCGAAGGAGATTCCTCTAGACCAGTGGGACCCGCAAACTCCTCAAAGCAGGGTCTTTCAACAACTAATCCGAGCTGCCCAGGCTCAGGAGATGTCGAGTGAAGGGAAGATCCTGGGGAAAATAATAGTGCCAGCGCTCACCTTACCGCCCGGACAAACTGTACTCACATTACCCGCACGGGCCTGCACACCTCTTGAGGGGGTCGAAGTTCAGATAGAACCAACATCGATGGACAAAGTACCCCCCGGACTCTTGGTGGCTCGGACACTGGCCACCGTCCAGGGTGGCAATGTTATAGTGCGGTGTGTTAATCTGGGCAAAGATGATCTCACACTCCCTCCCAGGGCAGAAATAGCCCAGATTCTGGGAATGCCAGAGAAGTTGGTGCGACCTGATGTGGTACAGCTGTCCGCTGTACGAGGAGACCCCTGGACTCTGGCGGTCACCGAGCTGCCGGAACCCCACCGGGCTAGTGCGAAGGGGGGAAGAAGAATCCTAGAACGAATGCGGGCTGAATTGACGGGACTTACACCTCGACAGGTGCAGCAGGTTGAGGATGTGCTGGAGCGGTAAGCGGTACCAGGAAGTCTTTGCTCGCCATGAGGATGATTTTGGTTGCACCGAAGCCATTACCCACGAGATTCCTACTGGGAGCGCTGCCCCAGTGCGGGAGAGATACCGGCAGATACCTCCCCAGATGTATAAAGAGGTTAAGGAGATGCTAGCCCATATGTTACAGAATGGTGTGATACGGGAGAGTCAGAGTCCGTGGGCAGCCCGATTGTCCTGGTCCGGAAGAAAAGATGGGACCCTGTGTGGACTAATAGATGACTGAATGCCTGTACAGTACGGGACTCTTACCCACTACCCCGAATCGAAGAGTCCCTGTCAGCCTTAGGGAAGGCAAGATACTTCTCCTTGGATCTGGCCAGTGGGTACTGGCAGGTGCCCGTGGCCGAACATGACCGTGCGAAGACGGCGTTCATATTACCCATGGGACTGTTCGATTTCAATCAGATGCCCTTCGGCCTGACTAACGCCCCTGGGACGTTCCAGCGTCTGATGGAGAGGTGCCTGGGCGATTTGAACTTCGAGGCGACACTGATTTACCTTGACGACATAATTGTCTATGCCGCCACCTTCGAGGAGCATCTCCAGTGACTGGAGCAAGTACTGAGTCACCCACAGAGTCATGGCCTAAAGGTGAAGCCCCAGAAGTGCCACCTGTTCCGCAAACAGATCGAATATCTCAGTCATACTGTGTCCGGTGAAGGAGTCAGGCCCACCCAGGAAAAGGTGGCCGCCGTACAGGAGTGGCCTACCCCGAAGACAGTGAAGGACGTTCGGGCCTTCCTGGGACTTGCCAGGTACTACCGAAGATTCGTGAAGAACTTCACCCGCATAGCCAACCCATTGCTGGCGCTACTTAAGGGATTGCTGGCGGGCTCCAAGAATCAGGCGATTCGGTGGGGAAGCAGCCAGGAAGAGGCCTTCCGTGCCCTAAAAATGGCCCTGACCGAGGCCCCAATACTTGCCTATGCGGATTTCTCCCAACCCTTCATACTCCACACTGATGGGAGCCTACATGGTCTAGGAGCCGTGTTATCCCAAGTACAGGAGGGGAAAGAGTGCGTGATTGCGCCAGCCGCTCCCTTCACGACTCCGAGAGGAACCCAGATAATTATAGCTCTTTCAAATTAGAGTTGCTGGCTCTGGTTTGGGAAATGACTGAGAAGTTTGCGGAGTATTTGTCCGGGTCCGAAGTACTGGTGAGAACAGAAAACAACCCGCTGGCCCACCTGGAGAATGCGAAATTGGGGGCCCTGGAGCAGCGGTGGGTGGCCCGCATGGCCAGGTACCGGTATAAGATCGCCTACCGGCCTAAGGCAGAGAATATTCACGCCGACGCCCTCTCCAGAGTGACATATGAACAGCCTGATCATGACCCCGATGAAGATTTGGAGGCGGATGAGACCCCTAGCTTCCGAAGTTTCGTGGGACTGCTGGCTGCGGCGCAGGGACAGATCGGAGAGACGTTGGAAGAACAAGTGCTAGGACGGCCAAGAGATGACTGGATCCGACTTCAACAGACTGACAGAGAAGTTGCTCAATTACGTCAATGGGTAGCTTTGCGGCAAGTCCCCAGTCGAGAAGAGAGGAGTACCCTGTCCTCGGGAGCACTGAAAATGCTGGGACAATGGGAGAGACTGTGTTTGCGAGACGGGCTGCTGTACCGATGGGTGCAGCTACTGCGAGAGTTCGGGACCACCTGGCAAGTGGTGATCCCAGAGAAGTTGGTCGGAGTAGTGGCTAAGGAAGCTCATGAACGAGGGGCTCACTTCGGACCAGAGAAGACGTTTCAGTGGTTGCAGAGGCTGGTGTATCATCCCCGACTGCGAGCAACAATAGAAGACACTTGTCGAAGATGTCGGAGCTGTGAGCTGGTAAAGCCCCCGGAGCAGCGGGTCCCCATACAAACTGTTGTGACTTCTGCCCCCTTGGAGGTGCTGATGATCGACTATTTGACTGTTGGACCGGCGCATCTCGGGTATGAACATTGCCTGGTAATGACAGACCACTTCACCAAGTTTGGGGTAGTGACCCCGACCAGAGACCAGACCGCCGAGTCAGCTGCGCAGGCCATCTGCCGAGACTTCATTCGGGTGTACGGCTGCCCAAAGAGGATTCATTCCGATCAAGGCGCCTGCTTCCAAGGCCGGGTGATGGAAGAGCTGCACAGGTTGTACAAGATTGAGAAGTCACGGACTACTTCTTACCACCCTCAAGGAAATGGGACCTGTGAACGCTTTAATCGGACACTGATCCAAATGCTCCGCACGTTGGAGGAAGATCGGAAGGTACGATGGCCTGAGTTTGTGGCCGAGCTGGTGTGGGTCTACAACAACCGAGTGAATAGTACGACGGGGTTCACTCCTTATACCTTGCTGTTCGGACAAAAGGGGCGAGAGATCACCGAGTTAGAGCTGGACCCCGAGGAGGAATACCAACGGACGGGGGTGTCTTCCTGGGTCCGAGAACATCGGCATCGACTGCAGACCCACCGACGGTTGGTACAACAAAAGTTTCAGGAGCTCAAACATCAAGAGACATTGCCTCTTCGAGGGACAGCTTTGAGGCCCGGGGAGCGGGTGTTGGTTCGGGACAGGCGGCCCCGGGGCAAAGTGAGTAGGCAGTGGGAACGGACCCTGCACCGAGTGAAGCGCAGGATTGGCGCTGAAGGACCTGTGTATGAAGTTCAACCCGAGGGGGTTGAAGGAGCCCCTACCAGAGTGGTTCATCGTAGTATGCTGCGACCCTGTCTGTCTAAAGATGACAAGGATGAAGAAGAATCACCTGCTTCTAGAGAGGGACCTGTCACAGTTGCCCCAAGCCAAGATGTGGACGAAGAAGAGTTGTTGATTCCACCTTCGAGCCCCAGCACTCGATTACCTGCAGTCCCCAGTGCAGGCGGCGAGGGAACAACATCGGTTGAAGCCACCGGGCAGGCGGAGATTGGAAATCCGAGTGACCCTGCACCCCCCATCGGTCAAACTGAGTTACGCCGGTCAGAACGGACAACAACAGGCGTGCCTCCTCACCGTTACGAACAAGATCAATTCATATGGTACCGTATCATCCATCCAGTAAGTCCAAAAATTTAAACGTTTGATAAAGGAACTCTCGCCTGTGGAATGGCGAGTTAAAGGAGAGCAGGAGTGTAAGGGGGAAGACCGGGGTGTAAGTGCTTTCAGAGCAAAGGATCCGGAACTGCCAGGGCTGTACCTCTTGTTGCAGGGGGAAGACAGACTGCAAGCAGAGGAGTCATGTGACAGGGAAGCAGGGGGTGTGTCGAGAGAGAGAGCTGGGAGGTCAGGTGACAGAAGGACTCCTGGTGTGATGAGAGAGAGGGAGAGACGAGGACGTTTGCGCGGGAAAGCGGAGCTGAGTCCTGCGGAGCAGAGCAGTGTGAGAGGGTCCAGGCTCCTGGCTACAGGACTTGGAGCAAGGGATCCGAGTGCAGTGGACCGGAGGAGTCAAGCTGACTGTAGGGAGAAGAGACGCAGGGTCCGTGGAGCTGAGCACGTGAGGTGCCGTGTTATGGACTAGGGGCTCAGCGGGTAAAACTGGAGACCGCCCGCTGCCGCCAGAAGACGGAGCATTGTTTGGGCGGGGAAGCCTGAAGACAGCATCACCAGCACCAGCTGGCAACTGCCTTGTAGAGGATACAAGTCAGCTAATTGAAAAAACTGTCGTTTGTTACCCGTTCGACTCTGCTACATCTGGTTAAACTGTAAACTGTCAGTTACAGACTAATATCTGCTATTTCCCCATATTTTCCCCTGTTACTCCCTGCGTGGAGATTCATCTTGTTATCATAAACTTTCCCTGTTTATTAACCCTGTATTGGCTGCTCTGTGCTTCTGTGTCACTGCATCTAAAGTACCTGTGTTACACTATCACACTGCAGGTGCTACTATTTAAACATCCCACATTCTGGTGTTTTTTGCTGGTGACAGTCTTTAGTGGATTCTGCTTTGAGTATCTAGGCCAGTCAGATAAGTGTACTGCTGGGGTTTCTTTTTATGTTGCACTCTCAGTCAGTTCCTTAGGAGGTACAAGATACACTCGACGGTCTTTTAGGGAGCCAGGTCTAAGTGGTCATCTGTAGTTTTACCTTCAGGGATTACACAGGTTGCGATGGAGCCGCCAGGGCTGGCGTTACCAGAAACTTTAGTCTGTACAGGAACCGGATGGGGTTTGTGCAGTTTTCTCATAGTTAGTTCCTTTTATCCCTTGTTTACTACCATGTGTGCACAACAATCTGAGAAGAGAGTACTGCAAAGTGAAGGAGAGAGCAGCAACCTGAACAAATCACAAGACAGGAAGTGTGTCTCAGGCTCAAACTACCTGCAGGCAATGTAGATAAGCTGTAGTCACAGATCACAGCTCTGCATGATGGAGTAGAGCTAAAAGTTGAAGAAAATAAATAAGCATCAGCTAAAAGTATTGCCTTACATATCACTTTTGAGCATAATACTGTACAGTTGTTTTAAGATTAGGAGATGTGTAATAATTATTTGTTGTATTTGGGTAGATAGTATATCCCGAAAAAGATATGATAGTACTTCAGTGAGATATAGGATTTCTTACACATTCTTAATAGTTAAGCAGATTGAACAAGAAGACAGTAAGGAAGGGCAGCTGGGAACCTATATAGCCTATATCTATCAAGCTGATAAAATCCTCCTGAGGAAAATATTGTGGGTTATTCCAAGGAAGCTAGTATATCAAACTGTCAAGGATTATCTTCTCGTCATAAATTAGTACAAAAGATAAATACTGTGCAGGGAAAGCTGCGGATAAATTCTGACCTTTGTGTCTTTGCTGTACATTTTTCTATGAGCTTAGTATTTATATGGAAAACAAAAGTCATTGTGTTATCCATTTATTTTACAAACTAGTCTACACTTTTGTCATATATGGTTGTTCTATTAAGTCAAATATGTCATATAGCAACACAGCTAAGGACAGATGCTTAAAACTGATGCAAGATGTTAAAATATATACATTTTGTAAGTATTTGCATATTTCTGACACTGGTTACAGATTTTTAATTACATTAGACAATGGAAACGTGAGTAAACACATTAAATTTTCACAAATTTGTTCTTGCAACACCTTAAAGTGCCCATAAACTTTAGCTGAACATCAACTGACCCCTTGATTTGGGGAGGAAAATGATCTAATGTGTATGGATGTATGTCAACTCTACCTTGTTGGCAAAAAAAGTATCGGGCATGTTGGATTGTGTTGGATTTTGTCATGCCTGATCCTTTGGCTTATCTCCATCTAGTCATTGAAAATATCTTATTACAATGGCCATAAATAAACTCTCTGACGGATTTTACCATGAACGCCTTTCAACAGCCAGTTATGTACTAGGTCACGACAGAGTCTCCAGTATGTGTGGTGACAATTTTCACATGTACTGGAGACATTTACACATGTAGATCCATTCAAATGAATGGGTCTGCGCACATGTTAGTGTGTTTCCATGGGCAAAACACACTGACATGTCCATTTTTGCACGCTGTACAGGCTCCAAAATGTCCCAAACACATTCTCACTGATGACACATGAATGACATCCGTGTGTCATCATTGTGACACGTACCGGTGCATGATAAAGAGTGGTACAGTTTGCGTTGTTCCCGGCACCGGATGCTGGCGGCAAGTCTCATCATTGTCCCCTGCTTGCACTGAGATCAGTGTCAGCAGGGGACTATTTTGGAAGTTGTATTCAGCCCCCCGCTGTCTACAACAGGTGTAAAATTAAGAATAAAATAAAAAAAAAACAATATCCCTCACCTGTCCGAAGTTGAAAGAATCCATAGTGTACCACTCCGTAATCCATCTGTGTGACATTTACGCATCACCATGAGCGGTGGCTTGAGGTGACCGCTCACACTGAAGAGCAAAGAAGAATGACTTGATGCAGCGAGAGTGGGTCCCTGAACTGCGGTGACCTCAGTGAGTTCAGTGCAGGTCAGGGTCCTGCGGTGATCTCAAATAGATAAAGAAAACCAAAGTAAATAAATGAGTCAAAAATATTTGATTTTGTTATTGAGAAAAATCATCCAATATCACTTGTCTGTGAGTATGTGAACCATTGCTTTCAGTATCTGTTGTTTTTTTTCTCAGGTGTAATTCTAGTTGCATCTTAGTTGCATCAGTTTTTAATTCATCACTTTTTTTCACTAAAGCAGGTAGACTGATCTTTTTTATCCATTGACTTTTAACAGATGTAACTAGGATGGAACTCTAAAGTACAGAGTGCATGTTCCTAGTTTCTAGAGATGAGCGTTGTTCTACTCGAACTGTTCGCCAATCTCAAATTCGAGCTGTTTTGGGCGGTGTTGGAGCCGTTCGGCGAACACGAACGATTTGAGAAAAATTCGGATGTTCGAGGTTATGTTCGATAACTGTTCGTGCACCAAAATCATAACTGGATTTTTTCTCAGTAATGATGAAAATTAATGTTAATACGCAGTTTGAGTGTACAGCGGGGTGGGGGGAGGGGCAGGGGATGGATCTCTGCAGGAATAATGAAGATCTCCATTTTTTTTTCTCTTTCCCGCATTTACAGTGGGGAGGTGCAATCTGTCAGCCTATCAGCAGCGCACACACGGAGCGAAGTGCTTTTTTCACACAAGCAAGGGCATGTGTCATTGGCATTGAATATATTTTTTTTCTGCATCTACCTCTGAAAAAATATTGGGCTTCTAGCTGTGTGTGGGACTTGTTCTATTAATCCATCTATACAGACCTCCATCAGGTTGCAAACTGAATATAATTTTTTTCTGCATCTACCTCTCAAAAAATATTTGGGCTTCTAGCAGTGTGTGGGACTTGTTCTATTAGTCCATCTATACTGACCTCCATCAGGTTGCAAACTGAATATATTTTTTTCTGCATCTACCTCTGAAAAAATATTGGGCTTCTAGCTGTGTGTGGGACTTGTTCTATTAGTCCATCTATACAGACCTCTATCAGGCTGCAAACTGAATATAATTTTTTTCTGCATCTACCTCTGAAAAAATATTTGGGCTTCTAGCTGTGTGTGGGACTTGTTCTATTAGTCCATCTATACTGACCTCCATCAGGTTGCAAACTGAAAATAATTTTTTGTCTGCATCTAGCTCTGAAAAAATATTTGGCCTTCTAGCAGTGTGTGGGACTTTCTCTATTAGTCCATCTATACTGACCTCCATCAGGTTGCAAATTAAAAATAATTTTTATCTGCATCTACCTCTGAAAAAATATTTGGGCTTCTAGCTGTGTGTGGGACTTGTTCTATTAGTCCATCTATACTGACCTCCATCAGGTTGCAAACTGAATATAATTTTTTTCTGCATCTAGCTCTGAAAAAATATTTGGCCTTCTAGCAGTGTGTGGGACTTTCTCTATTAGTCCATCTATACTGACCTCCATCAGGTTGCAAATTAAAAATAATTTTTATCTGCATCCAGCTCTGAAAAAATATTTGGCCTTCTAGCAGTGTGTGGGACTTTCTCTATTAGTCCATCTATACTGACCTCCATCAGGTTGCAAATTAAAAATAATTTTTATCTGCATCCAGCTCTGAAAAAATATTTGGGCTTCTAGCAGTGTGTGGGACTTTCTCTATTAGTCCATCTATACTGACCTCCATCAGGTTGCAAATTAAAAATAATTTTTTGTCTGCATCTAGCTCTGAAAAAATATTTGGCCTTCTAGCAGTGTGTGGGACTTTCTCTATTAGTCCATCTATACTGACCTCCATCAGGTTGCAAACTGAATATATTTTTTTTCTGCATCTACCTCTGAAAAAATATTGGGCTTCTAGCTGTGTGTGGGACTTGTTCTATTAATCCATCTATACAGACCTCCATCAGGTTGCAAACTGAATATAATTTTTTTCTGCATCTACCTCTGAAAAAATATTTGGGCTTCTAGCTGTGTGTGGGACTTGTTCTATTAGTCCATCTATACTGACCTCCATCAGGTTGCAAACTGAAAATAATTTTTTGTCTGCATCTAGCTCTGAAAAAATATTTGGCCTTCTAGCAGTGTGTGGGACTTTCTCTATTAGTCCATCTATACTGACCTCCATCAGGTTGCAAATTAAAATAATTTTTATCTGCATCTACCTCTGAAAAAATATTTGGGCTTCTAGCTGTGTGTGGGACTTGTTCTATTAGTCCATCTATACTGACCTCCATCAGGTTGCAAACTGAATATAATTTTTTTCTGCATCTAGCTCTGAAAAAATATTTGGCCTTCTAGCAGTGTGTGGGACTTTCTCTATTAGTCCATCTATACTGACCTCCATCAGGTTGCAAATTAAAAATAATTTTTATCTGCATCCAGCTCTGAAAAAATATTTGGGCTTCTAGCAGTGTGTGGGACTTTCTCTATTAGTCCATCTATACTGACCTCCATCAGGTTGCAAATTAAAAATAATTTTTATCTGCATCCAGCTCTGAAAAAATATTTGGGCTTCTAGCAGTGTGTGGGACTTTCTCTATTAGTCCATCTATACTGACCTCCATCAGGTTGCAAATTAAAAATAATTTTTTGTCTGCATCTAGCTCTGAAAAAATATTTGGCCTTCTAGCAGTGTGTGGGACTTTCTCTATTAGTCCATCTATACTGACCTCCATCAGGTTGCAAACTGAATATATTTTTTTTCTGCATCTACCTCTGAAAAAATATTGGGCTTCTAGCTGTGTGTGGGACTTGTTCTATTAATCCATCTATACAGACCTCCATCAGGTTGCAAACTGAGTATAATTTTTTTCTGCATCTACCTCTGAAAAAATATTTGGGCTTCTAGCTGTGTGTGGGACTTGTTCTATTAGTCCATCTATACTGACCTCCATCAGGTTGCAAACTGAAAATAATTTTTTGTCTGCATCTAGCTCTGAAAAAATATTTGGCCTTCTAGCAGTGTGTGGGACTTTCTCTATTAGTCCATCTATACTGACCTCCATCAGGTTGCAAATTAAAATAATTTTTATCTGCATCTACCTCTGACAAAATATTTGGTCTTCTAGCTGTGTGTGGGACTTGTTCTATTAGTCCATCTATACTGACCTCCATCAGGTTGCAAACTGAATATAATTTTTTTCTGCATCTAGCTCTGAAAAAATATTTGGCCTTCTAGCAGTGTGTGGGACTTTCTCTATTAGTCCATCTATACTGACCTCCATCAGGTTGCAAATTAAAAATAATTTTTATCTGCATCCAGCTCTGAAAAAATATTTGGGCTTCTAGCAGTGTGTGGGACTTTCTCTATTAGTCCATCTATACTGACCTCCATCAGGTTGCAAATTAAAAATAATTTTTATCTGCATCCAGCTCTGAAAAAATATTTGGGCTTCTAGCAGTGTGTGGGACTTTCTCTATTAGTCCATCTATACTGACCTCCATCAGGTTGCAAATTAAAAATAATTTTTATCTGCATCCAGCTCTGAAAAAATATTTGGGCTTCTAGCAGTGTGTGGGACTTTCTCTATTAGTCCATCTATACTGACCTCCATCAGGTTGCAAATTAAAAATAATTTTTTGTCTGCATCTAGCTCTGAAAAAATATTTGGCCTTCTAGCAGTGTGTGGGACTTTCTCTATTAGTCCATCTATACTGACCTCCATCAGGTTGCAAATTAAAAATAATTTTTATCTGCATCCAGCTCTGAAAAAATATTTGGCCTTCTAGCAGTGTGTGGGACTTTCTCTATTAGTCCATCTATACTGACCTCCATCACGTTGCAAATTAAAAATAATTTTTTGTCTGCATCTAGCTCTGAAAAAATATTTGGCCTTCTAGCAGTGTGTGGGACTTTCTCTATTAGTCCATTTATACTGACCTCCATCAGGTTGCAAACTGAATATATTTTTTTTCTGCATCTACCTCTGAAAAAATATTGGGCTTCTAGCTGTGTGTGGGACTTGTTCTATTAATCCATCTATACAGACATCCATCAGGTTGCAAACTGAATATAATTTTTTTCTGCATCTACCTCTGAAAAAATATTTGGGCTTCTAGCTGTGTGTGGGACTTGTTCTATTAGTCCATCTATACTGACCTCCATCAGGTTGCAAACTGAAAATAATTTTTTGTCTGCATCTAGCTCTGAAAAAATATTTGGCCTTCTAGCAGTGTGTGGGACTTTCTCTATTAGTCCATCTATACTGACCTCCATCAGGTTGCAAATTAAAAATAATTTTTATCTGCATCCAGCTCTGAAAAAATATTTGGCCTTCTAGCAGTGTGTGGGACTTTCTCTATTAGTCCATCTATACTGACCTCCATCAGGTTGCAAATTAAAAATAATTTTTTGTCTGCATCTAGCTCTGAAAAAATATTTGGCCTTCTAGCAGTGTCTGGGATTTTCTCTATTAGTCCATCTATACTGACCTCCATCAGGTTGCAAACTGAATATATTTTTTTTCTGCATCTACCTCTGAAAAAATATTTGGGCTTCTAGCTGTGTGTGGGACTTTCTCTATTAGTCCATCTATACTGACCTCCATCAGGTTGCAAATTGAATATAATTTTTTTCTGCATCTAACCCAGCCAATAGTTTTGGCCTAATACCACAGTTTGGCCACTCAGCTCTGCTCGGTTCCCATCCATTGTTTTTTTGTGCAAACAACTCCAGAGTTGTGAATTAGTTAACCACCAAAATGAGTGGAAAAAGGCCTGCTGCTGGTGGAAAGGGGAATAGGCGTGTTGGGAAGGGGAAAAAAGGTTGTGTCCGTGGGGTAGGTGTTAAAGCAACAGTAACATCTGCAGAAGAAAGACCATCTTCCAGCCAAACTAAAATGTCTCCTTCTTTTAGCGGACAATGTGATAAGATCCCTTTCTTACGGCCACGCCAATCGCTACAAATTCCAGATGAGGCACAAAAACAGCAGGTGCTTCAACGGATATCAAGTGCTCCTTTAAGTGGCCTCTCCTCCACATCAACTTCAACATCACAAATACTCCAGTCCTCAAAGGTGTCACCCCAATCGCACTTGCTTCCTCACAGCTCCCAAATCTCCAGCTGCCCGCCTGAGTATGAGGTAGAACAGATGGTTGAGTCTGCAGAGCTGTTTACTCATACTATAGCCTGGGAATCAGAGGTCGACTCCAGCGCTTCTGTGAATCCAGACGAGGAAATGATCTGCACTGATGCCCAGAATCTTTATGAATCGGATCCAGGACCAGACGCAGAAGGTTCTGACCATAATGTAGACCCTCATTCCCAAACTGTAACTCCTGTTGGTGGAGACAATGAGGAAGACGATGATGAGACTCAAATACCTGATTGGAGCGACAACTTTAGTTTTTTGTCAGGGCAGGAACAGGTTGGCTCTGAGGACGACGGTGTGATAATGCACAGGGTGATGATGATGAGGTTGGAGATCCCACTTACTGTCAACCCACAGTCAGCCAAGAGATGAGGTCAGTAGAGGAGGTGGAGGAAGATGCTAGTGACGACGAGGTCAGGTTGCGCCTTCCTGGACAGAGACGTAGTACTGGAAGCACGTCAACAACTGCATCCTCAAACACAACTCTGCCTCTCACCACAAGTCGTGGTGGCTCTTCAGGTCGCATGGGTGCTAAGCCTTGCATAGCCTGGGCATTATTTCAGATCGATAAAGATGACCCAACTCGTGTTATCTGTAACATTTGTCAGCAAAAGCTAAGTAGAGGCCAAAAAATACATAGTTTGAGTACTTCATGCATGAACCGGCACATGGACATGAAGCATAAGTTGCAGTGGGAAGCTCAGTGTGCTACAATGCGGCCTAGCCGGCCGGGCCAACCACCGTCTGCCATATCTTGTGCATCCGCGGCCTCTTCATCCTCTGTGACTGGGGGGACAGCAGTCACACCTGTTTTGGGGCGCAGACCTGCCACCTCTTTACCCGCAACAGTCAGCGTGATTGGCAGGTCATCATTTTCTTTGGAGGTGGTAACACCAGCTGGTGTTGAGCGCTGTCCGACATCGATAGCACCACCTTTGGATCAAGGCAACCTAACATGTCCGCCTGCATCTTCCTCACAGACCGGCAGTTTGCCGGGGACACCCTTATCAACCCCGTCTAAGCACAATAGCCAGCCCTCGGTCCCTCAGATGTGGACAAGTAAAAGACCATTTCCTCCTCGCCATGAGAAAGCTAAGAGGTTGAATTTCACCATCTGCAAGCTCTTGGCTACAGAAATGCTGCCTTTCCGCCTGGTGGACACAGAGGAGTTTCGAGACCTTATGTCCGTCGCAGTGCCCCAGTACCAGATGCCCAGTCGGCACTACTTCTCAAAGAAAGGTGTGCCTGCGCTCCACCAGCATGTCGCACACAACATCACCGCTTCTTTGAGAAACTCTGTGTGTGACAGGGTGCATTTCACCACAGACACTTGGACGAGTAGGCATGGACAGGGGCGTTACATGTCGCTGACTGGGCACTGGGTAACTATGGTGACAGCAGGACAAGGGGCTGCTGTCCAAGTCTTGCCGTCCCCACGAGTTGTGCGTCAATCCTCTTTATGTCAAAGTTCCTCCACTGCTTCTGCCTCCTCAACCTCCTCTCGGTCTTCCACCTGCACCCAAAGCCTGTCTGGTCATGCCACAAGCTTTCTAACTGCGCAGAAGGGATCCTGCACACCTCCTTACTATGCTGGCAGTAGGGCTCAACGTCATCAGGCGGTTTTTACTTTGAAATGTCTGGGAAATGTGAGTCACACAGCTGAGGAGTTGTGGTCAGCTCTGGAGAACCAATTTCATGAATGGTTGTCTCCACTGGACCTGAAACCAGGGAAGGCCGTGTGCGACAATGCTGCAAACCTGGGTGCGGCCCTTCGCCGGGGTAATGTCACACACGTGCCTTGTATGGCTCACGTGTTGAACCTGGTTGTCCAGCAATTTTTAGCCCACTATCCCAGACTAGATGGCCTTCTGCAGAGGGCACGGTCGCTGTGTGCTCACTTCCGCCGTTCGCATCCCGCAGCTCAGCGACTTACATCTCTACAGAAGTCGTTGGGCCTGCCACTTCACCGGCTAAAATGCGATGTGCCTACCCGGTGGAATTCAACTCTGCACATGTTGCAGCGACTGTGGCAGCACCGACAAGCCCTGGTGCAATACGTTCTGACGTATAGCCTGGGCCAACGAGATCCGGAGGTGGGGCAAATCACGCTGGAGGAGTGGTTTCAGATCAGGGACCTATGCAACCTTCTGCACAGTTTTGAAATGGCGACGAAGATGTTTAGTGCTGACGATGCCATTATCAGCATGACTATTCCGGTGATTTACATGCTGGAGCACATGTTAAACAGAATTCGGAGTCAGGTGGTGGCACAAGAGGAGGTGGAGGAAGTAGAGGAGGAGGAGTTGTATGCGGAAGGGCTAACATCTGCAAGGTCCAGACGGTCGGCAGCACCAAGGCGGCAGGCATGTGAGGGTGGGGGAGATGGTTTTACCAGGGCGCATGGTAGCAGCCAAACTAGTGAGGAAGGTGCAGGAGCCCAGGAAGAAGTGGAGGACGAACTGATGGAAGACTCATCAGATGAGGGAGACCTTGATCACATTTCTGTTGTGCGAGGTTGGGGGGAGAGGACAGAGGAAGGAAGCATGATTGTTACCTCGCCACCAACACAACAGGGACTTGGTGCTCCTGGATGCGCAACACACATGAGTGCCTTCTTGCTGCACTACCTGCAACATGACCCTCGAATTGTGAGAATTAGAAATAATCCTGACTACTGGGTTGCCACACTGTTAGATCCCCTGTACAAAAGTAAATTTGCAGAAATTATTCCTGCCATAGAAAGGGATGCACGCATGCAGGAGTATCAGCAGAGACTGTTGCAGAATCTTACATGTGCTTTTCCACAAAACACCAGTGGTGCACGTAGTGAATCTCACAGTTCCAACTTGCCAACCGTGGGACCGTCAAGTGTTCAGCACTCAAACCGTAACAGAACCACAGTATCTGCTGGTAACATCAATTTTGCGGAATCATTTCACCACTTTTTTAGCCCATCCTTTGCAAGGCCACAGGAGACAAGAAGTCTGACACATAGTCAACGCCTAGAGACGATGGTACATTGAAGCCATGACTGTGTCACTGGACCCTTGCTCTTTTTGGGCTTCCAATCTGGATAAATGGCCGGAGCTAGCCACTTACGCCTTGGAGATCTTGTCATGCCCCGCAGCCAGCGTTCTGTCTGAACGTGTGTTCAGCGCTGCTGGTGGTGTGCTGACAGATAAGCGCACGCGGCTCTCCACTGATAATGTAGACAGACTCACGTTCATAAAGATGAACAAATCATGGATCCGAAACGACTTTTCTACCCCTGTGTCATCCTGGGGAGAGTAAAAGCTTGATGATTGGTTAAAATCACCCTACCAACCGTTTTAAGCTTTCAAATTACTAATCATGTTTATCTGTATCTTGACTGGAAAATAATTTGGGCTTTGTAGCAGTGTGCAGCACTGATCCTATTAGCCCATCTATACTAAGCTCCACCAGATTTAAAATTAATAATAATTTTTAGCTGCATCTAGCCCGGAAAATAATTTTGGGGCTCCGAGATGCGCAAGACACATAAGTGCCTTCTTGCTGCACTACCTGCAACATGACCCTCATATTGTCAGAATTCGAAGTAATCATGACTACTGGGTTGCCACACTCTTAGATCCCCCAAACTTTTCGATCAACCTTTTCATTTTAATAAAGACCAAAAAAATGGTCATTTTTGAAATTATAAGCATTAGCAGGTTATTAGAAACTGAAATCAAACAGTTTTCAACTCAAAACTTTATTCTAGGTGATGTTACATTTTCACATAGGACCCCTTGTTCGAAAGGAGCTTCTGAACTCTCTCGTCCATTGAATTTGTCAGGTTTTGGATGGTTTCTGCTTCAATTGTTTTGCATGAGGACAGAATACCCTCCCAGAGCTGTTGCTTAGATGTGAACTGCCTCCCGCCATCATAGACACTCCTTTTGATGATGCTCCAGAGGTTCTGAATGGGGTAGAGGTCAGGGGAGCATGGGGGTCACACCATAAGTTTGTCCCCTTTTATGCCCATATCAGCCAGAGATGCAGATGTTTTATGTGCAGCATGAGATGGTGCATTATCATGCAAAAAAATGATCTTGCTGTGAAATACATGGTTCTTCTTCTTGAACCATGGCAGGAAGTGCTGTTTGAGAAAATCCACATACATTATGGAGTTCATCTTTAGCGCCTTCAGGGATCCTAAAGGGGCCGACAATCTCTCTCCCCATGATTCCAGCCCAAAACATTACTCCACCTCCTCCTCCTTGTTGGCGCTGTAGCCGTGTTTGCGTGGGGTGTCCATCAACCAGCCATCCTCCACTCCATCCATCTGGACCATCGAGCGCTGCATGGCACTCATCCGTGAACAAAACAGTTTTGAAATCAGTCTTCATGTAATTTTTGGCCCACTGGAGCCGTTTCTGCTTGTGTGAAGTGGATAGAGGAGGTCGACAGGATGGCATATGCACAGCTGCAAACCTCTGAAGGACCCTGCATCTTGTTGTTCGGGGGACGTTGGAGGCACCAGCAGCTTCAAAAACTTGTCTGCTGCTATGACAAGGCTTTTTTGCCGCTGCTCTTTTAACCTGACGTAATTGCCTGTAGGAAAGAGTCCTCAATTTGCCCTTATCAGCACGCACACGTGTGTACTGTGAATCAGCTACATACTTCTTGATTGCCAAGACACTTCATCCTGATCATCGCACAATGTTGATTGTAGTCATGCCTTGACCTAAACACTCCACAATTTGTTGCTTCTCAGCAGCCGACACATCCTTTTTCTTTCCCATTTTGGCAGAAAATGTAGGCTGCTTAATAATGTGAGACAGCCTTCTTAAGTAGTCTTGCCTTTCATTGGACACACCTGCCAAACTAATTAGCACAGGTGTCTGCAATTGCTTACAGTGATATAAAGAACCCTGACACACATCACCATCAATGAGTTTAACTGACAAACAAACAAATTCTTCCCTTATCACTCCTAAACACTTTTTGCATAATAATTTGGAACACAGTGTACATGTGCTTTTCCACAAAACACCAGTGGTTCACGTAGTGAATCTTACAGTTCTAACTTGCCAACCGTGGTCTGTATGGAGTTGTTCAATAAAGGGCCCAAAATTAAGATAACATAGATGGGAGAGGTCTCTATGAATAGGAATTCCTAAGTATTTGATACCCTGTGAGGGCCAGGCAAAGGGAAAGTTGGACTGGATGGAATCCTATATGGATTTGGGGAGGGAGACATCGAGGGCCTCAGACTTCGCTGCATTGATTTTAAAATTTGACCATGTAACAAAGTGATCTATTTCAGCCATAACAGCATGGATGGATATATGTGATTGAGTGATATATACTAGTACATCATCAGCAAATAGAGAGCACTTGTACTCGGTGCCTCCCACCTCAATCCACCTAATATTGGGGTTATGGCGAATTGATGAGAGCAGGTGCTCCGTCACTAGGATGTATAAGAGAGGGGACAGAGGACATCCCTGCCTTGTCCCATTGGTGATTGTGAAAGGTGATGAAAATGTTCTGATGCACCCCCTGGGCCTTGGGACACCCGGAGCCGGACCCTTTTTGGTGGATGCTGGTGGTTGTAGTCTTCGTGGTGGCGACCCGGTTCCGTGGCTCAGGGTGGTCAAACCAGTGGCGGAACTATTTATGTGGTTTTGATGTTTAAATGTCCGACTACGCCACCCGTGGATTGCGGTCAGAGTGAACCGCCGCTGCAGGGCAGACCGCTGAGGCTGGTGTTGTGGGTGCAGCAGAGCGTAGCATAACTCCCCACAGGAGGAGTATAGCCTCAGGGCAGTGTATGCGGAGGATGGGGGTGATGGTGCAGGGCAGCAGCAGTAACGACACGGAGTCAGTGATGCAGTCCAGGGCCTTTACTCACAGTTCTTATTATCCAGACCACGTCTGCAGGTAACGGCTGCCCACGTCGTACTGTGCTCACCAGGTGAGGGCCTCAGACAACTCCCAGATAACTTTGGAGCGCTTCACAGGACCCCCTTTGGGTGTCCTTTGTCTGACCTTTCTTACCAACCCTTCTGTCCGGCTGCCTCGGGCCTCCTCTTGGTAAACTTGGCGCCAGTTTCCCTGACCCTATGTGCTGCCCTCCTAGCGGGTGTAGCGAGGGGCTGCGCCACATAAAATGTCACAGCCTCCGGTTTCTAGCTGAGGGTCGTTTCCTGCCTCCACTAGTTTCGGGGACCGGTCTCCCCCTTTGGCCTGACCCCTCCATGCAGGTGGATTCGGGCGTGCGGTGGCGACTCGCCCGTCCGCACCCCTGGGATCCCTTCGTTCCTCGTTCCTGGAGCCTTCTCCGCTCCTCTTCCTTCCTTCTCCCTCTTCCAGGCCTGGGCCTCTGTTACTAGGCCCGCCTCCGGAGCAGAGCTCATGCAGAGCCCCTGCTCCCTGCCACTTCTGCTCAGACTTCTCTGCACTGAACTAAGATGGTGCCCACCTTTTATACTCCCTTCTCAATGCATCAGGAACTGCTTCCTCCCTGCTCCTGCACTACAGGGTTCCCCTTCCTCAGTGTTCCCTCCCCCCACTCCAGCCAGGGACAGGGACTGTCGTGCCTATCTCAGGGGTCGCCCTGCCCCACGGCAATGTGGTGTAATGCATGCAGGTGTCGGGTCCTGATCCACACTCCATCCTTACCTGAGAGTGAGATATCACACCTCTGGGTGAGGTGCAATACATCTGTAGCAACCGAGCCCTCAGGGTGCTACAGTTCCATTTATCTTCAGCCTAGGTGACGTATTGCGATACAGGGCCGTGATTTTGGCTATAAAAGGGTCCCCTAGACCCCTACCCCAAGCTTTTTAAGAGAATCATATATGGCGTGCCAGGAGACTCTATGGAATGCTTTCTCAGCATCCAACGAGAGTATCTAATTACAAATTTTTAACTGCATCTAGCCCAGGAAATACTTTGTGCCTAGTAGCAGTGTCTGCTAGTCAGCGGATTATCCCGGCTGTTAAGCAAGCTACACCACCTGTAGTTTGGACACTTAATTTTTTCAAAGGAAATGCTTCGGGACCACGGGATACTCAGTGAAGAGCATCAGGAGGCACCCCAAGGCATAGGGGCTGGGACTGGCAGTAGGATGCCTTGCGGTGGACAGCCGAGCTCGATCCTTATAAAAGCTTTTTAACTGCAGCAGCTTTAGTGGACGCTACTGGAGCTGGAATTACGCGGCTGCTGGCATGAGACTTGCCCTCCAATAGATCCTTGTAAATGGATTTAAAGTGTATTCATTCAAATTAGAGAGACAATTTAAATTAAAAAGCTTAGAGCTGCCTCCACCACAGGGGGGCTCGCTCGACCCACCAGCGGACAGGCACCAGTATTGGGAGAGGGGGGCTGGCCGTCAGGGTTCACCGCGGCTCTGGCACAAACCCGGCGACACGGAGGTGGCACGGGCAGGAGCGGACTGAACGTGTCGGCTTCTCACTTTTTGGATTTTAGAAGGGCATGACATGCCTATATCTGTGTCTCCCCCTCCTTTTACTCCTCCACCTCTTTTCTTTTCGCATGACTATATGTACTTGTCACTTTTCCATGTGTTAGTTGTGTCTTCTGAGCAGTTTGTCAGCTTTTGGATACCTTTGAAGGTGTTTTCTATGTGTTTCTATGTGTTTTTGTTTGCCTGACATTGGTTTTAACGGTGTTCGAAGGTGTTCGACGAACAGTTCGACGAACAGTTCGGCGAACACACGGGTGCCAGGTGGTGGTGACCAGGAAGTGATCAGGAGGACCGGTAAGAGGCGACCGGAGGGACAAGCGCGCTGTGATAGCGTGCAGCGTCCCTAGAGGAGGTGAGTGAGGGGCAGGAGGCCGCGATAAGCGGCCCTACTGAACCCAAGTGTGTACTGTACTGTATTGTATTTGTATCTGTATTGTAATTGTATTGTATTCCCTAGTCCATATTTAATTGATTACCCCCCCGTCTATATTTAATTGATCACCCCCGTCCATATTTAAATTGATTCCCTTGAACACCCCCGTCCATATTTAACTGATCCCTCTGACCACATTAAATTGACCCCCCCGTCCTCATTTAATTGATCCCCGACCACCCCCCGTTCATATTAAAGTGATCCCCCTGACCACATTTAAATGATTGACCCCCCCAGCCCATAATTGATTGATCCCCCTTGTCCTATTTATTAGATTCCCCTTGTCCACTTTTACTCATCCCCAGTCCCTATCTATTTGCCTTATCCCCCACCATATTTAATTAACCCCTGTCCATAATTAATTGATTGATTCCCCAGACCACAATTAATTATTTCCACAGTCCATATTTATTGATATTATTGATACTTATTGATCCCCAGTCCTTAGTTAATTGACCCACCGTCCATACCTATTTATTTGCTTTACCCCCCATCCTATTTAATTAAACCCCCTGTCCATAATTAATTGATTGATTCCCTAGTCCACAATTAATTATTTCCCCAGTCCATACTTATTGATCCCAGTCCATAGTTAATTGACACACCGTCCATACTTAATTAATCCACCTGACCCACTCAGCTGATCCCCCGTCCATACTTAATTGATACTTAATTGATCCCCCGTCCATACTTAACTGATCCCGCGCCGATATCTAATCGATACACTTGCACATCCCTAATTGATCCCCGTCCATACACCTATATATAAATAATTGTGTTTTGTACTTGTACATATATACTGACTGTATCCCCATATTTAGAATGACGTCCATGTTGGCCGGAGCCGTGCAGTGTACATCTTGCGCAATGTATGCATTCCCTGAGCTACCGCTCAGGGATCCATACTGCTGCGAGAGATGTGAGCATATCGTGCACTTGGAAGCCCAAATCCTGGATCTAAGTGCTCAGATAGCGGTACTGAGGAGCATCGACAACATGGAACGGAGTTTGCTGCTCACCGAGCAGACACTCAATGGGTCAACACTGGGGGTGGAGCTTAGTGGGGAAGCGCAGGCTGAACAGGCAGGGAGCTGGGTAACAGTTAGAAGGGATAGAGGGAAGAAGTATAGGAAGGCTGGTTCAGAACCGGCATTATTGGAGCACGACAGATCCTCTGACCGCCGGGGGAGTGTATGCTCCAGTAATGAAGGGGAGGGGGGAAGTGTAGGGCAGGCTAGACAGGTCCTGGTAGTGGGTGACTCTATTATTAGGGGGACAGACAGGGCAATCTGTCACAAAGACCGGGATCGCCGAACGGTGTGCTGCCTCCCTGGCGCTCGAGTCCGGCACATCGCCGATCGGGTTGACAGGTTACTGGGTGGGGCTGGCGAAGACCCAGCGGTCATGGTCCACATTGGCACCAATGACAAAGTGAGTGGTAGATGGAGGGTCCTTATAAATGATTTCAGAGATCTAGGTAGGAAGCTTAGGGCAAGGACCTCCAAGGTAGTTTTCTCAGAAATACTACCAATCCCGCGAGCCACACAGGAGCGCCAACGGGAGGTTAGGGAGGTGAATAAGTGGCTAAAGAGTTGGTGCAAGGCAGAAGGGTTTGGGTTCATGGAGAACTGGGCCGACTTCGCTGTCGGCTACAGGCTCTACCGTAGGGACAGGCTGCACCTCAATGGGGAGGGTGCAGCGGTGCTGGGGAAGAAGATGGCTAATAGGTTGGAGGAGTTTTTAAACTAGAGACGGGGGGGGGAAACCAAGGAAATAGGTGGGATGTGAGGCAAGCAAGGGGGAAGGGAAGAAGTGAATATAATGAGGATGGAGAGGGGGGTGGGGATAGTACAGTTAGATCGTTAGAGAAGAATAGGATGCTAAATAACCCCAAAGTTTTATCTTGCATGCTGACCAACGCAAGAAGCCTGACCAATAAGGCGGATGAGCTGCAGGCGCTTATATCGGAGGAGAGGTATGACATCGTAGGTATAACAGAGACTTGGCTAGACAATAGCTATGACTGGGCGGTAAATTTATTAGATTATAGTTTATTTAGAAGGGACCGGAAACAGGGGAAGGGCGGAGGAGTCTGCTTATATGTAAGGTCACGTCTAAAGCCCAGACTAAGGGAAGATATAGGAGAGGGAGAAGAGGGGGTCGAGTCCATGTGGGTAGAGATAGAGGGGGCAAAAAATAATAATAAAATATTACTGGGGGTCTGCTATAAGCCACCTAATATAACAGAGGAGAATGAGAAACTGCTATTAGGACAAATAGACAAAGTAGCAAAACATAATGAGGTGATTGTAATGGGGGATTTCAACTACCCGGATATTGACTGGGAAACAGAAACCTGTAGATCGCAGAAAGGAAAAAGGTTCTTGGCAAATATTAAGGATAATTATCTCTCCCAACTAGTGCAGGAACCAACGAGAGGGAAGGCCGTGTTGGACTTAATATTGACTAATAGGCCTGATAGAATAACTGAGGTACAGATAGGGGGGCACCTAGGTAATAGCGATCATAATATTATCAATTTCAAAATGCCCTTCAGTAGGGTTATCAATAAGGGAATAACTAAAACATTAAACTTTAGGAGGGCGAAGTTTGATCAGCTGAAAGAAAACCTTCAACTTATAGACTGGGACAAAGTTCTTAATCAAGGAAATACGAATAGTAAATGGGAAACCTTCGAAAGAATTCTGAATACTCAGTGCGAGAGGTATATACCGTATGGGAATAAAAGGGCCCGAAATAAGAGGAAACCAATATGGTTGAATAAGAACGTAAAAGGGGCGTTAAATAGCAAAAAAGAGGCATTCAAGAGATTAAAACAGGAAAACAGTAAGGAGGCACTAATGTGTTACAAGGAAAAAACGAGAACCTGTAAAAAACAAATAAAAATAGCAAAGGAGGAAACAGAGAGACGTATTGCTAGGGAAAGTAGATCAAATCCCAAACTGTTCTTTACGTATATAAATAGTAAAAGGATTAAATCGAATAATATTGGACCGATAAAAAGTGATGAAGGCAAAATCATAGAGAAAGATGAGGATAAAGCTAATCTATTAAATAAATTTTTTTCGTCAACTTTCACAAAGGAAAAAGAACTAACAGGAGAAATGAGAAGTGACAAGCTTAATCCTCCACTAAGTATGACAAATCTAACCCAAGCTGGGGTACAGAAACGCCTCAGTAACATTAAAATAAACAAATCACCAGGACCTGATGGCATACACCCACGGGTACTAAGGGAACTAAGTAATGTGATAGACAGACCGTTATATCTTATATTTAAGGACTCTGTTGAGACTGGGTCTGTACCACTTGATTGGCGACAGGCGAATGTAGTGCCAATATTCAAAAAGGGAGCGAAAAGTGACGCCGGAAACTATGTGAGTCTGACGTCCGTTGTGGGCAAAATTTTTGAAGGCTTTATTAATGAGGCAATCATGGAGCATCTTGATGCTAATAATCTATTAACCCCGAACCAACATGGATTCATGAGGAATCGCTCCTGCCAAACAAACCTGATTGACTTCTACGAGGAGGTTAGCTCTCGAGTAGATCAGGGGGAACCAGTGGATGTCGTGTATCTCGACTTCTCAAAAGCGTTCGATAGCGTGCCACATAATAGGTTGGTATACAAAATGAGAATGATGGGGCTGGGGGAAAATGTCTGCAAGTGGGTAGCTAACTGGCTAAAGGATAGAAGGCAGAGGGTGGTTATAAATGGAATATACTCAGATTGGGTAAGCGTCACTAGTGGGGTACCACAGGGGTCTGTACTAGGCCCAATGTTATTTAATATCTTTATTAACGACATAGTCAACGGGATAAAAAGTAAAATATCAATATTTGCAGATGACACAAAGTTATGTAAAACAATTAATACAAAAGAGGACAGTGCAGACCTACAGAGGGATTTGGATAAGCTGGGTAGGTGGAGCATTCAATGGCAAATGAGGTTTAACGAGGAGAAATGTAAGGTCATACATATGGGAAGGAAAAATGGAAGTCACCAGTACTCACTGAATGGGAAATCATTGGGGAATTCAGAGATGGAGAAGGACTTGGGCATCTTGATTGATAGCAAACTAAATTGGAGTGCCCAAAGTCAGGCGGCTGCTGTAAGGGCAAACAGGGTAATGGGATGTATCAGAAGAGGTATAGCTGCAAAGGATGAGAACATTGTTCTTCCACTGTACAAAGCACTGGTCAGACCACACTTGGAATACTGTGCTCAGTTATGGGCCCCAATATATAGAAAGGATATAAATGAGCTTGAAAAGGTACAAAGGAGGGCAACAAAATTAATAAGGGGAATGGAGGGACTGCAATACCCAGAGAGGTTGGCAAAACTAGGACTATTCAGCCTGGAAAAGAGAAGGTTGAGGGGGGACATAATAAATGTGTACAAATATGTTAGGGGACAGTATAGAGACCTTGCCCGGGATTTGTTCAAAAGGAGGGATATTACGGTAACAAGAGGGCACTCACTAAGACTGGAAGAGAAAAGGTTTCAGCACCAGCATAGGAAGGGGTTCTTTACGGTAAGAGCAGTGAGAATATGGAATTCACTGAGTGAGGAGACGGTAATGTCGGATTCACTACACCAGTTCAAGCGGGGACTGGATGCATTTCTAGATACCAGGCAGATTTCAGCATATACTTAAAAATAAAATAAAATAGTAGGTTGATACAGGGATTTATTCTGACTGCTGGTTTCAGAGTCGGGAGGGAATTTTTCCTCAGGTGAAGATTGGCCAAATCATTTGGGGTTTTTGCCCTCCTCTGGATCAACTTTAGCAATTACAGAACTAACAGGTCGAACTTGATGGACGCAAGTCTTTATTCGGCTTTACTTACTAACTAACTAACTAACTTGTCAGAATGTTGCCTTAGTTTAAGGTCAGGACTTTATTCTTATTAACCATTCTTTTACAAAACAACTGTAGCGTCGGCGTCCCTGCCTCCTGCTAGGCAGAGACGCCGTTCCTCTCACCTCCCTGCTCCGTCCTCGGCGTCCTTTTCCCGCACTGCGGGCAGCGCTCGCCGCTTCGCGGGCACTGTGCTTAGGGCGCCCGCGCGCTCCCTCTCTCTTAAAGGGGCCGCGCGCGCCGTCCTAAGGAGTCCCGGGCCAATTGTCGGTGGAGCTCCCATATATAAGTCACCTCCTCCAAAATGGAGGTGCCCGAGCAAAGTTGTTGCAAAGCCTTTCACCTCTGCTTCAGCCCTCAGGTCCCGTTGCCAGTCTGTTTTCCAGCTCTGTTTACCTGCTTGCATTCCCTGCGGTCCCACAGTCTGTCTACCAGCATCCGCCAGTCTGTCTATGGACCAGTCCACCTGCGGATTAGGAAGCACCTGCCTGATACCTGCCTGATACCTGCCTGAGACCACCTGCCAGCCAGCTGAGAGACTCTTTCCCACTCACCTGGGAGCGCTCACCTGCTACCCGCCAGCTAGTCTACCTGGAGGCTCTGCAGTCACTTGCCGTGACAACCTGCCAGCCAGCCGAGAGACTCTTACCCGCTCACCTGGGAGCGCTCACCTGCTACCCGCCAGCAAGCCTACCTGGAGGCTCTGCCGTCACTTGCCGTGACCACCTGCCAGCCAGCCGAGAGACTCTTACCCGCTCACCTGGGAGCGCTCACTTGCTACCCGTCTGCTAGCCTACCTAGAGGCTTTGCCGTCACTTGCCGTGACCACCTGCCTGTCTAGAGACTCTTACTCTGCTGTCACTTGCCGTGACCACCCGCCTGTCAAGAGACTTTCCCCGTCACTTGCCGTGACCTCCTGCCCTTCTACCCAGAGACTGTTCCTGTCACTTGCCGTATCTACCTGCCCGCCTTCCCTGGGAGCCACCCGCTTCCTTACAAGGACTGCCCCTTTGTATAGTAGCTCAGAGATTCCACCTCCCAGACCCATTACAACAACCTTTGTGCTTTGGGCTGTTATCTTGCTGCATCACCCACTTTATCTTGAGATTCAGCTCATGGACAAATGTCCTGACATACAGTATTCCTGACATACAGCCTCTGTACTCTGCAGCTGTGTCTGTATGGGTAGTGGGTAGTGTTGAGCGAATTTGTTTGGCGAATTTTCAAAAGTTTCAAATTCGACACGAATATGACACATTCGGATTCGTGATCTCAAAGGCGAGCAAATTTTCTTAAAATCGGAAAAGTTCGGCGAAGTTGCGTGGGACCACGAATACAGGGCAATCACGGCTTTTGAACAGTTTTGTTGGCATAGTGCCAGTGTATGATGAGCGGTGACATGTGCCAGGTGAGTGTGGGGGCTGTGGAGAGCTTAGAACAGGTCAGATCAGTGGGTTTTTTTTTTCCTGTGGGCAATAACTTTAACTGAGGAAAGCACGGCCAGCCAATCAAAGCGCAGGAAGCATCTACACTGTCCAGACATAAGGGATTCTGCAATTGGCTGCAGAAATCACATGTCCTCTCAATATAAAAAGAGGCCATGTTCCCTCAGTGCCATTATATCCATGTCACTGCTGGAGACAGACGCAGCTCAGTGTTCTCCTGTGTAATGAGAGATATTAGCTAGATAGATGGGCGCTTGTGTGGTAGTCATATATTGTAGATAATTCCTGGCCTGTGTACCTCTGCAACCGCTGTGCAGCACATTTTTGGTGTTCTTGTGCAAGTACTGAGATTCTGACAGAAACAGAGGGCCCATGCCATACAATAGTGCTGTGAACCGCTGGTATAGAGCTCCATGTCTCAGTACACCTTGGATCTTTTTTTGCACTTGCTAATGTGATCAAGCAAGCGCAGTGCACCTTTTCATTTAGTGGGGCTGAAATTGCTTCTTATTGCAGAGCACAAAATCTGTTTTTTTCTGTTGCTATTGTGATATTGAAAGCTGTGTGCACTAAAGGTTTTTTTAGTGTCAGATACTATTTTAGTGGAGTTGAGCTTCAGGTGTTTTCAGAGTAAAAAAATTTTTTTTTTCTCTTGCTACGTGTGGCACCCTTGCGGGTCCAGTCGCCGCAGACGTACTGCATCTCACCCAGAAGTGTGGTACCCCACTCTCAGGTAAGGAGGGAGTACTACCCGGGACCCACACACCCACATCCAACACATTCCACTTCAGTAGGGAAGGGTGAGATTGCTCCTAAGGGAGAGCACAGTCCCTGGTCGCTGGCTGGAGGGTGGAACTAGGTAGAGGAGGTGGGTGGAGGAGGTAGATCAGTGGAGCACAGAGAGTAGGAGTATAAGAAGAAGGGGAACCATCTAGAAGCAGTCAGTTCGGAGTCAGAGGGTCAGAGTGAGAGCTGGGAGCAGGAGCTCAGGAGGAGCTCTGCTCAGGAGGAGTAGAGAAAGGAGCAGGGCCCAGTGAGAGAGGCACAGGAGAAGGAAAGAGAGAAGAGAGGAGCAGTGAGGAGCAGTGAGAAGGGCTCCAGGAGGAACAGAGGGGAACCCAGAGGCATGGTGAGTGCGGATGCCACCGTGCGCCCGAATCCACGCTGACGAGGAGGGATCAGCCCACAGAGAGGGGACCGGCCCCTAAACTAGTGGAGAACAACAAGGCTCAGCTAGACAACCGGAGGCTGCTGCATTTTCAAGGTGTTGCAGCCAAAATCCACAATTACATTGCCAAAAAGGTGGCCACATAGGTTCCAGGGGACTGAGAGCACATCGCCCGACAAACACTGGCTTGGGACACTGATTGTGAGGCGCAGGGCAGGAGGGCGAGAGCCAGCGCAGTGAGACGACCAGGAAAGGTACACAGAACGGGGTCTCGTCCAAGTGCTCCTGAGATATTTGAGAGTTTGCTGAATCACTACCCCGGAGGACACAGGAAGTCGTGGGCAGTTATAATCCGGAAAGTGTAATCTGAGGAACTTAATAACTGTGAGTAAAACCTGAAGACTGCACCCCACTGTGTCCTTGAATAATTGCTGCGTCATCACCTGCCCTGCACTACACTGCACCGACAACATCTACCTCATAAAATCATCATACACTGCCCTGGAGCTTAGCTCTGCCTGTGGAGAGCTGAACCAACTCTGCTGCGTCACCATCAGCTTCAGTTGATCTGCACCGCAGCGGCGGCTCCATATAGCCACATACCACAGGTTGTGTCACGAACATTATCTCTAAAAACTTTATTCCCCTTTTTACTTTCACCCTTTAATTGACCGCACTGGGTCACGGACTGGGTCACTGCCACCGTGACGTCCCCCAGCATCGACCGGATCGGCTACAGAGTACCCCACGGCCCAGGGGGCGCGTCACTACGCCCAGTCCAAAAACTATTTTTTCCTGTGCCAAAAGTCATACATTGCTATAAGCCAGCTACTATGTCAGTGGCGGTCAAATTCAGCTTGTACACACAGTCAAACCTATATATATTTTTGGTTGGCAAGCAGAGTCCACCAAAGGTTTTTTACTGTGGCAAAGTTGATCCAGTCTGCTAAAAGGCAGATGCTATTTTAGTGGCGTTGAAATTGTCCTGGTTTCACAGTAAACAAAAAACTTCTTTTATTAGGCCAAGTCCAAAAATATTTTTTCCTGTGCCAAAAGTCATACAGTGCTATAAGCCAGCTGCTACGTCAGTGGCGGTCAAATTCAGCTTGTACGCACAGTCAAACCTGTATATATTTTTGGTTGTCAGGCAGAGTCCACCATAGATTTTTTACTGTGGCAAAGTTGATCCAGTCTGCTAAAAGGCAGATCCTATTTTAGAGGCGTTGAACTACTACGTCAGTGGTGGTGAAAGTCAGTTGGACGCAGAGCTTATGCAGAGTAACCCAAAAATATTTTTTGCTCCGAGTAAAGTGATACAGCTGGCTAGATCTGAGTTTGAAATATTTTGGAGCATATATTCTATGTCATACTGGCCTCATCCACATTCAAAAAAAATTTCTTCTGTTCCTAAAGTAATACAGCAGGGGACATCTCAGTTTCAAATTGTTTGGAGAATATCTCATAGGTTTTATCGGCCTCATGCACACTAACAAATTTCTTTTGTCTGTTAGTAACGTTACACGGCAGGCCATATCTTACATTGTCATTTAGTGTCGCTGAAATTCAGGTGTGTGCTGAACTATTGCACAGGAAAAAAACGTATTTTTCTGTAGTTAACTGCGTGCTCCTACCACTGTATCTGACCAACATGAGTGGGAAAAAGAGAAGGCATGGTGACAGGGGGAATAGGCTTGTTTTTCAAGGTGTACATGGGGTACGTGGCAATGTTAGTGAAAGCACTAGTGAACCAACACAAACAGGTCCCATCCAAAGACAACTGACAACTGATGTTAGTGGACGGGAAGGGAGTTAGTGCACTCCCTTGCTTTGGCAGCCGCACAGTGATATGCCTTGTTGATAAGTCCCAGAAAGAGCAGGTGCTCCAGTGGATGGCAAGCTCTGCTTCCAGTGGCCTCTCTTCTTCCTCCACCTCAACATCACACGCAGTACAGTTGACGCGCCCCCGGGGCAATGGGGTACTCGGCAGCCGGGCGTATGGATGCTGGTGGGGGATATCATGGTGGCTGGCCCGGTCCGTGGCCCAGGGCGGTCAACCAAAAAGGGGATTGTAACTTGGATAGGAAAAATAAAAATAAAGTAAATAGTTTGTGACGTCACCTGTGGTACCTGGTAAGGATTACCAGCGCTGCTGCAGACCTCTGGGGGGTGATGGGATGGCAGCTGGGATGTTTTTGCTCCCCACAGGTGGAGCGGGCCCCTGGGGCAGTGTGGAGTCACAGGACTTCTCCCCAGTGAGCGGGTATAGGGCCTCCTGATCCATGTCTGCCTCTCTGTATGCTCCTGGCCAGCCTGCAACTGGGCCTAGCTTATGTGTCGTGCTGTTCCTTCACCTGTCGTTCGGTAGTAGGACCTTCTGTTGGCAACCACTCTCCCTGGACGCTGGGGCATTGTGGTTCCTGGTCCTGTAATGGGTCTAGCTTCAGGTCAGCCAGGGACTTGTAGTCCTCCTGGGATGCCGGTGATCCCTACTGGGTATAAAGGGACCCTGTAGGCGCGGACCCGGTGTCCAGTTGGTATATCGGGGTGAGCCTATGATGCTCCTCTGCCCCCTAAACTCCTCTCTCCTTTCTCCTCTTTGCCATCAGCCACACTCGGGGCCCTCAGAACTCAGCAGCAGATGAGCTGCGTCTTCGCTGCTCTCAGCGTCAGCACGCTCTCAGACTCTCTTTCAGTCTGACTCTCTCCAACTGAACTGAACTGCCTGGCTCCACCCTCCATATATATATCCCCAACGGGCTCCCTCTGCTGGTATGAGGTGGAAGGGTGGAGGTGTTTGTATGTAATGAGGGCCTCTTGTGGAGAAGTCCATCCATGCACCCTGGGTCCTGTGGTACCTGTGCGCAGCAGGGTGCCACATTCCCCCCTAGTACAATTAAGTACTCCTGGACTGAAGCATTTTTTTTTGTAACAGGTTACAACAATAATAATAATAACATTAATTAAGTTACAGTAAGTCCCATAACCTGGTGTCCATTTCACCGATGAAAGAACATGAGAAACATGAGGGACCCGCCTGAAAACCCTCAACGTAGGCCCTGGGAGTGGCTACAGGGCATAAGTGATCCAGGTGCTGGACCACGTCTTCAGCCATGCCAAACGGATTTATGCTCTGTGGTCAAATAAAGGGGGCACTTTGTTAAGTGCAACTATTTACATGACAGTTTCTGGCTGCTCACAGTCCTCAGCCTACAAGTCTTTGTACCCTGACGGGTAACTAAAGGCACATGTTAATTCCAGTTTACATAATAAATGTAGCACCCTGAGGGCTAGGCTGCTACAGGGGTATTGCACCTCAAACCAGAGGTGTGATATTCCACTCCCGGGTAAGGATGGAGTGTGGACTAGGGCTCGTTAGGCTGCATGCACCATACACACCCCATTTCCGAGGGACAGCTCAACGGTGCTCCCACAGAAGTGCAGGCACGACAGCTTCTGTCCCTGGCTGGAGTGGGGAGGGGGAGGAAAACCCAGTGGTGTAGGAGCAGATAGGGGTGGGTCTCTGGGCATAGGTAGGAGCCCATTGGTTGCTAGTCACCTGGGCTCGGGTGCTAGAGGGAGGTATTTAAGGTGGGCACCATCTTAGAGTAGTCAGTTCAGTCAGGAGAAAGAAGAAGAAGTTGAGTCTGAAGAGAAGTGACAGGGAGCAGAGCTGCTGCATGGGCTCTGCTCCACGGGCAGGCCTTGTCAGGAGGCCGGGGCCTGAGAGAGAGAGAAAGGAGAAGGAACAGCAAAGGAAGTAAGAAAGGAAACAAGGAACTGGAACACAGAGAAAGGCCCAGAGACACGAAGGCAGAAGGAACCCCAAAGGCCCAGGAGATTGCGGGTGAAGGGTTGGCAGAGCAGGGTACCGGGACCCAAATTGGTGGAGGCAACAGATTCCTCAGCCAAGGACCGGAGGTTGTGACCACATCTTGGTGCGACCCCTCACTACATCCACCAGGAAAGCATACCACGTAGGGTCAGGGAAACCGGAGATAGGTTTTGCCAAGAGAAGGCCCGAGGAAGCTGGACAAAGGTGGGTCACTGGTGAGGACGGCCAGAGAAGGGAAGAGAAGGGAGCCCTGTGCCACGCTCTGGAATTGCCTGGGAGTTGGTCGAGCCCCTTGCCTGGTGAACGCGGCACGGCTCAGGCGGTCCTTCATGTGCACAAGTGACCTGGATGAGAACTGTGAGTAAAGCATTGGAAACTGCACCACACGTCTCTGTGTTTCATCGCCGCACCAGCACCATTAGTACTGGGACGCTCACACCATCACTCCCATCATCCACACTAGCTGCCCTGAGGCAATACTTCTCCCGTGGGGAGTTATCCCATACTCGGCTGCGCAAACAACATCAGCCTCAGCAGTCTGCAGCGCAGCGGCGGTCCCCACTGACCGCAATCCATGGGTAGCGTAGTCGGACATTTGTTATTACACTAAGACTGCCACTGAATTGACTACCCTGGGCACGGACCGGGTCAGCGCCACGGAGACTACAACCCCCAGCGATCCGGGTATCCCCTGCACAACACAGGCCCAAGGGGCGCGTCATAAACAATATGCAATACCCTACTGGGTAACTATTTATAATTCAGGCACTTTGTGCTTACTCCCTAAACCTGGCAGGGATTTGTCCTTGTGTGCTGCGTGTGGACCTTCGTAGCACTGGGGTGTTACTAGTGTCTGTGCATGCACTTTCTGTTAATCTAGCAGGTGTACGTGCTGGTAGATTGTAGAACTGCTTTAATCGCTCTATGGGACTGGCAAGTGCACTGTTCACTGGGCCTTCAGGCTCTGCTTCAACGTGTGATTCTCCTCTTATCGGGGACTCTTCCTGTTCCTGAGCAGGCTCTTCCAGGGCGCTTACAGGTTCTTCTGGTTGTTAATAGAAGTGTATCACCGGTACTATAACTGCTCCATCAAGTTGAGGCCAGTCCGCAGGGAAATCTCCTAGAACTGTGTGAAGCTCTTCTTCCTTGGGTTCTTCCGATGCTCTAGGAGGCACTTCTTCTTCTGTTGTCTTCAGTAGACTTGGGCACACTTTCAGATGGTCTCTTGAGACTGTTGCAGTTGTTTTACCTCCATCTTTGCTAATCAGGCAAGTTTTACTGTTGTCAAATCTGGAGTTCAGCACTGTGTGGGGCTCTCTTTCCCACTGGTCATCAAGTTTGTGACCTCTTCTCTTCCGCTTTAGCACTATCTCTCCAGGTGCCAAGGGTTCTTCTGGTGCATGTTTATTGTACTGTTCTTCCTGCCTTTCCCTTACTCTGTTCAGACTGTCTTCGACACAGGCCTGTACTCTCCTGTACTGCTCTTGCCGATTTGTATCCCAGTCTTCAGTGGACATATCTGCTTCAGGTTCTACCACTCCGAATTCCAGGTCCATGGGCAACTTTCCAGGTCTTGCTCTCATGAGGTATGCTGGAGTACAATTACTAGAACTCACAGGTATGTGATTGTACAGATCTACCAGGTCAGGTAGTTTGTCTGGCCACTGGTTTCTTTCTTCCAAGGGTAAGGTTTTCAGCAGGTCTATGACGATGTTGTTCATTTTCTCACACAAACCATTGGTCTGAGGGTGAAACGGCGTAGTCCGGATCTTTTTGCACCCATACAGATGACAGAATTCTTTAAACAGCTCAGCTTCAAAGGCAGGGCCTTGATCTGTCAGCACTTTGTCCGGGTATCCTTGGGGCCTGCAGAAGTATGCTTGGAACGTTCTTGCTGCAGTCTCTGCTGTCAGGTCCTTGACAGGGGCTACCACCAGGAACCGGGAATAATGATCCACCATGGTCAGTGCATAGGAATAGCCTGATCTGCTGGGTGACAGCTTGACGTGATCCAGAGCGACGATCTCCAGGGGCTGGGTTTTCTTGATGGACTGCAAGAGTGCTTTCTGGCTGCCGTAGTCTTTTCTTCTGAGGCTACAGGGCCCACAATTCCGGCACCACCTCTCTATGGAGCTCCGCATTCCAACCCAGTAGAACCGGTCCTTCAGCAGGGTTTCCAGCTTCTTCCAGCCAAAGTGACCTGCTTGATCATGGTAGGCCTCCAACACCATCTGGATATCCATTCTGAGTACAACAATCTGCCACACCATTTCAAGGGTCTTGGGGTTGACATATCTTCTGCACAGCTTCTCTCTGTAGATGAACAGCCGGCTTCTTTCATTCCACAGTTGCTTGGCTTGTGGAGGAGCATCCTTCTCCAGGTGGGAACCTTCCTGGGTGATCAGTCTTTTAATAAGGCTGACAACCAGGTCTCTGTCCTGGGTCTCCTTCCAACTGTGGTGGGGTAGAGGATTCAGCGTCCTTCCCTGACGTCTTCTGGTGACGTGTTGCTCATGGACCACTCCGCTTCGGTGGAAAGCAGGTAATTCAACTTCCTCTAAATCATCCATTTCATCCTCAGCGTCTGACTGATGAGGCATTCTTGACAGGGCATCAGCATTGGTGTTCTTGTGACCTGCCCGGTACTTGATGGTGAACTGATAATTTGACAGTCTGGTAACACAAAGCTGTTCCATGGCTCCCAACCTGGCTGTTTGCAGGTGTGTCAAGGGATTGTTGTCAGTAAAAGCTGTAAACTTAGTTGAGGCTAGGTAATGCTTGAACCTTTCAGTGATAGCCCAGACCAAGGCCAGGAACTCCAGCTTGAAGGAACTGTAGTTCTCCGGGTTCCTCTGGGTAGGGCGAAGCTTCCTGCTGGCATACGCAATTACCTTCTCTCTTCCATTCTGCTTCTGGGACAACACAGCAACCAGTCCCTCATTGCTGGCGTCGGTGTACAGCAGGAAAGGCTGGCTGTAGTCAGGGTAAGCCAGGATTTCTTCACCAGTCAGGATTTCCTTCATTACTGCAAAGGATTCGGCCTGTTCTTTGCCCCATTGGAATGGGGAACTCTTTCCTCTTTTGGACTGTCCTACCAGGAGGTCTTGTAGAGGTGATACCTTTTTGGTATAGTCCTTTATGAACCTCCTGTAGTACCCGACCAGTGCCAGGAATTCCCGTACTTCTTTGATGCTTTTCGGCTCAGGCCACTTCTGGATGGCAGTGACCTTCTCCGGGTCTGGTGCTACTCACTCCAACCTGACTATGTGCCCCAGGTACTGAACCTTCTGCTTGAGCAAATGGCATTTAGAAGGCTTTAGTTTCATCCCATACCGTGACAATGCTTCAAATACCTCCGCCAGGTGCTTCAGATGGTCCTCATACGTCCTCGATTACACGATAACGTCATCCAGGTACAGCTGCACTGTCTCGAAGTTCCGGTGTCCTAAGCAACTCTCCATCAGCCTCTGGAACGTTCCGGGTGCATCGCAGAGTCCAAACAGCATACTGTTGAACTCGCACAGTCCCATCGGGGTGGTGAAGGCCGTCTTCTCCCGGTCTTCCTCAGCAACAGAGACTTGCCAGTATCCGCTAGTGAGATCCAGTGTAGAGAAGTAATTGGCAGTTTTTAGTGCAGCCATGGATTCCTCTATACGGGGCAAAGGGTATGCATCTTTATGTGTTATGCGATTAATCTGTCTATAATCTACACACATCCTCATGCTACCGTCCTTTTTCCTGAACAGGGCCAGGGGAGCTGCCCAGGGGCTACAGTTATCCCTTACTACTCCTGCCTTTTTCATGTCGTGTAACATTTCCTTGGCTTTCTGATAATGTGCTGGTGGTACGGGTCTGTAACGCTCCGTAATAGGTAGATGGTTACCTGTGGGTATGTGGTGTTGTACCCCTTTGACCCTACCAAAATCAAGTGGGTGCTTACTAAACACTTGTTCATATTCCTGAACCACTCTGTAAACACCGTGTTTCTGATGGACAGGAGTGGCGTCAGTCCCAACATGGAGCTGTTAACACCAATCCTCCAGCTGAGCTTCGGAGTCGTTGTCCTCCACTGCATCTGGTGGGGTCAAGGATTCCACTGTGTGTATGACATCATCATTCACAGCATACAATCTAGCAACAGTGGCGTATCTTGGCAATTTAACTTCCTCCTCCCCACAATTTAGGAGACGTATGGGTACCCTCCCATTGCGTACATCAACTACCCCTCTAGCAGTTAAGAGTGTAGGTCTGTGGTCCGAGCTAATGGGTTCCACTACCGCCTGGTAGTTCTGTCCCTTGAGACCTATTGCTGCCCTACACCAAATCAGCATCTCACTCATTGGGGGAATCACAATGGGTATCGGGTCTGTCACCCGTACATTACCAATCTCACCACCTGTTAGCTTTACCTGTTGCTGGTACAGGAGGGCTCGAATCTCTCTCTGGAGCACCTTCCTCTGCCCTGGTTTGGCAGTGTCAGTAATCTGTTGGAGTAAAAACAACACTTCTCCCAAACAGTTACCAACAATATTTGTACCAAATATCATTTACAAGTCTGTATCACCAAGGTTAGATTCCACTACAATCAGTCTTTGGTCCTTTAGTTCTATTCTCCCCACCTTCACTGTCACGTCCTTAACCCTGACTAGGTTAAGAGGAAGGCCGTTAGAGGCATACACAGAGAGGTTCGGGGCTGGCAGGCGGAGTTCATCTATGGACCAGTACCTTTTGTAGAGGACATCAGGTATGATGGTTACCTGTGAGCCGGTGTCCAGTAACGCAGGTGTAGCAATGCCGTCCAGCACGATGAACAGGAAAGGCCTTCCTCCTACGAACCGGTGGTACCAGCTTGATGGGCCTGGTTGATTTACTCCTGGGTGTCGGCCCTCGGCCCCAGGGTTTGCTCTTTTAAAGGACAGTTGCGCTGTGTGGCCTGCCTTGTGGCAACGGTAGCAGATGAAGTCTCCTGGAGGGCGATGTTGGTCGTTGGTCCTCCCACGGGGTGGCGTTGTCCTCCTCCAGGGTGGCGTTGTCCTCCTACGGGGTGGCGTTGTCCTCCTTCTTCTCCTCATCCAGGGGACATCCTCAGGGCTGTGGGCGAGTTGGATCCTTCCTTCCGGCTCGGGCTCCGTCTGTAGCTGCAGGGTGCTCAGGACAGTGGCCAGGGTTTTACTTAGCTGGCGCACTTCAGAGCGCAGGCTGTCCAGCTCGCTAGGGGGCACTGTTTGCATTTTTGTTTCAGCCGTTAATGAAGGAGCAGTGGGTGCTGCGGGCACTGGGGTGGCCCCACCCTGGTAATGCTGGATAGCAGTCCCTGATGTTTCCAGGGGCTGTAGACCCTTAATAGCCATGTCCTTCAGGGTGTCAAAGGTGGCATCTGGATGATCTAAAGCCCACCACCGTACAGTTCTGCTCTCCTCCTGGGACCTCAACCCCCGGATGAACTGTTCCGTCAGCATTTTATTCTCATCTTGTATGCTGGCTGGACTAACCTGTTTCAGGGCCCGCAGGGCTTCCTGTAGACACCAGGCATAGTCCCAGATACTGTCCTCAGGTTTCTGGGCACAGTGGTAGAACCTTAACCGGAGATCTGTCTCAGTGCGGTTTTCAAAGACAGTTTGCAGTCTCTTAAAGATAATGGATACTGATTCCTGGTCTGCGGCTGGCCAGGTTTCAACTTCCCGCTCTGCGGCACCAGTCAATTGTCCCAGCACAACAGCGGCTCTCTGCTTACCAGTCATAGAATACATGTCCAGAACACCGCATATTTTTCTCTTGAACCCAGACAGGGTGGCTGGTTTGCCATCATACTGGGGAAGCCATTTCGCTCCAGGGATATACGGCAGGGCCATGGGTATTAATGGAGTCACGACCCCTGCTGATGGGGCGGCCGCTCCAGCCTGTCCTGCGCCGGACGCAAGTTGAGCATCAGGAGCGTTAACCGGTGCTCTGGCGGCTTGCTGGTCATCGGCCATGGTTACGCCCCCTCCCTAGTAAACCGTAGCCTACCTTCTTTACTTGGATCTGGTAGGCCGCAACTCCGCAGGCGACGGTCTCCTTCCAGGACCTTGCGTCTCCCTCGCGGCTGACGTCAGAGCGTACGCTTGACAACGGTCTCCTTCTAGGACCTGACGCTTCCTGGTTCGGCATCAAAGCGCGAGGCGGGGCCTGGGCTTCATGCGCTTCCAGCGGTTACGCCTCTCCGATTCCCGCGGTTACACCCCTCTTCTTCCCGCGCGGCGACAGGAAAATGGCGAATAATGACGGGAAACCTCGGGAATGGCGGGAAATCTTCACCACAGTAAGTGTTACAGTCTTTTAAGATGCACAGTACCCGGTGGCAACGGGCACGGAATCCTGTTCGTTGCAACGGGTACGGAATCCTGTTCGTGACGCCAGAAGTTGACGCGCCCCCGGGGCAATGGGGTACTCCGCAGCCGGGCCTATGGATGCTGGTGGGGGATATCACGGTGGCTGGCCCGGTCCGTGGCCCAGGGCGGTCAACCAAAAAGGGGATTGTAACTTGGATAGGAAAAATAAAGTAAATAGTTTGTGACGCCACCTGTGGTACCTGGTAAGGATTACCAGCGCTGCTGCAGACCTCCGGGGGTGATGGGATGGCAGCTGGGATGTTTCTGCTCCCCACAGGTGGAGCGGGCCCCCGGGGCAGTGTGGAGTTTGATGGTGGGTGGTGCTGGGACTTGTAGTGCAGACGGATGGCGCAGCAGGAGTAAATGACAGAGACAGGGGATTCGCTTCTATACCTTTACTGGTGCGATTGTCAGGTACGGTCCAGGGTACTCAGTAGGATGGGTGCACTTCAGGACTTCTCCCCAGTGAGCGGGTATAGGGCCTCCTGGTCCGTGTCTGCCTCTCTGTATGCTCCTGGCCAGCCTGCAACTGGGCCTAGCTTATGTGTCGTGCTGTTCCTTCACCTGTCGCTCGGTAGTAGGACCTTCTGTTGGCAACCACTCTCCCTGGACACTGGGGTCTTGTGGTTCCTGGTCCTGTAATGGGTCTAGCTTCAGGTCAGCCAGGGACTTGTAGTCCTCCTGGGATGCCGGTGATCCCTACTGGGTATAAAGGGACCCTGTAGGCGTGGACCCGGTGTCCGGTTTGTATATCGGGGTGAGCCTATGATGCTCCTCTGCCACCTAAACTCCTCTCTCCTTTCTCCTCTTTGCCGTCGGCCACACTCAGGACCCTCAAAACTCAGCAGCAGACGAGCTGCGTCTTCGCTGCTCTCAGCATCAGCACGCTCTCAGACTCTCTCTCAGTCTGACTCTCTCCAACTGAACTGAACTGCCTGGCTCCACCCTCCATATATATATCCCCAACGGGCTCCCTCTGCTGGTATGAGGTGGAAGGGTGGAGGTGTTTGTATGTAAAGAGGGCCTCTTGTGGAGAAGTCCATCCATGCACCCTGGGTCCTGTGGTACCTGTGCGCAGCAGGGTGCCACACAGTCCACAGAGGTGGCACCCCAATTACCCATGCTTCCCCCCGCATCACAACTGGCCAATTGCCCAACTGACTGTAGCGAACCACAGATGGGTGAGTCTGTAGAACTCTTCACCCATTCTACACCATGGGCATCAGAAGTGTACTCCAAACATTCACAGAGTCAAGGGGAGGAAAGTATCTGCACCGATGTCCAAAATTTTTTTAGCTTGGATTTGGGGCAGGACAAACTAGGGTCTGAGCAGGTTCCTGACCCTTGTCACCAGATGTTAACCGCAGGGGAGAGAGGTTATCCCGATGAGACTCAGATACCCGAGGCTCATGCTGACTGTACTGTGCTGTCAGTGCAACAAGAGTAGAGGGGTCACTCTGAGGGTGAGGAATGAGATAACACATTGGATGATGATGAGGTTGAAGATCCTACTTGGTGTGAACCCAGAGTCACGCAGCCGAGTAGCTCATCTGAGGAGGTGGAGGAGGAAGACGAGGAGGGTACATTTCGCCCTACGGCGCAGACACGGAGTGATGCAAGCACGAGCGGCGATCACAGGTCTGCACAGGGCCGGCGTCAGCACCCGGCGCACCCGGGCAAGTGCTGGGGCCCTGAGCAGGTGGGGGGCCCCTCACGGTCGGGCACCCCTCCGGGCTATGGGCAGAGGAGAGCAGTGCCAGCGCCCACCTTTCTTCCCCGCTTGCTCAGTACCCCGGCAGCCGGATACTTACCTCTCCCCGTGCCTCCGCAGATCCGCTGTCTTCCTGCCGTGCTCTCCCTGTGACGTCTCAGGTCAGAGGGTGCGGTGACGTCTTTCCACCGTGCCCTCCCCTGAACCATCACAGACAGCGCAGAGCGAGACGCCGCCGGCGACGCTGGAGTCCGGACCTGAGCAGCGGCAGCAGGAGAGGAGGAGTGAGGTGAGTATTTGATTTTTTTTTTTAATGTATGAAGGCATGGGGCATTATAAAGAGGGGGGGTGACATCCTGAATGGGGCATTATATAGGGGGGAGATGTGACATCCTGCATGTGTCACTATATGGGGGGGGAGGGACATCCTGCATGGGGCATTATATGGGGGGAAAGGGACATCCTGCATAGGGCATTATATGGGGGTAGAAGTGACTTTCTACATGGGGCATTACATGGGGGGTGACATCCTGCATGGGGCATTATATGGGGGGGACATCTTGCATGGGGCATTATATGGGGGGGTGACATCCTGCATGGGGCATTATATGGGGGGGAGAAGTGACATCCTGCATGGGGCATTATATGGGGGGTGACATCCTGCATGGGGCATTATATGGGGGGAGAAGTGATATCCTGCATGGGGCATTATATGGAGGGGAGTGACATCCTGCATAGGGCATTATATGGGGGGTGACATCCTGCATGGGGCATTATATGGGGGGTGACATCCTGCATGGGGCATTATAAGGGAGGGAACAGCCTGCATGGGGCATTATAAAGGGGGAACAGCCTGCATAGGGCATTATGTGGGGGGAACAGCCTGCATGGAGTGACGCGCCCCCTGGGACATATTCCTTTTTGAGGGGAATACCCGGCACCGGATCAGATGGGGGGTTGTAGTCTCCGAGCGGCTGTGACCCGGCCCCGTGCCCAGGGCGTCAAGCTCAGTGTTGTGTGGCAGTCCTACAGATGTTATTAAGAGTTCTTTTGTGTCGACTACGCCACCCGTTGTGATGCGGTCACTGTGGCCGCCGCTGCAGCAGGGTCCGCTGAGGCTGATGGTGGGTGCGCAGCTTGGTGGGATAACCCCCAACGGGAGGGGTATAGCCTCAGAGGGGACAGGCGCAGAGGATGGGGGTTGTGGTGGTGTAGTGCAGACGGCAGTGAAGACAGAGTCGGGTTGTGCAGTTAAGGGTGTTTACTTACTGCAGATGTTGTACTGGTCACTCCAGCTGCTAGTGACCACCCGAGCCGTGCTGCGTCCACCAGGTCCTGGATCCAGCCAACCCCCAAACAAGTCCGGAGCGTGGCCCTGAGCTCTCTTTCTGTCCCGTTCTCTGGCCGTCCCCACCAGTAATCCACCTAGGTCCAGCTCCCTCGGGCCTTCTGTTGGGACACCCTTGGCCCTGAGTTCCCTGACCCTTCATGTGGTGTGCCTTCGGGGTGGATGTGATGGGTGACCGTGGCAGACACTGCCCACGGTCTCCGGTCTCTGGCTGGGGAATGTTTTTACCCCCACCAGCTTGGGTTCCGGTACCCTGATGCCGACTCTTCACCCGGTGCTTTTAGTTGGGATCTCAGAGTCCTTCTCTTCTGTGCTCTGGGTCTCTCTCTTTTCTCCTCTCTCACTCTGGGTCTTGGTCTTTCTTCTCTCCTCTCCTGACTTGTTCTCTGCAGCTGATCCTCTCTGCATCTGATCCTCTGCATCTGACCCTGATCTTAGTTGGTGCCCACCTTATATACACCCTCTATGTGTGAGCTCAGGTGACCAGCACCCAATGAGCTCCTATCTTTACCCAGGCTGCTCCCCCTATCTGCCCCTACACTACATGGGATGTACCACCCCCCTCCCACTCCAGCCAGGAACAGACTCGGTCGTACCTGCACATTTCTAAGTGGGAGTACCGTCGGCCTGTTCCCCGGAAATGGGATGTGTGTAGTGCATGCAGCCTACCGAGCTCAGTTCCACACTCCTTCCTTACCCGGGAGTGGAATATCACACCTCTGGGTTGAGGTGCAATACCCCTGTAGCAGCCGAATCCTCAGGGTGCTACATTCCCCCCTGGTAAATCACAGCACGTCCTCGGGCTGTAAAGACAAAAACACCAAAACATACAATTTTTTTTTTTCATAAACATATAAAACATTATATATATAAAACTTTTCATATAAACATTCTCGTCGTCTCTTGTTTCAGGTTCCTCCTCCGGACACTGTGCAACGTGTGTCCGGGAAAAGTGCGACAGTCTCTTAGAAAAACTGGTTTTCCTATAAAACCGGTAGGGGGCGCTTTAGGAAGCGCAACTATATACAGGGGAAGTTGGCCGCTCTCAGTCCTCGGCCAGGTAGAGGGAAGGGAATGGCTGCTCACAGTCCTCAGCCTGTGGGATTAAGGGGTTAACGGGTAAACAGTTCACTCAGCTGGTCCCAACGGGGACTATATATATGTATCAACAGTTTCTTTGGTACCCGGTCGGGTAACTATTTACATCACTTCTCTGCCGCACTCAACGGCGTCTTCCTCCTGCTCTTTGCTTACAGCTGGTTGTTACTTCAGACCCGTCCGGGTCCTCTTGCTCCTCCTCCTCGCACCGCAACTCCTCCTCCGTCAGGCGGTGTACGTGGAGGGCATAAGGTCCCTTGGCACACTTGTGCCGGGTAAAGGTGACCTCATCTCCGATGTAGAGGTCACGACCTCTGTGCCCCTCCGGCAGATGGGAGTCCACGTCTCTGCGCGTGACAAAGACGTCGCCGGGGGTGTTGTTGTCTCGAATGAAGCCCCACCCATGCTGCTGGTTGAACTTGATTACAGTCCCGGTGGTACGGGGACTGTGCGCTGCACGGGGGTCCCTCCTGGTCCGGCTCTTTTGCTCGGCGCTCCTTATTTGGGCCTGTTGTTCCCGGACCCGCCTCTCTCTCCGCTCCCTCGCAAACTCCTCGAGCTGTTGGCGGCAGCACTCCGCACGCTCTGCTGCAGCTGCCCTAGTTTCCTGAGTGAACCCCATTAGATCTTCTCCGGTGGGGTCCCACTCAAACTGTGCTTCCGCTAGCGGGGGCGAGATCCTTATTACGGGCTTCGGAGCCGGAATCAGGGGTGCACACATGGCCCCAACCCTCCTCTGGTGCTCCAGTTCGTAATACTTCTGGGGCCAGATGAAAGGCTGCCCGTCCGGCCACGTGTGCTGGGCAAACAAGTCCTCTCCCAGACGCGGCACCCTTGGTTTTACGGGTGCGGGCGCGGTGGTGGTGGCGCCCGGGTTGCCCAGGCCTTGCGGCCAGGCCTGGGGCACCTGGAAGGTGAAGGGCACCGTTAATACGGCGGCGCCCTGGGCTACCTGGCCTTGCGACCAGGCCGGAGGCTCCGCGGAGGTAGGGGGCGCTGTTGGTGATGCGACGCCCGGGAATTCTAGGCCCTGCGACCAGGCTGGTGGTACTTCCTGCTTGGTCACGCTCGGGGTCGAGGCGTGTGACGTCACAGGGGTCGCGGCGGCGGCTTCCGGTTGGGGCCTAGTCTGCGTCGGTGACATGGCGTTTTCGGGCACAGCAGGGGGACTTTCGGGCTCTGCGACGGGGAGCTGGGGCAGGTAAGCGGTGTCACGGCTTGGGGTATAGGCATCCCCTTTACCTGCCTCCATGCGTTCGGCTCCCTCCTCGGCGCCGTCTCCGGCCTTGGGTCCTCCCGCGCCATCCTCAGAGGCGGACTCCTTCCTCATCTCAGCTGGCGTGCTCCGGGTCTTAGTTTGCTGGGCCATCTCCCGGCTCCATTCCGCCAATATCTCGCGCTGTACCCGGGCCATCCTCCGTGCGAGGCCCTCCAGGGCAGTCTGCGCACACTCCCGGTCTCGGGGGAGCTGTGCAAGGACCTCCACTAGGCCTAGTGGGGTCGTGGTGTCCAGCAGGCTCCTGACCAACGGGTCGGTGCTGCTCTGCTCTTCTTCCAGCAGGCTCCTGGCCAGCGGGCCGGTGCTGCTCTGCTCTCTGGACATCTCCGGGTGAGCTTCTCTGCTACTCCTCTCCAGACTTCTTGTCTCCGGGTGCGCTCGCTCCAGACTGCTCCAGGCGGCACCCATCTTCGCTCTTTTCTTTCGTCTCCTCCCACTTCGAGGGCGGTCCCGGGGCCACTCGGTGACTGTAAGCTCCAGGGGTAGTTCTTTCACGCTGACAGACACCTCCAGCATCACAGTCTCTGTTGGTGGGGGCGGTTTCCACTTTTGGCGCCATTTTCTGTCCTGGCCCACGATGGGAGGTGGCCTCTTGCCCTCCTTTGGCACGCCCATAATGGCGTCCGCTGCTCTTCCAAGGCGGGAAATCTGCGGTTTTGGCGGGAAGCGTCGCCCAGTGGCGGGAAACTCTGCAGATGGCGGGAACAAGTTGGAAATGGCGGACAATCGGCGGGAAACGACTGGTGATGGAGTCCGATGGCGTGGACCCTCCGGAACCGGCGGGAGACTTCTTTCTGAGGTAAACTTGCACTTTTCTTCAGGCACGCAGTACCCGGGTGTTGCGGGCACGTAATCCTGCCGACTACGCCAAAGTTGACGCGCCCCCTGGGACATATTCCTTTTTGAGGGGAATACCCGGCACCGGATCAGATGGGGGGTTGTAGTCTCCGAGCGGCTGTGACCCGGCCCCGTGCCCAGGGCGTCAAGCTCAGTGTTGTGTGGCAGTCCTACAGATGTTATTAAGAGTTCTTTTGTGTCGACTACGCCACCCGTTGTGATGCGGTCACTGTGGCCGCCGCTGCAGCAGGGTCCGCTGAGGCTGATGGTGGGTGCGCAGCTTGGTGGGATAACCCCCAACGGGAGGGGTATAGCCTCAGAGGGGACAGGCGCAGAGGATGGGGGTTGTGGTGGTGTAGTGCAGACGGCAGTGAAGACAGAGTCGGGTTGTGCAGTTAAGGGTGTTTACTTACTGCAGATGTTGTACTGGTCACTCCAGCTGCTAGTGACCACCCGAGCCGTGCTGCGTCCACCAGGTCCTGGATCCAGCCAACCCCCAAACAAGTCCGGAGCGTGGCCCTGAGCTCTCTTTCTGTCCCGTTCTCTGGCCGTCCCCACCAGTAATCCACCTAGGTCCAGCTCCCTCGGGCCTTCTGTTGGGACACCCTTGGCCCTGAGTTCCCTGACCCTTCATGTGGTGTGCCTTCGGGGTGGATGTGATGGGTGACCGTGGCAGACACTGCCCACGGTCTCCGGTCTCTGGCTGGGGAATGTTTTTACCCCCACCAGCTTGGGTTCCGGTACCCTGATGCCGACTCTTCACCCGGTGCTTTTAGTTGGGATCTCAGAGTCCTTCTCTTCTGTGCTCTGGGTCTCTCTCTTTTCTCCTCTCTCACTCTGGGTCTTGGTCTTTCTTCTCTCCTCTCCTGACTTGTTCTCTGCAGCTGATCCTCTCTGCATCTGATCCTCTGCATCTGACCCTGATCTTAGTTGGTGCCCACCTTATATACACCCTCTATGTGTGAGCTCAGGTGACCAGCACCCAATGAGCTCCTATCTTTACCCAGGCTGCTCCCCCTATCTGCCCCTACACTACATGGGATGTACCACCCCCCCTCCCACTCCAGCCAGGAACAGACTCGGTCGTACCTGCACATTTCTAAGTGGGAGTACCGTCGGCCTGTTCCCCGGAAATGGGATGTGTGTAGTGCATGCAGCCTACCGAGCTCAGTTCCACACTCCTTCCTTACCCGGGAGTGGAATATCACACCTCTGGGTTGAGGTGCAATACCCCTGTAGCAGCCGAATCCTCAGGGTGCTACAGGAGCATTATATAGGGGCCAGTATCCTGTATGGAGCGTTATATGGGAGCCAGTATTCCGTATGGAGCGTTATATGGGGGCCAGTATCCTGTATGGAGCATTTTATGAGGGCCAGTATAGTGTGTGGAGCGATTCGCCGGTTTCTGAGCTATTGTGGAATTTACAATAGATATCGGTCATGTAATGTAAGAAGTGAAATCTTCGGCATTGTACTATAAGGGCCCGCTGAGCCTCTTTCACCCGGGGCCCAGAAAAACCTGGAGCCGGCACCGGGGTCTGCAGCTCGCAGGGGCAGCAAGGGTTGTCTAGCATGGGCCTTTTTTGTCACTGCAAAGGATTAGCCTACTCACGTTATCTGCAAACTTTGTGATAAAAAAACTCAGTAGAGGGAAAAACTGCAATAATTTAACTACTACATGCACGAACGTTCACATGCTCAAACAACATTCTTTACGCTGGGAATCTTACCGCGCTGAAATGAGGACCAGCGCACCTCAACAACCATCAGCTGCCCCATCAAATGCATCCGCTGCTTCTTCCTCCTCCTCTGTTACCATGCCAAGTATTGTCACGCAGGTCTCCCATCGCAGAAACTCCGGTTCTTTACCCACTCCAGTCAGGCTGAGTGACAGCCCGTCAGCTGTAATGGAAGCGGACATGCCTGCTGTGTTTGTTTCACCGAGCACACTGCATGTTTCTCAATCCACGTTAACATCTGCACCTCACTCACGCTCCACCAGTTTTTCCGGTTCACCATACTCTGCCGTTACTCAGGACCTTAGCCAGCCCTCGATCCCACAGCTGTGGTCAAGTAAAAGATTGTTTTATCCTACGCATGACAAAGCTAAGAGGTTGAACTCCACCAACTCCAATCTGTTGGCCACCGAAATGCTGCCTTTCCGCCTGGTAGATACAGATGGTTTCCGAAAACTGATGGCCATCCCAGTCGCCCAGTACCAGTTGCCCAGTCACCATTACTTCTCTAAGAAAGCTGTACCTGAGCTACACCAGCATGTCGCAGATAACATCACCCGTTCCTTGTCTGAATCTACGAGGGCCAGAGTGCATTTTTCCACAGACATCTGGACGAGTAAGCATGGCCAAGGGCGTTACATCTTGTTGACTGGGCACTGGGTGATTCTGGTGGCTGAGGGGGCAGGTGGGGAAGGGGCTGCTCCACAAATCTTGGAATACCCAAGGCTTGCAGAAGAAACCTCTGTATTTCCCACTTCCTCCATTGTTTCTGCATCCTCCATCTCCTCTCATGTCTGCATCTTCACACTCAACATCTGCCTTAACGAGACACGCGTACCAAGGGTGCGAAGCGAATACACATCACCTCCGTACTGTGCAGTCAGGGTTCACTGTAATCAGGCAGTCTTCAAATTAATATGCCTTGGAGATCGCAGTCATACAAGTGAAGAGTTGTGGGCAGCTCTCCAGGCTCAGTTTGAGCAATGGCTGTCTCCGCTGAACCTAGACCAAGGGAAGGCCGCGTACGATAACGACGCGAATCTGTTAGCGGCCCTAGGCTGAGGCAAGCTCACACACGTGCCTTGCATGGCTCATGTCCTCAACCTGGTGGTACAGCGATTTCTCCACCACTATCTTGGCCTGGATGAGCTGGTTCACAAAGTACGGAAGCTGTGTGCTCACTTCTGCTGTTCACACTCCTCATGTCATCGACTTGCATCGATACAGAGGTCTTTGTCCGTGCCAGTTAACAGGTTGATCTGCGATGTGCCAACACGGTGGAATTCCACTCTGCACATGTTGCAGCGACTGTGCCAGCAGCAACGAGCTCTGACGCAGTATGTCATGACGTATAGCTTGGGGCAACACAGTACGGACTTAGGGCATATCACGTTTGCGGAGTGGGAACAGATTAAGGACCTCTGCACCCTTCTGGACGGTTTTGAAATGGCTACTAAACTGGTTAGTGCTGACGATGCCGTCATCAGCATCACTTTTCCGGTCATATACATGCTGGAGCAAACTTTAAATGACCTGCGGCAGTAGGTGCTGGATGCAGAAGAAGAGGAGGATGCGGAAGGGATACCAATGTCTCAAATTTCCAGACTGTCGTCACACAGGCTGATGCCAAGTGACGGTGAATTACAGCTATCGAAGTGGGCTTGGTGATACCAGGCAAACTGTTAGTGAAAGTGCAAGAGCCGAGGAACTAACGGAGGAGGAAGAGGTGATGGGCGAGCAGCTATCAGAGGATGAAGAGGATAATCATCCCCTCTCGTCTCGTTTGAACGTGGTTGGCAGGAGGGGATGGAGGAAACAAGCATCAGTGTTACACAGCCCACAATACAGCCTGGCATTGGACCTCCTGGAAGAGCCCGACATATGAGTACCTTCTTGAAGCACTATCTGCAACATGATCCCCGTATAGTTAGGATTCGAAATAATGCTGACTACTGGGTTCCCATCTGTTAGATCCATGTTATAAGAGTCAATTTTGCCAGATGCTTGCCGCCCTGGAAAGGGACCCGCTTATGTTGGAGTATCGAAACAAGCTTTTAAGCAACCTTAATAGAGGTTTTCCCTAAGATAACAGTAAGGCACACAGTGTGCATCGCAGCTGTAGTCTTTCAACCTCTGGCACGTCAGTTCCTCAACGCCAAAACAATAGCAGCAGCAGAGTAAGTGGCAGAAGCAATTTCTGGGAGTCCTTTCACACATTTTTTGCACCAGCTCGTGCACCAGCACAACAGAGTACAAGTCTGAAACGTGGTGAACGACTGGAGAGGATGATGTTGGAGTATCTAGAGCTTAATATGAATGCCATCAAGGAGGATTTTGACCCTTTTACATTTTTGTCTTCAAAAATGGATGAATGGCCTCGCCTCTCATGCCTTGGAGGTTTTATCATGCCCGGCAGCCAGCGTGCTCTCTGAACGTGTCTTCAGCGCTGCTGGTAGTGTCTTGACGGATAAGCGCATCCGGCAGTCCCCTGAAAGTGTAGACCGCCTAACTTTCATCAAGATGAACAAGTCATGGATCTCCAAGGACTTTTGTATCCCAATTACAGACTGTACAGAGTAGGCGATGTTGTCGTTTTGAGTGTGCTGCATTGATCTCTTGAAATTGCAGTCTGGGATATGGCTTCTGTGTCTGCTCTTGCTGCTGCTGCATGTTTTAGGCCCTAATTTTGGGAAATGTGGAGAATTCTGATTTGTGTCTCCATCCATTGGGTTGACTGTAATGGGACATGTTTGGGTCTGCGTTAAACTACTTCTAGTATGATGACATTGATGCCACTTCGGTGGTGTTAGGCCCTCATTTAGGGCAATGTGAACACTCCTGGTTAGGTCTCCATCTCCTGGGTTGTCTGTACTGGAAGAGGTGTGGGTCTTATTTACACTATTTCTACTGTAGTGAAATTGATTAGACATTGCTAGTGTCTGCCACTAATTTTTTGAAATGTGGAGAATCATGATTTGGTCTCTATCTATTGGGTTGGCTGTAGAGGAACTGGTTTTGGCCTCCTTTGCAATACTTATACTCTAGTGAAATTGATGCCACTTCGGTGGTGTTAGGCCCTCATTTAGGGCAATGTAAACACTCCTAGTTAAGTCTCCATCTCCTGGGTTGGCTGTACTGGAAGAGGTGTGGGTCTTATTTACACTATTTCTACTGTAGTGAAATTGATTAGACATTGCTACTGTCTGCCACTAATTCTTTTAAATGTGGGGAATCCTGATTGGGTTTCCATCTATTAGGTTGGCTGTAGTGGAACCTTGGAACCTTCTTGTTCTGCAGTCTAAGTTGTGTAAGGTTGCGTACCAGTCCTTGCTGCACTCCTGATATAGACTCTGCCTGCAGCACTCTGATACAGACTCTGCCTGCTGCACTCTGATAAGGACTCTGCCTGCTGCACTCTGATACAGACTCTGCCTGCTGCACTCCTGATACAGACTCTGCCTGCTGCACTCCTGATACAGACTCTGCCTGCTGCACTCTGATACAGACTCTGCCTGCTGCACTCTGATACAGACTCTGCCTGCTGCACCATCTAGTCTGTTCTACTGGGTCCAGCTGCTGCGCATCCATTGGTCTGTCCTGGAATGGCACCTGGCGTTCATCGGGAGCCAAGTCTAATCTCACCATCAGAGCCTCTAGTGAACCATCCGGTGCTCGCTTAGTCACGCCCCTCCAGGCTCTCCGAGGTCCGTGGCACACAGTGATTTCACAAATCACGTCCGTGACAGTGCACCCTCACAGGCAGGGTCCTCTTTCCTGTTGTACCAGTCGGTGACCCCTTTTGACATGTGAAGCACAACTGAATAAATGTCGCTGTCACAGTAATAATAATTAAAGTACTTGTACTCTGGGTCAATTGATGGCACTTCCCTGAAGTCTACACCTAATTTGATGTGTTTTGGCAGCTTTTGGTCCCGTTTCTAGTTGTTGTATATGCATTTTTTGGTCACCCCATTGACTCCTATGGGATTCGGAAATGTTCAACGAACATTCGGAGAATAAATTCGGCGAATATCAATTTGTTCGGCGAACTTTTCCAAACCGCACATTGAAATGTTCGCTCATGCCTAGTAGTGGGCCTAAAAAAAATGTACTCTACCTTTATGGCCGGTCCTAAGGCTCATTAAAAGATTTAACCACTCATTCCAATTACAGAGCCTCTAGATTGTCATGGATGGCTAGTTTGTCTCTTTACATTAACTGCTGACTCAGTTGAGAAGTGTTTAATTTGCTTGACTGCTGCCTTCCTTAGATGTGGTGCCCATCAATCTAGCTGCCTCTCCTGAATAGGAGCAAAAAAAACAGAGTTGATGCAGCTTCTTGTAAATTTGCAGATTTATTGATAAATAGGAAAACTTTTAAAACATGCTATTTAAAAAAAAGCAACATGGCAGCGCTTTAATAAAATCCATCTCATTATGAACTTGTGATAATTTAGATTCTTCTTCCTCCATAATTAATTTCATGAGGTCTGTAGAGCATTTTAAAAGGATCTCACTCCATTTATCCACAAAACTGGCAGAATATTCTGTGGTTGGGATTTTTTATACTGTATGTGCAGCCCTCTTGGAATCATGTTCTTATTTACATAGCTTTCTAGGGTCATGTGGTCCCACCAGATTTTGGTTTCAGAGATCATTAATTTTTCAAGTTTATTAAGATCCACAGACACATTATCAGAGGGACAATTAAAATCTGAATCCACAGAGAACACCTGTGCAGCTCTGCAAACTCAATCTCATGTGGAGTCAGTCGTAGTGAAAATAAAAAATCTGCACTTTCACAGACCTGTTGAATCCACATAATATGCCTAAAAAATATTTAGCAGGTTATATGTGTGGAAAAAATTGGGTGTGCAAGGTAAAAAACAGTCCAAACAGTGTAAGAAAAAATAAAAAAACGCTCACCTAAGTTCTAGGTGCATAGAACCACAGGATCCACCGGACCAGGTGTGAATACGAGCAAAAAAGCTTGTGTAAGCTGGTTTTTCTTTTTTCTCCTGAATAGAACCCTGATTCTCTGTTAAACGTGTGTATTCTGCAACCCCACCTGTGGGAGTACTGTGGCAAAAGATGCAGTGTGTACTCTGCAACCCCACCTGTGGGAGTACTGTGGCAAAAGATGCAGTGTGTACTCTGCTACCCCGCCTGTGGAGGTACTGTGCTCCATGCTCTGTGGGTGAAATTTGTTATCAGCTTCTGTGGGGGTACTGTGCCCCATACTGTGTGGGTGAAATTTATCAGCTTCTGTGGGTGAAATTTATCAGCTTCTGTGGGGGAAATGTGAAAACATGCTTTGTCAGTGAAATTTTTAACTGGACTGGCAGTAGCAAGCCTTGCTGCGGACCACTGTGGCGCCCCTGAGAGTTCAGTCACCACGGAGGTACTGCACCTCACCCTGAGGTGTGGTGCCTCCCTTCACTCAGGTAAGGAGGGAGTGCAGCACGGAACCTCAAACACCTGCATCCAACACTACACTGCTCCAGGCCGGCTGGAGGGGCAACATGCAGAGCGCAGCTGCTGAGCCCTGTCTCTGGCTGGAGTGGGGGGAACCCAAAGGTAGGGGGAACCAGTAGTGGGTGTGGATGGAGGAAGTAGTTTAGGGGAGCACTCATACAGTAAAGATATAAAAAGAAGCCATCTTAGAATAGTGCAGACAGAGAGAGAGGACAGTCAGGTAGCAGAGTGTCAGTCAGAGCTCTGCTCCCCAAGCAGGGCCTAGCCTCAGAGGCCCAGGAGGGGAGCAGGGAGGAAGCTCCGTTCTGCAAAAGGGATCCTAGGTGGTACGGCGAGTGCAGACGGCACCCGTACACTCCGAACCTGGCAAGTGTCAGGAGGATCTAGGCCGCAAGAAGGGGACCGGCCCCTGGCCCAGTCGTGCAGCTTCAAGCCTCGGCTGGAAAAACCTGTGGACTGTCTAAGAACTGTGAGTAAATCTTGGATGACTGCACTGAGCTGCCTCCACTCCTTTATTTCGCCGGTGCCATCTTCCTCCCTGCACTACAACGCCCAGCTCACCTACTCCATTTATCTACACTGCTCCTGTGGGGAGCTGTTCCATCTCAAGCTGCCCTATCATCTGTCACAGAGGACTGTCGCAGCACTGGTGATCCTCACCAGACACCACAGGTGGCGTCACGACAAATCCACTATACATATTTCCCCTTTTTGAGTGACCGCCCTGGGCCACGGACCGGGCCAGCCACCGTGATATTCCCCGGCTACCGGAGGCCCGGCTGCCGAGTACCCCACGGCCCTGGGGGCGCGTCATCTTCTGGCGTCACGAACAGGATTCCGTGCCCGTTGCCACCGGGTACTGTGCGCCTTAAAAGACTGTGTTACTCACTGTGTTGAAGTTTTCCCGCCATTCCTGAAGTTTTCCCGACATTTTTCCTGTTGCCGTGCGGGAAGAAGAGGGGCGTAACCGCTGGAAGCGCGCAAAGCCTAAGACCTGCCCCGCCCCTGACGTCGTACCAGGAAGCGTCAGGTCCTGGAAGGAGCGAGAGGACGCTCTGACGTCAGACGTGAGCGACACAAGGTCCTGGAAGAAGACCGTCGCCCGCGGAGCTGCGGCCTACCTGTTGAAGAAGGTAGGCTCCGGTTCACTAGGGGGGCGCAACATGGCCGACGACCAGCAAGTCGCTGGAGCACCGGATAACGCTCCCGACCGGAATCTCTACCCTGGTGACTCCGTCACCTACACCAGGCATAGAGGTGAAAGGGGCTGGTATGCCCTGAATGTCCACAGGTTGGTGGAGGAGAGCAAACCCTCGCCATCTAGAGCTGATGACCCGGCTGGGCCAGCCTATTGTGGACAGGTGCTTCCCCGGAGAGAGCACCATTATTGAACTGCTGAACATTTTGTGTGCATAGTTACCCGTCAGGGTATATAGACTCCAGGCTGGGGACTGTGAACAGCCAGAAACTTATAATGTTTGAAAAATGTAACCTGCAACGTTTAAGTGAAGTGCCTCCCATAAAGGGAAGAAATGTTTTATTGTCTTGTATATAATGCGTTCTAAAAATTTGCATGTCATGTATGCACTGTTTTCCTCTGTTCCAGCCCGCGGACGTGCTGTGTTTTACTAGGGGGGAATGTGGCGCCCCTGAGGGTTCAGTCGCCACAGAGGTACTGCACCTCACTCAGAGGTGTGGTGCCTCCCTTCACTTAGGTAAGGAGGGAGTGCAGCACGGAACCCCAAACACCTGCATCCAACACTACACTGCTCCAGGCCGGCTGGAGGGGCGACATGCAGAGCGCAGCTGCTGAGCCCTGTCCCTGGCTGGAGTGGGGGGAACCCAAAGGTAGGGGGAACCAGTAGTGGGTGTGGATGGAGGAAGTAGTTTAGGGGAGCACTCATACAGTAAAGATATAAAAAGAAGCCATCTTAGATAGTGCAGTCCAGTCAGTGAGAGGAGAGAGTGAAGACAGTCAGGGAGCAGAGTCTCTGTCAGAGCTCTGCTCCCCAAGCAGGGCCTAGCCTCAGAGGCCCAGGAGGGGAGCAGGGAGGAAGCTCCATTCTGAAGGGGGGATCTTAGGGGGGTACGGCGAGTGCAGGTGGCACCCGTACACCCCGAACCTGGGAAGTGTCAGGAGGATCTAGGCCGCAAGAAGGGGACCGGCCCCTGGCCCAGTCGTGCAGCTTCAAGCCTCGGCTGAAAAAAACGGAGACTTCTGACTTCTATAGCAGAAGCCAACCTCTCACTTCAATCCAAGTAAGGTTAAGCAGGTCTCTGCAACTCTGACGGACAGGTGGGACCTCGCAGCACCGGAATAGGATTCACAGTGGGAAGCGCAGGGCAGGAGGGAGTAAAGACCCAGTGTGAAGTCGGTCTAGGAACATATGAAAGTGGGGTTCTGCCAGGTACACCCGAGCTGCCTGAGGAAGGACTGAACCCCTGTCCGGTGAACGCAGTGAGACGTGGGAGGCTTGCACCGGTACAGTGCACCTGTGGACTGTCTAAGAACTGTGAGTAAATCTTGGATGACTGCACTGAGCTGCCTCCGCTCCTTTATTTCGCCGGTGCCATTTCCATCCCTGCACTACAACACCCAGCGCACCTACTCCATTTATCTACACTGCCCTGAGGCCTGCTCCACCTGTGGGGAGCCGTTCCATCTCAAGCTGCCCTATCATCTGCCTCAGAGGACTGTCGCAGTGCTGGTGATCCTCACCAGACACCACAGGTGGCGTCACGACGAATCCCCTATACATATTTCCACTTTTTGAGTGACCTCCCTGGGCCACGGACCGGGCCAGCCACCGTGATATTCCCCGGCTACCGGAGGCCCAGCTCCGAGTACCTCACGGCCCTGGGGGCGCGTCACCACCAGCTCGATCCAAGAACATATTAACAGCTTTTCATCGGTGGCATTTGTAACGTACGCTACTTGAGCTGAAATTTCGGACCTTTGTGGGTACCAGGGCTGTGGAGTCGGAGTCGTGCAGTCGGAGTTAGTTTTGGTTGGAGTCGGAGTTGGTAGAAATGTACCGACTCTGACTCCAGCTTTAAAAAAAATATATTAATATTTCATAATTGAACTTTCATATGAATTTTATAAATGTTACTCAAATATATATGTTCTATCAAACTATGAACAACAGTGATAAGCAGTTCTGCTGGAGATAGAGACATTTCTTACTTCTTGTGTGTCACTGTTCTCCACTGCCCTTATCTAATCTTATACTTGGTTAACCTCATGCTGCCCCAACCCCCCTACTTACAATGTATGAAACTGAAAGTGAAAATGTGTTGCAAATTCTTAGTAGTAAAGCTCCTCCTCTAGACTAGATGTTTACTAGGTGTGCGTCTTCCAAGCATCTCACAGCTGCTACTCAGAAGAGGAAGACTGTAAGAAGTATTATCCTTTCAACAAACTTTGCATCAGTTAACCGTGAGTACATGAGGAATAACAGTATTACTGACCACTATATCAGTTGTACGACCTGGCAATAATTTTGTACAATTGTTTTTAGGAAAAACAATTGTCATTTGGATTGTGAATGCAGAACTAAAAACCTGAGAATGTCAAAGAAGCGTCACATTAAATCAGCTGTATTTGAACATTTCACCATCACTCAAGATAGAAAACATTATGTCTGTCAGTGTATGACAAATGATCCAGATGAAAACAAATGCTGTGAAGCCAAGATCAGTGCATATTCAGGCAAAGATAAAAATGCTCCTACCAGAGCTTCTAATCTAAAGAGACATTTACAGCGCTTTCATCCAGAAGTACTGAAAGCAGTGGATGAGAAAGACTGCATCCAAACCAATGAACCAGTGCCCAGCTCTTCCAGCCAAACAAAGGAGCAGAGAACTTTGCAGCCATCAGTTGCAAGATATTTTGTCAGTGACAAATTTACTGTGACAATGACAGTAGATACATTTAAAAAACAGATCATAGAGCTTGCTGTAAAGGATAGTGTGCCTATTTCATTATTTTCACGAATAGCTTTTATGTGTCTGAATGGGGAAATGGCCCGCAAGCTTGGTGTTTCTCTGGAGAGAGAGAGTATTAGAAAATTAGTAATCAAAGAAGCTTTTAAAAAAAAGGAAGAACTTAAAAAAACTTTCAAGGGACGCTTTCTGTTTCTTAAAATGGATGCCTGCACACGTCACAGAGAGAACTATTTTGCCATCAATGTCCGATTTGTTTGTGACAAAAATGAAATAGTTACCAAGACATTGGCAGTAAAAGACACCAAAGCTCATCACACCAGTGAGTTTCTCCAGGTCTTGGTGGAAAAGGTTCTGCAAGACTATTAACTTAAAAAAGAGCAAGTTCTTTCTGTCGTAACTGACAATGCTTCAAATATGATAAGTACTATTAAGCTAATGAATGAGAGTAATGATGGTGACCAGCAGCTAGAAGAACATTCTGGGTCCACAGACACAGAAATGTTTGAAATAGAGGAACACAGTATTGTAACTGAGGAGCAAACTGAAGTTGCTTCAGATGAACAGAAACATGATAGTTTAGATGATCTTGTTGAAACTGTGTCAATACGTTCTTTCATTCATCACATGCGCTGTGTTGTGCATACGCTACAGCTGGCTATAAGAGACAGTCTGCAAGAAGGACATGCTGCTGCACTGATTGGCAAGGTGAGAAAATTGGCTACTGTTGCCAGAACCCCTAAAGTTGACTCAATTTTGAAGAGACGTGCTGGAAAAGGGGCAATTATTGATCAAGCCACACGATGGGGCAGTACTTACTTAATGATTCAGCGCTTGGTTGAACTGAAAACCTTTCTTGTAGACATGGATAACCCTCAACTGACGCTAAATGAAAGTCAGTGGAATCAGGTGACTGAGCTGGAAAAATTGCTAGAGCACCCATTTACAGTGACTAAAAAATTACAAGCAGAGGACTTAACTCCAGGTATTTTCTTAAAGGAGTGGAAGAACCTGATGTTTCGCCTGTCCCAAAGAGGAGGGTTAATTGCAAGTGGCATTGCTACATCAATGAAACGGAGAGAGGAGCTACTATTACAAAATAACATTCTTTTGGCAGCTGTTTATGTAGACCCAATGCATCGGATTCTTCTAGATGATCAACAGCTAACTAAAGGAAAAGAAGCTCTGTTTGAAATAGCAGTAAGGATGAAAGGGTTGCAGAACAGTCAGGAGGAACAAGAAGAATTTGGTCGTCCTGCCACATCTTAACCCTCATCATCAACTGATGAAGAATTTAATTTCGAAAAATATTTGGATCACAAGGACCGTGCAAAGTGTTCCCGCATAGAAGAAGAGTCATCCCCATCAAAGAACACAGCCAGTACATTTCAGCAGAATTTTTCATGTGCACTAAAAGAAATTGAGAAATTTGACCGTTCATCAAAAATAACAGTGCAACAAGCGATTCCTCTGTATCCTGCAATTGTCAGAGATGTTGCCCGAGTGGTTACTGCTTTGCCACCAACCCAAGTTAGTGTAGAGAGGTTGTTCTCTGCTCTCAAAATAATTAGATCAGATTTGAGGGCATCCATGAAGGAGGATCTGACAGAGGCAATACTTTTTCTGAGGACAAATTTATAGATTTCTTCTTATTAACTGCATAACAGTGTTTATCGCATATTTACTTACAAGAGTTTAGAAAAGTTTATAAAGTTATTTGCTATATTCTAATTGTATTCTAATAAATATAGTTTTTGCTCTAAGTGGTCTGATTACTTATATGATGGTGAGAAACTGAATAAGCACGATGTTAATATTTTACAACAGTAAATTTATTGTTCCGAATTGGCCATTTATGAAGGAGTCGGAGCCGGAGTCGGAGTCGGAGCCGGAGTCGGAGTCGGAACCTGATAAAATCCAGGAGTCGGAGTCGCAACTGTGGCTTACCGACTCCACAGCCCTGGTGGGTTTCACTTTATACCCTATTCAATCTTTTGCATATACCTCCTCCTGTGTATATTCCAGTTTTCTCCTCCTGTTACTGAATTTTTCATGATTGTTCTCTTTTGTGACCTCTAGGGATCCTCATATGAACTTGGATTTTCTTCCGCTTATCTTTATTTATTTATTTATTGTCCAGGTAACACAATATGCCTGACACTTGGATCACAACAGGGCTCACCTTAGAAATTCTTACATGCACCAATTGACATCAGATTACAGTCGCCTTACTAAGTATTCACAGCATTTTAAGCCTTCTGTGTGCTTTTTGAGATTATGGTGCTTTATTACACTTGATTATATATGATTTTCATCTGACCTGACAATGGACGTTATGTATTTTTTTTATCTGTTCTATTTCCATGCCTATATTTATTTTATTTTCTTTGTTCATTGTTTATCCATACAGATATACAGTTGTGCTCAAAAGTTTACATACCCCGGCAGAATTTTTCCTTTCTTGGCCTTGTTTCAGAGAATATAAATGATAATAAAACTTATCATTAACTCAAAACTGCAAACACTGATTACATAAGAACCACAAGACGGATTTCTTTACCTCAGGTATCATATTAATCTGTGCAGCAGCCCCAACATGACACTGCCTGTAGTTTACTTAGCAAAATCCTACTGACGGTTT